>NC_067151.1:66194068-66892479 GCF_903995435.1 Acomys russatus
ACATTCATGAAGCCAGGGCTCATTGGGTGTAAGATTCTAGAGATTGGAATAAATCTGTGTCACCCTGAAGCAAGAGGAGCCTGTCAGGCAGCCAGTGGCGCTCTGTGGTTGCTCTGTTCCGTCCGGTACAGTGTGAGGAAACAGAACGCGGGAAGGCTTCCCACCACTCAGCAGCTGCACTCGGACCAGTGGCTGTAGCTCCCGGGAGAGCATCACCCTTTGTGCTGCAGCCCCTGGGCTCAGCCTCCACTGCTGCTCGAGGACAGAGCTAAGCTTGAGCATAGTAAGCTATGAGTGGTAAGGTGCACACAGCAAAGTGACGGCAGGAAGAGGCTTCTTGCTTAATATTCTGTGTGTGATAAAAATATGATGGTGGGATGTCTGAGTTTACTTAGCCTCATTAGACTTGACTGAGAATTGCTAGGGAAGACAAGTTACATTTCAATTAAAACTCCATGGTTGGGCAGCATGGTGGTGATGCCTCCAACCCCAGCACTGGGGAATCCAAGGCCAGCCTAGACTGTAGAAAGTTCCAAGCCATCCTGAGCTACGTAGCAAGACCCTGTTTCAAACACAGAAAGACATATGATCATTCACACCTAGGATGCATAGAGCCCTGAGTTAGATCCCCAGCTCTGTGCACAGCTGGGTGTGGCAGCTCATAGTGTGTGATTTCAGCACTGAGATAGGCGTGTACGACGGTTAGGAGTTGAAGTCATCTTCCTAAAGACCAGCCTGTTACACATGAGACCTTATCTCAGACACACATGCATACATGTAAACTGTGTGATGGCTGTGCCAAGTGTAGAAAATACAGGCAGTACAGAGAGTGAGAGGAAGGACATTTAATGCGAGCCACCATTGTCATCTAAGAACTCGGAATATGGCTTGAGAGAGAGAAACTAGTTCTCCAGATAGCGTGGTTTGCTTGCTAGTCCACAGAGGACATTTCATAGCACATCACATAGTCTGCGTGCTCAGCAGGTGCTGATGAGGTGCAGGGTGCTCCTGCTGTGGCAGGCCACATGCTTAGCCCTGTGAGAAACAAGAATGGGTTAAGAAAAGGTGACTGGTGGAACATAATATAAACTGATAACTAAGAGCGCAAACCTAGAGCAGTAACAGCCACAGGCTTGTAGGCGAATAGGAAGAGAGCACAGAGGCCCCGGGCGTGGTGGGGCTGTGCTCTATCCCATCAGTCAAGACACAGGCAGGCTCTGTGAGTTGCAGTGTAATTAGATGAGACGTGGGAATCAGGAAGTTAGTGTGGGAGGAGTGTGGTGTGTGGAGGGAGGTACAGGTGGACCTGGGTTTATTTTGTGGTGTGGAAGCATGCGTGTGGTTTCCGAGAAGAGGATGAACAGAGACCAGGAGACCAGGAGATGTCCACATGCAACACACGACAAAGGGAGAATCTGGGCAGAGATGGATGGAGTTTCAGACGATGCCAAGCAGAAATGGACTTAGTGAAGTGCACGGCAGCACTATCAGACTGTGTAGAGAGATTGAATTAAAAAAAATGAGGACCCCAGCTGCAGACGGCTCGGGGTAAAGAGCACTGGCTGCTTTCCCAGAGGTCCTGAGCTCAGATCCCAGCAAGCACACGGTGGCTCACAGCCATCTGTCCTCTAATGCCCTCTGCTGGCCTGCAGGTGTACATACAGATAGAGCGCTGTATACATAATAAATAAAATCTTAAAGATGAGGATCCAGAAGAAGGGAATTGAACCAGAAATAGGAGGAGGTAAGTAAAGCACTTAAAAGAGCAGGAGCAAAGCAGCTGCATGGTGTACAGTGAGGGCCGGGGCGGGGCGAGCAGCACCTGCAACAGAGGCTCGCCGCCTTTACCGCCATTAATCTCCCCTCAAAACGATGCTGATCTAATCAGGGTTATGGTTACTCACTGCCTAAAAATTAAAACCTAAACCATTTAATGTAATAATAAACAGCATTTCTGAACAAGAGGAGGAAGATTTTTATGGAATTAGGATATTTTTGTTTGTAAACTTGAATGGAGAGGGGGAACGTGAGAGGATCCTAAAAGAGAACACGAGGGTGGGATCAGCAAGCCAGTCACAGAAGCTGGGATTAGTTTCCTTACAGAGGGCTTGCCTAGCACGCACAAAGCTTAACAAACCACAGCGTCCGATGAAAGCAGGTGCCCTGCACACATCTGCTCTCTGTGCCCAGAAAAGCAGGTGCCCTGCACACATCTGCTCTCTCTGCCCAGAAAAGCAGGTGCCCTGCACACATCTGCTCTCTGTGCCCAGAAAAGCAGGTGCCCTGCACACATCTGCTCTCTGTGCCCAGAAAAGCAGGTGCCCTGCACACATCTGCTCTCTGTGCCTATAAAAGCAGGGTGCCCTGCACACATCTGCTCTCTGTGCCTATAAAAGCAGGGTGCCCTGCACACATCTGCTCTCTGTGCCTATAAAAGCAGGGTGCCCTGCACACATCTGCTCTCTGTGCCTATAAAAGCAGGTGCCCTGCACACATCTGCTCTCTGTGCCTATAAAAGAAGGGTGCCCTGCACACATCTGCTCTCTGTGCCTATAAAAGCAGGGTGCCCTGCACACATCTGCTCTCTGTGCCTATAAAAGCAGGTGCCCTGCACACATCTGCTCTCTGTGCCTATAAAAGCAGGGTGCCCTGCACACATCTGCTCTCTGTGCCTATAAAAGCAGGGTGACCTGCACACATCTGCTCTCTGCATAAGGTTGGAAGCAGGGTGCCCTGTACACATCTGCTCTCAGTACATGGGGTTGGAAGCAGGATGGTCAGAAGTTGAAGATCACCCTCCCACTGCATAGCAAGGTTGAGTTCATACTGCTCTGCATGAGACCCTGGCTTAAAAAAAATAGCAAGTTATTAGCTATATGTTAGTTGTAATTCCAGTACTTGAGGAGCTGAAGACTCCGCCTCTGCCTACCATCCACTGTGAGCCTTTTTAATCTTTGAGTACTAAAGAAGTGACCAGCAGCTCAGAAACTGAAGAAATACTGTAACCGGCTTGGCTAGTGGATGGTTAGGGCGGGAACCCATGGCGCGGGTGAGGGGCGAGCCTGTCATTCCTAGTGGAGCAGCATCTACCCCACGGGAGCGGGCTGCATGCTTCCCAGAGTTCACTGTTAACTCTGATTTATTTTCTTGACCAGGAGCTGAAACATTTGATCCTGGAGGCAGCAGACGGCTTTCTGTTTATTGTCTCGTGTGAGACTGGCCGGGTGGTCTATGTCTCTGACTCAGTGACTCCTGTACTGAACCAGCCGCAGTCTGAATGGTTTGGGAGCACGCTGTACGACCAGGTGCACCCAGACGATGTGGATAAACTCCGAGAGCAGCTCTCCACTTCAGAAATGCCCTGACAGGTGAGAGCAGGGGGGACAGCAAATACAGGGGGGAAATCTTATTTTGCTAAAGCGTTACAGATATTTAAGCCCTTATATTGATTTGCTGAACTTACACTTTTTTCCTTAATGACTGTGGTTCGTTCTTTCTTTCTTTCTTCTTTTCTTTTTTCTTTCTTTCTTTCTTTCTTTCTTTCTTTCTTTTTTTTCTTCTTTCTTTCTGTTGTTGTTGTTTTGAGACAGCCTTGGCTGTCCTAGACTCGTTTTGTAGACCAGGCTGGCCTCGAACTCACAGCGATCCTCCTGCCTCTGCCTCCCGAGTGCTGGGACTAAAGGCGTGCGCCGCCACCACGCTGTCTGGTTATTTCTTTTTTATCTGTGTGCAGAGTATCTATTCTGTGACTCATTCTTTTTTTTTTTTTCCTCAGGACAAGTCTCTCTGTGTACCCTTGGCTGTCCTGGACTCACTTTGTAGACCAGGCTGGCCTCGAACTCACAGCGATCTGCCTGCCTCTGCCTCTGCCTCCTGAGTGCTGGGATTAAAGGCCTGTGCTGCCAGCACGCCCAGCTCCTATGACCCATTCTTTGAAAATATTTTATCAGTGGTTGTGTTCTTAATAAAAATTAATATGTATCTTAATAATACTTAATTAAAGTGTACAACAGTTCCCTTCCCCTGTCCCCACATAGTAAAAGAATTCTCTATGCTTGTATTTATTTACTACCTGGCATTTTTCACACCCACTCGTGTGTGCTAGGTCCAATGATAATCAGTCTTAATTTTATAGTGGAGTGGTTATGGTTAGGGTGTGAGGAGCTTGGTTGTCATGACGTCACTACTGTGTCATTCCTCCCTCCACCATTTAAATGCGATCCAGTCCTTTCACCAACATTTGGCTAGAGGAGCAAGTGACATCTGCTCTAAGCAACTGTGTAGGATGTCGCAAGGTGGAAACAAATAACTAGTTAGAATACAAGACATTCCAGTGTCTTTGCAATGGAAATGTTCATATTAATGTTGTTTTTTAGTTTTCCCTTCTGTGATTTTGTACATTTCATTTCTCTAGTTCTCTAGTTTAAAAAAGTTCAATTTTTAAAAAAAAATAAAGATGAGAAACAGTTTTGTTCTTAGAAACATGTTTCTTAGCATGTCAAATCACTTGTTTTTAAACCAGACATCACCACCACCCCACCCATGAAGGTAATTAGCGACTGGCGTAATGGCTGGTGGGTAAAGGAACTTGTCCTCTAAACCCAGCAACCTAACCTCAGGCTGCAGACCTGCAGACAAGGAGAAGGAGAGACAACTGGCCTCACACATGGACACACACGCACACCAGTAACCCCAGTACTCCCTGTACAGGAACGGACACACGCACACCAGTAACCCCAGTACTCCCTGTACAGGAACGGACACACGCACACCAGTAACCCCAGTACTCCCTGTACAGGAACGGACACACGCACACCAGTAACCCCAGTACTCCCTGTACAGGAACGGACACACGCACACCAGTAACCCCAGTACTCCCTGTACAGGAACGGACACATGCACACCAGTAACCCCAGTACTCCCTGTACAGGAACGGACACACGCACACCAGTAACCCCAGTACTCCCTGTACAGGAACGGACACACGCACACCAGTAACCCCAGTACTCCCACTCCTGCTTTACTTGGAGACGCCCCAGTGCCATTTCGGAGCAAACAGTGGGGGTTTGTATGAGGGTGGAAGTGTTTAGCGTCTCTGTCCTAAGGGAGGAGGCGGGGCTGTATGGCCGCTTACCTCCGCCTCATGTGTCTCTTCCTTTCCACCCGCAAGAACTAACTTCACATTGCTTCCACATCGTTCTCCAGGGCGGATCCTCGATCTGAAGACTGGAACAGTGAAAAAGGAGGGTCAGCAGTCTTCCATGAGGATGTGCATGGGCTCAAGGAGATCCTTCATTTGCCGAATGAGGTGTGAAGCCTGGGGCTGGGTTGGGAGGACTACTGAGCAGCTGGCACCTCCCTCGTTCCTGTCAGGGATAGGTTCCTGTCAGGGATAGGTTCCTGTCAGGGATAGGTTCCTGTCAGTCAGGGATAGGTTCCTGTCAGGGATAGGTTCCTGTCAGGGATAGGTTCCTGTCAGGGATAGGTTCCTGTCAGGGATAGGTTCCTGTCTGTCAGGGATAGGTTCCTGTCTGTCAGGGATAGGTTCCTGTCTGTCAGGGATAGGTTCCTGTCAGGTTGGATCACATGTACTTGTCATGGTTATAGCAGAGTATTTAGTAAGAGAAATAACACTTAATGAATGACTTGTGGTCTGGTAGACCCTTTTATCTGTCTTTCTGTTTTATTTTCACAACTGTCCATAGGGTAAGCTTCATGGTTACTATTTTATTGATCGTAAAAATGGATGTAGGGGGCTGCGTTGATGCCTCTGAAGTTAGCACTTTCTGCTTTTCCAGAGGACCCAGGTTTGAATCCCAACCCACATGGCAGCTCACAACCATCTGTAACTGCTGTTCCAGGGGATCTGTTGTTCTCTTGTGACCTCTCTGAACACCAGGCATACACATGGTGCACAGCGCCCAGGCAGAGCACCCATACACATAACAATAAAAAGGCTTTAATTGGATTCAGGGTACAGGAGAAATGTCTTACAGTTGAGAACACTTGTTCTTCCAAAGGACCCAGGTTTTATTCGTAGTACCCACATGGAGTCTCACAGCCACCTGTGACCCAGTTCTAAGGGATCTGATGTCCTCGTCTGACCTCCTCAGCCAGCAGGCCACATACATGGTTCGTAGACTTGCATGCAGGCAAAACACTCATATACATAAAATAAATATGTCCTTTTAAAAAAGAAGTGAATTGAGGATTGAGCTCAGTATAACATCTGAGTTCAGTCCCCAGAACACATGGAAAACACTAGATAATCTGCAGAAGCCTGGCCAAACCGGCGCGCCCGGTCCTGTGGAGAGACCCCGTCTCGGGGCTGGAGAGATGGCTCAGCGGTTAGGAACAGTAGCTGCTCTTCCAGACGGCTGACTCAGTGCCCAGCTTCTGCACGGCAGCTCACAGCCATCTGTGACTCCAGCTCCAGAGATCTGATGCCTTTTCTGGTCTCTGTGGCCACTGGGCATGTGTGTGTTGCACTTAACATACAGGTAGAACATTGATTTAAAAAAAAAATTAAGTAGCTCCTCAAGAACTGCATGTGAGACTGATCTCCACATACATGTGTATGCACAACAGGAACACTTCACACACACACCGCACGCACGCACGCACACACACACACACACCACACACACACACACACACACACACCACACAGGCACGCACGCACACACACACACACACACCACACACGCACGCACACACACACACCCACCACACACACACACACACACACACCACACACACACACACACACACACCACCACACACACACACACCCACACACACACACACCACCACACACACACACACACACACACACACACACACACACACACCGCACGCACGCACACACACACACCCACGCACGCACACACACACACACACACCACACACGCACACACACACACACACACCACATACACACACCACACACACACACACCACACACGCACACACACCACACCCACCACACACACACACCACACACACACACACACACACACACACACACACCACCACACACACACCACACCACACACACACACCACAACCCACGCACGCACACACACACACGCACGCACGCACACACACACACACACACCACACACGCACACACACACACACACACCACATACACACACCACACACACCACACACACACGCCACCACCACACACAACACACACCACCACACACACACACAACCACACACACACACCCACACACACACCACACACACACACCACACACACACACACACCACACACACACACACACCACACACACCACACACACACACACACACACACACACACACACGAAAAACAGTAAGTTCTGGGGCTGGAGAGATGGCTCAGGCTTAAGAGATTACATGCTCTTGCAGAGGACTGCAGTTAGTTTCTCCACACCCACCTGTGCCTCCCGCTCAAGAGGGAGTCAACGCCTCCAGCACTATATCATACTGAGCGGCTGCTTAGGAGAAATGGATTAAAAAGATTTTCTGGCAAAGGTAGAAATTTTTAAATGATATACTTTACTAGTTTAGAGTAGCCCTTGGGATCAGATGAGTATTGCTTGTTTGATTCCGTTTTTTGAGGCACGGTTTCTCTGTGTAGCCTTGGCTGTCCTGGTTCCTACTCTGTAGACCAGGCTGCCCTCAAATTCACATAGATCCACCGGCCTCTGCCATCCTAGTGCTGGGATTAAAGGCACGCCCCACTATGCCCAGCTTACAGTTTGTTTGTTTGTTTGTTTGTTTTTTAAATTTTCTTTAATTTATTTATAGTCACATAATAGATGGCTGTGGGCCACCATGTGGTTGCTGGAAATTGAACCCAGGACCTCTGGAAGACAAGGTGGTGTTCTTAACCACTGAGCCACCTCTCCAGCCCCTTATAGTTTGTTTTTAATAGGGTCACACTGTGTTGTCCAGGCTCCTTTCAAAATTCTGGGCTCAAGTTATCCTCCCATTTGAGTTTCCCAAGTAGTGTGGGTCCACAGAGGGTGCTACTGCTATACTTGACTGAATGTTGGTGTTTACTCAGGGACAGAGTCTCACTGTGTAACCCTGGAGTTGCCTAAACAGACCAGACTGACCTTGAACTCACATCCCGAGTGAACTGTTTTAGTCCATAGTATTCCATGGCTTTGAGTTCTAGTTTTGATATTACACGGCTTGTGTTGCTTTGATTGCGTCATCTAATATTGGCGGTGATGCTGACAGGTGTGAAACATTGCTGTCAGGGTTAGCTGGGTTGGCACTGGGGGCACTTAGAGAAGAGCCCGGCATACATACAGCTGCACCTAAAACTCACTCATGCATTCGCCCTTGTTTTTGTTTTGTTTTGAGAGAGTCTCATGTAGCCCAGGCTGGCCTCAAACTTACTCTGTACTTGAAGGTGGCCTTGGACTCCTGATGTGCCCCCCTTCACTCCCAAGTGCTGTGATTACAGGCTTGTACCGCCATGCTTGGCTTACCTTTTTTTTTTTTAAAAAAAAAAAGAGATAAAACCCTGAGCAGAGTAGTCCAGGCCTTTGATGCCGGCTCTTGGAAAGCTGAGGCAGAAGAATTGCTGCAAGGCCATCATGGCCTATAGAGCAAGCCCCAAGCCAGCCAGGGCTACATAGTGAGACCTTGGAGGCTGAGGTAAGAAGATGATGAGTTCCAGGCTAATATAAACTACGTAGTAAAACCTCACCTTAGCTCCTCTTGAGGCTGAAGAAAAAAGATCTCAGGTTCAAGGCCAGCCTGGGCAAATTAGTGAGATCTGGTCCAAAATTAGAAGAAAGAAGAGGACTTCCTGCAGTGACAGGATGCCTGCCTGGCATACACAGAAGCATCTTAATATTCCTAAGAAGGAATGTTTAAGTAGTCTACTAAAGTACTGTTGGCGTGGTGGTGCTTCCTGTGGTGTCGTCATGTGGGAGCTGAAGGAGGGCAGATGAGCAGCCGGGCTCACTCTGTGCCGCATGTGACGCTGTCTCTGCACCTGGAATTTGTTGGGAACCACAGAGATAGGCAGCGTAGTGGCTAAGGGAACTTGGCAGAAAGCCTGATGACGTGAGTTTGACTGCTGGAACCCACGTGGGGACAGACCATCTCTCCTAAGTTGTCGTCTCTCCTCCACATGTTCACTGCAGACTGCTGGTGACCGCAGGGTCAGAAGTTCAGGGGGCCTGAAGGTGCCACCTCAAAATAATCAAATTAATAAAAAGTTTCTCAGTCTCAACCTGACTTTCCTTGTTAGCAGTGTGTACCTGGGTCTCCTGCTCCTGCTGTTGCATTTCTCATAGCCCAGCAACTTGTGTTCTCTGTTTGTTGGAACAGGTGTGGCAGTAGCTCCGTGGACCCCGTCTCCATGAATAGACTGAGCTTTTTGAGGAACAGATGCAGGTAAAGTCTTAAGCAATGGAGATCAAGAGACGGAGGTTTTTACTTTCTCTACCAGTTCTCACTCTCTTCTCTTACCTCACCGCCACTTACATTCTGGCAATATGTTTCTGAACTTCATTCATTTATTGGTTTTTTCCAGACAGGGTTTCTCTGTGTGTAGCCCTGGCTGTCCTGGAACTCTCTCTCTCTGTAGACCAGGCTGGCCTCGAACTCACAGAGATCCACCTGCCTCTGCCTCCTGAGTGCTGGGGTTAAAGGCGTGCGCCACCACGCTTGATTGTTTTGAACTTTAAAAGCTTTTCCTGCTCAATTGTTTAAGGAAGTTGCTACTACTTTACCTGTTTTTCTTGTGTGTTTTTGTTTTCTTGTGTGCTTTACTTCAACAAGGGCTAAAAGCTTGGCTTGAGTAGGAAAGGACAGGCACTGATAGTTTTCTGAGTATCCAGAAGCTAAAGTTAAAGGTACTTAGGCTTTGTTTCCCTTTAATTTTTACTCTGTGGGGGCGTCTGGGATGGCTCCCCTGATAAGCTCTCTCAGGCCTGGCAGCAGCTGAGTCCTGGAGCTCACATGGTAGGAGAGAGCTGACTCCTAGACTTGTCCTCTGACCTCCACCTACCACACAGACACATGGGCAGAAAGAAACAAGCACATACAAAAAAGTTTTTTTTTTTTTTTTTTTTTAATGAAAACAAAACAAAATATTTTGGAGCCAGCAAGGTGCCTTAGCAGACAAAGGCACTTGCTGCCAGCTGATCTCAGTTCCCACAACCCACAGGAAGATGGGAGGATAGAAGTGACTCCAAGACTTGTTCTATCTGACCTCCAACCTCCACAAGTTTGAATGGCACATGCACCTACACACGTACCAGTAATGGGCAGATAGGTGCTTTTAAAGGACAGGTTTGCTTTGTAAAACTTCACCCTGATTCCTGTAACTCTTCTAGGAACGGACTCGGCTCTGTGAAGGAAGGAGAGCCTCACTTTGTGGTCGTGCACTGCACAGGCTACATCAAGGCCTGGCCCCCAGCAGGTAGGGGATCATGTAGTGATTTCTCTCCTCATGCACTTGGTTACGTAAAGAAAGTCATTTTATTAACAGTTAGAGTACTATGGACCCCACCGGAAAGACGCTTAGGAATAACAAGGGAAAACTAGAGAGAAAAGACACCCCTCGCCGTGACTGACCAGAGTCCACTTGAGGAAATGGGTCACTCAAACATGGCCATGATCAGTATTGCCTTTGTCACAAAGTCCTGTAGCCTTGCTTGCTTTTGAAACAGGGTTTCTCTTTAGCGCTGGCTGTTGTGGAACTGGCTTTGTCGACCCAGCTAGCCTGAATTCCACCTGCCTCTGCCTCTGAGTGCTGGGATTAAGGTGTGCGCAACCACTTTCTTTGGTTTTTAGTGTGTCTGTCATGAGGGCTGGAAAGAGGGCTTGGCAGTTAAAAACCCTTCTCTTGCAGCACCACCTGGGCTCAGCTCTCAGCACCACACGTTGGCTTGCAACACCTGTAACGCCAGGTCCCTGGCTCTGACGCCCTCTGCTGGCCTCTGCAGGTTCCTGTGCACATGTGGTACCTATAAACTCACCCAGGCAAATACACACACAAATAAATGATCTTTTAAAGTGTGTTACTCCTATATATATTATGTATCTCACTCCTATATATTTATAGTATGTAATATCATATATAAAATCGATACTTAATCATTTCTAGCCTGGAACTCCTGATTTTAAGCAGGTTTCTCAGCTCAAACTCCTCCTGGAATTACCAAGCATGAGTTACCATAGGTGGCTTAGAATTTGGTTATTAGGGCTAAGATTACAGTTCAGTAATAGAGTACTTGCCTGGTATATATAAGGACCAAAAAACAACAAAGCAATAAACAAGTAATTGTATATAGTTTTACAATATTCTTAATAATAGTGTACACTGAATACTGTGTCTTTAAGCAGTCGTGGCAAAGAAACACTGGAATTTTATTTTATTTTATTTGAGACAGGGTCTCTCTCTGTATAGCGCTGGCTGCCCTGGAGTTTCTTATAAAGACCAGGCTGACCTCAGACCCACAGAAATCTACCAGGCAAAGTCCTAGGATCAAAGGTGTGCGCCACTATCCTGAGCTTGAAACCCTGGAATTTAGTGCAGTTGGTTTGGGCACTGAAGTGGGAGAGAGGCCTTGAGGGTTGACGTTGAAGGGCCCTGACTGCGCGGCTGTGGGTGGAGGCGTCCTCTGCACGGGCTAGATGTGAGCAGACCGGCTTATCTGAAGTTGAGAATAAATAAGGAAGGGAGGTAGCAAAGGCGGCCACTCTTCCTTCCTCAGCCTCGTGTGTGCTGGGCTTACAGCTGGCTTCTCCAGGCCTAGTGAGGCCAGCGTGGGTAACCGACTGTCGCCTTTCCAGAGCTCACCTTCTGGGAGATGTTCTGCTTCCCTCCTGGAGAGGGCTGCGGGAAGTGGGGACTCACAGAAGGCAGGAAGGCACAGAGAGACAAGTGCTAGCTACCATTTATATGTGCGGGCCTTTTGTCTGCACATATGCCTGTGCACTTGTTTCCTAGCACCCACATAGATCAAAGAGGGTGTCAGATGCCCAGGAAACTGGAGTCACAGACAGGTGTGAGCTGCCGTGTGGGTGCTGGGGACTGAGCCTGGGTCCTCTGGAAGAGCAGCCAGTGCTTGCTCTTAACCACTGAGCCATCTCTCAGTCTCCTTCAATATATTTTAAGAGGAAATCACAGCCAGGTGGTGGTGGTGGTGGCGGCGGCGGCGCCGCCTTTAATCCTGGCACTCAGGAGGCAGAGGCAGGTGGGTCTCTGTGAGTTTGAGGCCAGCCTGGCCTACAAAATGAGTTCAGGACAGCCAGGGCTACACAGAGAAACCGGTTTCGAAAAAAAAGAGAAATCTACATTGAATTAGAAAAACTTAACATTTGCTTTCCTGCATTATATTAATGGTTTAACCTATGGTAAGTTACTTGACCTTTACATCAGTTTTCTTGTCTACAATTTGAGGTAATAGATCATGTTAGCATTACTGTGAGCGTTAGATTTAGTGTAAGAAAAGCACAGTGTCTGGCACATGCCATGTAGCCAATAAATGGGTATTATGTCATTGAGAAAAGTTAATTTTAAATATCATGCATAATGACACATGAGCTTTTAGTTAACTTTCTATATAAATTATACATTTAATGTATGCATAGCTACCAATTAAAACGCCCTTTCCTGGATGAAAATGAGAGATAAAGAAGTCAGGAAGGATGCACTCTTTTCCCTTTTGCTCTGAATATGAGTATCTTTTGGTGTTTGGGATAATTTAATTTTTAGGGCCTGGAGAGATGGCTCAGTGGTTGAGAGCACTGTCTGTTCTTACAGAGGTCCTGAGTTCAATTCCCAGCAACCATGTTGATGGCTCGTAGCCGTCTATACTGGGATCTGATGCCCTCTTCTGGTATGCGGGCATACATGCAGATAGAACACTCATGTACATTAAATCAATCAGTCAGTCTTTTTTTTTTTAAGCCATTTGTAGGTAGGAATGCTTGCTTCTCTATGTATGTTGTAATTACATAGCATATGTAAAGTTCATGTTTTTAGACTACTTTGATTGGGACTTGTATTTTCCAATGTGTTAAAATTAAAATGGTTGAAGGCAGGTGTGTTGGTATATGCCTGCAACCCCAGCATTGGGGAGGGCAGTGAAAAGTCAGGGTTGCACTCAGCTACAAATGTTCTATTATATTCTGTTTTTAAAATATCACACACACACACACACACACACACACACACACACACACCTTATACAAACTCTGTGTAATTGGCGGCCTTTTCTAATATATTGTTTTATATTAGCGTCTTCACACTGACATGTGCTGCTGAGTCCTTAGTCTCTTCCTTTGAAGGATTTGAGATTGAGATCTCCCAAACTCTGAGTTACTCTCCTCTTCCTTCATGAAGGTGTCTCCCTCCCAGATGATGACCCGGAGGCTGGCCAGGGGAGCAAATTCTGCCTAGTGGCTATTGGCGGCTGCAGGCAAGTATGAGTCTTCACATCTGTGTGACCCTTTTAGAGTAGGAAAAAGTCTTTTCAGGACTTACTGTGTTAATTTCCTTTTTTTGCTCTGTAAATACATAGAAAACTTCCATAAAACTCAAGATCTGAAAAAAAATGTTATTTATTGTAAACATTGCTACTCTCAGACTTAGCAAAAATCAAGAGCATGAGGGAGGGTGGTGGTAATCTTGTTGTTGATATTACGATGACACTTGCCTGTCCCTAGGCCTCCAGCTCTTTGGTTGAGGGGTCCTCCCAATCCTGCATGCTGGGGCACAGGCAGGCATCTCCAAGCCAGGCTCCCCCTGACTTTGTCATTTTAGCTTTACACTACTTACTTTGCCATTTTCAATTCATTTCTTTTGTTTCTATGCAAAAAAGAACAGTGGTCAGGACATGCTCCACAGCTGTGTGGAGAGCGGGGCTGACTCTGACATGAACTCTGGTGCCCCATATTGACCACCTCCCCTTGGTGGGAGGCCTGGTGGCACTCAGAGAAAGGATAAGCAGGCTACCAGGATGAGACTTGATAGGCTGTGACCATATAGTGGGGGAGGAGGTCCCCCTCGGCCATAGACCTAGGGGAGGGGAATAGGGTGAAAGCGGGAGGGAGGGAGGATACAGGTGATGGAATAACAATTGAGTTGTAATCTGAATAAATTAATTAAATAAAAAAAATCTTAATTTTTTTTTTTTAACGAGTGTTTCCTTGCATGTGTGTCTGTGCACCATTTGCATGCCTGGTCCCCTGATGGGGCTAGAAGTCGTCAGATCCCCTGGAATTGGAACCTGCTGCGTGGGTGCTGGGACTTGAACTCAGGCTCTCTGGAGAGCCTAACACTGAGCCATCCCTCCAGCCCCTTGAGTTTGATTCTTTTCATGAACAGAGGTTTCTCATAAACGTGACCCATTCTGAACAATGAACACAGAGTAGCCAAGTGAAAAGTAGGTGGCTTAGGGCTGCAGGCATCATTTCTTCCTTCACTGACTTGGTGAAGAGACTTGTGCAGGAGAAGAGCAGACTTTACGCCAGGAGGTGGTGGCGCCTTTAATATCAGCACTTGGGAGGCAGAGGCGGGTGAATCTCTGTGAGTTCGAGGCCAGCCTGGGCTACAAAGCAAGTCTAGGACAGCCAGGGCTACACAGAGAAACGCTGTTTCGAAAGAAAACCACGCACACACAAAAAAAGGTTCCTAAATTTGGCCGTCTCATGTCTATGCAGATACTCACAGAGAGATTGAAAATGTCTCTGGAAGTAATGGTTGCATTTTGGCTCACTTTTCTCTCTTCACTCTTAGGTGACCAGCTCTCCCAACTGTACAGACATGAGTAACATTTGTCAACCAACAGAGTTCATCTCCCGACACAACATAGAGGGGATATTCACCTTTGTCGATCATCGCTGCGTGGCAACTGTCGGCTACCAGCCACAGGTGAGAAGTGGAGTCACTCCGTTATTGATACCTAGGCTCTGTGTTCTGTCTGCTGCCACTGTTGGGGTGGCCAAAATACAGCAGCCCAGCTCAGAAAAAGAGGTGCTCCTGTATTGCTGGTACCAAAATACGGCAGCCCAGCTCAGATATAGTTTGTGAAGCCACATGGAAATAGTAGGTATAAATATATCCTTACTTTTTATTACTGACATTAATATAGGTAATTCAAAACTGCGTATTTTGATTATTCTAGTGTAACTACCTGCATTTAGGTAATTTATATAATTGCTAATGGAATAATAGCCTGTAATAAGTGTAAGTATAGCATTGGTTATTTTACTGTGCTCATGCAGTGGTAGATCAGGTAACTCCCTGACTTAGAGGACGTCTGTGACCTCTGTGACCTATGTGACCTATGTGAGACTGGCTCTACGTATGTGAAATGGACAGGGAAGACGTCATAAAAATGAACTGAGGTGGAAGATTTGCCTACGGCCCTGGTCCAACACTTCCTGTAAAGCTGTTATCAGTCAGTGTGGGGTGTGGAGCTAACGCACTGGCCTGTGCTGCTGAGTAGGCCAGAAGGGAGGGTTTTGACATTCATGGTCATTAGATTTTCAGCAAAGGTGCTAAGACAATGCAAGGGGAAAGCTCTAACAAACAGTGGTGTAGATACCCGATTCCATATGCACCACCACCACCCCTAAAAACCATCATACCAGAGACAAAATCAACCCAGAGCCCTAGGTGTGTAAGTGCTGAAGTTGGAAATAAGCTTTTAGAAGACAGTTACTGTGTGTGCACATAGGTGAGAAGGCCAGGGCACAACCTTGGGGGGCCGGGGGTTCACCGGGTACTAGTCAGCTTTTTGTTTTGAGGTAAGATCTTTCATTGGCCTGGAACTTGCCAACTAGGCTTAGGCTCGGTGGCCACTGCGCTCCCATAATCCACCTGTCTCTGATTACTCCAAGATTATGAGAATATACCACACTTGACTATTTTTATTTTTGAAACGGTGTCTCATGTTGCTTTGGCTTGACTGGAACTCACTATGTAGACCAGAGATCTCGAACTCAGAGATCTGCCTGCCTCTGCCTCCCAAGTGCTAACTGAAGGGGTGCATTTCCAGGCGTGTGTGTGTGTCTGAAGTATGTAAGTATCATGTGCAGCATGTATTTCTCTGATACCATAGAGAGCAGAAGAATGCATTGGCTCCCTGGGCCTGGATGCTAGGCGGTTATAACCCTGTCTTGATAACCACTGCTCTGTAGCCAGCAGGAAGTGTGTTGGATCAAGGAGTGTAAATTTTCCACTTGGTTTTTCATTTTCAGCTGCCTGATATGTGGCCTTTGCAGGAGGTCAAGGACTGGGCATCTCTCCTGCTCCGCCTGGGTCCCCACCCCTGCAGTGTAAACGTGTATTCTAAAGACCAGGCTCAGGTCCTCAGGCTTGCAAGGCATGGACTTTGTCTACAGGCTCAGCTTTTTCCATCCCCACCCCCAGTCTCCTCTGAGGATAGCCTCAGACTGTGCCAGCCTGAGCTGCTGATATTCCAGAGCATGCCACCGTGCCTGGCAACATTCCCTCTAAAGTGGTATCACTAAAGAGAGCTGGTGAGGTGACAGAAAACGCTCTGTAGTTTTAACTGCCACATCCTACAAATACAAGTGCACACGTGACCCTTAGGATGCAAGTACAGCTGAGAGTCGGTGCTGAACCCCACCATGTGGGTCCAGAGGTGGAGCTGTGAGCACCAGGCTGAGTGTCAGTACTCACTGCCGTGCTCTTGTCCTGTTTCTAGTGACCTTTTTCCTCCATCCACCTTCTTATGGTAGGATAAAGAGAAGAGGAAACATTTATATCTCTGGCTGATAGGAAGGTCATGTGACCATAAAGTGTACTTTTCTCTCTCCCTTCTAGGAGCTCTTAGGAAAGAATATTGTAGAATTTTGTCATCCTGAAGACCAGCAACTTCTAAGGGACAGCTTTCAACAGGTGACGTTCTTCCTGGTTTGGGTGTGAGCACATGCTTTGATCTATTGCTAGATACTTACTGATCAGTGTGCAGTTGAGCACTGTGATGGACACGGTGCTTCTCCTTGGACTCAGCGGCTGCTCTTAAGGAGTAGGAAATGATGATTTTCTGAAACTAGACAAAGCCCAAGGCATTTCTGCTTTGGCTTTATCCAAGAAATTGTCTTCAAAGCATTTAAAGTCTTACCTGCTTCACTGACCTTGTTCCAGCTTGTAGCAGGAATGTTTTCTCACAATTTTTGTGTAGAAAATTGAAAGCTGCCTCACTTGTAACTAGTTGTGGCTTTCAGGCCTGAGCCCCTGAGGATCCTTGGTGACTGTAATGGGCCTGGCTGTAGAGAACAGTCTGCTCTCGTTTACCCTTAAGTGCGTCTTGGTTGCTAATAGGCTCTACTGTTAGAGGTGGAGGAGTGAAAGATGATCTGCTGTTCCATAAGAACAAGAACTCAACTGTTAACCAAACCAAGGCTTCCTGGAGGGGTTTGTGGGAACCAAAATTCTCGACGTTTGCGCTAAAGAGCTAAG
Source organism: Acomys russatus (assembly GCF_903995435.1). Lineage (NCBI taxonomy): Eukaryota > Metazoa > Chordata > Mammalia > Rodentia > Muridae > Acomys > Acomys russatus. Next base: position 66,211,527 of record NC_067151.1, read on the forward strand.
ACTGATGAGTAGTGTGTAAGTGTATTTAGTGTCAGCAAACTGAAATTCCTGGTACAGACTTAAAAAGCCGGTTCATCAAGTACATCTGCAGCAGCCTGGAGGGAGACATGCAAACATGGCTTCTGTGCCCCCTAACTGCATAGCCGTGCAGCCTGCAGCTCTGGGGGACACTCTTGCCACCAGACACTTGCTCCCCTTAATATCCTCTTTCTCTTATTTGAACATTTGAAGAGACTGGTGCCTCAAGAGCAGTAACACAAGAGACCTATGGTTGCAAAAATGGGAAGATTATTACTTAACTTTCTTTTCTTTTAAGTCCACTGATAGATGAAAACCCTTTCAGGTGGTGAAACTAAAAGGCCAAGTGCTGTCTGTCATGTTCCGGTTCCGCTCTAAGGCCCGAGAATGGCTCTGGATGAGAACCAGCTCCTTCACCTTCCAAAACCCGTACTCAGATGAAATTGAGTACATCATCTGCACCAACACCAGTGTGAGGTACATGCGCTCCAGGGCCCTCGGGTTGGGTCCTGTTCCCTGTAGCCACCTGGGGCGGGGCGGGGCGGGGCGGGGCGGCACGTCTTAGCCTTATGCTCTCTCCTCCTCTCCAGCCTGGACTTAGTAAACACCATCAGCTTGAGGTCCCATGTCTGTAGGACTTGATAGAGCCGAGCTAGAGAGCAAGGCAGGCTTTGTTTGCCTTGACATCTGTTTATTAATTCATGTGTGTCACACGGGCGTGTAACAGGACAGGCATGGAGTTGAACTTGTCAGCCTGGTGGCGAGCACCTTTTCCCAGCAGGACATCTCACGGGTGTGCGTCAGTGAGTGCTAATAAGCACAGGAGCACGTGCTGTGGGCCGTGCTTTCATTACTGCCCAACCTGTGCCTGCTGCAGCGTGCTCAGGGAACTTATTTGCTTTCTAAGAGGTTGAAAGTAAAATTAAAACAGCAGTTCAAAGATGAGTTCTTGAAATGCAAAAGTTCTCATGTCAGTTTTCTGAATTTTCTTTATTTAGTTATATTTTACTTTTTCTTAGTCAATTTACTTATTGTGTGGCTGATGGTCAAACCCAGGGGTTTGTGCAGAATGTAGGGAACATGCTGTCCACTGAACTGTTTCTCCTACTTCAGGATTTTGGGGGGGCCAGGTTTTATGTTGTTTGGAGTTGGTTTTTTTGTTTGTTTGTTTGTTTGTTTGTTTGTTGTTTTTAAGGCCAGGGTAGGGGGTGAGGCAGGGTTTTTTTCTGTGTAGCCCTGCTGTCCTGGACTCGCTTTGTAGACCAGGCTGGCCTCGAACTCACAGCGATCCGCTGCCTCTGCCTCCCAAGGCTGGGATTGCAGGCGTGCGCCACTGGGCCCGACTTTCTCTGTGTTTTTTTTGAGGTAGAGTCTCATTATAAGTCCTGGCTGATACAGAAATCTTATTTGCAGACCAAGCTGGCATTGAACTCACAGATATCTCCCTACCTCCCCGAGTACTAGAGTTACAGGTGTGTTTTATTTGGCTCCAGAATTTTGTTTTGTCCAGCAATGTTTTGCTCTAGTCCAGGAGGATTTTCATCTAAAACAAAAGTGGCAAATTTCTCTATGAAGGACATATGAAATAAATACTTCAGCCTTGTGTGGACCATGTGCTCTTTACCACAGTCACGCAACTTTGCTGTTGTATGTACTGTCACAACAGGCACAGAACGAACATGGCTGTTCTCATATAATCTTTATATATAAAACAGGCAGTGGACCAGAATTGTCCCGTGGTCACGCGTACTCTCACTAGTGTCTGCTCTGTTCTCTGAGCTTGCTCTTTGGTGGTGGTGGTCTTGTCTGGTTTTTTGTGTGTGTGTGTTTGTTTGATTTTTGAGACAGGGTCTCCCTATGTAGTCCGGGACGGCCTGAGACTCACTAGGCCGGGCTTGAACTCAACAGCAGTCATTTTTTTCTGCCTCACAAATTTTAGGATTATAGCTGTGTACCACCATGCCAAGCTTTCAGCTTTATTTTTTTTTTCTTTAGTTTTTTAAAAGATTTTATATGTGTGCTTTCCTCACATGTATGTGTGTGCACTACGTATGTGTCTGATGTCCCCAGAGTCAGAAGAAGGAGATCAGATCCCTTGGAACTAGAGTTGGTGACAGTTATGAGAAGCCTGTAGGTAACGGGGACTAAGCCTGCCCTTCACAAGAACAGGAAGTGCTTGTACCCACTGAGGCACGTCCCCAGCCCCTAGCGCTCAGCCTTTTAGTCCGCTCTCTTGAGGTGTGTTGCACAGGCTGTATATCCCACCTGTTACACAGATGGTCGTTAGTGTACATACAGTTGTGCAGTTGGTAGTGTGCCTGCCCAGCATGCCTGTGGCCCTGGTGCATCCCTAGCACCTCAGAAACTGAGTGTGGCGGTGCACATTTGTAACCAGCCTGTCCTATGTGTGAGGCCTTATTTCAAGACATCAAGCAAACAGAGAACAGGATGAGCCCCTGTTTCTTCGGACATAGTTTCAGTTTGTACTGTGCTGTCCAGGGTATGGGTTTTTGTTTGTTTGTTTGCTGGTAAGTTACTTATGGCTGGACTTCATAAAGATCTGTTAGTGATTACCCCACGTTACAGGGCAGTGTATAGAGTTTATTGTATTGAGTCATTCCTTGTTTCCCCCTTCTGGTTTCTTGTCTACTTTATTTTCCTAGGAACTCTAGCCAGGAACCACGGCCTGCACTGTCCTAACACAATCCAGAGGTCACAGCTGGGTCCATCTGCAATTTTATCCTTAGAGATGGGCACAGGGCAGCTGGTGTCCAGGTAAGAAACAGTGAAACAATTACCTTTGAGTGATCACCAGTTGGGACGTGCTGATGTGCAATCAGTTTTTTGTTGTTGCTGCATATGGTTTATTTTTTAAAGGCCTTTTCTCCAACTCCTTTGTTAAAATCTCCTTGTCCCCGGTTGCTCTGCACACTGGTGTTTCTCCTATAGGCAGCAGCAGCAAGCAGCAGCAGCAGCAGCAGCAGCAGCAGCAGCAGCAAACAGAACTGGATATGGGGCCAGGACGAGATGGGCTGGCCAGCTACAGTCATTCCCAGGTGAGAAGACAGCGAGCCTCTCTTTGAGTGGATCTCGGTGCTGGCAAGGTGGCGTCAGTGGTTAAGAGAGCGCTGTTGTTGCGGAAGGCCCAAGCTGAGTCTCCAGCACCCACACTGGTGCCTCACAACTACCTGTAACTCGGCTCCAGGTCTGATACCTCTGACTTCTGCACATACATAACACATAATTAAAAGGATAGAAATAAATCTTGAAAAAAGTCTCCAGTGCCAGTGAGAATATGCGTATTTTTATATAAATGTGGACATTATTGAATTGCCAGATTAACCATTTATTGATTAGTTTTTGGGTTTTTTGTTTTGTTTTGTTTTTGTTTTTGTTTTTTTGTTTTTTCGAGACAGGGTTTCTCTGTGTAGCCTTGGCCATCCTGGACTCACTTTGTAGACCAGGCTGGCCTCGAACACACAGCGATCCGCCTGCCTCTGCCTCCCGAGTGCTGGGATTAAAGGGGTGCGCCACCATGTGTGGCTCTATTGATCGTTTTTATTATTTTATTCCATAGGTTTCTGTTCAGTCTGTGGCAACTGCAGGACCAGAACACAGCAAGCCCCTTGAGAAGTCAGAGGGACTCTTTGCCCAGGACAGAGATCCAAGGTTTTCCGAAATCTATCCCAGCATCAGCACAGGTACAGGATTCCCCCGCAGACTCCTTTTACAGACGGATTTTGGTTATCACTGATGCGACTGCCACTGCCCAGTCAGTTGTCTGCCGACATGCTTCCTCCTGAGTGACAGCACTTGATGAGTAGCAGGGCTTATTACACTGTACGCTGCAGCCCCTTGATGGCCCTCCCCCAACTGCTTTTGGTCTACAGATGAGAGTAAAGGCATCTCCTCCAGCACTGTCCCTGCCACCCACCAGCTGTTCTCCCAGGGCAGCTCATTCCCTCCCAACCCCCGGCCGGCAGAAAACTTCAGGTGAGCCCATATGTGTGTGCTGCTTGACAGGGCTCTGCAGATGCAGGGGCTGAGTCCACGTGTCCGCCTTCCCTCGCTTCTCAGGTCCTTTCCGACGGACCTGGGGTGAGACCAAGAAGCTGCTTTGCCCTTTGCACCGGCTCTTCTGCCTTGTTCCAAGTCCCAGCTCTGTGTGGCCAGTGTGTGACTGTCAGTCTTTGTTGTGCTTTTCCAATTTATCAGGTTTTCCTTAACTCCAGGGAAATCAGAGGAATCTAGGGATAGAATTTGTCCGCTGATCTGTGGGTTCTGTGATAGAGTCACCATTGAATCCTTTGCCTCTCTGTCTGTTGCCTCCTAGGAATAGTGGTCTGACCCCTCCTGTAACCATTGTCCAGCCATCATCTTCTGCAGGGCAGATGTTGGCCCAGATTTCTCGTCACTCCAACTCTAGCCAGGGAGCAGCCCCGACTTGGACCGCGAGCACCCGTCCAGGCTTCTCCGCCCAGGTAAATCCTCCTGTCTGTCTGACCCTGTGTGTTGTTTTTTGTTTGTTGGGGTCTTTTTTTCCCTATTGTCATTTTAGATACTTCCTCTCCAATAATTGTCATCTTTGTTGAGAGTAGCCAGATAATTGAAATACCAGAGATACTTGCAGAACTCATTAGAGCCTGTGGTTTTCACTCTTCACCTTACGTCTGAACTGCTGCCAATTCAGAGCCCTGTAAACAGCGCTGACTTAGGCTTGTTTGGAGTCAATTCAAAGAGTTTGTCACTGATTAGGACCGTGTGATACAGGACCAAAGTAGAAAATTAGTAATTCTATTCATTTACTTGTGAAAATATAGTCTCAGCTGGGTGGTGGCAGTGCACGCCTTTAATCCTAACCTCGGGAGGCAGAGGGAGGCGGATCTCTGTGAGTTCGAGGCCAGCCTGGTCTACAAAGCAAGTCCAGGACAGCCAGGGCTACACAGAGAAACCCTGTCTTGAAAAACCAAAAAAAAAAAAAAAAGAAAGAAAATAGTCTCATGTATATAAAATATGTTAGGCTTATTTATAATATTTTTTAAAATGTCTAAAAAAGAAAACTGGAACCCAGCTCCAGAGTTTGTTGCATGCATGTCTTATCTGTGCAGAAGTGCACAGGAAAGTTACATGTTACTTCACTGCCCAGGATGAGCACTGATGGTGAAGCCCACCACAGAAGAGGCTGAGGCAGAAGGATGGGCCTGGGCCACATAGTGAGAAAAAAACAGAACAACAGCAGCACAATCAGTAGAAAACAAAAGCAGGAAAATGCTGTCCAAAGTGTCAACCAGGAGTCTCTCCTGGTAAGCTTAGTAATAGGTTTCATTTCTAGTTTCTTTTTCCAATTTTTTTTTTCTTTTCTTTTTGAAGCAAGTTTAGAGTTTTTATTAAAAGACACTTTAAATACAGATTTAAAGAGAAGCACTGAGAAAGACGTAACTGAGCGTGGATGTGAACTTCCCTCCGAGAGTTGTCACCAAACTCTTCCGTAAGAAGAAAACTGGTAGTGCTGCTAGGAAGAGAGCCTGGAAATGGATGCAGTGCGCGCTGCCCAGACCCAGGCAGTGGGGTCTGGTCACTGCTGCGACTGGAGTTGGCTCTGTGGGCGATGTGCTTGTCACGCAAGCCTGATGACCTGAGTTAGTCCCCAAGACCCACTTGGAGGGAAAAGAGAACCAGCCCTGCATGCTCCCTTCTAACATCAGTGCCCATGCCTGCATGTGTGCACACGTGTGCACACACTCAGACATACGAAGTAAATGTTAGAGAAGCACAGTCACGTGTGATAGCGCACACACCTGTATCCCCAGAGCTACAGTCAGTCCAGCCAGATGGGTGAGACCCAGGGGCACTGAGAACCCAGCCTCAAAATGTAAGGTGGAAGCCTGTGATCCCAGCACTCGGGAGGCAGAGGCAGGCAGAGCTCTGTGAGTTCAAAGCCAGCCTGGTCTACAGAGTAAGTTCCAGGACAGCCAGGGCTACACAGAGAAACCCTGCCTCAAAAAAATCGATAGAGGGATGGATGGATGAACGAACAAACAAACAAAGTAGAGAGTAATAAAAGAAGACACCCAACGTCGTTGTTATCTGTGTGTACTTGTGTGTGCATGCAACCACTTACCCGCACACATATGCACATGAACACACATCTAAGGTGGAGAATGTGGAAGACATGTTTATGCATGTGAGTCCGCATATGTATGTTGAACATGCACACAGATGTAATTTATAACATGATTTCTGTTAATTCTCATAGTTTTATGAGCTCGTTATATATAGGAGTTGGTTTGCTGTAATGTTTTCCTGTATGTGTAGGATGTATCCTGATCATAACCCCTTTTTCTGCTCTAGACTTCCTGGTATGTCTTCCTCTCCCCAGCTAATGCCTCTTCTGCCTCAGTGTCTTTCCCCTGCTTCGTGGCCCAGTGAGCTTAGTCACATAGTCACCACAATTTGTCATTCTTTTTGTTTTGCACTTTACTTGCCTGGAATCATGCGTTTAGGAGGAATTGGGAGCTAGTCAGAAGTCTGCAGTTGGAGGCAGGCCCTGGGCTGTGCTCAGAGCAGTGCTATGGTTGGTGAGTGCTGACTCCAGGAGGGAAGTGCACAGTTAATACTCTGTTCTCTGTTTTCTTTAGCAAGTGTCCACCCAGGCTGCAGCCAAAACGCGTTCGTCCCAATTTGGTGTGAGCAGCTTTCAGACTTCGTCCTCCTTCAGTGCCATGTCTGTGCCGGGTGCTCCCACCGCGTCACCAGGCACTGCTACCTACCCCGGTCTCACCAGCCGTGGGGCCAGCTTCCGTAAGTTCAGACACAGACGGGAGATAGTAGGAAAATCAAGCCACTATAGAAAGAGGGGTTGGTAGTCAGGGCGGCTTCTCCGTGTCCTGTTTGTTCTGAACTGATGATAAGGAACTGCACGGTCCTGGTCTGTTGAAATTGAAAACCTTGCACAGGGGCTGTTGCACAGCCAGTGGCAGGAAAGCGCTGACTCCACACACCGTGAGCCCAGCTCACAATGCTCATACGCACCACACACAAACAGTAATGATCCTTAAAAATCTGTAGAAAAACTTGTAGAAAAACTTTTAACACCTGTAATAAAAACATGTATACTTATGGGTTGCGTATTTAAAGGAACTGAATTCCTCAGAAGTGCTGTTGAGGGAATGAAGCTTAATTTAAGACTGAGTTTTAAAGTAGAAGAGGCATCACAGTGAAGTTGTCGACTCATACGCAGCTGTGTGCTGGTTTCTCTCCTCCATTGGCGCTACTAGATGAAACTGTTTACCCTTACTTTATTTCCAGCTCCTGAGGCTGGACAGACTGCAGGACAGTTCCAGGCCCGGACCTCAGAGGGTGTGGGTGTCTGGCCGCAGTGGCAGGGCCAGCAGCCTCATCATCGGTCCAGTTCCAGCGAGCAGCACGTCCAGCAAACCTCAGCACAGCCGCCCAGCCAGCCTGAGGTCTTCCAGGTGAGTGGCAACACTTTAGAAATGGAGGGAGGGATGGACAGACAAATGCTCGGTATTGGTTGGGGTTGTCTGAGATGAGACAGAAGGAAAGACAGAAAGGCTCTGTAGGGATGAGTGTCAGTAATTGACATGGTTATAAACACACCTTTTAGCCAGACCAGGCAAAGCTACCTCTGTGAAGCAAACATAAAGATGCTCTAACTCACATACCTAGACCTGCCTCAGAGTAGCCGTGGCTGTAACTAGGACAATCAGACACGAAGGAGAACATGCTGACTACAGCTGTAAGGCTGCCGGACTGAATGGGGGCCAAAAGAAGGCAAAGTAGGGTTTGGCTGGAAACATGTGATGTACACGTTTCAGATAAGCCTCTGGGGGTTAAGTGGGATGTGGGCTGCATATTTTCTTCCATTGAAAATATCAAAGACCGGGCTGGAGAGATGGCTCAGAGGTTAAGAGCACTGTCTGCTCTTCCAGAGGTCCTGAGTTCAATTCCCAGCAACCACATGGTGGCTCACAACCATCTATAATGAGGTCTGGTGCCCTCTTCTGGCCTGCAGGTGTATGTGCAGGCAGAGCTCTGTATGCTTAATAATAAATAAATCTTTTTAAAAGTAGTTCATCTTTTAAAAAAAGAAAGAAAATATCAAGGAAGCTCTAGAAAACAGGAAAATAAAGGAGCTAGAGGAGGAAGATGGAGAAGAAGTAGGAGAAAGGCCAGTTGTTGGGGGATGAAGGCTGAGAGCTTAGCACAGCATAGGCTTCCGCAGCTCAAGAAACAATGGTGTGGGGGGGAGGAGAGCAGGCGGGGGGGGGGTGTGCTGGGGGGAACTCAATAAAATGATGGTATGTGACCCAGATCTAACCTTGTCTCATTAGGAAATGCTGTCCATGTTGGGCGACCAGAGCACCAGCTACAACAACGAAGAATTTCCTGACCTAACCATGTTCCCCCCCTTTTCAGAATAGAACTGTTGGGGTGAGGATAAGGGCGGGGGGAAATCACTGTTTGTTTTTAAAAGCAAATCTTCTGTAAACAGAATAAAGGTTCCTCTCCCTTCCCTTCCCTCACCCCTGATATATATGTACCCCTTCACCCCATGTCTCTCTGAAGTGACATTTTAGAAGAAATTAAATTAATTTCCCAGGCTGTTATAGGGTCCCCTGGAAATCTGAGGATAGGTGAGGTTAGAATTCCTGTCCCTATCTTCTGACCAGAAGTTGCACAGAAATGATTTGTGCTGGAGTCAAGGGCAGAATAGAAGAACCAGACAGCCGCTAACTGCCTTGCATAGACATTCTGACCAGAGGGAGGAGAGCTGTCCTCACACTGAGGGTCGTGAGGTGGGGTGGGTGTGTGTGGAGCATTAGGAAGTGAGCCGTTCCCCTGGGAAGAAGACATGATGGAGCATGAATGCTTGTGAGTGTGTGCGTGTGTGTGAGTGTGTGCGCGTGTGTGCGTGTGTGCGTGCGCGCATGTACATGCGTGCATGTGGTTGAGCTCCTATGTTTTGTTCTTTCTCCCTATTAGGGAGTATATGCAAAATTTGTCCCAGATTTTTTTGTCTTTCTGCTTGCTCTTCAGAGAGTCCTAAGAAGTTAATTTTTCCAGGTGTTTTCTATTTAGGATTGCAGCCAAAGAGTATTTAAATTAAATCTTTGCTGCACTTAAACCCATACCCAGCTAATGGAGCTGTAGGCCAACGTGCAGCCTTGTCATGGTAGGGCTGGCCTGTGACAGGCACACTCAGTGAGGGAGCTGGGTCCCTTGTGCTCTTGGTGCTCTCACCGTACCTGGAAGGTCTGCACACGTTACCAAATAGGCTGGCTAGGGAGACACTGTCAGAGAGCCCAGGCTTGCCCATAATGACAATGCTGCATTCTTCTGTGAGTCACACGTGTGTTCTGGAGAGGTATTCTGCATGGAAACTCAACTTCTTGGATTAGCTGTCCAAGTGAGTCCTCACGGACACGAGTTATAAGCAAATACAACCCTCGCACGGCAGCCCCTCCCGCCTACCCTCACCGCAGCGTCTGCCTGCTCTGCTCCCTCTCCAGTCTGGGAATTGAGCTTTGCTTTGGAGCATAAATACAAGTCTACGTGAGGTAGACTCACATCCCAGCAGGGCCATTTGATAACCACAGCCATAGACGTGCAGGCACGGGCCACTGCTTTCCCCTGCCCTCCCTCAGGTGACTCTCACAGCAGCAGCCTGTTTAAAGCTGGATTACTATGGGAGAGATCTATTAACCGTGTTCACAGGGCATGAGGAATGCAGAGGGCGAGGCTGGGGAGTGAGGTGCTCCGTGTCCCTCCATTTGTCTCCAGTCTGGTGCCAGGCCATAGGGGAAGGAGGCTATTTTTTTATTCTATATGCACAAATACAGTATACATATATATTTATATCACAATTTACAAAACCAAAAAGTTGGGTTTCCAATGAAATATTTGTTTTTTAATAATCACCTTGTTTTTAAATGTGATCTGAACTTAAATGTACAGTTACCACAGGGCTTTTGAGGGGGGTGGGGGGAGAAGCCACTCTGAGGGGTTTGTTCTGCTTTTTCCTTCAGGGTTTTATTTTTGATTGTTTTTTCCTGTTGGCCATCTGTGCTAAGCCTTACAGTGGCAAAAATAATGATATGTAGCAAAGATTTTAAAACAAAGTATTTTTTCTTTTATAAAGTTGATTGTGTTGTGTGATCTTGATTGCGGCTTCCGTATGTATCCCTCTACAGCTCATACATAGCAGACATGAACAACTGGAGAGTTCATGAGTGAGCTCCAAACACACAGCATAAAGCATACTGAGGCAGCTGGAGAGATGGCCCGGACGTTAAGAGCATTGTCTGCTCTTCCAGAGGTCCTGAGTTCAATTCCCAGGAACCTACACCGTGGCTCACAACCATCTGTGGTGTGTTACGATGCCCTCTTCTGGCATGCAGATAGAGATACAATAAATAAATATCTTTTTTAAAAAGCATAGTTGAGTTTTAGTTTCAGGAATTAGAGATAACAGGGCCCTGATCACTCAGCATCCTGTTCCTCTTACCCTCCTGACCCTGACACATCCTGAGTAGTCAGTGGAGATGCTAGTCACACTCTCTGGGAGTGGGGGTTGTCTAGTGGGAGTTGCTGGGCAGTGCTCTTGGAATTTGAAGCCACTAGGGAACATCGGGGTGTCTTTCCCCAGTATGTCCTTCTGGGTGAATGGGGTTACGGAGGCTGTGAATTGTTCAGATGTGCACCTGGCTCCCTCCACACATGTGACGCATTGAGACAAGCCAGGGCTTCAGAGTCTGTTCAAGGAATGCAGGTAGAAACTGAATCCAGACTGGTGGAAATATCCGTTCTCGTCTGCGGTCCCTCGTCTTCTAATTCTTCACATGTGGTTAGCTGAGCTAGGTTTTTTTTTTTTTTTTTTTTTTTTTTTTTTTTTTTTTTTTTTTGGTGTTTTGTTTTGTTTTGTTTTTGTTGGTTTTTTGTTTTTTGAGATAAGGTTTCTCTATGTAGCCCTGGCTGTCCTCGACTCACTTTGTAGACCAGGCTGGCCTCGAACTCTACAGAGATCTGCCTGCCTCTGCCTCCCGACTGCTGGGATTACAGGCATGTGCTACCACACCCAGCTGAGTAGACTCTTATGACCTGTCACATGCTGGGTTTTGGGGAAGCATTTGGAGGCCCTTGTGACTGGACCTAGTTGGGGACTTGAATGACTGACACCCACTGCTCAGCGCTCTTCGGACATGCACTCCCTGGGAGGTTAGCAGTAGAGTCACGTATGCATTCGGCAGCCCGTTGAGTAAATGCTGATACATGGTGCACCTTTGCTTTTCTTCCCTTAATGCTGCGTTGGGCATTGGGCCTCGTGTTACGCAAGCACACGCCCGCTAAGTTATGTTTCTCAGTCCTCTTAAGTTTTGATTTTATTTTTTTAAGATTTATTTATTTATTTATTTATTGCTATGTATACAGTGCTCTGCATGTACACTGCAGGCCATCTCTCCAGCCCTTAAGTTTTGGTTTTTAGACAAGCTCTCAATATGTTGCCTAAGCCAAGCTTGAATTTGAGTCTGCTGTTACATAGAGAGCATCTCACTATGCAGCCCTGGCGGCCTCAGACTCACCCTAGGCTCATCTGGCCTTGACTTCACTGAGAACCACCGGGCCTGCCAGGTGGGCCCACAGCCCTCCGTGGTTTACTGGCCCCATCCCCACGGTAAAGGTGGGCCCACAGCCTGTCATGATTTTGCTTTTAGCTTCCTGAGTAGCTGGGATCACAGGCCTGCACCACCACACACACTGGACTTTCTGGTCACTCTAAAGCCATTTCACCTGGACTTCATGGGCAGCTCCTCCTGCTGCACAGACAAAATGGCTTAGCAGAAAAGCTGCTTCCTGCCCAGAAGCAGTTTACACTAGCCAATGGTCACAACATTCTTCTAAATGTTTAAATTAGAGCCTTATAATTACTCTTTTCTAGCCTTTGATTCCCTCACCCCACCCTTGTGCCCTCTCTCTCTCTCTCTCTCTCCCTCCCTCTCTCTCTCTCTCTCCCTCCCTCCCTCCCTCTCTCTCTCTCTCTCTCTCTCTCTCTGTTTTGGTTGGTTGGTTGGTTGGTTGGTTGGTTTTGGTTTTTTGAGACAGGGTTTCTCTGTGTACTGTTGGCTGTCCTGGACTCATTTTGTAGCCGAGGCTAGCCTTGAACTCACAGCGATCCACCTGCCTCTGCATCCCTCAGTGCTAGGATTGCCACCACGCCTGGTTTCTCTATCATCTCAAAATAGGATCTGACATAAAGTCTGGTTCGGGGTAAGGGAGGCGTGTCCTGACTGGAAGGATAGAAAAAGGTGGAACTCCCCAATACAACATTTTGAGGAAGGGCGGACTGGGGCTGCGTCCTTTCATTTCCCCACAAAAAGCCTCAATTTGAATAATGTGCTGTCAATGAAACTGAGCACTTAGCAGTTCTCCTCCGCCCTGCAGATGATCTGTACACGCAGACACTTTGTACAAATGTGTGTCTGTCCTTCCTAACCCTAACCCGTCTCATTCTATCCCTACCTCCCGCTCTTACCCAAATTTTCCAGCCACTGCTGGAGTTGACTTCCGCAATCCTGACAGAATAAATCCAGCACCCTTAGTCTTCCGCTCACGGTAGCCACACTTCCCGTCTGAGAGGAGCGGAGACGACAAGATTCTCAACAGCAGGTAATGTTTTTGTTTTTTAACTTCTAGATCTTTTGGTCTCATTCCAACCGGTTAACCTTATTTTAAGAAGAGAAAGGACATAGTGAGCTGGGGCTCTAATAACTTTTAAGTTTCCCGAATAAAAACATAATCTTTAGTGCATTTTTCTGGCTAAATAAAATGCCTGGAAATCTATGGGATTCTGTGTATGGTTATATGTGTGAGTGAAAATGTGGTTGTCAGGAAAAAGCAAAGGACGAGAGTTCTGTAGGGGTGTCTCAAAAGTGGATTTGCCTTACGTAAGGGTTAACCGGCCCCCGTGGAAGAGTTACGAGCCACCTCTAAGCCTGGAACACTCCAGGCATTAAATGGCCCTGCTGGACGGTCTGTTGCTTTGCAAGAGTGCATTAAAGTGTAGCCAGCGTTGCACAAGTCATATGATATGCTGGAAACAGGAAATGGTTTTTAAACTTATGAACTTGCAATTAAGCAAGAAATTAATGGAGCCAGAGCAAACTCCTGAAAAGCTGTGAGCTGCGAACTTAAGTCTTTGTGGACTATTGTCTTCGCACCCTGAGTTTCCATCTGTGCGTCTTCGACCTGTGAAGCGGCCACGTCTCTGTTTTGGGGGCGGCGGTGGGGGGCGGGGGTGGGGGAGCGCTACTTACTCATGGCATCTGGTTAAGATTAGAGCCGCTTCCTGCGTAAAGGAGAAGGCAAATGAAGACAACAGTGAACCGGGGACAGACTAAACACTGGCAAGTTAGTCCCGTCCTGTCCTGGCAAGCTCTGGGTGTAGGCAGGACGGGCACCGTGAGCAGAGTGTGAGAGAGAGGCCTGCATACTGTAGCTAGCACCCTGGCTCTCTAACCACCACGTTCCCACTGTGCTTTTTCCATTCATGTGCACCCTTACTGGGGATGCTGGAGAGGTGCAACCCACTTGTAGCCACCACTGGTTGTCTCGAGTGTGTGCGGTGTGGAGGGGACACCCTGAGCAGCAGCCTCTGAAATCAGATGGTCCAGCAGCTCCCAGCTTCTGTCCACTATTGCGCTATCATGGAGATCGATCATGCGGTTCCTTGTCAGTTTTCTGTGTGCAGCCAAATTTGCCTGTTTCATTATAGTTCAAAAGAAGGGATGCAAGCCGGGCGAGGTGGCGCACGCCTTTAATCCCAGCACTCAGGAGGCAGAGGCAGGTGGATCGCTGTGAGTTCAAGGCCAGCCTGGTCTACAAAGTGAGTCCAGGATGGCCAAGGCTACACAGAGAAACCCTGTCTCGAAAAACCAAAAAAAAAAAAAAAAAAGGGGATGCTTGCACTGGGCATAGGTGGCTCTCACTTTCATCGCAGCACAGGCTGGAGAGCGGGATGGTGGTGGTGGAGTTCTTTTGGGTTTACAAATACCTTAGAGTTAATGCATGTGTTTGCAGTTGTCTGGTAGAACTTATTTGTACAACTCCTAAAAAGTTAAAAGCCACTTTCTTGGCAATGTGTCTGCTGTCATTTTCACATCCTAAGCCAGCCTGCAAACCAATGGAAATCTCCCGTAATGATTCCTTTTGCCAGGATGTGGGTGTTGAAGTTTCTGCTGCTACCCACGGTGAGCTTCGCTCTGCACCCTGAGGGGATGCTGGACACCCAGTGGGAGCTGTGGAAGAAGACTCACAGGAAGCAGTATAACAGCAAGGTGCCCAGGGGAGCATGTTAGCAGGGATGGGGCCTGAGGCCGCTGTGTGGGCATCTGGGTTCCCCGTGATGACCCCCAGGAAGCAGTGCCTGGTCTCTCACTCCCCAGCTGGCTTTTCCTTGCTTCAGTCCACCTGTCTGCTTTACAGATGCTTGAACTGGTGGGGAGCTCGGGAACAGATCGCTACTCTGGCGTGTACAAGGCTCTGCGTCCAGTGCCCTGTGCCAGAGACGGGGCTGCGGTGTATATGTGGGGAAAGCTCTTCTGGAGAATATTCTCATAGTGATGCCATTATTCTGTGGTCTCTCTAGAACTTCACATAGGTTTGTATGTGTACTCTGAAGATTCTAAAGTTCCCCAGCAGGATTGTAAGCTCCTAACAGGGTCTCTCTGTGTAGCCTTGGCTGTCCTGCACTTACCCTGTAGACCAGGCTGGCCTCGAACTCAGTGATCCGCCTGCCTCTGCCTCCCAAGTGCTGGGATTAACGGCGTGTGCCACCACCGCCCAGCTCTTAGGTTGCATCTGTTCTCCCAAACCTACCTGTATATCCACACACAGCCTACAGATTTGCTAACTGTCCCATTTAGGTGCATGAAATCTCTCGGCGTTTAATATGGGAGAAAAACCTGAAGCAAATTTCCATTCACAATCTTGAGGCCTCTCTTGGTGTCCACACGTATGAACTGGCTATGAATCACTTGGGGGACATGGTGAGTTGCCTCTCAGATCCAGGCTGCCCACTGGCTTCACCCTGGTGCCCGCTAACGCTTGGCCTCCTTTTTGTCCCAGACCAGTGAAGAAGTGGTTCAGAGGATGACTGGACTCACATTACCACCCACGCGTCCCTCCGGCAACGACACTCTCTACACCCCAGAGTGGGAAGGCAGAGTCCCGGACTCCGTGGACTACCGCAAGAAAGGCTATGTGACTCCAGTCAAAAACCAGGTGCGGGTTGTGTGTGTGTGTGTGCGTGTGCGTGCGTGTGCATGTGCGTGTGTGTGTGTGCGTGCGTGTGCGTGTGTGCGTGTGTGTGTGTGTGCGCGCCTATACGCGTGTGTACATGTAGGCAATCTGGCCTGAACTGTGACGGATCTCATACTGCAAGAATATGGCCCATTCTCTTATTTAATTTATCACCTGTTTGTATATTTAGAGTTTTTTTTTTTTCTGCTTTAAAAATTTCATGCACCTCACAAGTATACTTTTGAGCTCATATAGAAATATTTGTGCAAAATCAATTTTGAAACTGTAATTGCCAGGACACAGAGGCTCTTTCCCCACTTGGGACCTGCAGGAGAATCTTGTTTTTCTAGGACCTTGATGGCTGTGCTGTTAGCGAGAGGAATGGTCTGAATTCAGTGACCATCACCCGCTCCTAGAACCAAAGGAATTCAGTGCTGAGCTAAGCCAAGGGTTCAGGGTCCGAAGCACAGCCCTCCCCTCAAGAAACTCTCATTCTTAAAGGATAGAAAACTGGGGAAGAGAAAGCATACAGTCCTGGAGAGCAGGTGCTTCCAATGCCATCTCAGCCCTCACAGGAGTCTAACTGTAGTTCACTCGCTGTCTCTGTTGGGAGACACGTCTCTGTGCAGGAGGCTGGCCTCCAGCTCAGTTTATGGCTGAGATGACCTTGAACTCCCGACCCTCTCACCTCCACCTCTCAAGTGACAGGGTTGCATTATGTCCCACCAAGCCCAACGTCTTCTCATTTTAAAGGTAAGGAAACTGGGGCATGGAGGCCATCAGTCGCTGGTGAAGGTCACAGCTAGCGTGCACAGTCGGGGTTAGAACTCAGGCCTGTCTCCAGAGCCATGAAGGAGGGACGGTGCCTGTGCCGGGACTCACACAGTGCCTGGGTACAAAGTGACGACCCACAGTTCTTCTGTCTCTCTCTCTCAGGGTGAGTGTGGTTCCTGTTGGGCTTTTAGCTCTGCGGGTGCCCTGGAGGGCCAACTCAAGAAGAAAACTGGCAAACTCTTAACCCTGAGTCCCCAGAATCTCGTGGACTGTGTGTCAGAGAACGAGGGCTGTGGAGGAGGTTACATGACCAGGGCCTTCCGGTATGTGCAGGTGAACGGGGGCATTGACTCTGAAGACGCTTATCCATACGTGGGCCAGGTGAGACCGCGCTCTTCCCCCAGCAAGGTTCTGTTTTCTGTTACTGTATCCTGCTTGCTTGCCTGCTGCCTGCCTTTCTTTTTTCTTTCCCTTTAATTTTGAGACAATCTCATGTAGCCCAGGCTGGCCTTGAACTTACTGCGTAGCTGAGGATGACCCTGAACTCCTCTTGCCTTGAGCTTCCAAGAGCCAGGATCATAGGCCTGGGTCCCAGACCCGCCCATCCTGCTTTCTTCATAGAATCGCTTCCCATAGAGGGACGAAATTTCCCAAATCTGGGAAAACTTGGAGCCATCTCTCCTGCCCTGTGGTGTTTGTAATGCAGCTGGGACTGATGGGTAGCGACCTTTGTGACTTGGACCTCAGAAGGAGGATCAGCAAGTTCAGTGATGGAAATGCTGGTGACATGCAAAGTGTGTGCTCAGTGTGTCCCTTAGGCAAGTTGTGTGCTCAGTGTGTCCCTTAGGCCCGCTGTTCCTCCATAGTTAAGGCGATATCGTGACACACTTAAATTCACGCTGCAGTATGTAGCAAAACTAAGATTTTACATGATGCCTTTTGTGTGTATTTGTGTTTATGGTGAGTGCTTGTGTGTGCAGATGAGCATGTGTCACTGTGTAGGAATGAAGGCCAGATGTATGTGCAGCTGAGCTGTGTCACTGTGTGTATGTGTGTGTGTGTGTGTGTATGTGTGTATGTGTGTGTGTGTTTACGTGTGTACCAGAGAAGAGCTTTCTAGGTTCTCTCCTTCCCCCGGGGGCCCTGAGGATCAAACTCTGGTTACCAGGCTTATTGAGCAAGAGTTTCCCCACTAAGCTCCACCTGCCGGGTCTGCTTGTCCACTGCAGCTTTCCTCCCGTGCACATATCCTAGGGGACACCAGTTTGGAGCGCAGTCACCTGGGTATGAAGGCATATGTATCTTTAAGTTCACTATATAATGTCACACTGTCTGCCAAAAATGATACTTCCACAATGCCGTGCATAAGGAATCCCACCGAGTCACGCTCGTGTCTTGTCTTCATTTGTGCATTTCCCTGGGCATTTGTATTTCATCTTCTAAACGGATGGTGAGGGGCCTAGCGTGCATGCCTCCAGCACATGGGAGGCGGAGGCAGGAGGGTTGGGAGTTCAAGATCATCCAAAACTACATGGTGAACCTGAATACAGCTCGCCTGAGCCTTGTGGGGCCCTCCGTCAGAGGGGGGGACAAAACACCAGCACCCAAAACAAAATAGTGAAGAAGGAGAGGCCTTGTCTATACAGTCTGATCTGCTGCCGTTAGTTCTGACATTATGTAACACATTTCCCATGCACTAGTTAAAGGATATATTTGGGGAAAGTATGTACTAAAGAACTAATAATTAATCACTTAACAATTGACAACATGAGTCTTTTTAGATTTTTTTTTATTTTATGTTTATGAGTATTTTGCCTGCATGTATGTGTATATATCATGTGTGTGCCTGGTGCCCTCCAGAGGATAGAAGGACATTGGATCCCCTGGAACAATTACATGTAATTTTTTAAAAGATTTATTTATTTATCTTATGTGTATGAGTGTTCTATCTGCATGTATGCCTGCATGCCAGAAGAGGGCACCAGATCCCAGCATATAGATGCTTGCTGGGAATTGAACTCCGGACCTCCGGAAGAGCAGACAATGCTCTTAACCACTAAGTCATCTCTCCAGCCCCTATATGCACTTTTGAACCAACCACCATGTGGGTGCTGGGAACCAAACCTGGGTCCTCTGCAAAAATAAGTGCTTGTGACTTCAGAGCTGTCCTTCCTGCTCAGCTCACAGGATTTACCTGGCACTACATCAACCAGTGTGTTGAGAAATAGGTTTTGGGTTTTGGGGGGTTTTTTTTGGTCCAAGGTCATTGGTGGGGGAGGGGCTGGGGAGCACCCGTAGATCTATTTCCTTTGCCTCCTGAGTGGTGGGACCAAAGTTCTGTGCCGTGTAAGGCCCTGAAGTTCTGTGCCGTGTAAGGCCCTGAAGTTCTGTGCCGTGTGAGGCCCTGAAGTTCTGTGCCGTGTAAGGCCCTGAAGTTCTGTGCCGTGTAAGGCCCTGACAGCCGTTCGCGAACTTTATCTTACTTGTAGACCATATATTTTGTTTGTGCTTTTTTTTTTCTTTCTTTCTTTCTTGGTTTCTCGAGACAGGGAAGCCTGTGTAGCCCTGGCTGTCCTGGACTCACTTTGTAGACCAGGCTGGCCTCGAACTCAGCGATCTGCCTGCCTCTGCCTCCCGAGTGCTGGGATTAAAGGCGTGCGCCACCACACCCAGCTCTCTTCCCCCGCCCCCCTCCTTCTCCTCCTCCTCCTTGAGGTCAGGCAGCACGGAGGCTTATCTAGAATTTGGGATCGCTTGTATCATGGTAAGACTGCAGGGACGTGCGACTGTGCCGGGTTGATCTGAACAGTTTAACACCAGGATCATGTGGCAGAGAACAGGTTTTGGAAAATTAAGGCAGTAAATCACTGTAACCTCACGCTGGCCCATCAGAAGCTGGCAGTGCTGTGCGTGTTCCAGTCCGTATTCTTTCATGTAAAGCCTTAGGGTGTTGATGTCCAGCATGGAGGAGAGTATGCTACCATCTGGACAAGGCCTCATATTGTTGGTGAGGCTTGCAACACGTGCGTGCTCTTGGAAGGCCACAAGCCACATTAGTTGATATTTATTGTCATGTTGTGTACTCGTCTCTAACTCTGATGAAGGAATAGGATCTTCACCTCACAGCAGCCTCCCGGAGTTGTGCACAGCGGCTCAAGGCCATTTCTTGAACTGGGCTTGGTGCAGGCAAACTCCCCAGCAGAGCAGCTAGCACCTTCCTGACCCCTGAAGCTAACACATACTACACGGGCAGAAGATAATTTGTGTTTAAAAACAAAAACAAAAATGAAAACAAAAAAGCTCTTATTTCAAAAACCTTGCCTTGTCCTGCGTTAGTGAAAACAGCCTCTCGCCTGGGCGAGATAGGGCTTGTGATCCCAGCACGTGCAGGCAGAGGCGGAGGGCCAGGAGTTTGAGCCATCGCTGTATAGTTATGAAGTGAGTTCAGAGCCAGCCTAGGCTGCATGGCATACTGTCTCAGGAAGAAATAAAAGCCGAATAAGATGACAAAGGCAAAGGGCTGGAGAGAGGACTCCGTGGTTTAAGGATATTTGCTTTCTCTTCCAAACAACCCGAAATCTATTCCCAGCACCCACACTAGGTGGCCACACTCACACCTGCCTGGACCCCAGCTGTGCAGTGCTTCCTCTGGCCTTCAAGGGAGTGTGTAACACATGGGCACACACACATAAGTAAATGCACTTTTTTAAAAAGTCTTTTTCTTTTGTAGTTGATTTTTTTTTTTTAAGATTTATTTATTTATTACGTGTACAGTGTTCTGCTTGTATGTGTGCCTGCAGGCCAGCAGAGGGCACCAGATCTCAGTATAGATGGTTGTGAGCCACTATGTGGTTGCTAGGAACTGAACTCAGGACCTCTGGAAGAGCAGACAGTGCTCTTAACGACTGAGCCATCTCTCCAGCCCCTGGAGTTGATTTTTGTGGGTGCTAGAAAGCGGGAAACCACTTGACTTTTTTTTTTTCTTCAAATTCTTATTGTTTTGTTTTTGAAGCAGGATCCTACTGTGTAGACCAGACTGGCCTTAAACTCACAGCAATCCTCCTGCCTCGGCCTCTTGATTGCTGGGATTACAAGTACACATCATCATAGCTGGCTTCTTCTCATAGTTTTCTAAAATGGCAAGACCCAAAGACTAGTTCATTGCCTCTAACATTGAATTTCTTACCAACTCATTGCCAGTTGACTAACTATAATCCTATTCCGCCTTTGATTTTTGCCTCTCGCAGGATGAAAGTTGTATGTACAATGCAACAGCCAAGGCAGCCAAATGCAGAGGGTACAGAGAGATCCCTGTGGGGAACGAGAAAGCCCTCAAGAGAGCGGTGGCTCGGGTAGGACCTGTCTCTGTGGCAATTGATGCAAGTTTAACATCTTTCCAGTTTTACAGCAGAGGTGAGAACCTCTTCCTGCAGAGACCCCTCTCCCGTGATGTGGGTGTGGCCTGAGACGCTGGAATGCTTAGTTTTCACACTCAGACTCTACCTGCTACCTCTGGCAGCTGCTGCAGGGCAGGGCATCACACAGGGCATCACATCACAGGGCGTCACACCACAGGGCATCACACCGGGCATCACACAGGGCATCACACAGGGCGTCACACCACGGGGCATCACACAGGGCATCACACCACAGGGCATCACACCAGGCATCACACAGGGCATCACAAGGCATCACACAGGGCGTCACACAGGGCATCACACCACAGGGCGTCACACAGGGCATCACACCACAGGGCATCACACCACAGGGCGTCACACCACAGGGCATCACACCACAGGGCGTCACACAGGGCATCACACCACAGGGCGTCACACAGGGCATCACACCACAGGGCATCACACAGGGCATCACACCACAGGGCGTCTCACAGGGCATCACACCACAGGGCGTCACACAGGGCATCACACTACAGGGCGTCACACAGGGCATCGCACAGGTTACAGAGAGCCTCATCCGTGCTTTGTTTCGCAGGCGTGTACTATGATGAAAATTGCGACCGTGAAAATGTGAACCATGCGGTGTTGGTGGTGGGCTATGGAATCCAGAAGAGAAACAAACACTGGATAATTAAAAACAGGTAACGGTGAGGACACGTCTGTCACCTCAGCTCCAGCTTCCTAAAAGCTCTGTCAGGCTCATAATTATGAAACGTGATGGGTGGACGGTCATGTTCCAAGCATAGGCTGGACAGCCGCTCCTCGTGCCAGGTGCTTAGCTGCACACAGATGATGGGCAGGTGTTTGTGTCAGCCCCTCGCAGCTCACTCAGATTTAACTGACATCCCAGCAGTCTCATTCACCTGACTCCGAGTCTCTCTTGCCCCAGAGCAAAGCTGAAAACTCCTTAGACTGACAGCAAAGACCACACAACCCAACAGTTTCGTCTGGTTGGTTGGTTTTGATATTTTGGGACAAGGCCTCCTGTCGCTCAGGCTAGACCCTGAATCTTCAATCTCATCTTAGACTGTCTCTCCGAGCTGTGTCCCGCTTCAGTCTGTCCCGCACCCTGGTTTTGAGCCACACTGTCTCTCGGGACTTTCACTTCCTTCCACCCTCCCCCCCCCCCATTCCCACAGGTCCTGAATGCGCACCCTTCAGGTCCAGCCTCAAACACCACTTCCCACATCGTGTTTTCCTGTCCCTCCGGTCCTCTCGGCCCCTCTGCCCCTCTTCCTTCTCCTTCTGATGTCTGAGACAGGGCCTCTTCACGCAGCTTCTGCTGGCCTGAGCTTGCTGGGCAGACCAAGCTAGGATGGGTCCGCCTGCTTCTGCCTCCCAAGCCTGGGGATTAAAGGCCTGCGCCACCACCGCCTCTGTCACACCCAGTTTACACTTTAAACTCTTTAAAAGTAAACCCCCACCGCACTCATTTGTTTCCATGTTACCAGTGCCTAGCACAGTACAGGCAATGTTTTAAGGACTGTGTAAATTAAGGCGCTAAGTGTTTTTCTTGATTGGTTCCACAGCTGGGGAGAAAGCTGGGGAAACAAAGGCTATGCTCTCTTGGCTCGGAACAAGGACAACGCCTGTGGCATAGCCACCCTGGCCAGCTTCCCCAAGATGTGACTGCAGCCGCCGCCCTGTGAGTTCGCCCATTCCTTCTTTCATGGTGCAAGTGGCAGTGACCTGTGGAAGGGCTTGGCACAGCACTCCTGAAGCGGACTCAACTGAGATCGGTCATTTCTCCTCGTCGGTGCTTCCTGTGACTCCTGGGCCACTTTCCTTCTCTAGGCCAGAGCCCTTTCCTTTGTGGACGCAACAGGACATCAGCTGCGAGTTGTAGCCTCTTAGGCTGAGTATCTGGTCACAGACTCCACCTGATGTAGCTGTCCTGGGACCCATACTGTGCTGGCTGGGGACTAAGGTGACCTTCCCAAGTCCTGTCTTCCATACGCTCCAGTGCACGTCTCTGTCTTCCCCCGAGAGTCACAAGCGTTCATAATTCTTTGTCAGACTGACACCATATAAGCAATGTGTGTTTGTTTCCTCCTTTGCATTTGACGGAAAGTGTCTCATTTACAATGTAATAAATAACATTGCATTCACACTCACGTTGGCCTGTACTTGTGAAGGCTGGGCACAGTGCTCTGTGCGTGTGGTCCCAGCACTTGAGAGGCAGAGGCAGGAGGATGACAGTGGTGAGTGACATCCTTACCTAAGCCTTCAGAATCAGGTTTCCTGGGAGGCTGTCCTCTCAAGCTTACTACCTACCTGAGATCAGCCGTGAACCGAGTGAACGCCCGGCCAGAGATTTTTTTTTTTTTTTTTTTTTTTAAATAAAAGCAAACCAGTACCACGTATAGCATTCACTGGTCTCAAACTCAGGCCCCTCTTGTCTCTGCCCCCCAGAGCCAGGACTGCAGAGACTTCTGTCACCGCCATGCGAGGTGTGCTCTGGTCATAGTTGTTAGAGTGCGTTGCTGCTAGGATAGTGTTTTCACCCTTCCTAACGCAGTGACCGTCCGAGCTGTGGTGACCCCCAACCATAAACTTATTTCTGTTGCTACGTCATAACTGTTTGCTGCTGTTCTGAGTGGTAATGTGAATATCTGTGTTGTTCGATGGTTTTAGGTGACCGGAGAGTCCTCTGATCCTGTCCCCAAGGGAGTTACAACCAACAGACTAAGAACCGCTGTGTTAGAGGAATAAATTAGCACTACCCATTTTTCCATTTCTACAAAGTACTGTCATACCATGAGGAAGAGTTCACTGTCCTGAACTTTTGTTTAAAATATTTTAAAATTTAATATACATTTTGAATTTCTATTTATTTATTTTATATGTATGGGTGTTTTACCTGCATGTATGTCTGTGTACCATATGCATGCCTGGTACCCACAGGAGCCAGAAGAGGGTGTCGGAACACCCTGGAACTGGAGTGTGGATGCTGGGAGTCAAACCTGGGGCCTCTGGAAGAGCAGTCAGTGCTCTCACCCCTGCTCTTTTGGCCTGTAAATGGGCATGCCACGTACAGATGTGGTAGCACATGCCTTTAACCTGTGAACCTCTGAGTTTGAGACCAGCCTGTTCTATATACTGAGATCCAAGACAGTCAGGCTACATAGTGAGATCCTGCCTTAGGCCTACCCACCCAAAAATACGTGGACATACTGTAAGCTTTATTTAAGCCTAGAAGGACGAAAGCAGTTAGTTCTGACTTCAAGCATGCCCCAGGCTGCCAGGCATGGCCACGCTGTGCGCCTGCAGTTCTAGTTCCTTGAAAGGCTGAAGCAGGAGACTCAGAGAAGTGCAGGAGTTCACAGCCCGACTAGATACCGTGGCAAGACTCTACCTCAAGAAACGAAAAGTTTTAGGGAGTAAATAATTCTGAAGTGCTAAAGCAGTTTGTGATGGTGCACGCCTTTAATCTCAGCTCTCAGGAGGCAGAGGCAGGTGGATTTCTGTGAGTTCGAGGCCAGCCTGGCTTATGTAGGAAATTAAAGGACAGCCAGGCCTAGAGATAGGCCGTCTCAAGGAAAAGTTTGAGAAGAGGCATGTAGAACATTAATAAGCAGGCGGAAACAGCCTGAAGGAGAGAGAAAGCTGTTTTTTAGGGTTCTAAGTGCAGGATCGGAATGGTCTCGTGCGAGAACAGGTGAGGTTAATTCACTAGAAGAGCAACCACCTCGTGCAGGAGCTTAATTGTTGCCAGCTGAAAACATCCCGTGAACAGACTCTGGGAGGACAGATATAAATGAGCCCAGAGCTGGAGGCGGGGCTTTTTGGAGACTTGGGATAGATTTGGCTGTTCATCACTGCACTTCAAGATGCTCCTAGGGTGAACCGCTCAAGGGAAGGCTTCGGGGCTCCGGCTCCTGCTGAGGTCCCGGGTTCTAGTTACCCCAGGTTCCAGCAGAAGAAATCCTGGGGCTCACGCCTGGAGAATCGCTCCTCGGAACTGATATCCTTACGGTTTTGTTATTGTGTCCATTAATCCTCATTTCCTATTGTTTTGGTTAGTTGGGTTATAAGTGATGTATGCTCGGTCACTAAGTTGTAATAAAATATATTGGTTTAAAAAATTGAGCCTACGGGCTGGAGAGATGGCTCAGAGGTTAAGAGCACTGTCTGCTCTTCCAGAGGTCCCAAGTTCAATTCCCAGCAACCACATGGTGGTTCACAACCATCTGTAATGAGAGCCAGTGCCTTCTTGTGGTGGGAAGGTGCACATGCGGGCAGAACACTGTATAAATAATAAATAAATCTTAAAAAAAAAAAAAAATTGAGCCTACAACAGCCAGTGTTAGCGAGAATGATACATTGCTTACACCAACAGAGGTGAGTCATCAGTGCGCTGCATGTTAGAGGTGAGTCATCAGTGCGCTGTATTTTAGACAGAGGTGAGTCATCAGTGCGCTGCATGTTAGACCGAGGTGAGTCATCAGTGCGCTGCATGTTAGACAGAGGTGAGTCATCAGTGCGCTGCATTTTAGACAGAGGTGAGTCATCAGTGTGCTGCATGTTAGACCGAGGTGAGTCATCAGTGCGCTGCATTTTAGACCGAGGTGAGTCATCAGTGCGCTGCATGTTAGACAGAGGTGAGTCATCAGTGCGCTGCATTTTAGACAGAGGTGAGTCATCAGTGCGCTGCATGTTAGACAGAGGTGAGTCATCAGTGCGCTGCATGTTAGACAGAGGTGAGTCATCAGTGCGCTGCATTTTAGACAGAGGTGAGTCATCAGTGCGCTGCATGTTAGACAGAGGTGAGTCATCAGTGCGCTGCATGTTAGACAGAGGTGAGTCATCAGTGCGCTGCATTTTAGACAGAGGTGAGTCATCAGTGTGCTGCATTTTAGACAGAGGTGAGTCATCAGTGCGCTGCATTTTAGACAGAGGTGAGTCATCAGTGCGCTGCATGTTAGACCGAGGTGAGTCATCAGTGCGCTGCATGTTAGACCGAGGTGAGTCATCAGTGCGCTGCATGTTAGAGGTGAGTCATCAGTGTGCTGCATGTTAGACAGAGGTGAGTCATCAGTGCGCTGCATTTTAGACAGAGGTGAGTCATCAGTGCGCTGCATGTTAGACCGAGGTGAGTCATCAGTGCGCTGCATTTTAGACCGAGGTGAGTCATCAGTGCGCTGCATGTTAGACAGAGGTGAGTCATCAGTGCGCTGCATTTTAGACAGAGGTGAGTCATCAGTGCGCTGCATGTTAGACAGAGGTGAGTCATCAGTGCGCTGCATGTTAGACAGAGGTGAGTCATCAGTGCGCTGCATTTTAGACAGAGGTGAGTTATCAGTGCGCTGCATGTTAGACAGAGGTGAGTCATCAGTGCGCTGCATGTTAGACAGAGGTGAGTCATCAGTGCGCTGCATTTTAGACAGAGGTGAGTCATCAGTGTGCTGCATTTTAGACAGAGGTGAGTCATCAGTGCGCTGCATTTTAGACCGAGGTGAGTCATCAGTGCGCTGCATGTTAGACCGAGGTGAGTCATCAGTGCGCTGCATGTTAGACAGAGGTGAGTCATCAGTGCGCTGCATTTTAGACAGAGGTGAGTCATCAGTGTGCTGCATTTTAGACAGAGGTGAGTCATCAGTGCGCTGCATTTTAGACAGAGGTGAGTCATCAGTGCGCTGCATGTTAGACCGAGGTGAGTCATCAGTGCGCTGCATGTTAGACGGAGGTGAGTCATCAGTGCGCTGCATGTTAGAGGTGAGTCATCAGTGTGCTGCATGTTAGACAGAGGTGAGTCATCAGTGCGCTGCATTTTAGACAGAGGTGAGTCATCAGTGCGCTGCATGTTAGACCGAGGTGAGTCATCAGTGCGCTGCATTTTAGACCGAGGTGAGTCATCAGTGCGCTGCATGTTAGACAGAGGTGAGTCATCAGTGCGCTGCATTTTAGACAGAGGTGAGTCATCAGTGCGCTGCATGTTAGACAGAGGTGAGTCATCAGTGCGCTGCATGTTAGACAGAGGTGAGTCATCAGTGCGCTGCATTTTAGACAGAGGTGAGTCATCAGTGCGCTGCATGTTAGACAGAGGTGAGTCATCAGTGCGCTGCATGTTAGACAGAGGTGAGTCATCAGTGCGCTGCATGTTAGAGGTGAGTCATCAGTGCGCTGCATTTTAGACAGAGGTGAGTCATCAGTGCGCTGCATGTTAGACCGAGGTGAGTCATCAGTGCGCTGCATGTTAGAGGTGAGTCATCAGTGCGCTGCATTTTAGACAGAGGTGAGTCATCAGTGCGCTGCATGTTAGACCGAGGTGAGTCATCAGTGCGCTGCATTTTAGACCGAGGTGAGTCATCAGTGCGCTGCATGTTAGACAGAGGTGAGTCATCAGTGCGCTGCATTTTAGACAGAGGTGAGTCATCAGTGCGCTGCATGTTAGACAGAGGTGAGTCATCAGTGCGCTGCATGTTAGACAGAGGTGAGTCATCAGTGCGCTGCATTTTAGACAGAGGTGAGTCATCAGTGCGCTGCATGTTAGACAGAGGTGAGTCATCAGTGCGCTGCATGTTAGACAGAGGTGAGTCATCAGTGCGCTGCATGTTAGAGGTGAGTCATCAGTGCGCTGCATTTTAGACAGAGGTGAGTCATCAGTGCGCTGCATGTTAGACCGAGGTGAGTCATCAGTGCGCTGCATGTTAGAGGTGAGTCATCAGTGCGCTGCATTTTAGACAGAGGTGAGTCATCAGTGCGCTGCATGTTAGACCGAGGTGAGTCATCAGTGCGCTGCATTTTAGACCGAGGTGAGTCATCAGTGCGCTGCATTTTAGACAGAGGTGAGTCATCAGTGCGCTGCATTTTAGACAGAGGTGAGTCATCAGTGCGCTGCATGTTAGACAGAGGTGAGTCATCAGTGCGCTGCATTTTAGACAGAGGTGAGTCATCAGTGCGCTGCATTTTAGACAGAGGTGAGTCATCAGTGCGCTGCATTTTAGACAGAGGTGAGTTATCAGTGCGCTGCATGTTAGACAGAGGTGAGTCATCAGTGCGCTGCATGTTAGACAGAGGTGAGTCATCAGTGCGCTGCATGTTAGACAGAGGTGAGTCATCAGTGCGTTGCATTTTAGATCGAGGCATCACTGATCACACAAAGAATGGGTGGAGGGGGTGAAGGATCGCATGAGCTGAGCTTCCGGGGGAACTATTGAGGCTGTTGTGACTTGCATACGGTGCAAAGTGCATAGTGGAGCTAAGAAGACTGCAGGGGTGAACCCTGGGGTCCCTGCATGTGCAGGGTGTACCCGGGGCTCACTGGCAGGTAGGATGCATCAAACATTTTTTAGCAAAAGGTCATGACTGCATCTATATTTTAGTAAAATTCACCTAGCACTTGTGTAAATAAGAGATGAGCAAAAGGGAGAAGCAGGAGACTAGAGGACGGTCTTCGTGTGGAAGATCATCTGCCCAACCCAGACTGAATTTACAACAGACACAGGTATTGATGCCAAAGTCCAATTTGATGAGCCATTGAGTTTTATTGGGGTTACTTAGAGGAACATAAATACTCAAAGACAACTGTGCCACTAGACCCCACCCCAGCATGGTGACGGCTCATAAAAGTTGAAAAACTGGATCTCACTGCACAGCAGGTCAGAGAGTTCTTCCCAGGCGGCTCAGCCTGTCTCCCATCAGTCCTTTCTGCATATAAGTGGTTAAAGAGTAAGGTGCCTAGTGAGTCTGGGCAGCTTCAGGGACTTCTGAAAACTGTCAAGTTGTTCCCTTCCTGAATCTTAATCCCTCCAAAATGAAAGGGTTTTGGTTTTTTGTTTTGTTTCGTTTTTTTGTTTTTGTTTTGAGACAGGGTCTCTCTGTGTAGCCCTGGCTGTCCTGGACTCACTTTGTAGACCAGGCTGGCCTTGAGCTCACAGCGATCCACCTGCCTCTGCCTCCCGAGTGCTGGGATTAAAGGCGTGCACCACCACTGCCTGGCAAAATGGAAGGTTTTAATCTCAGAGAAAACCACTACATGAGCCTACATTTCATTGGTCTCTATATTTGCTCTGCTGTTTCTCAAAGGAGGTGGGTCCTTTATAGGAAAACAGCTGCAAGACCGTCCCTAAGTTTAGCAGACAGGACAGATACGAAGTTGCACCCCAGATGCAGCAGTTAGCACCCCAAAAGAGTGTTGTGTTGCTGAGCTGTGCCCTCAGGAGATCATTATTTTCTATTACTGAATGCTCTCACGGAGTGTTGAAAGACAAGCTAACGGAATGTCTGTTTCCCTGACGGACAAACTTATACAGCGTTCTCTTACTCTGTCCTAGAATTGAGTTCTGCCTAAAGAATATCCTTTAGATGTTCTGTTTTTTAAAGTGTGTGTGCGTGCGTGTGCGTGCGTGCACGTGCGTGTGCGTGACTATGTCAGGTATTGAACTTGGGTCTTCTGGCTTGGTACCAGGTGACACTAATGCATCTTACAGGCTTCTTACTCATTTCTTGATGACTGCTTTTCTGGGAAATTTGCCTTTTATTACATTTTGGCAGCTTAAAATGGGGTTCTAATATATCTTGTAATTTTTTATATTTGTGTTAAATGGGTGTATTTGTTTATGATTTTGCATTATAGTCAGCTACTTTATCTTGAATTTTTTATGCATTTTTCAATTGATTCTCTAATTTTTTGAGTATGTGTATGTATAACCCCAGAGGTGAGTCTTACCTTGTTTTTCCACTTTGCCTTTAGTTTCCCTCTTGTGTATTTGCATCCCTCCAAAGTGATGGTAAGTGATGGGACGATAAATTCTGATCCAGGCCAAATGTGGTGGTGCTGCCTTTAGTTCCAGTGCTTGGGAGGCGGAGGGCAGGCAGATTCACAGGAGCGCTCAGCCCTGATCCTGACTCACAGGAGCGCTCAGCCCTGATCCTGACTCACAGGAGCGCTCAGCCCTGATCCTGACTCACAGGAGCACTCAGCCTTGATCCTGACTCACAGGAGCACTCAGCCCTGAGCGGTCCTGCAGCCCTGATCCTGACTTAAATGCTCTTTTTCATTTGTGAATATGTGTGTTTGCGCCTGTGCATATTTGCAGAGTTCAGAAGATGTCCGATTCCCAGAGCTGGGGCTACAGGCAGCTTGGAGCCTCCTGATATGTGAGCTGCATTGAAAAGCAATCATTACTGATAAAATGAATTTGACACAGCTGTAGGATGCAAAATCAAGACATAAAAGTCAGGTTATGGGCCAGGTGTGGTGGTGCACACCTTTAATCCCAGCACTCGGGAAGCAGAGGCAGGGGGATCTCTGTGAGTTCAAGGCCAGCCTGGTCTATAGAGTGAGTTCCAGGACAGCCAGGGCTACACTGAGAAACCCTGTCTCAAACAAAACAGTCAGGTTATTTCTTTATTAACAAACTGAAAATGAAATTAAGAAAACAACTCTACTTAAAGTGATGTCTAGAAGAATAATGAAAAAACAAAAGGAACACAAAGTTACACTCCCCAAACTACAGTTCTGTTTTAAAAGGTTAAGAAAGGCTGGGTGGCCGGGCGTGGTGGCGCACACCTTTAATCCCAGCACTCGGGAGGCAGAGGCAGGCGGATCGTTGTGGGTTCGAGGCCAGCCTGGTCTACAAAGTGAGTCCAGGACAGCCAAGGCTACACAGAGAAACCCTGTCTCGAAAAACCAAAAAAAGAAAAAGAAAAAAAGAAAAAAAGAAAGGCTGGGTGAGGTAGCACACACTTGCAGTGCCAGCGCTCAGGAGACAGAGGCAGGAGACCAATGTAAGGTGAAAACTTGGAGTACATAGGGAGTTCTGAGCCAGCCAGGGCGACATAGCAAGACTGTAAAAGTAAACAAACAAAAAACGAACAACAAAGGAAACCTAAATAAAAACATGGTGTAGTTTATGTGCATAGTCCCAGCACTTGGGAGGCAGAGGCAGGAGGATTGCTGTAAGTTCAAAGCCATCCTAGACAGTGAGTTCTAGGTCAACCTGGGCTAATAGTGAGACTTTATCATTCCTCAGGAAAAAGAAGATAAACAAATGGAAAGGTTTAAAAAATATGGTACAGCTAATGTGACAGCTGTTTGGTACGTCCTCAAAAAGTTAAGCATTGAATTATCTGTATGACCCAGTAAGTTCACTGCAACATACAGACCCAAAAAAAAAGAATTCAAACAGAAAGTTGATGCCTCTAGTAGTGTTTTTATAAAAATGAGAAGTTATAACACAAGGGGCCCCCAGACAGATACCTCTTACCCCCCTACAAGTAAATATTATTCAGCCATGAAAAATGCTCAGCTGGGCATTGGTAGTGCACACCTACAGTCCCAGCACTGCCTGCTGAGGCAGGAGGATTGCTGCAATTTCAAGGCTAGCTTGGACTAAATGGTGAGTTGCAGGCTAGCCTGAGCTGTGTAGCAAGACACTTTTCAAAACAAACAAACAGAATCTGCTATGTTCTATCGCGTGTATGAACTTTGAAAACATGTAAGTGAAGAAGCCAAGCAAAAACAACACTCACATCCTGTGCTTCCACACACACAAGACATTTAACACAGCAAAGTCAGGGGCAAGAAGCAGAGCAGGGCACCCAGGCGTGGAGAGGCAGTGGGGTTGGTGCCCCCGGCGTGGGGAGGCAGTGGGGTTGTCACCCCCCCAGGTGTGGGGAGGCGGTGGGGTTAGCACCCCCCAGGCATGGGGAGGCGGTGGGGTTGGCGCCCCCGTGTGGGGTTGGCACCCCCTCAGGCTTAATTGCTTAATAGAAATGTAGGGATGTGGGGAAGTCTGGCTATGTGGAGCAAGAAGGTTATGGTAACTCTACTTTCGGTTCAAGGTTTGTTTTGTTTTTTGTTTTGAGAACCCAAAACTACTCTGAAAATCACCTCCTTTTAAATCGTCTGGAAATGGAAGGGTCTTTGATACATAGCTCTGCCTGGCCTCAGACTCAAAATTACCCAGCTCTCCGCTGTGAAACACAAGGGTTTTTTGTTTGTTTGTTTTTGTTTTTTCCTACACCTGCCCTAGGACAGGAGAACCGTTATGTTTAACAGCTGCTCCAGGCACTATAGCTGGGCAGAGACTTGCTATGATGGCCTGGCCCACTTCCCAGCCACGTGGCCTGTTACCTGCCATCTTAGCCTCACTCTGGTGCCTCCTGGTTCATCCCTGCCCTCAGCGTGACTCTCTGCCTGAGGCCCTCTCTGTCTCTCTGGGTCCCGGAAGTCCCACCTTTCCCTCCTCCGCTACCCAGCTATAGGCTGTTCAGCTCTTTAGTAACAGATCAGAGGCTGACGGAGAACAGTTGTTGTACGACCTTGAGACAGGAGATGCGGCCCTAACAACGGCAGTGACAGCGTCCAGAATGTGACAAGATCTTTGGGTACAGAATTCAGCACTTGACTACTGAGTGCTCGGATCACAGGGGTGCTCCTCCACACTGCTTGTCACCACGCCGTCTTAATGTAAAGTCTGTTAAAGACTATCTTCTCCCTCCTACACATTAAAATTATGCTTTCTATGTATTCTGTTTACTCTGTGTGTGGTTATAACATGCATGTAGTATGCACTCGCCTCCGTGCACACGCAGAGGCCAGAGGATGATGACACACCAGGTGCGTTCCTCTACCTTAATCTGCCATATTCCTTTAAGACAGGTCATCTCGCTGAACCACACGCGTGCTATTTCTGCCCTGCTAGCTGGCCAGCAAGCTCTTGGGACCCACCTGTCCCCACCCCAAGATGCTAAGGCTACAAGGACATGCAGCCATGCTGCACAGCTTGTTACACGGGGGCTGGATTCAGATTCGGGCTTCACTGTCACAGAGCAAGTGCTCCTACGTCCTGTGCAGCCCCCCCCACCTCCTGTGCAGCCCTCTGACCTCCTGTGCAGACCCCTCACTTACTGTGCAGCCTGCGCCCCACCTACTGTGCTGCCCTCTGACCTGCTGTGCAGCTAACCCCCCACCCCCCAAATTAGTCTTCCTAAGTCTCTGTGCTACGCCTGTTACATTTCCAGCCGCCTTCTGTGTGGTTTTGGAGGGAGAATGACAAGTGAGCTATTTTACTATGAAAATAATGCCTGTTACTATCTTCCCAGCACAGCTGTGTAGATTAACAGAGTCAAAAGGCAGCCGTTGTAGAACTCAGAGTCCTTTAAACTTAATTAAAAGTTCCTCGGAAAAACCTAAAGCAGCTGTTTGAAGTCATGAAGCAGAGATGGTTTCCAAAGCTAGAGAGGACGAGGCTGGGGCTGTGCAGCTCCTTCCCCTGGCCACTCTCACTTCCGCTAGCAGTCATTTGGGGAGCTTTCCTGATCTAGAAGGTGCCAGCGTTCCTGCAGGCCTGTCTCGCTCTTTTCCTTTAATTGCGCTAGTTAAATCAACGTTGAGCACCATTTCAGGGGAAATCTACTGTACAAAAATCCAGTTTGCTGCCTTGGAATCTTCCAGAATAATCCTTTTTCCTTTCTTCTCTGCCCACCCCCTTCCCCACCCTCTTGTCTCCAATTCCCAAGTGCTGAGATCACAGCCATAACCACTTCAGCTCTTGTTTTGTTTTGTTCTGTTTTAAGTTAGCTGGGAGAATTAAATGGACATGTGAGACATGGAATAAAGTCCTAACTTTGCGCCACAACTGTAAGGCTCACGATATCACAGATGAAGAAGGTTCTTCAAGTGCGTCTTCCTGACAGAGAGGAACGGAGGGAACCACTCCACAGGAAGAGGCAAGGTACAAGGCCCACAGGCAGCGCGACGGCAGCAAAGTGGGACTTAAAACGCTGGAGAATGGCCCAGGTTGTAGGGAAAGAGGCTTAAAAGCAGGAAGAGCACTTGCTATGCAAACATGGGTGCGCTCCTCAGCTCCCACGTGAAAAGCCAGGCCGGGAAGGTGACCCCAGCCTGACTGCGGCCCACGCAGGAGAATCGCTGGGCCTTGCCGGCTCCCCGCCTAGCTCCGGCTCAGTGAGAGACCCGGTCGTAAATGAATAACGTTAGGGTCCTCTTCTGGCCTCCATAAGTGCAACACACACACACACACTCGTTCACACACATACACATAAACATGTACATACAGACACACTCATACACACACACACACAGACACAGACAAATATGTGCATATAGACACACTCTCACACACACACACTCACACACATATACACTCTCACACACACACACACTCACACATATATACTCTCACACATGCACATATTCTCACACACATGAACACTAACATTCTCTCTCTCTCTCTCACACACACACACACACTCACACAGTAGATTTAAGCCAGACATGGTGCCTCATGCCTGAAATCTCATACCTGGAAAAGCTGAGGCGGAGGACCAGCCTGGGTTACAGAGTGAGACACTGTCTCAAATAAGAAGCAACAACAAAGCTGGGCGTGGTGACGCAGGCCTTTAATCTCAGCACTCGGGAGGCAGAGGCAGGGGGATCACCCTGTCTCAAAAAACCAAAAAAAAAAAAAAAAGGAACAACAAAATGGTTCTGGCTGGTGCTAGGTAGATGGCTGAGCCGGGAAAGGGGCTTGGTGTGCAATCGTGAGAACCAGCTTAGACCCCAACACCCACGTAACAACTGGGCGTAAAAGCCTGTACCGTTCGCTCTAAGCTACTTCAGGACTGTAACTTTGCCGCTGTTATGAATCAGAATGAAACTATGTGTTTTCCAGTGGTCCTGGGGGTCCCTGGAGAAAGGGTCATTCACCCCGACTCCCAACCGTGTGGTGACCCACAAGCTGAGAACCACTGCTCCAAGGGAGCCAACTCAGGCCTTTTCTGGCCTCAACACAGGCACAGGTGTGCTGCACATCAAACCACACACAGACGAACACCATCATTTTGATCATGGGGAAAACATGATCAAATCTATTGGATGAAATTTTTTCACCCAGTTTTCTTTCTCTTCCTTCTTCAGCAGGGTCTCATGTGCCAAAGCTGGTGTTGAACCCACTGCCTCGCCAAGAATGACCTTGCGTCCCTGATCTTCCCGCCTGTACCTCCCAGGAGGTAAAATTATGTATAATTATATATAGCACGTGTCACCAAACCTGAGCTTCCTTTTTTTTTTTTTTTTTTAAATTTTGGTAGAAAAAAAATTTTTTTTACCCTTGTCCCACTTTTTTTGTCAACTTGACCCAAGCTAGAGTCATCCTAGAAGAGGAAACTTTGATTGAAAAAAGGCCCCCACCAGCTTGGCCTGCAGGTGTGCCTCGGTGTGTCCTTTTGATGGATGATTGATGTGGGCGGGCACAGTCCACTGTGGGCAGCGACAGCCTGGTGGCCCCAGGTGCTATAAGAAGGCAGCTGGGCAAGCCGGGAAGCAGTGCTCTCCGCGGCCTCACTTCTGCTCCTGCCTCCAGGCTCTCGCCACAGCTTTCCCGGTGATCTGGTGATCCGCTGTGCTGTGCTGGAACAAACCCCCCCTTCCAAGCTGCATTTGGTCACAGTGTTTTATCATAGCAATGGAACCTGTGACCGAGACAGTGCTCAGTTCCCAGTGAGGACAATGAACCCTGCATGTTTGGGGGTGTAAATACAGAGGGAATTAAAGCTAAAATCTCCCCCCACACCCGCAAAAAGAGGGATAAAACTCAGAGGAGGGGGACAGTGTTTCTGTGCATGGCACTGGAGGTTGTCCATGGACCTCTGTGCACACACTCACACATGCACCCGTGCGCACACACACACATGCACAACACACACACGCGCGCACACACACACAGGAACACACACACACGCACAACACACACATACACAACACACACGCGCGCGCACACACACACAACACACACACAGGAACACACACATACACAACACACACACAGGAACACACACATACACAACACACACACAACACACACGCGCGCGCACACACACACACAGGAACACACACATACACAACACACACATACACAACACACACGCGCGCACGCACACACACACAGGAACACACACATACACAACACACACGCACGCACACACACACACACGCGCGCACACACACACAAGCAAAACAATCATACATAGCAGAGGAACAGAGAAGCAGACATTCTGTGGTCACTGTGGATTTCACAATTGTTCGTTCCTTGTACTTCCCAGCTGTAGCCCGAGAGCTGTGCGTCCCTGTCTGCCTCGCCTCCACCTCCGAGGCCCAGCTCTCGTTTTGCTGACGTCAACCCTCCTGTGGCTATCGTGACTGGATCCATCTATTTGGGGACTGCACTTTCTTTAAAATGTGCAGAACGAGGTCTGGAGAGAGTACTCAGCAGTTAAGAGCACTGCTCTTCTGGAGGACCCAGGTTCGATTCCCAGCACCCACATGGCAGCTCACGCCTGTCTGTGACTCCGGTTCTGGGATCTCTGAACTCCTCTTCTGACCTCTTTGGGCACGGCACACACATGGGCAAAGTGCCCATGTGCATAAAATAAAAATAAGCAAAGCTTTTTTTTATTTATTTAGTTTTTTTGAGACAGGGTTTCTTTGTGTAACAGCCCTGGCTGTCCTAGACTCAATCTATAGACCAGGCTGGCCTTGAACTCACAGAGCTCCACCTGCCTCTGCCTCCCGAGTGCTGGGATTAAGGGTGTGCACCACCACCACCCAGCTAAATAAAGCTTTGGTATTTTAAAAAACTGCATAAGGCTTCCAGAATCTTTGAGAGTCAAGTCAGTCAAACGTAGGGAATATTATGTAACTGTGAACTTGTTATCAAAACCATATAAGAAAGGCTGGTCATGCCACGGTGTTGACATGGACACTGTAATGTGCACGGATGGACTAGGAGACCTGCTGCTGCTGCTGCTGCTGCTGCTGCCGCTGCTGCTGCTGCTGCTGCTCAGCTCCACTGCCGTCCTCACCACAGAGGGATGCAGTGGGTCTAGTTCCTCACCAGCTGGTTCTAAAAATGCAGCCTCTTTCCAGGTGTGCTGGCGGGCCCCGTCTAGCTCGAGCGTCTGAGCCTGGCCTGCAGTGGAGCCTTAGACACAGACTGTTGACTTCAACATGGAAGAGTAAAGCTTGTCATGTGGGAAATTCTCCAGATGGAGGCGTGAGGATCGGGAATTCCTGGACAGCTCCACCACATAGTATGGTCAGGAAGAGTCTGGGCTACAGGAGCTCCTGTCTGAAAAAGCAAAAACAAGGGGCAGGAGAGATGACAGTTACAGGAGCATGTGCAGCTCCTGTGGGAGTCCCAGGACCCACATCAGGAGGATAATAACCACCTGTAACTTCAACTCCAGGGTATCTGACGCTCTCTTCCGGCCTCCGAGGACACCTCCGAGGACACCTGGACTCATGCGGACATACACATAGAGATACCCACATATGCATAATTAAAAGTAAAATAAGTCTTTAAAAAAGAAAATATATTCATATTTAAATGCGTTATCAGCTTAGATATGATCATGGTTTGTGTTTGTGTTTATCATATATCTAAAAATAATACACATTGGGAGAAGCAGTGTGTGAGGGGGCACACTGGGGGGAGGGGTGTGTGAGGGGGCACACTGGGGGGAGGGGTGTGTGAGGGGGGCACACTGGGGGGAGGGGTGTGTGAGGGGCACACTGGGGGGAGGGGTGTGGGGGGCACACTGGGGGGAGGGGGTGTGTGAGGGGGCACACTGGGGGGAGGGGTGTGTGAGGGGGCACACTGGGGGGAGGGGTGTGTGAGGGGCACACTGGGGGGGAGGGGTGTGTGAGGGGGCACACTGGGGGGAGGGGTGTGTGAGGGGGCACACTGGGGGGAGGGGTGTGTGAGGGGCACACTGGGGGGAGGGGTGTGTGAGGGGCACACTGGGAGGAGGGGTGTGTGAGGGGGCACTGGGAGGAGAGGCAGGGGTGGGGAGGCTGCAAGCAGTATGTAAAGTGAAAAAATACATAAAGGAAGGAAGGAAACATATATACACATGAGGGTCCTCAAGATGGCTTAGCAGGCAAAGGCGCTGGTCCCCAAGCCTGAGTTCATCCCTAAAACACACAGTTATAGGAGAAGACCTTCAAGTTGGCCTTCGACCTCCACATGCACACTATGACACAGGTTCACACGCGTGTGCGTGCGCATGCGCGTGTGCACGCACGCGTGCGCAGAAAAGGATAAACACTTGGAACATGTTCATATTGCATATTAAGTGTCTTATATATGATATCTAGGAATTATTTCAAAATAATCTGGATAATGAGAGTATAAATGAAACAACCAGACAGTTATGGAATATTCTTGAAACAAGATAATAGATTCATAGGAGCTTCATGATCTCACTGGGGTTTTTGTTGTTGTTGTTTGTTTGTTTTGTTTTGTTTTGAATTTTCGAGACAGGGTTTCTCTGTGTAGCCTTGGCTGTCCTGGACTCACTTTGTAGACCAGGCTGGCCTCGAACTCACAGAGATCCGCCTGCCTCTGCCTCCCGAGTGCTGGGATTAAAGGCGTGCGCCACCACGCCCGGCTTGTTTTGTTTTACATTTTGTGGACAAGTTGCATGTAACCCAGGCTGGCCTGAGACTAGCGATGGAGTAAGGACTGGCCTTGAGCTCTTAGCTTTTTTGCCTCTGCCTCTGAAATGCCGGGATTTCAGGCATGTCGCACCATCTTTGACCATGTCTCTACTTTTACATGTTCGCATCTTTTTAGATAAGAAAGATTTTTTGAGACAGGTTGTCCCTAAATGTACTGACAGCCCAGACTGACCTCAGTCAACCCCGTGGCCATCCTACCGCTGAGCCTCCTGAGAGCCTCCACATACATGGTCTGTTTTTATATTTGTTTATTTTTATTTTACATTTATGTGCCTGAATGTGGAACCTGGGGCTTCTACAACAGCAGCCAGAGCTCTTAACCCCTGGGCCGTTTCTCCGGCCCTATTTGTTTTGAAATTGTCTCATGTGGCTTGGGTTGGCCTCGAACTCCTGATCTTCTGCCTCAAATTCTGGGATTACACACATAGGCCACTATACCTGCTCTGATTAAATTTAACATTTACATTTTCAGTAGAAAAAAAAAAATAACTATAAGGAAAGTTCAAAGCCCAGTGGCAAGCCGAGAGAAGACAGGACTGCCAGAGGTCACAAGTCAGAATGTCGTAAAAACAATCCCTGCTAATCACTAAGAAAAGCAATAAATACACTAGAAAAATCAGCAGAATAACAGAAAAGGCAATTCTCAAAAAACTCAGTGGTCAGAAGTATGGGCAAGGTGCTCATCTTCACTAGTGATTAGTAAAGATGCAAAAAAAAAAATTTTTTTTTTTTTTTTTTTTTTTTTTTTTTTTGGTTTTTCGAGACAGAGTTTCTCTGTGTAGCCTTGGCCATCCTTGACTCACTTTGTAGACCAGGCTGGCCTCGAACTCATAGCGATCCACCTGCCTCTGTCTCCCGAGTGCTGGGATTAAAGGCGTGCGCCACCACGCCCGGCCAAAAAAATTTTTTAAAGTAGTTTGAGCTGGAGCGAGAGCTCACGAGCACTGCCTGCTCTTCCAGAGGTCCTGAGTTCAGTTCCCAGCAAGCACATGGCGGCTCACAGCCATCTGTAATGAGATCTGGCGCCCTCTTCTGGCGTGCAGGGGTACATGCAGGCAGAGCACTGTATACATACATAGTAATAAATAAATAATTTTAAAAAATAGTTCATCTTACTCTGGCTGTGCCTAGATGACCAAAGAAGCAGTTGTGTACATATTCTGGTGTGGTGAGTAAGTGTGTGTGCGCGCGCTGTGTATAACGGTGATGACTGTGTTGTGTGTGTGTGTGTGTGTGTGTGTGTGCGCTGTGTATAACGGTGACTGTGTTGTGTGTGTGTGTGTGTGTGTGTGTGTGCGCTGTGTGTGTGTGTGTGTGCGCGGGCGTGTGTGTGTGTGTGTGCGCGGGCGCGCGCGTGTGTGTGTGTGTGCGCGTGCGCTGTGTATAACGGTGATGACTGTGTTGTGTGTGTGTGTGCGCGCGCGGGCATGTGTGTGTGTGTGTGTGCGCGCGCTGTGTGTGTGTGTGTGTGTGTGTGTGCGCGTGCGCTGTGTATAACGGTGATGACTGTGTTGTGTGTGTGTGTGCGCGCGCTGTGTGTGTGTGTGTGTGCGCGGGCGTGTGTGTGTGTGTGTGCGCGCGGGCGCGCGCGTGTGTGTGTGTGTGCGCGTGCGCTGTGTATAACGGTGATGACTGTGTTGTGTGTGTGTGTGCGCGCGAGGGGCATGTGTGTGTGTGTGTGTGCGCGCGCTGTGTGTGTGTGTGTGTGTGTGTGTGTGTGCGCGTGCGCTGTGTATAACGGTGATGACTGTGTTGTGTGTGTGTGTGCGCGCGCTGTGTGTGTGTGTGTGTGCGCGCGGGCGTGTGTGTGTGTGTGTGTGTGTGTGCGTGCGCTGTGTATAACGGTGATGACTGTGTTGTGTGTGTGTGTGTGTGTGTGTGTGCGCTGTGTATAACGGTGACTGTGTTGTGTGTGTGTGTGTGTGTGTGTGTGTGTGCGCTGTGTATAACGGTGACTGTGTTGTGTGTATGTAACTGTGTGTGTGTGTGATAACTGTATGTATGGATAAGTGTGTAACTGTGTGTGAATGTGTAAGGTGTGTGTGCATCACTATGTTTGTGAGACATAGCTGTGTACGTATAAAGGTATTGTCTGTGTGTGTGAGATGTGCTGAGATACTTTGGACCAATAAAAGGAAACCGCTAAGACAGTACTGGGCACAACAGGTCATAAATGACCTGTGTTAAAGGAATGAGACTGGGTTTCCTCGGAAACCGTGAAGGCAGCTGAGGTTTGAGGAGCCTGATCCAAACACCCTGAGCTTTCCTGCCTCAAACCCGATGTCGTGAATAAGATGGGTCGCCAAAGGGCAGTCCTGTCCTGCTTTCCAGCACTCTGCTGGTGGCCTCCACCTCTGGGCAGCCCATCTGCCCACTCAGCCCCCAGGCGAGGAGGCGCCGGCTGCAGGCAGCTGCTCACACAGGCCCTTAAATGAAACTGAAATGAAAGTTCACTTCCTCATTGTGAATTCATGTGACAAGCTCCAATTTCTTACTAAAGTCAGTTCCCCAGCCCCTGGCTGCCTGGGACATCTTGGAGCGAGTACCACACGTGAAGGTGACCACGGGGACGCCTGTGCAGGCTGCCGCGTATGTACTTTTTTTTTAAAAAAACTGGTTTTGTTCATCTACGGTCGTGAACGTTATCTTTTCATCAGCCAGGTTGCCAGATTTTTAAAATCTTTGCTTTCAGGAAGTAAAGCTGAAAACAGAGATCAGATCTCCCATTTCGCCTCTTGTTTTTCGGGTGAGAGTCTCTGCTGGCTGAGGCTGAAGCCCAGCTTTCTGTCTGAAGTTAAAAACCCCAGCTGGCCTGAGTTAAAAAGGTCCGGTTTCAGGCAACTGCGGAGTTTCTATCAACTATAGAGAGGGAATGGGCATCTGGTGAGTTGTTTAGAGGCTGGGTCTCACCTCTTAGGCTTGGAGACCAGGCTGGCTTCAAACTGCCCTGCCTCCCTCCCGAGCGCTGGGGTCACAAGCTTGAGCCACCAAACCTCGTGAGAAATGATGTTTTGGGGTGTCTCCTTTGAAACAGATATGTGGTTTGTTGGGGGAGAAATGCGAAAAAGGAAAATAGCCCAAGGGTGTTACGAGCTGAGAGCTAAGAAGTAAGCTGGCCTTTAGCTATCTGGAAGGCGGAGGGAAGGCTTGTTTGCCTGTGGAAGCTCACCTGCCCTGTTGTTTGTACTGTGTTGTTCATGGTCAGGCCAAGGGCCGTCATCACCCAGGGGAGGCAAGTGTTAGGCTGTGGAGCTGCATCTCCAGCCCTGCTTTGTTTATTTTGGAAATTTGCTGTATTTGTGTTGACCAAACAGGCCTTTAACTCCCTTGTTCACAGTCCTGCTTCTTCTTTTTCTTCTTCTTCTTCTTCTTCTTCTTCTTCTTCTTCTTCTTCTTCTTCTTCTTCTTCTTCTTCTTCTTCTTTCTTCTTCCTCCATCTCCTCCTCCTCCTCTTCTTTGTCCTCTTCTTTTTTAATTTTTATTTTTTGAGACAGGGTCTCTCTGTGTAGCCCTGGCTGTCCTGGACTCGCTTTGTAGATCAGGCTGGCCTCGAACTCACAGCGATCTGCCTGCCTCTACCTCCCGAGTGCTGGGATTAAAGGCGTGCGCCACCACTGCCTGGCTTATTCTTCTTTTTAAAGATTTACTTATTGTTTATACTGTATTCTACCTGCAGGCCAGAAGAGGGCATCAGACCTCATTATAGAAGGTTGTGAGCCACCATGTGGTTGCTGGGAACTGAACTCAGGAGCTGTCTGTCTCTCCAGCTCCCTTGCCTCAGCTTCTTTAGGGACTTCCTGCTGTACCTGCCTTATTTTTTTATTTTTATTTATTTATTTATTTATTTATTTCTGGTTTTTTCGAGACAGGGTTTCTCTGTGTAGCCTTGGCCATCCTGGACTCACTTTGTAGACCAGGCTGGTCTCGAACTCACAGCGATGCGCCTGCCTCTGCCTCCCGAGTGCTGGGATTAAAGGCGTGCGCCACCACGCCCGGCTGCCTGCCTTATTTTTTTAAATCAAGTCTTACCTGATATAAGAAATGAGTGCAATCATATATATTAAGGAGGCACTATGTGCTGCTGCAATGCTTTACTGATTTAAATATTTAAATGCCCACCGAAGACAGAGGCGTTGCCTCACAGGGCTTACCATAAGAAAGGAGGAAGGGGTTTTTTCCTTGAGTAGATTTGTTGCAAAATCCCGGAATGTCTTTGATTTTAACTCTCTAAGTGTGTTTGTTGGGGTATTTTATTTTATGTCTATGGATGTTTTGCCAGTATGTATGTATGTATGTATGTATGTGCACCAAATGCATGCAGTGCCCGTGGAGACCAGAAGAGCGGGACAGCTCCCTCTGGACTAGAGCTGCAGAAGGTTTCCTGCTGTGCTGTGGGTGCTGGGATTCAAACTCAGGTCCTCTGGCAGAGCAGCCTCTTAAGCAACGAGCCTTTTCTTCAGCCCTGTTTGGAAAATTTCTGAAAATATTTTCTTTTTTATTTATTATTAATTTATGTATTTTGACAGAGTCTCCCTACATGTCCCTGGCTGTCCTGGAACTCACTGTGTTGACCAGGCTGGCCTGTGTACTCTCAGAGCTCCCCCTGCCTCTGCCGCCTGAGTTCTAGGATTAAAGGCACATGCCACTGCCAAGCCAAAGACCCCTTCTCAAAGTACTGAAAGTATTAAAATAGTATTTTTGGTACCAGCCTCAACAGCACATATACTAAAATTGGAACAATACAGAGAAGATTAGCATGGTTGGTCCCTGCGCAAGGATGACACGCAAACTTGCAAAGTGTTCCTTTTTTTAAAAAAAAGATTTATTTATTTATTTATTTATTTATTTATTTATTTATTTATTATGTATACATTGATTGCTCTGCCTGCTTGTACCTTTGCAGGCCAGAAGAGGGCATCAGATCACATTATAGATGGTTGTGAGCCACCATGTGGTTGCTGGGAATTGAACTCAGGACCTCTGGAAGAGCTTTTAACCTCTGAGCCATCTCTCCAGCCCCCATTTTTTTTTTTTTAATAAATAGTATTTTGGACATAATTCCTTCTTCGTCCTGAACACGCCAGGAGATACCTGTATTATTCTAACCTGGAATTGCAGCACTTGGGATTTGGAGTCAGGCAGGGTAGCCTGGGCTGTGAGGTAAGTTTCAGGATGGCCTGGGCTGCAGAGCGACCTGTCTTTATAAATAAAAACAAGCAAACAAAGGGGAGCTATATGGCCAAAGTGCACACAGCTAATGGCTACGCTTCCTCTGTTCCTTTCCCTTTCGCAGAATGAGGTGGCTGCTCTGGATGCCGCTGGTGTGCTCCCTGGCAACGGAGCAACTGCAGAGAGACCACACCCTGGACCACCAGTGGGAAGTCTGGAAGAAAACCCATGACAAACAATACCAAGACAAGGTAGATGGGGCTACCCCTCAAGCAGCGTGCTTTTCCACGGTGCCCTGATTTCCTCCACCCCCAAATGGGATTTGGACACGCAATGCTCTCTAGAAGTTCTGTGCACTCATTTCTGGCCTGACACTGCTGCGAGTTGTGTCGGTAATGACAGACAAGGAAAACCAGGAAAGCAAGGCAAGGATGACAGGGGCCTGGAAGGCAGCGGTGACACGTCTTTGGGGATGTGGTAGGAGGGAGCAGGGAAGGCCAACAAATGAGGGACATTAGAACAGCAGGCTGATAAAAGCAGGCCAACAGACAAAA
The DNA here is from genome assembly GCF_903995435.1 of Acomys russatus. NCBI lineage: Eukaryota > Metazoa > Chordata > Mammalia > Rodentia > Muridae > Acomys > Acomys russatus. The sequence continues at coordinate 66,255,305 of NC_067151.1, forward strand.
TGGGTGGAAGTCGGGGGGGGGGGGGGGGGGCCGGTCCTGAGCCAGGGATTGAGTACAGGACTCTGACGGGAGACCACATTAGGCACATTTGAGGAACAGAAAGAAAATCTCGGCTGTGGAGGCAGCTCAGTGGGTAAAGAGGAACTGAGTTCAGACCTCTAGAGCCCACGTAAGACAGAGCTCAGTAGCACGCCTCCTAACTTGTGCCAGAGACATAGCGTATGGGCCATCCAGCCTGGAGCATGCAGGGCCAAACAAGGGACCCCAGTTCACAATGTGGAAGATGAAGACCTGAGACCTCCACACAAATACTGTGGCATGCTAATACCAGCACTCACGCTAACACAGAGAGAGGGAGGGGGAGGGGGAGAGGAGAGTAAAAACAGACATTAAAAAAAAATTATGTGGCCGGGCCTGGTGGCGCACGCCTTTCATCCCAGCACTTGGGAGGCAGAGGCTGGTGGATCACTGTGAGTTCGAGGCCAGCCTGGTCTACAAAGCGAGCCCAGGACAGCCAAGGTTACACAGAGAAACTCTGTCTCAAAAAAAAAAAAAAAAAAAAAAAAAAGAAAGAAAGAAAGAAAGAAAAGAAAAAGAAAAAGAAAAAAGAAAAAAATTTTGTTTTAAGCAGAGCGCACACCTGTGATCCCAGCACTCAGGGAAACGGAGGCAGGTGGATCTCTGTGAGTTCCAGGCCACCTGGTCTACAAATCGAGTCCAGGACAACAAAGGCTATACAGAGAAACGCTGTCTTGAAAAAAAATTGTTGTTTTATTTATTTTTGTTTGTTTTGGTTTCGGGTTTTTTTGGGGGGGGGGGTGTTTTTGAGACAGTCTCTCTATATAGCTGGCTGTCCTAGAACTAACTCACTGTGTAGACCAGGCTGGCCTCGAACTCACAGAGACCCGTCTGCCCCTGCCTCCCAACTGCTGGGATTAAAGGCGTGTGCCACCACACCAGGTTTACATTTACGGTCTTGTTGGTTTATTTTCCATTTCTGTGAAGACAACTTGGGTGAGTTCTTGCCTTCCACCATGTAGGGTCCAGGTCACATGCTTGGCTGCAGGTGCCTTTGCCCACTGAGTCATCTCACCAGCCCTGTTTTTTTTTTTTTTAAAGATTTATTTATTATGTATACAGTATGATCAGATCACATTATAGATGGCTGTGAGCCACCATGTGGTTGCTGGGAATTGAACTCAGAACCTCTGGAAGAGCAGTCGGTGCTCTTAACCACTGAGCCATCTCTCCAGCCCACCAGCCCTGTTTTTAATTCTGTAGTCAATTATGAGCAGTTCTTTTGTGCCAGGTAAGGACTCAGTTTTCTGCTGCTACAGGTGGCTCACGATGCCCACACTGGTAGAGCAGTGAGGTTGTCCTTTTTCTCTGTGTTTTTGGCATTTTTGTCATACACGCCTGTTTGTTTCTGGGTTTCTTATCATGTCACAGGCTCGGCCTGTGTGCGCACCGGTCGCTGTGGGGCCTTTTGAGGTGCGGCACCGTGATGCCTCCACTTTCGTTTCTTTTGCTCAAGGCTTGTCGGAAGTTCCACGTAACTCTCGGGATTGTTTTTTCCGTGGTGGCGTGGTGGAGCTTTGACGGGATTACGTCCAGTGTCTCGATTTGGTTTGAACTGTTTGGCTGTTTCAGTGATCTAATCCTCCGATGCCTGGACACAAGCAGTGCAGCGCTCTAGGCTTCTTTTGCCACAGTGTTATAGTTTTTAGCACACAGCTGCATAGAATTGTCCTCTGACCCCTAAGCTTGTGCTATGAAAACACACACACACATACACAAACACACACACACTCATACACACGTGTACACATACATACACACACCTGCACATGTACACATATACACATATACATGCATGCACACACCTACATACACATGCGTGTGCACATGCACCCACATGCACGTGTGCACACACACTTGTACACACACACACACACACACACACACACACACACACACACACCACTAAATGCCGAAGATTAAACAAAACAAACACTTCTAACTTAAACACGTGTAGATGTCAAAAATTACATCTGTGAGTGTGTCTGTGGGTGGGTGTATGTGAGTGCAGGTGTCTGAGGAGGTGACGAGAGGGCACCCAATCCTCTGGAACTAGGGGTGCAGGTGTGTAGAGCCCCATCACCCCCACGTTGTGCTGGAACAGAGCATGCGCCAAGCACTTGAACTCTTAACCTCTGAGCTGTCTCTCCAGCTCCATAGACTCAACACCCCCTTCAAATACAGTATAGCAGCAGATTGAACAATCCAAAGGTGAATGGAACTGCGTGTGTACTTATGCATGTAGGGAGGTAAACTGTATAAAAATACTTCACTTTTTGTTGGTTTTATGAGACAGCGTACCACTGTGCATCTTTTGTGGATTATTCTATTTTTACTTTAAGCATATGGGCGCTTCGACTGCATGTATGGCTCTGCACCGTGTGCATGTGGTGCCCACGGAGGTCAGCAGAGGGCATCAGATCCCCTAGAACTGGAGTTACAGACGGTTGGGAGCCGCCGTGTGGGTGCTGGGAATTGAACCTGGGTCCTCTGGAAGAGCAACCAGTGCTCTTACCCACTGAGCCATCTCTCCAGCCCCTCACTCTGTATCTTAAGCTGGTCTAATACTCGCTGTGACCTCTCAGACATCCTCCTGCTTGTGCCCATTCAGCTCCCACCACTGAGGAGAGGTGAGCACCAGAGGGTGTTTGTGACCTTGGGGAGCCTGGGCCGGACCCTTCATGCTTTCCCACACAGTTCTCCTGACTAGGACAAATGAGTACCAGAAGAAAATGAAAATAAAACTCTTCAAATACCCAAGAGACAGAAATTAATAGTCAGCTGAGTTGATTTTCAGAAATGAGAAAGAATCTTATGAATATTTACAAAGTTAGGTGTGAGGGGCACACAAGAGCTGAAGGCAGGGGGATTGCTGTGGGTTTCAGGCCAGCCTGAGCTACAGTGTGAGTTACTAGGGCAGCTATGGCCACATAGCAAGACTATGTCTTGAAAGAAAGAAGCAAACAAAGAAAGAAAAGCAAAAGAAAAAAAATCTAGAAAGATTAGAGCTTGTTGCTTATAAAGAGACATGCATCAAACAAGCTTCCAAAGTTTGGACTTACAACTCCAAATTCCCAATATAGAAAAAAAGAAAAAGAGAGGAAATTAATTATGTGTGTTATATATTAATAAGTATCTAAAAATTAAGAGCAAAAATTTAAATTAAAATTAAAATATGATTTTAGCAGTTGTGTTGGACTTATTTGCTTATGTGCTTTTGGACATGCAGAGGACTCGGGCTTAGTTCCCAGCACTCACTTTGGGTGGCTTACAACCACTTGAAACTCCAGCTCTACAGCAGGCCCTCTTCTGGCCTCTGCATCCACACGTGCACGCACGTGTGCGCACATGCACACACACATGCACACACTCACACACACATGCACGTGCGCACACTCACACATGCACACGCACTCGCACACGCGTGCACACACATGCACACACAAACACACACTCACGCACACGCACGCTCACACATGCACACACACTCGCACACGCACACACACATGCACACACAGACACACACACTCACGCACACACACATGCACACACGCACACTCACACACACGCAGACTTGCACAATACACATGCGCACACTCGCACTCACACACCCACACACTCATACTCACACACACGAGGGCGGGAACACAGGGAAAGAATATTAAAATTAATGAAATAAACTCCCCTGCATTCATTTTCTTATGTCTCAGAATGAAGAACAAGCAAGACGTCTCATCTGGGAAAAAAATCTGAGGTTTGTGAAGCGTCACAATCTGGAATATTCTCTGGGGATGCATACATTTACAGTGGCCATGAACCATCTGGGAGACAAGGTAGGTAAACCACAAACATCCTTATTTCATGACTGGGCAAGTGTAATTCCTGAGGCAGTTTGAAGGTGAATGGGATGGCAGCGACACAACCGCAGGAGACTGTTGTGGTTAATTTAGGAGTGTGGGCTAGTAAATGCTGATTACTAATGGTTATTACGGTGATGTTTTCTAGCCCGCTATCAACCAATGAGAACACAGAGTTCTTCCTCTGGGCTCACGTGGCTCTTTTCTTACCCCACAGCAATTCCTCATCTTCCTCTGTCCTGTCTTCTTTTTTTCCCCAATATCCTCTCTGTCTTCAAAGCCCCCAAACCTCAGCCACGCCTAAAGCATTTGCCTACTCAGGTGTTGGTCAAACAGGAATAAGTTTTTGTTGTTGTTGTTTTGGGTTGGGTTGGGTTTTTTTGTTTTGTTTTGTTTTGTTTTTTGAGACAGGGTTTCTCTGTGTAGCCGTGGCTGGTCACTTTGTAGACCAGGCGGGCCTCGAAGTCACAGGAATCCACCTGCCTTTGCCTCCCGAGTGCTGGGATTAAAGGCGTGCGCCACCATGCCTGGCTAATTTTTAAAATAATAATAAAAAACATTTTTGAATGCCATATTCTGTAGGTCTCTGAGGTTTTTGAAGACCCTTATCTATCATTTATTTTTTATAATCTACAGACTCCTATCTATCTGATAACCCTAGGATGTATATTCCTGTGATAAATTAAACTAATATCTGACATGACCATGAGTTGATCAACTAACAATTAAAGAGTGGTCAGGGCCTCCTGCCTGGACTTCATGGTGTAAACAGGCTGATCCGGAATTCCAAGGTTGGCCTGTCTCGACTCCTTTGTGTTGGCATTAAAGGCATATGCAATAATCGCCCTGTTTAAATTTTTTTTTTTTTTGTTTCAAATCCAGTCAAAATCTTTTTTAAGATTTCATTGTTTTATGTCAAGCAGTAAAATATTTCCACTATAAGAGAAAAACAAAAAATTTTCAAGCAAAGAGGCAAAAACACTTTAAGTTTTGGGCCAGTTGCGCCATCTTAGGCTGCAGTGGTGGAGTCCTGTCTATTACTACTTGGAATTTAGTTGTTGTTAAAATGTATTTGGTGGACCCTTCCCAGAAAGACATAACAAACACCTCACAGTTGGAGAGTTTTAAACTCCAGCCACTGCCAACTCTATGGAGAAGGGCCCGGCTCCTTTCCCCCTTCCTATCTCTTGGCTTTCTACCTAATTTCTCCATGAACTTTCATGGATGAGGTGTGAAAAGTTGTGATCACCATTAAACACATTGTAACCAGGTTCATAACAACAACAGCTAAAACAAAGCCAGAAAAGATCCAAGCGCACTCTGCTGTGGCCTCTTTCATATGAAGCACAGTTTTAGGCTTAGCTCTACCTAAAAGGCTGCCCACCTCTCCCACCCGAGCTGTCACTGCCCAGTGAGAGTTGAGCCTGGAGGCACTAGCCAGGAACAGCGCTTGTGAAATGCATCTGGCCCATGGATGCACGCGTGTTAGGCTAGTGTGCATGTGAACTGTGCAAGGTTTGGGGAGGGAAAAAAAACCCACTATTGCTAAGGAACCCTTCTTCCTGTCTGACTTCCCTATAATTAAGAATTGGAAAATGGCTTGTGTTTCCCAGGCAGGTGTGGCGGGTTCAGCTAGAGGCAGTCAGAGCCATGTCCCCTTCTGCCTGCAGGAGGTTCTAAGCTTGGGTTACTGCTCTGGGAGCTATTCCCCCTGATAAACTATGAGAAAGGATGAATGTTTTAAGGGTGTGGATACATGGATTTAGTTGGGCACCAATATGTTGTGGTTAATTTAGAAGCATGGCCTAATAAATGTTTATTATTAGGCTAACTATTATTACGGCAGTATTCTCTAACCCTCAATCAATGAAAACACAGACATCTGTTATATTTAAATAAAACAAGGCTTTACCCAAGGCAGATATTACCTCCTAAGCCATCCTGCAATAACCCCCAGTCTCCATCCCATTTCTTCCGCTTCTAATAATTTCTATGTGGGCCACACATTTACAATTCTTAGGATTAGAGAAAGAAAGAAAAGAAAGAGAGCAAGGGAGGGAGGGAGAGAGAGGAGGGAAGGTAGGAAGGAAGGAGGGAAGGAAGGAAGGAAGGAAGGAGGGAAGGAAGGAAGGAGGAAAGGAAGGAAGGAAGGAAGGAGGGAAGGAAGGAAGGAAGGAGGGAAGGAAGGAGGGAGGGAAGAAAGGAAGGAGGGAAGGAAGGAGGGAGGGAAGGAAGGAAGGAAGGAGGGAGGGAAGGAAGGAAGAAGGGAAGGAAGGAGGGGAGGGGGAGAGGGAGGGAAGGAGGGAGGGGAGAGGGAAGGAAGGAGGAAGGGGAGAGGGGGGAGAGGGAGGGGGAGAGGGAGAGAAGGAGGGAGGGGAGGAGGGAGGGGAGAGGGGGAGAGAGAGGGAAGAAGGGAAGGGAGAGGGGGGAGATGGAGGAAAGGAGGGAGGGGGAGATGGAGTGAAGGAAAGGATGGAGAGAGGGAGGGAAGGAGGGAGGGAAGGAGGGAAGGGAGAGGGGGGAGAGGGAGAGAAGGAGGGAAGGAGGGAGGGGAGAGGGAGGGGAGAGGGAGGGAAGCAAGCTGGGAGGGGAGGAACAGGTGAAGGCTCTGAGTGCAGTGTGACATGTCCTTGCTTTGCAGACCAGTGAAGAAGTCCTGTGTTCCCTGCGGCTGCCCAGACAGTGGCAGAGAAACAGCACGTTCAAGGCAAACCCTAAGCAGAAACTGCCCGCTTCCCTGGACTGGCGAGAGAGGGGCTGTGTCACCGAAGTGAAGTACCAGGTGAGTGTCACTGGCTCGGAGTCACTGTCACCGGCCCAGCGTCACAGGCTGGCTCTGTCACCGCTGACCCAGCTCTCACTCCGGTCTCCTGCACGCTCTGGCGTGAATCTCACTGTTTTGTTATTCCCAGCTAAACCCTATGGCCTGTGGTGCCTTTTGCTTAGTTTTACTTATGTCTTCTTTTGGGCTCCATACATAGCCCAGGCTGGCCTCAAACCACAACATGGCCAAACTAAGTCCCCACCATACATTGTGTCTTAGCCTCTTCTCAAATATGTGATTTGCATGCTCAGCCTTTTTTTTTAAGTATGTATTTAATGTATATAAAATGCTCTATCTGCATGTAGCACTGCGGGCCAGAAGAGGTATCCGATCCCAGTATAGGCTCTGAGCCACCATGTGGTTGTCGAGAACTGAACTCAGGACCTCTGGAAGAGCAGCCAGCGCTCTTAACCTCTGAGCCATCTCGCCAGCCCCCAGGAACTGAATCTTTTTTTTTTTCAAGACAGGGTTTCTCTGTGTAGCCTTGGCTATCCTGGACTTGCTTTTGTAGACCAGGCTGGCCTCAAACTCACAGCGATCTACCTGCCTCTGCCTCCCGAGTGCTGGGATTAAAGGGGTGCGCCACCACCACCCGGCCAGGAACTAAATCTTAAAGGTGCATTTTATTCTGAGAGTTGGCGAGCTGAGAAGGCAGCAGATGAACACTCTAGGCAGTCAGCTGCCTGGGCTAAAGCGTTGACTCTGAACTGCAAATCATTTGCACTGTTTACAACATGTATGCGCAGGCACCTTTCTACCACAAGAGAGTTAATGCGTCCTTAGAACACCGACCATAGCCGGGCATCTGTGGGAAGATGGTTAGGGCTTTGCACACGTTCAGTGTGTCCTATTCGGAATGCCTGCCTGGGGGGCTGCAGAGGTGGCTCAGTGGTTAAGAGTGCCGCCTGCTCTCCCAAAGGTCCTGAGTTCAATTCCCAGCAACCACCATCTGTAATGTGATCTGATGCCTTCTTCTGGCATACAGGTGTATTTGCAGGCAGAGCACTGTATACATAGAGGAGGAAGAAGAGGAGGCGGAGTAGGAGGAGGAGGAGAAGGAGGAGAAAAATGCCTGCTGGGATCAGTGGGGACGTCCATTGAGGACTGCTCTCTGTTTCAGGGTTCCTGCGGTGCCTGCTGGGCTTTCAGCGCTGTGGGGGCCCTGGAAGGGCAGCTGAAGCTGAAAACGGGGAAGCTGGTGTCTCTTAGCGCTCAGAACCTGGTGGATTGCTCAACCAAGGAAAAGTACCAGAACAAAGGCTGCGAGGGCGGCTTCATGACAGAGGCTTTCCAGTACATCATAGATAATGGCGGTATCGCATCGGAGGCGGCCTATCCCTATAAAGCCGTGGTGCGTCACACTTGTCTGCTGGGACTTCGGTCCCTCCGCTGCCACACTGGCAACGCCAACCCCCCCATTCCCACTACCCCACCCCCCCTACCCCGACTCCCACCCCCAGCCCCCTACTCCCACTCCCCCACTCCCACCTGTTCCTCCTGCCTTACCTCCCAAAACGTTGGATTATAGAGTCTTAGCTGCCACAACCTAGGAAGAAAATATTTTCAAAGGAGCAAGTGGCACCCATATTTAAATATCGGCCTAAAGGAACCATCATAAGAAGCCTTTTGTGGATCTGATATTTAGCTTTTTAGTCCTGCAGCCCTCAGTGCTCAATTATATTTTCAGGTCATCAGCTAGCTCATTCTCCTAAAAGGCTCAGTAATGGTGTCCTCTTTGCCACAGGTTGGTTTTTTTGTTTTGTTTTGTTTGTTTGTTTTGTTTCTTTACAAATTCTGTTGAGTAATGTAAGGGGGGGGAAGGAGGGCAGATAAAATTATCACTCAAGGGCTGGCAAGATGGCTCATTAGTTAAAGGCACTTGTAGCCCAGCTTGATGACGTGAGTTTGATCACTGATCCCGGGGAGAGAGCCTGGTCTTGTAAGCCATCCTGTGACCTCCACACGCATACGAATAAATGCAGTAAAATCACATTTTCAATAGCCATCACTCCAAAGCTTCCTACCTTAAGCTAGCTGTATTGCTTTGGTGTTTTTCTTTCACCAGGGAGAAACAGTTATTCAGCAAACATCTGCAACCTTTTGGCTCTTTGTTTTATTTTTTTGCTTCTGAGACGCAGTCTCACTGAATAACTCTGGCTGGCCTGGAACTCAGGCTGTAGATCAGACTGGCCTTGAGCTTTCTGAGAGGGGCCTCCCAGAGTGCAGCCTCTTGGGTTTTGTTTGCTTTGAGTGCTGTCTCACAGCTGCAGCTGGCCCAGGGCTTGGATTATAAACCTGTGCCACCACGCCCAGCTTGGGGCAGCGTTTAAACAAACAAACAAACAAACAGAAAGCCCCAAAACAAACAAGAATGACATTGGGGGCAGAGGGAAAGAGGATTGGGGTGGGAGGCGGGTGAAGGGGGGCAGAACTGAGGCAAGGGAGTCATATTTGAAATCCAGGAAATTGAAGTAGACTTTATGCTTGTTTTTTGTAGGATGAGAAGTGTCACTATGACGCAAAAGACCGTGCTGCCACCTGTTCAAGGTATATCGAGCTCCCCTCCGGCAGCGAGGACGCCCTGAAAGAAGCCGTGGCCACGAAAGGACCTGTGTCGGTGGCCATCGATGCCAGCCATCCGTCCTTCTTCCTCTACAAAAGTGGTAAAAAAAAAAAAATGGAGGTGCCAGCCTTATTTGCCGCCCTTGATGGAGGCTGAGTATGCGGCACCTCACTCCAACTGGTGAATCCTACTGGTTAAGACTCATTAACTACACTAGTTTCATCAACACAGTAACCCCAACTTGCTTATGAATACCCCCATGGCAAAGCTAAAAGGGCCTTGGAGCTGGAGAGTTGGCTCAGTGGTTAAGAGCACTTATTGTTCCAGAGGACCCAGGTTCGATTCCCAGCTCCCACACAGAGGCTCACCACCTCCTCTAGTACCAGGCAGGCTGGTGGTGCACTTCCATGCACATAAAATAATAAAAATAAATCTAAAACCAAAATTAAAGGGGGAAAAAAAGGTAAACCCGCCTGTCTCTCAGGCTGACAGTGGAGGAGCTTGGATTAAAACCTATGCGGCTGAAAACCATGTTCCAGGCTCCATAATCCATATAGGAAACAGGAGTTGCTGCTGGTTGTGGTAGGTGTGTGTGTGATCCTAGCATTCGGGAGGCAGTGGGATGAGAAGGTTGACGCCAGCTGGGGCTATACAATGAGACTAGACTCAAAAAGCCAAAAATAAAATAAATAAAAGGAAAAAAAATCATTTTAAAAAATCTACCAAGAGGGCCGGGCGTGGTGGCGCACGCCTTTAATCCTAGCACTCGGGAGGTGGAGGCAGGTGGATCGCTCTGAGTTCGAGGCCAGTCTGGTCTACAAGGTGAGTCCAGGATAGCCAAGGCTACATAGAGAAACCCAGTCTCCACAAACCAATAAAATAAAATAAAATCCACCAAGAGTGCGTTATATAAACCAAAAGCCAAGAAAATAATTCAACTTATAACTAGGGTAGGGGGCCTAATAATAAATGTATCCAGAGGGCTGGAGAGATGGCTCAGAGGTTAAAAAGCACTGACTGCTCTTCCAGAGGTCCTGAGTTCAATTCCCAGCAACCACATAGTGGCTCACAACCATCTATAATGTGATCTGATGCCCTCTTCTGGCCTGCAGAAGTACATGCAGGCAGAGGGCTGTATAATAAATAAATAAATAAATAAATAAACAAACAAATAAATAAATAAATAAAATTAAAAAAAAAAAATAAATGTATCCAGAGAGCCGAAGAGCGCTGTAGAGACTCAAAGGGAAACCCGCGGAGTGGACAGCCTTATCCCCATCCTCGATTTAAAGAGTGAAGAGTCAAATATCAATTTGATTGTCCACAACACTAGACAGGATAATCCTAAAACGTGTGTGGAAGCATGGAAACCCCCAACAGCCAAAGCCATTTTAACAAAAGGAACAAAGTGAGAGCCCTCGTCACAATTTCTAACCTCAGAGTACATCCCTGAGTCACAGCAGCCAAACAGCATGGTGTCAGCATAAAGACAGACCACAGGCCAACAAAACAGAGTGATAAGACTGTCTCAAAACACAGCCAGGCTTGTTGGCAAATGTTTGTAATTCTAGCACTTGGGAGGCAGAGGCAGGAGGACGCCCTCAAGTTTTAAGCCCTCTTGGCTGTCCTTGTTAGGTGTCTATTGTTGTGTTAAAACACCAACCAAAAATTATCTGAGAGGGAATGTGTGTCTGGTTTACAGCTTACAATCCATCACTCAGGGCAGCCAAGGCAGGAACTGAGGCTGAGACCTGAGAGAATGTCGCTTACCGGTTGCCTCCCTCCCTCCCCGTGGCTCCCTCCCTCCCCCTGGCTCCCTCCCTCCCTCACTGTGGCTGGCTCCCTCCCTCCCCATGGCTTCCTCCCTCTCCATGGCTCCCTCCCTCCCTCACTGTGGCTGGATCCCTCCCTCCCCATGGCTTCCTCCCTCTCCATGGCTCCCTCCCTCCCCGTGGCTCCCTCCCTCCCCCTAGCTCCCTCCCTCCCTCATTGTGGCTGGCTCCCTCCCTCCCCGTGGCTCCCTCCCTCTCCCTGGCTCCCTCCCTCCCCCTGGCTCCCTCCCTCCCTCACTGTGGCTGGCTCCCTCCCTCCCCATGGCTTCCTCCCTCTCCATGGCTTCCTCCCTCCCCGTGGCTTGCTCCCTCCCCATGGCTCCCTCAGTTTGCCTTCTTTTCCACCTGCCCAGGGGTGGTACCAACCCCAGTAGGCTGGGCCTTCCCACATCAATCATTACCCAGAAAGTGGCTTTTACAGACCTGCTTACAGGCCAATCTGATGGAGACACTTTCTCAATTGAGGTTACTTTTCCTATATAATCTAGCTGGTGCCAAGTCAACAAAGATGCTTACAGGACGCTGACTATATGGCGAGTGAGTTCCAGACCAGCCAGGGCTGCATAACAGGACCATGTCTCAAACAAACATAAAAATAAAAGATAACCAAATGCTGGTGACATGGAGACCTTTGCATACCTATTGTAAGGACATCAATTAGTACAATGTTTAAGGAAAATGGTATAGAAATCCCCCGCCAAGGGAAAAAAAAAAAGCCCTACCATTTGATCCAACAATTCCACCACCAGAAATATATCCCAAAGAAATTAAATCAATATACTGAAAAGCCACTTCTCAAGCTCATAGCAGTACAATTTTCAACAACCTAAGTGACCTGCAGCTGAGGAGTGGATAAAGAAAAGACAGCAAACATACAATGTGGAATACTTTTTGGCTATTAAAAAAAAAAAAAAAAAAAAAAAAGAATGCAGGAGGGCTAGAGAGATGGCTCAGAGGTTAAGAGCACTGACTGCTCTTCCAGAGGTCCTGAGTTCAATTCCCAGCACCCATATGGTGGCTCACAGCCATCTGTAATGCGATCTGGCGCCCTCTTCTGGCCTGCTGGGGCACATACACATATTATTTACATACTAAAGAAATCTTTTTTTAAAATGCAGGCATGGGGACGTGGCTCAGGTAGTAGCATGCTTGCCCGGCATACCTGAAGCCCTGGGTTCAATCCCCAGCACACACATGTTGAGCATGGTGGTGGGAGCCTGTCATCTCAACTCGTGGGGCGTGGAGGCAGGAGGATCAGAAGTGCAGGCTCATCTTTGACTATGCATCAAGTCTGAGGCACCCGAAGGTGGGCAGTGTGAGACCCTGGCCCGCAAAGGCTTAAAGGACGGCACTTCACACTTCTTTAAAGGTTGACACTCAGAACTCTATACGCCATCAAGCAAAGCTCCGTAGCACAGCCCCTGAGTGCCCACTAAACGCAGAACTCTGGCTTGTGTGCAGTAGAAAAGCTATGACATGCGCTGAGGAGCACTTAATTTAGGAAAGGCTCCAAGTTGGGCTGGAGAGATGGCTCAGCGGTTAAGAGCACCGACTGCTTTTCCAGAGGATCCAGGTTCAATTCCCAGCAACCACATGGCAGCTCACAATTGTCTGTCAAGTTCCGGGGGTTCCGATACCCTCATACATGTAGGCAAAACATCAATGTACATAAAATACGAATAAATAAATTAAACAAAGAAAGAAAAGGCTCAAAGTGGACAAAACAATTTATGAACTTACACAAAGAAACACAACTGATTGTACATAAATTAAGAGAGTTAGAAAAATGTGGTGAATGGCCATTTTCTGCTGGAACTGTGTGTCAGTCTCAAGCTTGTCAGGGGAACTGACAGATAGTATTGATGTCAAACAATTATCTAAATCACCTTGACACAACTCCAAGATCCCTAATGAAATGTAGGTCGAATATCCAAGTGTGTTCTGTTACGCGGCAGCGCTCAGCTCTCTCCCAGCGGCTGTGTTTTATTCTCAGGTGTCTACAACGACTCCGCCTGCACTCAGGTCGTGAATCACGGGGTCCTGGTGGTCGGCTACGGGAGCCTTGATGGGAAGGACTACTGGCTTGTGAAAAACAGGTAATACACGCATCCGCACACCCACATCGCCGTCGGCTTCACTGTCGGGACCGGAGGGCACGTCATCAGCAAATGTGCTCTTGCTGTCAGGATGCTGGTCCCCACAGCAACAAGGGTGAGCACGGGAAACGAGGCCCCGTGGGACATTACTCCCCGCCCCACTGAGGTGGTTTGAATGAGACCGGCCCTCCTAGGCCCACGTATTTGAATGCTTAGTCATCGGGGAGTGGCACCGTTTGAGAAGGACTAAGATGATTAGGAGGTGTGGCCCAGTCCGTGCCCCGCCCCTCCCTCCCCCAACCCTCTGCGGAGCAAGATGGAGCTCTCAGCCGCTGTTCCAGCCCCACGCTTGCTTCTGGGAGGATCAGCCCTCCGAAACTGTAAGCCAGCCCTCGACCAAAGCTGTCTTTTCTAAGAGTTGCTGTGGTTATGATGTCCCTTCACAGCAATGGGACAGTGGCTGAGACACTAAGCCATCTCTGTTCTCACGGTTTGTCTTCTATAATAATTTTCTTATTTCTCTAGCACTGATGTTTTGAGATGGGGTCTTATTTACTCCTGGCTGGCCCAGAGCTCCCTCCGCGGTCCAGGCTGGCCTTGAGCGTCCAGCCGTCCTTTCTCTCTGGTTCCCGAGGGCTGGAATCGCAGACGTACACTGCCACTCTCAGCTTGGCTTTCCTCACCCTTCCTTGTCAGCCCCTGCTCTGTAGAATACCCACTGCTCTCAGCTTCCTTCAGCAGTGTGGGCCTACGCGCAGGCCCTTGTGTGCGCGCGTGCGAGCCCCTAAGCTCCGCCTCTGAACTGCATCCTTTCAGAGCCTCTTAGGAACACTGTTCCAACTCCTGACCCCTGAATGTGGTGGTCCCTGCTGCCCCGCGGACCCACAGCATTACTTCTGCCTCGGTCTACGTCCTTCCACTCAGGATTTTACCACAGCCTGTGAGCTGGAGGCTTTCTGATCTCTTCCACTCCCTGGAGCGATGGCCCAGAACTTCACACTCACCTGGCCCCAGTCACTCTGGCAGTTTACTTTCTCCAAACCCAGTATGGCCAAAGAATTCCATTCTCTCTCCACCACACTGCTCCCTCCAGAACTTCCCATGTCAGCAAAGCATATCACATAACACTGTTGCCCAAAAGATACTGGGGAGTCATCCTAGACTTCTCCGGGGCCAATTGAGCAAAATTTGCCTCAAGTTTTCCTGGAGCCTGCCTCTTTTCTAAGTCTTTTTTTTTGGGGGGGGGGGCTTTTTGAGACAGGGTCTCTCTGTGTAGTCTTGACTGTCCTGGACTCACTTTGTAGTCCAGGCTGGCCTCAAACCCACAGCGATCCGCCTGCCTCTGCCTCCCAAGTGCTGGAATTAAAGGCATGAGCCACCAAGCCTGGCTTTTTCTAAGTCTTCTGTTCCTAGTTCTGCCAGCTCTTGTGTGGACCACTGCTCTTGCCTGAGAATGGATACTCTTTACTCTTTAATTTAGTTTTTTATTTGTATCACTGTGCATGCACCAGTGCATAGTATGTGGGTGTAAGTATGTATCTGGATTCTGGGGCTTGGGCCCAGGCCACAGGCTTCATGGCTTTCACCTACTGTCTCAGTCCCTTCTCAGTTGCTGTGATGAAACACCATGACCAAGGAAAGTTATAGAAGAAACGTTTTATTTGGCGCTTATGGTTCCTGTGGGACAAGAGTCCATTACCATCAGGACAGGGAAGCGTGGCAGTGGGCATCAGGCACAGCTGGAGGCACAGCTGCAGGCACAGCTGGAGGCACACCTGGAGGAACAGTTGCAGACACAGCTGCAGGCAAAGCTGAGAGTTCACACCTGGGACGGCAATGAGTGCACACTCAAAACGGCACACGTCTTTCACCTCTCAAAACCTGTCCTCAGTGACACACTTCCTCCAGCAAGGCCCCATCAACTGGGGACCACATATTCAAATGCCAGCAAATATTGGGGGGACACATGTCTCCTTCAAACCACCACGCCAGCTGGCCCATCTTGCCAGCCCCATCCTTTTTTCTCTTGAACCTATCTTTCATGCTGCCTAACTTGCGACTGAGTAGAGCAAGTTTGGCCTCTAGCTGTTTGGCTTTGGATCAGTCACTGTGTGGTTCCTAAGAAAGGCGCCAAGTGGTCTATTTTTCTCTGTCAGCCTTGCCAGCCTCCTGGCGTTTGGTTTACACTTTTCCCCCTAGCTGGAGTTAAACTATAACACAATTATACAGTTACAGACTGTGTGCACACAGTGGTATCTGATTAGCTACCTTTCCTTGTGTTTGGTTTATCGATCTTTCAGAAGTCTGGTGGCACATTCTTATAGTTCCAGCTCTCAGAAGTAGAGGCGGGAGGATCCGGTGTTCAAAGTCACCCCTACCTACACACCATGTTCCAGGCCCGGGCTACATGTGACCTCTTTTCATGTCTCTCATTGATAAAATAAAATATAGACTAAAATCCAGGCATGGTGGCGCACGCCTTTAATCCCAGCACTCAGGAGGCAGAGGCAGGTAGATCGCTGTGAGATTGAGGCCAGCCTGGTCTACAAAGTGAGTCCAGGACAGCCAGGGCTACACAGAGAGACCCTGTCTCAAAAAACAAACAAAACAAAACAAAAAAAGTATAAATGTAGGGCTGGAGAGAAGGTTCAGTGCTTAAGAACACTGGCTGTTGCTCCAAGGGACCTGAATTTAGTTCCCAGCACCCACATGGCAGCTCACAACTGTCTGTAGCTGCAGTTCCAGGGGATCTGGCACCGTCACATAAGACATACACTACATGCAGGCAAAACTCCAATGCAGATATAATTAGTTAATTGGTTGATTGATTAAATATACATATATAAATGATTTACAGGAAAGCACAGGTATAAAAATATTGATAATATAGCTGTACTGTATTTGTAATTGTGTGTTCTTCCCCTTTTTACAGCTGGGGCCTTCACTTTGGTGAGGAAGGGTACATTCGGATGTCGAGAAATAATAACAACCACTGTGGGATTGCTAGCTACTGCTCTTACCCAGAAATCTGAAGACTCTCTTCTTTTTCTGACAAGTCACAAAGGTGGAATACACTCTTAATTTTGCCTCCTCTATCCAGAGGAGACTGTGTCACGGCCAATGCGGAGTTACTGTACTAACTAGATTAGCGGCTGTTCACTTTATAACTTCCCCTCTCCCTGAGAAGTCTACGGACAAGAATGCCCTGTAGGCGGGACTCGTCTGGCAGAGTCTGTCCCCATGCCACTCATGGTTTTCTTCACGTATCTTACACCCTGCGGTCTAATGTGCCCCAGTAACCGTCTGTAACATCATAGCCCCAAGTTGATTATTAATAAATCTGTCGTTTCAAATCTCTATCACTGTCGCATATGATTTTTTTTCAAGTTGTCCTTAGGTAACCTTTACCATGAGCTGTAGCCACTGTGATGAAGAAAACATTGTTATAAAAAGGAACAAGCACTGGTGACCCCCGCCTGTAATCCCAGCACTGGGGGGGGGGGGGCCAGGGTGCAGAGGCAGGAGGATCTCTATGGGTTCCAGGCCAGCCTGGTCTACAGAGCGAGTTCCAGGACAGCCAGAGCTGTTACATGGAGAAACCCAGCCCCTAAAAACCAAAATCAAACCAAACCAAGCCACAACAACAACAAAAACAATACTTAATACCAGAAAAAGAGGCAGGGAATGTGAGTGTGGGGAGCGGAGGGGTAGAGAGAGTACAGGAGGGTAATTCTGTCTCTCTCTCAAGGTTTTTTTTTTTTGGTTTTCCGAGGCAGGGTTTCTCTGTGTAGCCTTGGCCATCCTGGACTCACTCTGTAGACCAGGCTGGCCTCGAACTCACAGCGATCCGCCTGCCTCTGCCTCCCGAGTGCTGGGATTAAAGGCGTGTGCCACCACGCCCAGCTCTCTCTCAGGGTTTTATAGAAGCAACGTAATGCTATGACAGTGTGTTTGAAAATTCTTGAGAATTTATAATGTGAGAAAAATACACAGCAAAACATTAGAGCAAGATTTCCACCGGCTTTGTTAGTCTAACTGAATTGTGAGGGGTCTCTGGAGCCCCCAGGTTCCGTTAGCCCTCGGGCAGCTTTCTTCCCTCTGGAATCGCACTTTTTTTCTTAACATTTATCTACTTGTTTGCCTGTGTGGGCTTGTGTGCTAGGATGCACGTGTGGAAGGCAGAGAACAATCTGCGAACTGGTTCTCTCGTCAGCCTCGCCGTGCTTGGCGAGGAACGCCTTTACCAGCTGAGCCGTTTACGTAACCTGGGAGCCATGTTTTCAAAACACCTGTGTCAAGTAGTGCTGGTGGCTCCTGGGCAGCCTGCTGAAGGACTGGCAGTTTGGCAACATCTTGACTCAGCTACCACCCACAAACTTGAAGGCCAGTACTGAAAGTCACCACTCCAAAAATGGAACTTTGTCAGGAGCCATAGGACCTTGCCTGACCTGCCCCAGTGGCTGAGAGGCCCTGCTGCCTGAAAGCCACAGCTGTCTGCATACTTGAGATAATTATTCTGCCTGGCTACCACAAAGATCCAGCCTGACCTTGAGAAAGAGAACATTCGGTGTATCGAGACTTCTGTATAGTCGCCCCACTCCACACCTGCTGTCCTTGGGCCTGGCCCAGAAGATTTTGTAACTTTCCACTGCATTCCTTCTCACCCCCGCCCTTTCAGAAGCTTATTATAAATTTGGATACCCCCTTACAATAAACGGCAAGTTTTTCCTGGGCCCATGTCTCTGTTCTCGTCCATTCTTTATTCACAGGTCGTGACCCTCCTCGCCACTCCACGAATAACTAAACCCGCGGGTCGGGAACAGAACTTAATTTTGTTTCTAAATGAGGCATAAATATGTTTTCAAAGCTATCCACTGTCTCCAGTTAGACTCGTAGAAATATCTAAGTAAGATGGCGACACATGCCGGCTTGTAAGTCTAGTATGAAGGAGGGAGACAAGTTGGGAGGATGGCCATTCAAGGCCAACCTCAGGTAAACAGGGAGAATCGTTTCAGAAAGAAAAGCACTGGGGCGGCTGAGATGGCGCAGAGGCCTGCTGTCAAGCCTGACCCACACAGAAGGAGAGAACCGACTTCAAGTTATCCTTTGGCCACTACAAGGTCTGTGGTATGAGCATGGCCTCCAAACGAACGCCATAGTGCACACACACAAAAATAAAACAAAATTTAAAACCATTGTTTTTTATTATTTATGTGTTTGTTTGTTTATTGCTTTTTCAAGACAGGGTCTCTCTGTATAACCTGTTCTTGGAACTCTCTTTGTAGACCAGGCTGGCCTCGAACTCACAGCGATCCGCCTGCCTCTGCCTCCCGAGTGCTGGGATTAAAGGCGTGCACCACCACGCCCGGCCTAAAAACAATTTATTAAACAGAAATAAAAATCTAAGTAAGCAGAACTGGTAGTGTGGAGGAATGCCTTGCGTGGACGTAGCCGTTGTCAATAAAGCGCTGCTTGGGCAATCAGCTGGGCAGAAGGACAGGAAGTGGAAGGCGAGGCTTTTGGGAGAGGAGGGAGCCGGGAGCTGACAGTTGGGGGTGGACAGTTGACAGAGGGAGTTGGTGAAAAGATTCCCCGGGAGGACCAGATTGGCACGTGACTGGGATATATGTAGGTGTTGAAGACATAGGATTAGGTTAGCTTAGTTTACTAGTAGATTAGTAGTGGATTAGATTCTGCCCAGCGCAGTGCTTGCAGCTTTGAGTTACATTTCAGTCTGTTTGGGTCAGTTACTGGCTTCTTAGGCCACACGGACACAATGGCTGCAACAGGTCGCCGGGACTATACAACACACGGAAAAGCCAAAGCCAGAAAACAATCAAAACCGGGGGCAGGACCGGGCGTGGTGATGGCGCACGCCTGTAATCCCAGGAGGCAGAGGCAGGAGGATCGCTGTGAGTTCGAGGCCAGCCTGGTCTACAGAGTGAGTTCGAGGCCAGCCTGGTCTACAGAGAGTGTCCAGGACAACCAGAGCTATACAGAGAAACCCTGTCTCGGAAAAAAACAAAACAAAAACAAAATCCAAAAAAACCCTAAAAACAAAACCAGGAGTAAACGGTGTCTGTCTGGGCACAGCGTGGTCTCTGGGGAGCCGAGTGCGTCCGGCAGGCTTTGCACATTTAACGAGCTAAGCGCAGGCAGGCCTTAGCCGTGCTGCGAGCAGGGCTCCCGGCAGGCCTTGCGCAGCTTTTTTTTTTTTTTTTTTTTTTTTTTGGCGGGAATAGTGTTCAAAAGGCGCGCTCTCGGTGCCGGAGGCAGTTGCGGCGCATGCGCACGTGCGCACCTTCCGTACGCACGCATGCGCACAGGCGCCGCGCTCACGCACGTGGCGAAGCGAGCGCCCCGCACTTCGTGGCTCTTCCCGTCGCCGCCGGCCGTGTCTCTCAGGCGTTGCGTAATTAATGTTTAATTTGGGCTTGGTTCTCTTGCGTCTTTAGCTCGCTGAGTCTCCTTTTCTGTGCCCCCTCGCCGTCTCTTAGGCAGACATTTGTGTCCCCCGAGGGCCCTGAGGGTGGACGCCGACCCCGGGCGGTCGCCATGAGGCCAACGGTTTCCCTCCGTCCGGTGGCGGTGTCTGTCACAGGGTGGGACGCGAGTGCCGCGGGGAAGTTTAACTCCGCTCACCGAGATGGTTGGGGATTCAGAGTCGGTCACTAGCCGTGTCCAGCAGGCGGGCGGCGCCTAGGCCACCGCGGTCCACGTAGCGTGAGAGCTGCATGGTGAGACCTGGTCTCAAAACAGAAATAGAAGTGAAAAGTTTAGAATGAAGAAGGTGCGCGGCAGCCCCGGGGAGGCGGAGGCAGCAGGCCCAGGGCAAGCCCGGTGGGGGCGGGCGCCTCCGAGTTTGCGGCCAGCCTGATCTACTTAGTTCCAGGACAGAGCTATATAGGGAGACCTTGCCCACCAGAAGTTCAAAATCCTTTCTTGGACACTACCCTAGACTACATGAAAGCCTGTCTTAAAAAAAAAAAGTTTTAAAAAATATTTTATTTTCTGTTGACTTTAAACAGTCTTAGTGTTACTTTTTAGGGTGGAGTTCTGTGGCGCATGCAGAACACATCAGGGGAGAACTTGTGGCAATCTGTTCTCCTTCCGCCGTGTTGGTCCTACCAAGCTAGATCGCCAGGCCTGAGGCAAGCTCCTTTACCAGCTGAGGCGTCTTGTGCCCTTCCTGCTTTGCCATGTTACAGTTCCAGAGTGCAATGCATGAAGGAGACACCTACTTTGACATTTTTTGATAAAAGTAGTTTGGTTGGTTGGTTGGTTTGGTTTTTCAAGACAGGGTTTCTCTGTGTAGCCTTGTCTGTCGCGGACTCACTTTGTAGACCAGGCTGATCTTGAACTCACAGGGATCCACCTGCCTCTGCCTCCTGAGTGCTGGGAGATAAAAATATTTTTTAAATTGTCACACAGATACCACTATCACCTCAAAACACACACACACACACACACACACACACACACACACACACACACTAAACAAACAAACAAACAGTAGGATCTCAGTCAGTCTTGCCTGGTCTGCAACTTGCTAACCAGCCAAGGATAAACTTGAACTCAAGATCCTCCTGCCTCAGCCTCCCAAGTTTTAGGATTGCAGGCATGTATTATATCCTAGGGCTATGCATTGACATTTTAAAAGAATCTATCTTAAGTAAAATTCTTATATTTATTAAGATAAAAATCTCATGTAATAAAGTAGAATTTTAGAGATGAAAATTAAATCTGAAATTAAATTTTGTATTTGTGTTACATAGCTGAAGAAAATATTTCCTTGGAAGATGGCCACTATGCAGATGCGGAGAACAGCTTCCTTGGTATCATTTCTTATGACTTAATATGTATTAATGTAGCCGGGTTTCATGTTTCATGAAGTTGTAACTCATTTACTGTTTAAAAGTCAAGTATTCTCAGCACTTGGGAGGCAGAGGCAGACGAGTCGCTGTGAGTTCGAGGCCACCCTGGTCTACACAGAGTACTGCAGGGAAAAAAGAGTGCTTTAAGGAAAGAAGTGACAGGGAATTGCTGGGGACAATTGGCTCATTCATTGGCCTTGCCTTTCTTCCTTGGAGCTCTCCTTAGCCAAACGTGAGAACTGTGGAGTACAGCAAGGCCGAGTCCTGCCGGCTGCCATTCACTCATCCGTACACGAACCCAGGGCTTGGGTTTGTTTTAGGGGGTTTCTCCCTAATGATGATGTTTAGCTGGCATTCATGAAGAGAGTGGATACTTAGAATTGTGCCACTAAAAGGCAGAAAATCGTGAGAGGGCATTTCTCATCATTATTGTTGTTATTATTACTATTACTACTACTATTATTATTTTAGACAGCATCTCACTATGAAGCTCCGGCTGGCCTGGAACTGCCTATGTAACCAGCCAGGCTCTGCCCACAGAGATCTTCCTCCTCTGCCTCCTGAGCGCTGGATGAAAAGCACACGCTCCGACATCTGCCTCAGATGCACTCCTCTCCTCTGTGCTTATTCTGTACAGGAGGTTTGCCTGCATGCACGTCTGTGCACTGTGGCCGAGTGCTGTCAGAGCCCCAGGACTAAGTTAGAGCAGCTGTTAGTCACTGGGTGGGTGCAGAGAGGGAAACCCAGCCACCTGGAAGAGTAGGCGATCTTGCCGCCTTCCAGCCCCAAAGTGCATTTTTTTCTTTTTTCTTTTCGTTTGTTGTTTCTGTTTGGTTTTTGAGACAGGGTTTCTCTGTGTAGCCAAGCTGTCTTGGAACTCACTCTGTAGACCAAGCTGGCCTTGAACTCAGAGAGATCCACCTGCCTCTGCCTCCCGAGTGCTGGGATTAAAGGTGTGTGCCACCACCGGGCAAAGTGCATTTCTTGACAAAAATTTATCATACCATCGTTTGGACTCTTGAAAAGTAGAATCAAGTCTCAAATAATGCCTTTTAACAGGTATCCTGAGCGCTACAGCTGTAGGCCAGCACTGTATTATACCTTATTATACCTCCGTCAATGTAAAATGGTTGTACCTGCTGTTATATAAGATATGTTTTGTCAGAGCTGCTTTTAACCTTACTACTCAGGATGATTGAGAAGCTAACAACGCGCGCACGCGCACGCACGCACGCACGCACACACAAACACACCCACCCACCCACCCCCAATCCGGGTATCAGAACAGTAAGAGAACTGCTATTTTTCTGGGATTTTGTTTTTTTTACTTTTTTCTTAATGAACATGCTACAGTTTTCTTGAGATGAGTTGACATTTTTCTTCAGCCTTGGGTTTACCCTGAACATATCCTGCCACCCTGCAGGCTGCGGTGACTTTGTGGGCATGAGGATCCAAGAGAACTCTTTGGGAAAGTGTTGTGCTTATGCAAAACTAGACTCTGCTTTCAGGCTCAGGGGAGCTTTGTTTTCAATCAATGTCAATAAGATGTTTTAATTTCTGTTGAATTTTAGAGTGCGTTGGTGTTTCCCAGTAAGATATCAACTGAGCATCAGTCTCTGATGTTTGTGAAAAGGCTCCTAGCTGTGTCCGTGTCCTGCATCACCTATTTGAGAGGAATATTCCCAGAACGTGCTTATGGGACAAGATACCTGGATGGTAATTTACAAGATTTAAGACCTCCTTGGTTTTTTACTTAGAGAATGTGATTTTTGATAGTAGTTTTATTGATGTAATTCACATAACCTTATAACTCACCAAGGTATATAGTTCAGTGATTAAGTACTCACAGCATTATGTAATTACCACCATAATTTTAGAACATTTCACCAATCACCTCAAAAAATGCATCCACAATAAATCCTTCTCCTCTCCAGCCTTCCTAGTTATAGACAACAACTTTCTGTTTCAGTGAATGTAGAAATTCTGTATATTTTTCACAAAAAGAATCATGTGGTGTATTCTAAATGATTTAACTTATCCTGCTGTACCATGAATTAATAATTGGTTCCTTTTCACTGCTGAATAATATTCCATTGAATGTCCATATAAGTCATACACGTTTCCTTTTTTTGTGCTCTTAATGTATGAAACCACACTCATATGCAAGTTGGGTTGTTTGGTTGATTGGTTTTTAATTGTAATTTTCCCTCATTTTGCAAGTGTTATATAACGTCACCTGACATTAGACCTCTAACAATAAGTAAACATATTTAAGTGTTACTTAAAACGTTTACAATGGCACTATATGTGTTTATGCAATTTTAAAGAAGCAAGATAATAGCCACGTATGGTGTCTTAGTTTGGATTTCATAGCTGTGCAGAGACACCATGACCATACAACCCTTTTAAAGGAAAACATTTCATTAGGGCTGGCTTACAGCTTAGAGGTCTATCCATTGAGATCATGGCAGGAGCATGGCAGCACACAGGCAGACGTGGTGCTGGAGAGGGAGCTGAGAGTTGTACATGCTGATCCGAAGGCAGCAGGAGACTGTTTGCTGGGTGTAGCTTGAGCATAGCAGGCCTCAGAGCCACCTCCACAGTGACACACTTCCTCTGACAAAGCCACACCTGCTCCAACAAGGCCATGCCTTTAATAGTGCCACTCCCTATGCCCAAGCATTCAAACACATGAGTCTGGGGCCGTTTCTATTCAGACCACTAGATGTGGCACCACACATCCGCAGTCCCAGCACTTGGGAGGTAAGTCAGAGGGATCAGGAGTTCAAGGTCATCATCAAACTCATAGCAGGTTGAAGGTCTGCCCTGAGATACTTGAATCCGGTGTCAAAAATGAAACTAGCAGAGTGTGGTGGCTCATGCCTTTAATCTCAGTACTTGGGAGGCAGAGGCAGGTGAGTCTCTGAGTTTAAACTACATAGGGAATTCCAGGACAGCCAGGGCTACAAAATAAAACACAAAAAATCCTCCACGCAAAGAAGCAAAACACATCCAGTTTATAGTACAGTCATTTCTTTCCCGGCACGTAGATGGTATGTGCATAAAATTGTGCACCAGCCATATGCTGGACAATATGCCAAGCATTGTTATGTATGCTAGTTGTCAACTGGTACCTAAGTGCCGTCGTTAAGGTTACTATTGTTAGGACGCAGCGCCATGACCAAAGGCAAGTTGGGGAAGGAAGGGTCATTTGGCCTGTACTTCCTCACCATACTCCATCACTCAAGCCAGGACAGGACCTGGAGGCAGGAGCTGAAGTAGAGGCCATGGTGGGTGCTGCTCACTGCCTGGCTTGTTCAGCCTGTTTTCCTATAGAGCCCAAAATCACCAGCCCAGGGGTGGCGCCACCCACAATCGCTAATTAAGAAAATGTCCTATATCTGGATCTTATGGGGTCGGGTTTTTTCCCCCAGTTGAAATTCCCTCCTTTCAGGTGCCTCTAACTTGTGTCAAGTTGGACATAAAACTAGGAAACATACTACATACGCTTGTAAGATAGCTATTACCTGTGTTGATGAGCTAATCTAAGCAGAGTGATGCTCTCAATCCTTTTCAATGAGTTACATGCCTCTGCAGAGTCTGTTGTCTTTGAGAGTCAACTTTTGGTCTAGTTGTAATTATCTCAGTAGAATAAGAGTTCATACCAAACATTGCAAGACTGTTGGAAAACTAATGTATGAAAATCTATCTAAATTTCCTTAAATTTTATCTGGTTGCTTTGCTTGCATGTATGTCTTGTACCTTGTGTGTGCTTGATGCTCTTGGAGATCAGATCTGGTTCAGATCCCCTTGAGTCAGAGTTAGCATAAACTGCCACCTGGGTGCTGAGGATCTAACCTAGGTCCTCGGGGAGAGCAGGCAGTGCTCTTGATAGTGAGCTGTCTATCCTGCTGGGATTGTAGGTGCGCACCCTACACCCAGTGTACTTGGTGTTCGGGATTCAGTCTAGGACTTTGTGAATGTTAGGCAAACACTTAGCAACTGTGCCACAGAAATAGGAAATTTTCTACCTATCGGCTTAAATTCTTAATCATCATGACAGCATTTTATAATAAGGAGTACCAATTACTTGGAAACTGCCACTAATACTGTGCCTACAATAAGCTAGGCGGGTTGCACTTGCTTATATTATCCATGTACTGGATAGGTTAAAGCAGGAAAATTGTGAGTTCAAGACCAACCTGGGCTACATAGTGAGACCCTGTCTCAAAAATTACTAACATACCTATAATTCATAGCTAAAGAAAATCAATATCATTTAAAATTTACAGTTGAGACTGACAGGATGACTCAGTAGTTAAAGGACTTGCAGTCAAACCTCATGATCTGAATTGGCTTCCCATAACCCACACAGGAGAAGAAAACCTGCTCCCAAAGTCTCTGGCTGTCACACATATGTGTTATGATACGTGGTGTATCCACACACATAAACATATAAAACAAAGAAAAAATATAATTAACTAAATCAACTACTCATAAACACCTCTGCATTTATTCTATTTTTCATTTAGATCTTTGTGTCAAAATTCTGAAAGAAGATAAAAGTTGTCCAGGTTCCTCACAGTTAGTGAAGTGGTAAGTAAAAGACAGAAAGTGATGTTTTTTCTAATCATACTTTTTGCATATTGAATACTTTGTAAGCAGATTTTAGTAATTAACCCTTGAGCCCTGTGTGCCATGTTTTTAGGTCTTTGGATTTATGTATTTTGTTTCATGTTCCATATAAATAGGATTTTTTTTTTTCGAGACAGGGTTTCTCTGTGTAGCCCTGGCTGTCCTGGACTCACTTTGTAGACCAGGCTGGCCTCAAACTCACAGCAATCCGCCTGCCTCTGCCTCCCGAGTGCTGGGATTAAAGGCGTGTGCCACCACGCCCGGCTCTAAATAGGATTTATTTTTTATTACAACTCTACAAATAGCTATCAGATATTTTATAGTTTCCCTTCTGACCTCTCATCTTCGTATTTCTGTTTGATTGTTACACCTTTTTTGGCGGGTGGGGGTTGAGACAGTTTTCTGTGTAGTCCTAGCTGTCCTGGAACTCACTCTGTTCACCGGGCTGTATAGAACTCAGAGGTTCATCAGCCACTTGGATCACACAAGTATGGGCCACCCACCTAGCTTATTATAGACATACTGTTAATGGCCGGTTCCAAGTAATTGGTACTCCTTATTATAAAAATTGTCTGTGTAGCCCTGGCTCTCCTGGACTCACTCTGTAGACCAGGCTGGCCTCGAACTCACAGTGATCCACCTGCCTCTGCCTTCCGAGTGCTGGGATTAAAGATGTGCGCCACCACGCCCAGCTCAACCGGCTTCTTTGTTTTATTTTGTTCAGTTTGAAGCTAGTTAATAAGAAAGATACTTTAATTTAGTTATTAGTTTTGTAGGGGTAAATACAGAGATTTACGAAAAGAACTATTTTCTGAAAATGCATTAAGTATAAAAGCAACTCTGGCTTTTTTTCTTTTTTTAGGATGCTAGGATGCTATGATGCTTTACAGAAGAAATATGTAAGTCTTTCAGCGTCTTCTTCCTTTCTCTACAGCTACCACAGAGTTATCATGTACTCAGACAGTGGGTTGTTTTTTTTTGTTTTTTTGTTTTTTTGGGTTTTTTTGCTTTGCTTTTTTTGAGACAGGATTTCTCTGTGTAGCCCTGGCTGTCCTGGACTCACTCTGTAGACCAGGCTGGCCTCGAACTCACAGAGATCCACTTGTCTCTGCCTCCTGAATGCTGGGATTACAGGTATGCACCACCACGCTGGCAAATTATTTCTTTTGTTTGTTTGTTTGTTTTTCGAGACAAGGTTTCTCTGTGTAGCCTTGGCTGTCCTGGACTCACTTTGTAGACCAGGCTGGCCTCAAACTCAATGGCAATCCACCTTCCTCTGCCTCCCGAGTGCTGGCATTAAAGGCGTGCACCACCACACCCAGCTGCAAAGTATTTCTTAATTAGAGTCTAAAAGTTAGTTTCTTTGCGCTGAGGCTGTAGATGAGTGTCGGAGTACTTATCTAACATGTACAAGGTCCTGAATTCAATTCTTAGTAAAGCAAAATGAATTTTCACATGTAGTTCAAGTTAAACTGACAAAAATTCTGAAATGACTAAATTTGTATTTGTTTCAGGTTTTGAGTCATGGTCTTACTCTGTGCCAGAGCTAGCCTGAACTCATTTACATAGCTCAAGCTGGACTTGAACTCATGTCAGTATGCAAAAGTACTGAAACTTCATGGGGTTTCTGGACAAGTGGTGGTGGCGCATGCCTTTAATCCCAGCACTCAGGAGGCAGAGGCAGGTGGATCTCTGTGAGTTCGAGGCCAGTCTGGTCTACAAAGCATGTCCAGGACAGCCAGGCTACACAGAGAAACCTTGTCTCAAAAACAAAACAAAACAAAAAGAGTACAGGACACTCAGGGCTACACAGAGAAACCCTGTCTCAGAAGAAAAAAAAGAAAAAAGAAAAAAAAAGAAAAGACAGGGTTTCTCTGTAACAGCTCTGGCTGTCCTGAAACTCACTTTGTAGATCAGGCTGGCCTCAAATTCAGAGATCAACCTGCCTCTGCCTTCAAAGTGATGGCATCAAAGGCATGTTCCACCACCGCCCAGCAGTGTGACATTTTAACTAAGATTTTGAAATAGACTGTTGACTGAGTCTGCTTCTGGTCTCAGGGTGTCCGAGCACAGGTGCATACTGAGCAGGAAGGAATGAAGCTGGGCTGGTGGGCTACACAGGATCTCGGTCAGTGCGGGTTCAGGAGAAACAGCTCACTTTGTTGGGGGTGAATAAGGACCACATAAACCTTGGGGAGTGGGTAGAGGGATTCGTGAGTGTATTTCATTGGCTGAGGCGCTTGAAATGCTTCATTTGCATGAAGAGGAATTTCAGGTGTTAGCTGGACATGTCCTTATAAGGACATGGGAAGTTTAACCTGAAGCCTGGCCACTAGGCTGTGTGACCACCTCAAAGGTGGCAGAGGTGGGGGTTGTTCAGGCTGTGTGTGCCCAGACATGCAGCCCAGCGCATGGAGGAAGCAGTCCTACCCCTGCCTGTCTCAGGATGGCATTTTCAGGGTTTGGACACATCTCGACCTCTTGCTCTGGACTAGCTCCCCCAGTGGCATGGCTTTCCGGCCCCACAATAAGAACACAAACCTTTTTGCATAGAATCATTTTAAACAATATGTACAGAGAAGTTCAGTTCTAGCAGAATTGTAAAGGTGAATTTTTATCCCCAGTCCCTAACTTTCCCAATAAGACAGTAAATATGGAACACCATATACACCCTGGCACCTAGGAGCATTGGTAAACTAGTGGTTGACAAAACCATTGATCCCAGCACTCTGAAGGCAGAGGCAGGCGGATCTCTGAGTTCGAGGCCAGCCTGGTCTACAGAGTGAGTTCCAGGACAGCCCAGGCTACACAGAGAAACCCCATCTCAAACAAGAACAACAACAAAGAAGTAAATATTTTCCAATAATATTAAATGCCATTATAATTTTTGGGAAAGCTATGGGGAATTGGAATAATTTTTATAATTTACTTCTTTTTTTGAGCCAGTGTCGTACTTTGTAGCTGTCTGGAACTCACTATATAGATTTGGCTGGCCTCAAGCTGGAATTAAAATGGTGTCTCCGTACCTTGTAATTGGCAATAAGTAATGTTCTATTTGATTAAGTCAGTAAAATAAAATGCTGACATGAATTTCAGCCATCAAAAAGCCAAGTGAAAAATTATTTGGGAGAATAGACATGATTTGAAGTATACTTTCCTTGGTGGTTATGTGCTTTTAGAAATAAATATTGAGAGATGGGTGTGCTGGTACCGCTTTCAATTGCAGCACTCAGGAGGCAAAAGCAGGTGGATCTCTATGAATTCAAGGCCAACCCATCTATATAGCAAGTTCTAGGACAGCCAAGGCTACTTAGTGAGACTGTCTGAAAAAGCACCACGCTGCTCCCCTTCCCCACAAAAAGAAGGAAAGAAGGGCTGGAGAGATGGCTCAGAGGTTAAGAGCACTGTCTGTTTCTCCAAAGGTCCTGAGTTCAATTCCCAGCAACCACATGGCACCTCACAACCATTTATAATGACATCTTCTGACAGGCAAAACACTGTATAGATAATAAATAAATAAATCTTAAAAAAAAAAAAAAAAAAAGAATGGTTTCCTTGGTGAGACTCCCTTGGAGAAACTGAATTTTCAAAAATTAAAAAATAAAAAATAAATAAAAAAGAAGGTAAGAAATGTTGAGCTAGAACAAATGTTCTTATATGGCCATAGGAGCACTAAAAATTGAACTCAAGGTTGTGCATGTGCTAACTCTGTTGTGGAGTTATACTCCATGCTTCTGAACGAGTACAAAGAGTTTTTATGATCCATCATGAAAATGTATTTTATAGAATACAATTAAGACTTCTGTTCTCTGTTTTCTTTCAGCTAAGGATGATCATTCTAGCTGTAAGTACTTTTAAATTGTATCTTTTAACACTGTTAAAATTTCCCTTTATTAAATGGCACTGAAACTATCAGATGATTTATGCCACTTTACTCAACCAGTTGAAGTATCCAGTGGGGCAAAAGAAATAAAGTTTTATTTGAGAGGGTCATTTTAGTTTTTTATTTTGTTCCATTGAATCATCTTAATACTTTAATTTTCAATTTCGTCAAAAGTGAGAACTTTACTTGACTGTAATTCATTTTTACCTAGGTGTACACCAATCCAGAAGATCCTCAGGTGAGTGTGCTTGAGCCAGAAGTGTTAGAAATATAATCTTTCTAATCTCTAAACACAGGGACTGTGGTGTGGGCTACCACTCTCATGTTTTGGGCATTTTTTAATATTATTTTCATTTTGTTGTTATACTGGGGGTTGAACCTACAGCCTAGAACATGCTAGGCAAACTCTCCACAGCAAATCACCACCCCACCCCCAGTCTTTGGAAGAATTTGTGTGCTTATTCTATAATAGGCTTTATTCTTTGGAGCTTTATTAGAGTTGCCCCTTATTTATTCATCATAACCTAATTAGAATTATTATCACCCCTTACAGATTAGGGATGTGTAGTTTTTATCACTATATACACACACACACAGGTTGTGCACACAAGTTGGTTGGTTTATCACCCTCCTTACTCCTTTGAGACAGGTTCTTTCAGTGAAGCAGGAGCTAGTCTGCTGGCCAGCAACGCCTCGTGACCCTCCTGTCATGCTTCCTCACAGGGGGAGGATTACAGGTTCATGCAATCACACGCAACAGTTATTACATGGCTTGGGGGGATTTGGATTCTGTTGCTCATACCAGTGTACCAGGCTCCTTTGCCTGCTGAGCTATTTCCCTAGACTCAGGGTTCAAGATTTCTTAGCTACAGTACTATAGCAGATGAGACAAAACCAAAATTTAGGAAAACCAGCTCACCATGTGGGAGGTTTCAACCACTAAAATGTAATGTGTCACTTAGTCCTAGAAGAATATCTAAACTGATCAGGGCTGAGGATGTGGCTCAGCTGGTAGAAAGTTTGTTTAACTTACACAACCCTAGGTAAGAAACTAGCTATAGTGGGCATACACATGAAATCCCAGAGCTGTCTCTATGCCTGAGTGTATACTGACCTGCAAAGAAAGCAAAATATCCTCCACACTTAGCTGAGGTACTATTGCCAGTTAATGGTTGCTGAGGGAAGGAGAGTCATTTTTCTTCAGTGGAATTAACCGCTTGTAAATTGCCCATGACTGGTTAACATAATAACCGATGGGCATGCAAGTAGCCCTAGTTAAACACAGTGCATTTTTTAAACTAAATATTCCAAGCTTGAGGAGGGCTGACTATGTATTTTGTCTTTGAAATTCATGTCAACACCTAATGCTTAATATATGTCCATAATGACAATGTGGATTGTTGAAGGGAAAGGCTATGATTTAATTAATTATTCAAAAAATATTCATTACTGGATTGATTTTGTTATTGTTTCCTGAGACTAAGCCTCTGTATATAACCCTAGCTATCCTAGAACTCACTATGTAGACTAGACTGGCCTTGAACTCACAGAGATCTGCCTGCTTCTGCCTCTCAAGTGCTGGGATTAACAGTATATGCCACAATGAGTAGCCTTACTGTGCACTAGCTGTACTTATTAAATATCTTTTGTGTGCTATCAGCTTTGTTAAGGGCTCTATAAATTAGCTGTTTGATGGTCTATATTATTAGTAAGATGGTACTGTCTTTAGTTTTTCTCTTAGCTAGGGAAACAGAAGCTCACGTTGTCTGCACGTGGTTACAGTGTAGCCAGGATCCAAGCCTCCTGGATGTGGTGTCAGGATCCAAGCCTCCTGGATGTGGTGTTGGCAGCACAAGTCTCATGTCTTTGATCCTCTCACTCAGGAAGCAGAGGCAGTCACATCCCTGAGTTCAAAGCTAGCCTGGTCTACGTACTAACCCACTTCGAGGCCAGTTAGGGCTACATAGTGAAACCCTGTCTTTAATAAGTTGGAATTTTTAAAAAATCTGCTTTTGCTGGATCTGGTAGTGCATGGCTGTTATCTCAGCACTTTGGACATGGAGCCAGGAAGCACTACAGTTCAAGGTCAGTCCTTGGCTCCATAGTGATTGGTAAAAATAATAACAAAAGTAGATCCTATGCTTAGTATCTGCTTTAGTTCCTTTTCTATTACAGGGACTTGGTAAATTATAAAGAATAAAGGTTGGGCTGGAAAGATGACTCAGAGGTTAAGAGCACCGTCTGCTCTTCCAGAGACCCTGAGTTCAATTCCCAGCAACCACATGGTGGCTCACAGCATCTATAATGTGATCTGATGCCCCCTTCTGGTGTGCAGGTGTACACACACACAGAGCACTCATATACATAAATAAATCTTGAAAAAAAATTTTACAAAGAAGAAAATCATTTAAAAAAAAAAGAATAAAGGTTTATTCCATTTATTATCCTGGAGGGTAGGATCTGAGGTTATGAATTTATTTCTTCTAGTTATAAATGTTAGGAAGTCCAACATCTAGGGGTAAGCAAAATTTAGTAATGACCTCCTGTCTGTCTCTCTCACAAACACGTGCACGCGCACACACAGTGGAAGGAAGAGAGATATCTTTTTATAAGGAACCACATTTGATCCACTTCTGTGATAACTGAATTATCTATTTATAAATAATTCGTGAGGGCAGGGTCCACTTAACTCAGTGGTTCTCAGCCTGTGAGTCTCACACTTTTTGGGGGGTCTCAAACGACCCTCCCACAGAGGTCACCTAAGACCATTGGAAAACAGACCATAACAAAATTACAGTTATGAAGTAGTAATGGAAATAAGTTTGTGGTTACTGGTCACCACAGCCTGAGGAACTGTATTGAAGGGTCAGTGTTAGGAAGGGTGAGACCTATCAGCTTCACCTGATGGCTTCTCTAAGATGGCACTCCTTCCTCTAGTCAGCCAGTTGTAATCTAGCTGTGCCAGCTCAAAGTACCGATGTGTGTGTTTGGTCGTCATGTCCAGGGGGCTCATTTAGGTTAACACACAACGCTGTGTGTGTGCTGAGTGTCCACTCAGTGCACTCTTCTTCCTTTTGTTTAGCACTAGTTGACCAGATTGGCTTCAGCTGCCTTTTCTGCTAAAACAACCATCCTAGCTACTGTGCAAAATCAGTGCCATCAAGAATTGTGAATTCAACTTTTTTAAAAAAATGGAGCCTACTTGCTCTCTGGTTTTTTTTTTTTTTTTTAATATTTATTGTATATGAGTGCTTTATCTGCAGAAGAGGGCACCAGATCTCATTACAGATGGTTGTGAGCCACCATGTGGTTGCTGGGAATTGAACTCAGGACCTCTGGGAGAGCAGGCGGTGCCCTTAACCACTGAGCCGTCTCTCCAGCCCTGTGAATTCAATTTTTAAAAGTCATCTTTTTTCACTCCCAGAAAAAGAAAATCCCATTCTTAAAATCATTGCCCTGGGGGGCTGGGCATGGGGGTGCACGCCTTTAATCCCAGCACTCGGGAGGCAGAGGCAGGTGGATCTCTGTGAGTCCAGGACAACCAAGGCTACACAGAGAAACCCTGTCTTGAAAAACCAATAAATAAATAAATCATTGCACTGGGGACTTAAGTTTCCAATACATAAACTTCTGAGGCAATTCAAACCACAGCCCTCACCCACTCTGCTTAGCTGTGGTTCCTCCTGCGTTTGCCTGCTGGAGCATTCCTACCATTAGTACCTGTAACAGGCACGAGAGTCGGTCAGGGACTCTCTCTCTCCACAACTGAAGTGCCAGATCCCAGACTGTCAGCATTAACCATGAGCACTTGGAAACTGCAGTGGACCAACGGAGATGAGCACACTGGAGAGAACCACTGACTGAGTGTTTGGAGGCAGGGTAGAGCACTGGCAGTCAGAACTGTGCACCAGTTACATAACTGCAATGTTTTCTGTTTTAAGACAATTTCAGAATGTTACCAGTTTAAGTTCAAGTACACCAAAAATGGACCGATCATGGACTTTATAAGGTATTGTTCTATAGTTTTATATTATCAACTGCCACTTGTCATTCATGCTACTTAGCTAGACTTCAAAGTTATTTCTGAAACTTCTCAAATTCCCAGTTAGCAATTTGACTTTACATGATGGAGTGGTGGGATGTGGCCATGACGTCTGTCACCCACTTTCCCTCTCCAGGGTTAGTTTGGCTGATGTGACTGCCTGACGTGGTGCTCTGTTCCTTTATTGCCTCTCCCAGTGACTCCCTCCCAATGCCGCCACCCTCAGTTAAAGATAGTGGAGGGTTGTTCTTCATTCAGGGTTTATGAGTAGCTGTGATTTTTCTGCTAGAACCTCCCCCAGACCAGCTGTCAAAATGAAACGAGACTTAGAACTCCACAAGACAAGATCAGTGTGCTAATTATATACTGTTTTAATTACAAAAGCAGTATTGAATGGTTAGAGATACATTTAAAACCCATCATTTAGTTCCTTTAAATGCTTTGTATACAATGCATAGTTGTTTTATTGATGTAAAACGTATTTAGCTTATAATAATGATGTTAATAGTGATACTATATTTTTATAATAGTGACATTAAAATATTTTGTGGTTTCACTATAGTAACAATATCTTAAAATAATGTCAAATTGTTAAATGTGAAATAATATTAGAAGTCACAAGTCTTATGAAAGAAATTGATATCTGATTCTTTTCTAGCAAAAACCAAAACAATAAATCTAGTACAACATCTGCTGACACCAAGAAAGCAAGCATTCTCCTCATTCGGAAGATTTATGTCCTGATGCAGAACCTAGGGCCTTTACCTAATGACATTTGCCTGACCATGAAGCTTTTTTACTATGATGAAGGTACTACTTGTAATATATCTTTTTTTAGTTTTATTATTTCAAAAATTGGTTTCCGCCAGGCAGTGGTGGCGCATGCCTTTAATCCCAGCACTCGGGAGGCAGAGGCAGGCGGGTCGCTGTGAGTTCGAGGCCAGCCTGGTCTACAGAGTGAGTACAAGACATCCAAGGCTACACAGAGAAACCCTGTCTCGAAAAACAAAAAACAAATTGGTTTCCATGTCTAATGTTTAAAGAGTCTTTGATATTAGAAAAGTTGTATTTAATGTGAGTATTTGAAAAAGAACCATGTTGGGAGGGAGAGCTGACTCAGAGTTTAAGAGCACTTGCTACTGTTGCAGAGGACTAGAGTCTGGTTCTCAGCACCAATTGTGTTGGGTGACAGAAATGCCTGTAACTCCATGTCCACGGTGACCCAGTGCCTCTTCTGGGCTTCCCAAGCACCTGCATTTATGTAGACAAAGACAGACACACACACACACACAACGAATAAAAATAAAATAAATACTGAAAAACAAAAATGTCTGCAAAAAGCTGGGCATGATCCCAGCACTCAAGGAGGCAGAGGCAGGTGAATCTCTGTGAGTTCAAGGCCAGCCTGGTCTACAGAGTGAGTCTAGGACAGACAGCCAGTGCTACACAGAGAAACTCTGCCTCAAAAAAAAAAAAAAAAAAAAACTCTAAAAAATGCATCCCTCTCGATGATCCGAACTTCTGTAGGAAATGTAACTTATAATTAAAGAAATAGTGAAGTGCTATTTTTTCATTTACCAGATTGGTAAAATTTATGAACCCATAACTGAGAATTCCCTTAAACATTCTTGAAGGGCCAGACCATCATGTCACATGACTTTAATCCCAGCACTTGAGAGGCAGAGGCAGAGGCAGAGGCAGGAAGATCAAATCTCTGAGTTCGAGGCCAGCATGATCTACAGAGTGAGTTCCAGAACAGCCAAGGCTACACAGAGAAACTCTGCCTTGAAAAACCAAAAGAAATAAATAAATAGATTAATTAATTAATTCTTGAGATAATGCATACAAGAGCAACATTTTCAGCGGACATTTTGTCATTATCAAAACTTTTTGGGTTTTGATGGCATTGAGGAGCTGGGTAGGTCAGCCAGGCTACATTCAGTGCAGCAATGGAGCTACTACACCCTGTCAGCTACCCTGAGTCATGCTGGGACACCTGAGCTCACTGCCCACACAGCGGATTAACATGATGCACGAAGCAGCTGAACAGATGTTTCCGGGAATTATTCTTTTTTCTGCAGTAGTTGGGTTTATCTATGGCACATGGCTGAACAGTTTTGAATGGCCTGTCTATATAGTTACAGACTGATTTGCTTTCTCATGTTTGCTGACGCCTCCATGGCCCATTTCTCACTGACTCCCCCTAAATTGTTTAACATGGGCTTAAACTTTTTTTTTTTTTTTTTTTTTTTTTTTGTAGCTCAGGCAATTTCAAACTCTCTGCATAGACCAGGCTGGCCTTGAACTCACAGGGATCCTCCTGCTTCTGCCTCCCAAGTGTTGGAATTAAAGGCATGAAATGCACCATCATGCTCATGCCTAGCACCACCTATCTTCTTACAGAACAGCTGTGTAAAGATTTAGTTATGGGGCTGGAGAGATGGCTCAGAGGTTAAGAGACCTGCCTGCTCTTCCAGAGGTTCTGAGTTCAAGTTCACAACCATTTATAATGAAATCTGGTGCCCTCTTCTGGCCTGCTGACACACATGCAAGGAAGAACATTGTGTACATAATTAATAAATCTTAAAAAAAAAAAAAAGATTTAGTTATCTGTGTTTCATTTCTAATCCAGTTGTGTTTTAATTTTAAAACTATTTACATAATATCTTCATAATTTTGTTATGTCAAATAGAAAATATAAGTATGTAATGTTTCTTTCAGGTATATATAATGAATAATCACCTCACAACTGGATTATTTAAAAAACAACAAATGTTTTGGTTCTTTGGTGCTGGTGCTTGAACTTAAGGCCTTGTGTATACTAGGCAGGCATTCTACCATGAAGCTGTATCTCTTACCCCAAATTTTAATATTTTAATTTTGAGAATAGCTAGCACAAATATCCAAGGTTATATATTTATAAGAATTTTCTTCTTTTTTTCTTTCTCTTTTTTTGTTTTGTTTTGTTTTGTTTTGAGACAGGGTTTCTCTGTGCAGCCGTGGCTGTCCTGGACTCACTTTGTAGACCAGGCTGGCCTCAAACTCACAGTGATCCACCTGCCTCTGCCTCCCAGAGTGCTGGGATTAAAGGTGTGTGCACCTTCACCTCCTGCTCGTAAGAATTTTCATTATAGCAGTGGTTAAAATAGGAGCAAAGTATAAGTAGAGTGTCTTTCTTGAAGACTAAGTAAATTATGTTGCAACCATATTAAAAAATGCACTATGAACTGTTAAAATCACAGAGGGACTGCAGCAGTGCTCTCATTACTGACCATCCCCTTGCACCTGACAAAAGAAGAGCTAGGCATGAACATCCTGCATTATTTAAAGATATGTAAATAATACAAAGGATATATATTTCCTAAAGCATATACAAACATGAAGATTCCTATTTTCTGTTTTGGTTTTGGTTTTGGTTTTTCGAGGCAGGGTTTCTCTGTGCAGCCCTGGCTGTCCTGAACTCACTTTGTAGACCAGGCTGGCCTCGAACTCACAGAGATCCACCTGCCTCTGCCTCCCAAGTGCTTGGATTAAAGGTATGTGCCACCGTGCCCAGCCTAAGATTCCTATTATATGCATAATATTTTCTATATAAACATAAACCATTGTCTTTTATTACAGAACACAATAACAACTTTTAACAGTTACTCATTCTGTGCATTCTTTTTTTAATATTTTTAAAGATTTATTTATTGCATATGAGCACAGAAGAGGGCACCAGATCTCATTACAGATGGTTGTGAGCCATCATGTGGTTGCAGGGAATTGAACTCAGGACCTCTGGAGGAGCAGGCGGCACTCTTAACCTCTGAGCCTCTCTCCAGCCCCATTCTGTGCATTTTCAATTCTGAATGCTTTACAGGTTACTATTTTGTATCCACAGTGACCTCTTGTGGGTAGATACTGTTATTTTCCCCATTTGACAAGGAAACCAAACCAAGAATGATAATTTGCTCAGTCATGGCAGCCAGTCAAAAAAATGACAGTGATCCTTAAGGAATAAGGCTCAGTGGAGAAGGGGCGTGCCTGCACCTCAGCTCAGGCTCTTCCGTCTGAATTTAGTCTTGCTTTGTTTTTTGTTTTTGTTCAGCTTCTTCAGTTTTACAAAAGTACAGTTTTTAACTTCCTTTTTTTGCAGTTACACCCCCAGCTTACCAACCTCCAGGGTTTAAGGACGGTGATTGTGAAGGGGTGATATTTGACGGGGACCCCACCTACTTGAACGTGGGAGAAGTCCCCACACCTTTCCACACCTTGAGACTAAAAGTGACCACTGAGAAAGAACGAATGGAAAATATTGATTCAACCATACTAACACCAAAGCAATCAAAAATATCATTCCAGAAAATTCTAATGGACAAAGATGATGTAGATGAAAATCATGTAAGTGTGAACATATTCAAAGAATAATAAAGTACAATAGTAGCAAACGTTGGCATTGAGGACTTGGATAGATTTAATGTCTCAATAAATACTATAGTACAATCCTCAGGTTGGAAGAGCTTTAGTATATCTTGAAGCTGGATCAAATGGCTGTGCTGGGAGCAAACTCTGATTGCTCAGCCCAGGCCTTGAGCACTTCACGTGCTGTGTCATAGCACAGGCTCTCGTTTTTAAAATGCTGCGTCTTTATAGTTGAGGCCAGGGTTAGCTTGCTGTGCGCCGGAGGCTGTCGTTGGACTCCTAACTCTCCTGCCTGCTCCTCAGTGTTGGGATTGCAGGCATAACCACCATGTCATCTAGGAGTTTTCTTTAAATATTTGAATCTCAGGCTAAAAGAATGGTTCGGTAGGTAAAATTTTGCTGCACAAAATGTGTGTGACCAGTTTCTCAGAGCCCATGTAAAAGCTGCATATGATTGTGCAAGTCTCTGACTCTTGCACTGGGAGGGTCAGGGCTAGAAACAGAAAGATTCCAGGAACTTGTTGGCCAAGCACCTTCAAGTTCAGTCAGTGACAGACGCTGCCTCGGAAAGACATAAATAAGCCTGGCATGGGCATGCAAAAACTTTAAGGCTCAACACTCAAAAGGCAGAGGCAATCAGATAACTGAGGTCACGGCCAGCCTGGCCTATATAGTAAGCTCTAGACCAGCACAGTGAGGCCTGTCTCAAAAACAAATGAGGTAAGGAATGATAAAGGCAAGCAGCCTACATTAACCTCTGGCCTCCTTGCGTCATACCCCAACATGTACATACATGTGTGCACATCCATACATACACAGTATTTGAGTCTCTCTCACACGTCACAAAGGGAGCTGCTGGGCCCTGCTATTAAGGTTGTAGTCTAGCATGTCTGGAAAGCCCTGAGCTCAATGAAATGCAGGACTCTCTTTGTCAGCAGGGCTTCTCCTCCTCTGCCTGGGGAGCCTGAACCCCCATACCCTCTACCTGAGGAATGTCACACAGGCCTTAACGAAGTTAGAGGTTCAACTTTATTTCACCAGATAAGACCTTGCTCAGCAAGCACCTGGAACTCTTGGAGCGCCTCGCCATAACACGAAGCATCTCAGTGCCTTACCCCTCAGCCAATCGTTGTACCCACTCTGGAAACCCCACTGCCCAAGGTTCACATTAGCCCTTGTTCATCTCAATTAAGAACTCACAACCTTTTCCACTAAATTTCATGTAAGAGAGTTTAAACCAGTTGTTATTTGTACTATACCATAACTAAGTTCGCCCTCCACTGACTTCCTCAAGAGGGTTGGCATAGTCAGTTACATGAGCAGCTTGTGTAATCATACCTAATGCCATGCGCTCAGACAATGGTAACACCAAGAATTTAGAATAAACACAAAATTTTGGAAAATAGGCCCTTTTTTCTATTTACCCTTAAAGCAACCCTAAAAAGAAAATAGTTTATATTTTTTGCATAAATAAGTTGCCTTGTGGATTAGACATGGTAGCACATGCCTTTAATCACAGCACTCAGGAGGCAGAGGTAGGCGGATGTGAGACGAGCCTAGACTACAACGTTAGTTCCAGAATAGCCAAACCTGTTACACAGAGAAACCCTGTGTCAAAAGAAAAAAAAAGTGCCTTGTGATAGTAATTCTATTACTTACCATCTATTTCTATCTCTTACATAAAGCAAATGTGTTCATTGGTGTCCTTACCTAATTGTTTTCATTTATTTTTTTAAATTGTTCAATTTTTTTCATATTTATGTAGAATAATTTTGACATTAAAACTAAAATGGATGAACAGGAAGAAAACTCTGGAACTTCTGAAATGAAAGGTAAGAAGCTCACAAAAATATTTATTAACTACCAATTCAATTTCATGCCATCCTAACTTTCTTTTCCTTTTTAACAGAACCAAAATTAGAATGTGAGGAAGAAGAAATTATGCAGTTCAAAAAAACCCCAAGTCCTTCAATTTCTCATTGTCAGGTATAAACATAGAAGAAGTTACATCTGGCTTTCAATTTTATTTTGTTTTGTCTTGTTTTACGCTACTTACATGTCTGTCTGAAACAGGTTCTAACAGTGTACCCCAATTTGGCCTAGAACTCACTATGTAGTCCAAGCTGGCTGCAAACTTCTATCCTTGTGTAGAGGAATTTTAATGGATGCTCTGGCAAGGGATCATATTCAAAGACCTAGGTCTGTGTAATACAGGCTGCTGTTAGTACACACATTTAATCCAAACTCAGGCTGGAATTTAGTACACAACTTTAATCTTAAACAATGATGTCTAATTGAGGGGCAGATAAAGTGATGAATCAGAAATATTTGAAAGAATGTATCATAAATAGGTTATGCCCAACTCCCAAGAGACAGGAAAGAGAAGCTACGGAAGAGCAGCACAGACAGAGAGAGGAAGAGAGCTTGTGGAAACAGTACAGTAGAATTCGGAAATACAGTACAGTTTGGTGCAGTTTGATTCAGGTGGGTGTAGCTGAGTTCGTGCAGTTCAGGAAGTTCAGAAGCAGTTTTTACAAGCAAAGCAATTCAGTGAGAAACAGAAAGAAGGCAGTTTGCATCAGTCAGCTTGTAGAGTTTTGAGCCAGAACAGATGAATTGAACCAGCCAGCTGGAGTTCAGAAAGAACTGAAAAGGGTGAGCTATTCAGCAGTGACTCTTAGAGGCCAAACACATTCTAGGCCTAGGTTAGCAGATGGAGGCTGGAAGCTGAAGCCTTCAAGGTCTGGGCTTGCAGAAGATTAAATTGTACAGAGGCTAGAAACTTCCAGGCCTAGGCCTAAGGATAGATAGAAATGCTATGGGCTCACCTCAAGCTACGTAGTCATAAAGCTCAGGTATGGCTCTCCTCTCATCCCCACATCTGAAAAATAAAAAACATTTACAACCATGTTCTTACCTCTGCTTTTTTTTTTTTCTTTTAAGATTTATTTATGAGCCAGGCCTTTAATCCCAGCACTCAGGAAGCAGAGGCAGGCAGATCACTGTAAGTTCGAGGCCAGCCTGGTTTACAAAGTGAATCCAGGACAGCCAAGGCTACACAGAGAAACCCTGCCTTGAAAAACCAAAAAAAAAAAAGCCCAAGGGGCATGTCCCACGAAAGCCTTCACTTACCAGGAAACTGGGACAGAGGGGAGGGCATCCTATTGGGACTCTAAATGAGAGACGCATGGGAGAATAGCAAAATAAAAGGATACAGAGGGTCCTAGAAACCTACAAGTAGAACATTATGATAGGCAGATTTGGGCCCAGGGGTCCCGCTCAAACTAAGGCACCAGCCAAGGACAATACAGGAGGTAAACTTTAAACCCCTTCCCAGATCTAGCCAGTGGTCAGAATATTCTCCACAGTTGAGTGGAGAGTGTGATATGACTTTCTCACGTACTATGGTGCCTCACATTTGACTATGTCCCCTGGAGGGGGAGACCTGGTGGCACTCAGGGGAAGGACAGCAGGTAGCCAAGAAGAGACTTGATACCCTATGAGAATATACAGGGGGAGGTAATCCCCCTCAGGAACAGTCATAGGGGAGGGGAATAATAGGAAAATGGGGCGGGGGGAGGAATGGGAGGATACAAGGGATGGGATAAACATTGAGATGTAACAAGAATAAATTAATTTTTAAAAATTGTATTAAAAAAATTGTATTAAAAAAAGATGTATTTATTAAGTATACACTGTTCTGCCTGCATGTACACCTGCAGGCCAGAAGAGGGCACCAGATCTCATTATAGATGGTTGTGAGCCTCCACGTGGTTGCTGGGAATTGAACTCAGGACCTTTGGAGGAGTCATCTCTCCAGCCCCAACCTCTGCTTCTTGAGTGCTTAGATTATAGCTATGGAAAAAAAAAAAAAAAGATTATAGCTGTGAACCATCATATCTGGCCTTTAGATTTTATGTGATGAATATTTTGCATACACATACATGTATGTATGTATAATGTGTACTGTGTGACTGTCTGGTGCACATGGAACCTAGAAGATGACATCAGATACGCTGGGACTGGAGTTATAGCAGTTGTGAGCCGCCATGTAGGTGGTGGTCTTCTGAAAGAGCAGCCAGTGCTCTTTACCATTAAGCCATCAGTCCAGGCCCTGCTCTAACTTTTTTTTAAAAGATAATTGCGTATATCCTTATTTGATTATTACTCACACTTTCTTACCTTAGGTGTTACAGAATAAAAGTAAGTATTTAGATAAATTATTATAGATAAAATTATGTTAAGGTTTTTAGTAGATCACTTTATATCATTTGTTTATGTAAATAAATATTTAATAATAAACCTTAAGATGATTGTAGAGGGCTGGTGAGATAGCTCAGGAGGTAAAGGGATTTGCTACCAAGCCTGATTACCTCAATTTGATTCCTAGGACTCACATGATGAAAACACCAATTCCTTCAGGATGTGCTCTGATCTCTAACATATGCACTGTGGTGTACATGCTTCTCTCCCTGATAAATAAATGTAAACAAAAATTAACGTTCATAGACTCTAAGAATTTCAGAGCTTACACTTTTTCTGTTTGTCTGTTTGAGGGGTTGAGAGAGGGTCCTATTATGTAAGCTTAGCTAGCCTGGGACTCCCTAGACTAGACTGGCCCCAAAGTTACAGCACTCCTCCTCCTGCCTCTTGAGTGCTGTGACTAGAAGTGGGAGCCACAGCCAGGAGTGGTGGCGCACGCCTGTGATCCCAGCACTCGGGAGGCAGAGGCAGGCGGATCGCTGTGAGTTCAAGGCCAGCCTGGTCTACAAAGAGAGTTCCAGGACAGCCAAGGCTACACAGAGAGACTCTCTCTGTCTCAGGGAGAAAACAACATTAAAATTAAAAATAAAGAAGTGTGAGCTACTGTGTCCAGTACAAGATGCTAAATTTTATGTGGGTTTTTTTTTTTTTTTTTTTTTTGTGGTTTTGGGTTTTGGTTTTGGTTTTGGTTTTGGTTTTGGTTTTGGTTTTGGTTTTCCAAGA
Organism: Acomys russatus; assembly: GCF_903995435.1. Classification (NCBI taxonomy): domain Eukaryota; kingdom Metazoa; phylum Chordata; class Mammalia; order Rodentia; family Muridae; genus Acomys; species Acomys russatus. The sequence goes on from NC_067151.1 coordinate 66,298,379, forward strand.
CACGTTTTTTCATGTAGCCCTGGCTGTTCTGGTACTCACTCTGTACACCAGGTAGCCTCAAACTCACAGAGATCTCCCTGCTTCTGCGTCCTGAGTGCTGGGATTAAAAGCATGCACTATCACCACCTAGCTGTGATTAATATTTTGGGCCCCACTTACAATGATTTTTATTATGGTATTTTATATGGTTTTGTGAAATGTCTTTTCTAGGTTGAACAGTTAGTTAGTAAAACATCTGAACTTGACGTGTCTGAAAGCAAAACAAGAAGCGGAAAAATCTTTCAGAGTAAAATGGTAAATAATTTTGTAATTTCCTCCTTCATGTGTGAATTTTTCAGGCTATTTTATTTGTTTTTTATGGTTTGTTTTTTGTTTTTGTGACAGGGTCTCTCTTATATATGTGTACAGATACATATATACATACATAACACACATATACACACATAACACACATATATACACACATACACATATATAAATATATATCGCTATGTATGCCGGGCTCGATCTCACAGAGATCTGCCTGCCTCTACCTTCTGAGTGCTGAGATGATACTTGTTTACCACCACACCTCTCTATTTTCCAGCATTTCTTTTTAATAATTTGTTTATTTTTATTTTACGAGCATTGGTATTTTGCCTTCATGTTTTTCTGTGTGAGAATGTTAGATCCTCTGAAATGGAGTTACAAACAGGTGTGAACGTCCATATGGTGCTGGAAGTTAAACCCAGGTCCTCTGGAAGAACAGCCAGTGCGCTGAGCAGCTGATCCATCTTTTCAACCTCATATTTTCAAGGGTTTCTCTCTCTCTCTCTCTCTCTCTCTCTCTCCCTCTCTCTCTCTCTCTCTCTCTCTCTCTCTCTCTCTCTCTCTCTCTCTCTCTCTCTCACTCTCACTCACAGTGATGTGCACCACCATGCCTGGCTCAAGTATTTCTTAAATAGCTATTTATGTGCCAAGTACATGCTAGAAGCCAGGGAGATAGACAGACACGAACACACACACACACACACACACCATAGACAGACACGAACACACACACACACGCACGCACACACACACACAGATAGATGATTGATAGACAGATAGATAGATCACATTGTTTAAGATACTGTGTGGTAGCCAGGCGTGGTGGCGCACGCCTTTAATCCCAGCACTCGGGAGGCAGAGGCAGGTGGATCGCTGTGAGTTCGAGGTCAGCCTGGTCTACAAAGTTCAGGATAGCCAAGGCTACACAGAGAAACCCTGTCTCAAAAAAAAAAAAAAAAAAGAAAGAAAGAAAGAAAAAAAAAAGATACTGTGTGGTACCTGGATGGAAACAATGACCCAAGATCACTATAGAAGTCTTAATAGATTACATGGAGGCACAAAGGAAAGAATGGAAGTTTTGGTCAAAATACATGAAGAATCTGAAAAAGGTTCTGAGAAATGATATTATCTAGATTTCTAAAGAAAATTTCTAGAATATCAGAAAGTTCCCATGTTGTATTTTGGTTTTTTTGTTTTTGTTTTTGTTTGGTTTTTCGAGACAGGGTTTCTTTTCTCTGTGCAGCCTTGCCTGTCCTGGAATCCTTCTGTAGACCAGGCTGGCCTTGTCTCATACATTTGCCTCAATTTCAACACTCAGAGATCCACCTGCCTCTATCTGCCAAGTGCTGGGATTAAAGGCAAAAACCACCATCACCTGGACCCATGTTCTGTTTTGTAAATTGATTATCTTGCCATTACAAGTTGATATTTTGTAGATATCTTGCATAATATAAATTTCATTGAGCAAAAATCAATTTTTAGTTTCCATAACTAATTTTACTAAATAGAAGTTCATATTTGATTTGGTTTTTCAAGACAAGCTCTCAGGTAACCTAAACTGTTATTGAAGTCATTGTGTAGCTGAGACAGGCCTTAAATTCTTCTTGCTCCTCATGTTTCTGTCTTCAGTGTACACGGATTATAGCTGCATACTCCACGCCTAGTTCAGATTTTATTTTAGACCTTTAAGTTACTCTCTAAGATCCAGGAATGGAGAAAAGGCATTTATAAAATAGTTTCAAGATTAGGGAACAAAGAGCTTACTTTGCCAGTGCTGTGCTAGAGCAGAGCTTCCTAAGGTCTCTCTCAGTGACATCATAATGGCAACGTGAAACTGAACATTGCAAATACCTCAGGATTCCTCCCATAGAGCTGACTGTAAAGCATCCCCCAGACGCTGCCTTGTTCATGGGTATTTTTCTTCTCCACATTTTCAATAGAAAATTAGAATTAGCAGAAGGTAATATTCATGCTAATATGCTGATGAGAGTAAGAAACAAATAAGCGTAAGGCAGATGTGGTACATACCTGTTACCCCAACACTTGAGAAGTGGATTCAGAAAATAGCTGTGAGTTTGCGGCCACCCTGGGCTGCATGGTGCCTTTCAGGCCAGCATGAGCTATACTCTACTGAGAGGGGCTGGGGCTGAGGGATACAAAAATTAGGAATGTCATGAATTATTACTTCTAGCAGCAAAATATCCTAGCCAGCTTCAACTTAGAATAAATATCTTTCACTAGGATATAAGAAGAAAGGCAGCATTCAAAATAATGTTTAAGCCCAGTGTGGTTTTGCACTCAGAAGGCTGTGTCTGGAGGATTGCCACAGGCTCAAGGGCACCCTGGGTGACAAAGTGAGGTCTGTCTCAAAACGAAACCAATGCTGGGAAGTGGCAGCGCACACCTTTAGTCCCAGCACACAGGAGGGTCTCTCAGGTTTTTTTTTTTTAATATTTTATTCAATTTTAATTTATGTGCACTGGTGTGAGGGTGTCAGATCTTGGAGTAACAGATAGTTGTGAATTGCCATGTGGGTGCTGGGAATTGAGCCTGGGAGCTTTAGAAGAGCAGTCAATACTCTTTTTTGTTTTGTTTTGTTTTGTTTTGTTTGTTTTGGTTTGTTTTGGTTTTTCGAGACAGGGTTTCTCTGTGTAGCCTTGGCTGTCCTGGACTCACTCTGTAGACCAGGCTGGCCTCGAACTCATAGCGATCCGCCTGCCTCTGCCTCCCGAGGGCTGGGATTAAAGGCCTGCGCTTAACCACTGAGCCATCTCTCCAGCCCCAGGATCTCTGAGTTTTGAGTTTGAGGTGAATCTCTGTGAGTTTGAGACTAGCCAGGTCTACAGATTGAGTTCCAGGACAGCCAGGGCTACACAGAGAAACATTGTCTCAAAAAAGAAAGGAAGGAAGGAAAGAAGAAAAAGAATAAATCTATTTTGAGACAATAATCTCACTGTGTAGTCCTGAAGCCCACTATATAGACCAGATTGCTTTTACCCTCACAAAGATCCACCAGCCTCTGTCTGCTTAGTGCTGGGATTAAAAGTGTGCATTGACATGCCTGGCAATAAAACTGTTTATAAAAAGGTTTTCTTGTAATGTACCACTAAGATGTTTTGAGGATATACTAATACTTTGTACATTTTTCATTAAAATTATTTTCATTTATACACGTAAGTGTGTGGATACACATGTGCCATGGCCTTTAACTGGTTAGTCACCTTGCTGGACCAAATGGAAAATTTTATCAAAAGTATTCCTGATGTTACAAATTGTAACATAAGTACAGCTTTAAAAGGTCAGAAATAAAAATATTCAGTAATACTGAGATTTCAGGGACTGGAGAGATGGCTCAGTGGTTAAAGTTGTTTGCTGTTCTTCCAGAGGACTCAAGATCAGTTCCTAACACCCATGTTGGGTGGCTCATAACTTTTGTGGCATACACATATAAATTTAAAAAGAAAGAAAAGAAGATTTCAGCAGTGTTGGGAATCCAGGGCTTTACACATGCAGGACACTGAGCTGTACCTCCAGCTGAAAAGACAGCTTCAAGCATAAGAAAAGATGTGCCAGACATCTGCAGTCTCAGCACTCAGGGGGCAGAGATAAGAAGATTGTAAAAGTTCAGCCTGCCAGGGCTACGTGACAACTTTATGGCTACATAGTAAGACAGTGTCTCAAAAATATTTTTGGAAAAATTCTGTCAAATAATGTAAAGCATGAAGTATGTCCTTTATAGAAAATAGTAATATGACAGTAAATTTCCAGTATCCAGTATTTAATAACTATGTATACAACATTAATTGCTGTTGCCAAAAAGTAGAAAAAAGTAAATGTCCACCAACAGATAATGGGATAAACAAAACTGTTAGAGCCACACAGTGGAATTATTCAGCCATAAAAGGAATGAAACATTAAAACACATACAACTAGTTGAAAGAAGCCAAACCACAGAGGTCACACACCATGTGATCCTGTTCATGTGAAAGTCAGAATTTGAGGCTGGACGTGGTGAAAAGAAGCCTTTAGTCTCAGTAATAGTGAGGCAGAGGCAGGCAGATCCCTGTGCATCTCAGGACAGCCAGGACCACATAGACCTTGTCTTAAAAATTGAACAAACAAGTCAGATTTTGGAAAGTTACTGAAACAAAGTATTGGAAATGGCAGGAGGCTGGAGGGTAGGAGATTGATAATAGCTGAAGAAGATGGGCTTCTGTGAGGCTTCCAGAGAGATGGAAGTGTTCTAATAATGAATAGAGTGGTAAATTGTAACACTCTGAAGATACTTACTGAATTATACATTTAAGATAGGTGAGTCATATACCGTCTGAATTATGTGCCAGTGCAACTTTTTAAATTTATATAGTTGTGTAAGGTTGAAAACTCAACTGTTGCCTGTTGTTTGAGAAATAATGAAATAGTAATTTTTCTGTCTTTGTGGAGATAAACGGAAATCAGCAAGGACAATCTTCTAAAGAAAATCGGAAAAGAAGTCTTCGTCAAGCTGGGAAAACAGTAAGTCTAATGCAAATGTATGGGTTGAGTAAAATGGCAGCTATCTGAACGTCGTTACTATAGAGTAAGGTGACGAATTTGATATTCCTGAATATGCCTTAAAGTCTGACACCCGAAACTTGTTCAAATATCTGAGGCTGCTGGATGTGATGGTTCCTGCCCCGACCCTAGTGTGGGGGAGACGAAAGCAGAGGCTACCAAGCACTCAAGTCCAACGTGGCCTACGGAGTAAACTGCAACTCAGCATGAGCTATAGTGTGAGTCTCAAAAAATAAAGGTTTCCTAAATGTAAGTAACTACTGCCCATTCCATGAACAAACAATTCAGCTATTGGAAGAATTTGTAAAATAAACATGTATATCAGGAAAAACGTAAGTAGAATGGCACAATGATCTAAAAATGTTCCAGACATTTGGGCTACACAATTGAACAGAACTTTCTGGAGATCAAAACTAAGAGAAACAGCAAAGATGCCATATCCACGTTTCCTGAAAACATACTGTCTCCTCGTATCTCTATAGTTGCTTTATATTTGGAAACTTAACGTTACCAAATCAGATAATTTGTCATTTGAAAAAAGCCCTACATTTGAACTAGGATTTGAACATTATTAGTTAACTCTAGACACCTGAAGAGCTGGGATGTTGGTAGTCGAGTGCATGCTGAGCATCTGTGAGGCCCTAGATTTGATTTCCAAGAAACAAAAAATGTAGACCACTGAAATCCTAAACACTTTGAAATGTTTAAAAGAGAACCTAAAGTACATAGGAGTTAATTATTGTCCTTTTGCCTTAGAAGCAGATCTGTGTAGCCCAGGTTGTCCTTGAACTACTCAGGAAGCCTAGGATGACCCTGACCTCCTAGACCTCCTTCCTCCATCTCCTGAGTCATGGGGCGATAGGTGTGCACCACCATCCCCAGTTATGCTGTAGACAGAACCCAGAGCGTCCTGCGTGTTGGGACAGGCATCCTACTGACTGAGCTACATCCCTAACTAGTTTCCCCCCCCCCAATATTTTTGGTCTTTTTGAGGCAGGGTTTGTCTGTTTAACTGCCCTGGCTGTCCTGGTATAGTTATTTATGTATGCATTCGTTCGTTCATTCTGAATATGTGTGTGCATGTGTGCATGTGCGTGTGTTCACTTGCCATAGTGCCCATGTGGAGGTCAGAGGACAATTAACTTGCAGGAGTTTGTTTCTTCCTTTTACTATGTGGGTTCCAGGGATAAGACTTAGTTTTTCATGCTTAGTGGCAAGCACCTTTACCTACTGAGCCGTTTCACCAGCTCCCCGGCTAGTTTTGTCCTTTAAATTTTATGTGCATGAGTATGAGGGCATATGCCACATGCTCCCATGGAGTCCCCACAGAGGCATGAAGAGGGCATCAAATATCCTGGAACTGGAGTTACAGACAGTTGTGAGCCACCATGTGGATGCTAAAAATCAAACCTGGGTCCTCTAGAAGTACATCTCTCCATATCCCCTGCCAGTCAGTGTTTTTAATATGCATCGTTTAAGAAGGGAATGGAAAGAATGAAGCGACATACTTCTGAATTCCTCAGCAGTTGAGGTGACAAAGTTAGAGGGAGCACAGTGAGTTTGGGGCCAGTTCAGATTTCATAAATTGACAGTTCGCTAAGACATTTTCTTGCATTTCTCCAGTTTTTAAGAAGATTTATACATGGCGGGGGCGGGGGGATCTATATGCACTGCGTGCATGCCTGGTGCCTGTGGAAGTCAGAAGAGGGCGTCAGATTCAACTAAAGTGCTCTTAGCCACTGAATGTCTCCAGCTTCCCAAAGATTTATATTTTGTAAATTATATATATATATGTATGTATGTATATATGTTTGTATGCATGTATGTGTGTGTGTATGTTTTGCCAGGCATAGTGGTCCGTCCTTGCCTTTAATCCCAGCACTCAGGAGGCACAGGCAAAACTCTGTGAGGCCAGCCTAGTCTACATAACAAATCTCAGGCCTTTCAGGGCTACGTAGTGAGACCCTGTTTTTTTGTTTGTTTGGTTTTTTTTAAAAGCAGGGGGAGGGGCGATGGCAGGACATGGTGGTGCATGCCTTTAATCCCAGGGCTCGGGTAGATCTCTATGATTTTCAGACCAGCCTAGAGTACATAGTGAATTCCAGGATAGCCAGGGCAATGTCAGAGACCCTTCCCCACAAAACAAAGGACACTTAGCTCTTCTTGTCTCTGCATGGGTGCATGCACCTGAGTGCAGGCACCAAAGAAACAAGTGCCTTGGACCTGGACTTACCGTGGTTTGTGACATCTGACATGGGTGCTGGGAATGGGACCTATCACCCTCTTAACCATTGAGCCATCTCTCCAGGCTTAGTCTTCCTCTGTGTTTTAAACCTTGATATTTTCTTAGGAACCATAATTCAATTTGTCATTTATACTTTAACTTTTTCCAGAAAATGAAAGTTCAGCAGAAGGTCTTTGTTAGACATTGTCCAACTCATTCCTCCATTTACTCACACCCACACCCTGAAGCTAGAGCCCTGCACTTCCATGTCAATTGTAAGGCCTTAGTTTTCATCTTCAGCACTGCAAAAGAGAACACACAGGAGAGTGAGTGCACTGAACATCTCATTTTTATCAAGACATGGTGGGGCAGGGGTTAACTGGGAACATGAAGCTGAGGCTGGTCTTGAACTTGTGCTCTTCCTGCCTCTGTGTACCAACTGCTGCAATTATAGTCATGAGACTGTCTGCCTTAAAATATTTAAATCTTACATAGTCCCAAAGTAAAATGTTTTCCCATCTTTGATTAAAAAAATCTTTATTCCCTTTTCATTTCTCCAATTTTTTGACTATTTCAAAAATGAAATGTTACAATTACTCCTTCTTCTAATTCTATCTGCAATAACTCAAATGAACATCTTGCCTTTTGTGGGTATATACTTTTAGCAGTTATTTATAGGTAAATTGTTTGCCAATAATGAATTATACTCTACTTTAAAAATGCGCCAAGTAGCCGGCTGTGGTGGCGCACGCCTTTAATCCCAACACTCGGGAGGCAGAGGCAGGCAGATTGTTGTGAGTTCGAGGCCAGCCTGGTCTACAAATCGAGTCCAGGACAGCCAGGGCTACACAGAGAAACCCTGTCTTGAAGTAAAAAAAAAAAACCGCCCCAAGTATCCTATCTTAGTCTAAAATACGTGTGCTGAGATGAAGATGTAACTCAGTCAGTAGAGCACTTGGTTAACATGCATGGAGCCTGTGCTAGGCCCTCAGCACCACCTCCAACCATGCTTAGACACACTGAGTATATGAGGAGAGAGAAGCTCAGAGCCAACCCCTGTTAGGTAGTGCATGGGAAGCAATCCTGGGCCATAGAAGGCTCTGTCTCAAAAACAAGAAAGGGGCTGTCTCCTGTCGCCTCTCTCTGCAGCCACGGTCAACCCCGCCATGTACTTTAACATCATGGCCCATGGCAAGCCCTTGAGCCCTGCTGCCTTCCAGCTGTTTCCAGACAAATTTCCAAAGACAGCAGAAAACTTTGGTGCTCTGGTCATTGGAGAGACAGGATTTGGATATAAGGCTTGCTCCTTTCACAGAATTATTCCAGGATTCGTGTGCCAGGGTGGTGACTTCACACACCATAATGGCACGGGTGGCAGGTCTGTCTATGGGGAAAAATTTGAGGAGAGCTTCATCCTGAAGCGTACAGGTCCTGGCACCTTGTCCATGGCAAATGCTGGACCAAACACAAAACAGTGCCCAGTTTTTTATCTGCACTGTCGAGCCTGAGTAGCTGGCTGGCTGCATGTGGTCTCTGGGAAGGTGGAAGCGCATTGGGTCCAGGAAGGGCAAGACCAGCAGGAAGGTCACCATTCCCGGCTCTGGGCAGCTCCAATTCTTTTCACTTGCGGGCGTCTTACCCAGCAGACCATTCCTTCTGTAGCTCAGGAAAGCGCCTACCCCATCTACTCGCAGTGCCCGGTAATCTCGGCTCTCACTGAAGTTCTTTGGGCAAGTTTAGCTGGAATGCAGACTTAAGCTTTTGATTAATAATAAAAAGTAAATAGGGAAAAAACCAAGACATTTTATCTTATATGTGGTGCATAATCATTTTTATTGAGAGACAGGGTGGGGGGAGAAAACTTTTGACCAGTGAGGTACCCCAGCATGTAAGAGCACGTTGCCCTATGATGATCTAAATTTAATCTATGGGACCCACGTGTCAAGAGGAGAAAAGTAGCTGCTCCAAGTTGTCGCCTGGCCGCCACAGTTTGCATCGTTGAGTGTGCGTGTACTCCTCCGGGGGGGGGGGGGGGGGGGGGGGGAGGGAGGGTGTGTTTGTTTGCTTGTTTTTTGTAATTTGGTCTGGAGAGACAGCTTAGTGGTTATTAAGAACACCTACGGCAGCCGGCCCCAGTGGCGCATGCCTTTAATCCCAGCACTCGGGAGGCAGAGGCAGGCGGATCGCTGTGAGTTCGAGGCCAGCCTGGTCTACAAAGTGAGTCCAGGATGGCCAAGGCTACACAGAGAGACCCTGTCTCAAAGGAGAAAAAAAAAAAACCACAAACACCTACTTCTTTAACAGAGGACTAGAACTTGGTTCCCAGCACACACATCTGGCAGCTCAAAACAGCCTGCTATCCCAGCCTCAGAGGATCCAGTACCATCTCCTTGCATGCAAGAGTACCTGCACACACGTGCTCTACCCACAGACGGAGAAACAAACATATACACACACATTTTTAAAAGAAAATCTTAAAAATTTAACTGTAAGGTCTCTAAGAAGTTTTTTCTTTAACAGGCCCTTCATTTCTTGGATTCTTCTAGTGAAGAGGCAGCACTGAAAAGAAGACGAGTCAGTGAGCCAGAGGCACTCCCCTAACGCTGTTCTCACGCAGACTTGCAGTTCTCACCATTTAAACCAAAAGACGCTGTAGTCTTATTTGAAGGTGTGCTTTCTGTACCTCTGAAAATTATTTTGTAGTTCACACAGTTATCACTCTAATGAAAATTTGAGCTATTATATTGTGTTTACCTGAGCTAACTCCAAGGGAACTTTTGAGTAAACAAAAATACAAATGTCATTGATGTTGTTCACTATCCACTGATTACAGTCTGCCTTCCATTTTACAGAAAAAAATTTAGAAATCTGTATTAACTTTTAAATCCCTCTAAAACAATTTCTGAAATGTGTATTCTGGCACTAAAACTTGGTAAGGATTCACCTTCTACTTATGTTAAAATTGTTCCGTTTAATTGATGCTATTAAAATAATGTTTGCTACTTTGATATAATGTGTTACTAACACAACTTTTAAATGTGTACTTAGAGAAAAAAGATTATTGAAAGCAACTACTGATAAAAGACTGCCATTGTGCTAGCATGGCTAAGATACTCTGTGCAGGCTGTTTCATGGCTTCTAATTTTTATTAGCAGAAAAAGTTTAGCTATTAATTTTGAACACATTTAGAACTTTTGCATGGTAACATGAACCATTGCTTTGAAGAGATTTGCCATTTATTTCCTTTGCTTCAGAAAAGGAAGACCTAAAGCCTTGGTCTGTTTGTATCTTGGTAGTTTCAGTAGCCATATTCCAAAATGCACAGTAGCCAGGATTATCAGAGTGCCCCGTGGGGATGTCACATGCGTGACGGTAGGAAGTAGCCATCCTGTGCAGGGTCAGACGAGGTTTCTCTAGAGGCAAGGTCCCGCGGGGGAGTGGGAGGATGCTATTTACTCCTGGCCCTGTTGCTTGGACACCAGTGTTTCTTATCCACTAGTGCCCATACAGAGAGCTACAAAACACACCTGCTACATTGAAATTGGCCAACAGAATCCTTTCCTGGTTGGCGGCGTTCCTTATCTCACGAGAAGCTTTGATTGGGTGACTTCGTCGGGGTGGGCGCAGCCGCTTCCTCGCTCCACCGAGGTTCCTCCATTGGATTGACCAGCTGTCAGGTTGAACCCAAACCTGCCTCCTTTTGGTGATGTTTGTCTGGATCGCAACACAATAGCCGGGAGGGCCTCCCCTCGTAAGCTCCGATTGGCTAGACTCAACCGTGAGGGTTTCTGATTGGCCCACTAAAGAAACACCAAGGTAGGTTGCCTAGTGATCCTGAGGAAGCTGATGTGTTATTCCCTCTCTGCAACGAAGGATCAGGAAGTTTGTGCTCGCTACGTGGCTGAGAAGTTTTTCAGCTACTAGTCCCGGGCTGGGGTAAGGGGAAAAGGCGCCCACCAACAATAGAGTGTGAACTGCAGCCTGCGCCCCACTGCAGCCCAGGAGCAACGCCAGGTAAGGAACAGAAAATAACACTTCTTAACGTTCAACAGAGCTGCTCCGTGTTTTACTTCAGAGAGAAGGGGAGGTTTTTACTTATTGTTGGTCATCATGTTTTCAAATAGAGTGTTTTAACTAATAGGTGTCCACAGGAAAATGATGAATTCTTCAAAAGAAAATTGTCCCATTCCTCCGAAGGTGTAAAGTTACTTGGATTGGGTTTGGAAATAAACCCAATTCAGTACCAAATGGAATTAGTACCCTAAGGCGTTTTTCTGTGCTCTGTTTCTTCTCCTCTTCTCTTTCTCCCCATCAAGAATTATATTTGAAATGTACCCTTGTGCGAAGAATTGTTTGTAAGACACTTGGCGTGTATTTCTATTTTTGATGTTGAGATGGCTTTTAATGAGTATATATTTATTGAACCATTAAAACGTTAAACATATTTGTTAGTTGTTATGAAGAATATGAAAACTCAAGATGACAATATCCCAGCCTTCAAGAAGTTTAAGTTCACTCGGGAGGCAGAGGCAGGCGGATCGCTGTGAGTTCGAGGCCAGCCTGGTCTAAAGAAGCAAGTGCAGGACAGCCAAGGCTAACACAGAAAGACCCTGTCTCAAAAAATCAAAAAAAAAAAAAAGAAGAAGAAGTTTAAGTTAACATGCAGTCGTACCAAAAGAGCGACTATAATACATGTCTTAAAGGAGGTAGGTATAAATTAGTATCTGTTAAAGTACAGCTGAGGGAGAAACCAGCTCTAAACATGGGACATATGCATAGTGGAGAGATAGAGACTCACCTTGAGGCCTCACTTGTGAGTCTTTGGTAGGCCTCAAAGACTGGACAACACTAGGGAGCAAAGGAGATGGGAAAGAAGCCTGGAATAGCAAGGGTCAGAGGCAAGAAGAAAACAAGGCCGCTTAATAACATTGCTGTGAGGGATAACTAGTGCAGCCACTGCACCTTTTAAATATTTTTCTTTTGATCTCAAGGATATATAATTTCTCATATTAAATATCTGTTTTGATGATAAAAGTTGACATTTACTCTGGGCAGCGCTTGGGAGGCAAAAGCAGGGAGATCCCTGTGAGTTCAAAGCCAGCCTGGTCTACAAAGTAAGTTCCAGGACAGCCAAGGCTACACAGAGAAACCCTGTATCAAAAAACAAAAAAAGAAACCAAAAAAATTAGATTTGTATAAAATGTTATAACTTTAAACTTTATTGAAGATGATTTAGACAAGTGTAATGCTGAGTATAAAAGGGGGTGTGCCCTGATTTTTTTTTTTTTTTTTTCCCCGTTGCTGGGAATGGCACTTAGGACCTTGTACGTGCTAACTAACACGTCCTATAACACTGAGCCACATTCCAGCACCACCTTTTCTTTTGATAATCTTTAAACATTCTTGCTGGGTTCGTTGTTTTTGTAGCTATTCGTGTATCACAAGATAGCCAGATAGAACAAGGACGCTATTACTAAACTTGATATCCATTGAAGTGTTATACCTAATAACTGGGCTGCAGGGTGGGCTTGGTGGTTAAGAGCATTTGTTGTTTGTACAAAGAACCTGGTTCAATCCCCAGGACCCACATGGAGATTCACATCAGACACCAGGCATGCCATGTGGTACACAGACATACATGCAGGCAAAAAACTCATAATCCCATACTTGAGATCAAAACAAAAACATGTTTACATCCACGACACATATACACAAAATAAATTTTTAAAAAAGGAAAAATTAAACATAAGCATGACGACATGGCCTAGTGAGTAGAGGCAATTGTACAAGCTGAGCAACCTGCGTTCAATCCCCAGAACCCATAAAAAGGTAGGAAAGTGGACTCCAAAAAAGTTGTCCTCTGACCTCCTCGTGTGCACATGGCACAGGCACCCACAAACGTTATGTGTATGGACTTAAAAATTTAAAATATTAAAATGTGTGCATTTTATTTTATTATGTATATTTTGTATATGTCTCATAGTATGCCATTAACTATTTACAGAAATTATAAATTATGTGTACTCAAGAGGCCACATGCTCATGAAGTTTTGTTATTCCATCTTATTTAACTTGGGCCTAGCCTTTAACGGCTGGGTCATGTCTCCTTGTGGGAAGGTGGGAGAAAGGACTGAGGGAGACGGAGGGGTCAAGGATACCACACACACACACACACACACACACACACACACACACACACACACACACGCGAGCTACAGAGTAAACTAACCTGGGCCTGTCGGGGCTTACAGAGACTAAACCACCAACCAAAGAGCGCGCATGGGCTGGACCTAGACCCCTGCACCTATGTAGCAGATATGCAGCCTGGTCATCATGTGGGTCCCCTAACAATGGAAGCATGGGCTGCCTCTGTGGCCTGTCTCTGGATCCCTCTCCTCCAGCTGGGCTGCCTCCTCTGGCCTCAGTGGGAGAGGATGTGCTTAGTCCTGCTGTGACCTGAGGTGCCAGGGTGGGTTGGTGCCCATGGGGGCCTCTCCTTCTCTGAGGAGAAAGGGAGAGAGAAATGGGGGCAAGAGAGTGGAAAGGTGGGACTGAGAGGAAAGACGGAGGGGCCTGTGATCAGGCTATAAAGTGATTACATAAATAAATTAATGAAGAAAAAACTTGGGGACCCATTTTATGGTGATAGAATTCACTCCTGGATTGTTGAGTATGCCCAAGAAATAAGCATGCTGAAAAGGTGATGATTTCTAGTGGACTTTTAAATTACTGGTGATCACTTTTCACTTGGTGTCTGTGGAATTTAAGCTTTTACGCTTTGAAAAGAGAGCATGTTATCCAGTGTTTCTATTTACTACCTCTTTCTGTATTTGCACTTGTATGTTTCCCTGTGTGTGTGTGTGTTTTGTGTGTTCTGTGAACCTATATTTACTTGTTTACTAAAGTATACATATTTTTCACATCGCTCTACGAACAGGTGAGGATGACCACATTAACTCACCGGACCCGTCGAACTGAAGTAAGTAAGAGCTCTGAAAAGAAAGTAGAAGGTGAGGAAGACACTAATCAAGAAAGGAGTCCCGATAATGAAGACCCTGGGGACGCTAAGGATATCCGCCTCACTCTTATGGAAGAAGTGTTGCTGCTGGGACTGAAAGATAAAGAGGTAATGACATCGGGGTTGCTGCGTTAGCTCAAAGGCAAAGGCAGCGTCCTTAGAAAGTATACCCCAGCCACACTGGAGTTAGACGAACATGGGAAAGAGAACACCTGTAAGGTAAAACCCAGAAATATAATTGCTTGAAGTATAATTTAATTGGAGGATTATGGAGGACAGAGATGGGTAGCACTGTGTCAGTACTGGTAGCTGCCCAGCTTAGTTTGGTGGAGTGCTGAGCGCGTGTGAAAGGAAGATAGAGGCCACAGCTCAGTCTTGTTGCGCCTTGACGAGAAGTGTTAACAGGCAGGTGTGGTGGACGTGTCCAGCAGGTGGGGCAAGAACAGCTCCAGTTGAGGGCCAGCCTCATGTACCTAATGGTTATATAAGCTAAGCAGGGCTGTATAGCAAGACTGTCTTAAAGCTAAACAAGCAAATAAAAACAAGGAGATGTATGGCTGTGCTCTACAGAAACAGCGGTGACTGAGTTTCTTACGGCAGGCCAGGGTTGACGGTGCACATCAATGACTCTGGCACTGAGGAGGGGGAGGCGAGAGGACTGAGGAGCTAAAGGTCATCTCACTCACATACTGAGTTCAGAGTTAACCTGAGGTACTTGGCAGTTTAAAACCCTATCTCAAAAAACCAAAAGGAAGCAAGGCGTTGGGTGTGGTGGTGCACGCATTTAACCCTAGCGCTTGAGAGACAGAGGCAGGCAGCTCTCTGAGAGTTCTAGACCAGCCCAGTGTACATAGTTCCAAGACCACCAGGGCTGTGTAGAGAGACCCTGTCAAAAAAAAGGGGGGGGGGGTGGGGGTGGGGTGGATAGGGGAAGAAACAGTGGGTAACTTGCCTTGACTTGAGAATTCCCTTACTTCTCAAACTTTAGATTTTATTTATATGTCTATTTTCTGTTATGTAAGTGTTATAAATTTGGTCTTCATGGCAAGGGCACTTAGACACTGAGTCACCTCTCCAGCCTCTGTACTTTTTTAAAATGTGCATTCTAGGGGTCTTCCTGCTTATTTATTTATTAATGAAGGCTTATGCTCATCTGTAATCCCAGTACTTAGGAGGCAGGGGCAGGAGGGTCAGACAAGCTCCTTCTTGGCTACATAGGCACTTGAAGTGCAGTCTGCTCCAGAGAAGGTGAGTCAAGGCATTGAATGCTATGCATGGTGCCGCACATCTTTTAGTCCCAGCACTCGGGAGGCAGAGGCAGGAGCATTTCTGGTAGTTTGAGGCCAGCCTGGTCTAAATACCAAATTCCAGGATAGGCAAGGCTACATAAGGCCCTGTCTCAAAAACCAAGCTAAGACATGTTTTTAAAACTTAGGTAACATCACCATTCAGCAGTAGCACGACAGACAGAAATGACTGGCCCAGCTGGGCACGATGCTATGGCACCCACAGACCAGCCTGACCCTCTAGAGAGGGGCCTCTCAACCTGACCCTTTCCCAGGGTTGCCTAAGACTGTCGGAGAGCACAGATACTTACATTGCGATTCATAGGTAACAACAAACAGAATTTTATGGCTGGGGGGTCTCACTACAACATGAGGAACTGTACTAAATGGTCACAGCAGCAGGAAGGTTGAGAAGCACTGCTCTAGAGGCCAGCTGCAACAAGACAATCACAACTTTCAGGTTAGCCTAGGCTATAATTCCAGACCCTGTCTCAAATACAAAATCTGTTGATTTAAATAGATTTTTAAAAAAATTTTTTAACTCTGTTTTTATCATATTAAATTTAATATGCATAGCCAGGCATGGTGGCGCACGCCTTTAATCCCAGCACTCGAGAGGCAGAGGCAGGTGGATCGCTGTGAGTTCGAGGCCAGCCTGGTCTACAAAGCGAGTCCAGGACAGCCAAGGCTACACAGAGAAACCTTGTCTTGAAAAACCAAAAAAAAAAAAAAAAATTCATATGCATATTTATAATGTATTTTAATCATAGTCTCCCCTGTTATCTTCCCTTATCCCCCTTCTGCTCCCACAGGAACTCTTTAACAAGTAAGGGTGTCTACCAGTGGCTACACCACCCAGGAGCCTGACTTCCCTCTCCTAGCTCCTTATGGGGAAGGGGTGAGGCTTGGGGCTTTAGGAGTTCCTCCCTTAGATGTTTTATATACAGATTCAAATGAACATTATTATGCTATGTGTATTTCTCAAATACTATTCCTTAATACAGGCCAGGCACAAAAGAATATATATCTGTGTGTGTGTGTGTGTGTGTGTGTACATACATACACACACACACACACCATATGATTCCACTTTCATGAAATTGAAAAGAAACACTTTTGTGTTTGAGGGTGTATATTTAGGTAGTAAAAATATAAAGGAATTCAAAGAAAGTATTCATATAGTCATCATGTTGTGGCTACACTTGTGAGTGGAGGAAGGGTAGGCAACCTTAGTTATTACAACTATTAAGATGGGGCCTGGAGAGATGGCTCAGAGCACTGGCTGCTCTTCCAGAGGTCCTGAGCTCAATTCCCAGCACTCACATGGCAGCTCACAACTGTCTGTTACTCCAGTTTCACAGAATCTGACAATCTTACATAGACATACATGCAGGTAAGACACCAGTGCACATTAAATTTTTAAAAATTAGTTATAAAAAATTAAATATGTTTGTTTCTTGTAGAAATCAGGAACCTGTTTATCATAAGAATTTTAATATATTATCTCATAAATAGTGAATGCTTTAATTGAGTTGCTGCTATATTTAAAACCTCTGGTTCATAGAGTATTTTCATATATTAAGATACCTAGGCGGGGCGGTGGTGCACGCCTGTAATCCCAGCACTCGGGAGGCAGAGGCAATCGGATCTCTGAGTTTGAGGCCAGCCTGGTCTACAAAGCAAGTTCAGGGCAGCCAAGGCTACACAGAGAAACCCTGTCTCGAAAAACCAAACCAACCAAACATACAAAAAGATAACCTATAAGAGAAGTGAACCTACTAATACTGGGGTGTGTGTGTGTGTGTGTGTGTGTGTGTGTGTGTGTGTGTGTGTGTGTGTGTGTGTGTGTGTTGTGTTTGTGTGTGTGTGTGTGTGTGTGTGTGTGTGTGTGTGTGTGTGTGTGTGTGTGTTTTTCACCATGTGGGTACCAGGGATGAAATTGATAAGTTGTGCCTTTACCTGATGAGCCATCTCACCACTCCCACCTTATGACAGCTTTTCAGATTTAACTTTTCAGAGTCAGGTGTGAGCACTTGGGAGACTAAGGCAGGAAGATTTTCCTAAATCTTGGCCAGCCTGGGCTACATAGCAAGATCCTATCTCAGTTAACAAAAAACTTGAGCTAGGAATACAGCTCAGTTAACAGAGTGCATGCTTAGATGCAGGAAGGCCTAGGATTGACTCAAGAAGTGGAGTAAGGAGGACCAGAAGCTCAGGGCTATTCTGGTCTCCATGGGGAGTCTGAGGTCAGCATAACCTACATGACAGCCTGCGACAGTCTAACTTAGGTGACTGCCTGCTTCTTCCTTCTAGTGTGCTGACTGTGCGGAATGCCCACTGAGCCTTGTCACTAGTTATTTACTGCTCGTTGTGAATTGTGCAAGTACACTAGAAGACGCCTGCTGCTGTTTGATGCGTGCATTTACATGGCTGTTTGAAAAGAAGAGCGTTGTCTTGCTCAATATTATACCCAGCTTTAACACTCAGAGAAATGAGCCAGAGACCAGAGTCAGCAAGAGAATAAAGTCTAAGCTCCTTCCCTAGGGCCTCTCCTGGTTCTCCCCAGTTCGAAAATGTACACTTCTCTAAAATATATGATGATGTTGGGCGTGGTGGCGCACACCTTTAATCCCAGCACGCGGGAGGCAGAGGCAGGTGGATCGCTGTGAGTTCGAGGCCAGCCTGGTCTACAAAGCGAGTTTCAGGACAGCCAGGGCTACACAGAGAAACCCTGTCACAAAAAACAAAACAAACAAACCTGCCCTCTTTTAAAAAAAAAAAAAAAAAAAAAAATATATATATATATATATATATATATATATGGCTGTAAACACTGAGCCTATAAACTTACTGTGAGCCTTTTGTCTCTTTCATAGTTTGATTAGCTTGAGAGTTTTTTAAACACTTTGTACCTTTGCTTATGAGATGCTGCAAGTCAGGGAACGCTCTCTCTGAGTTGATACAGAATGATTATCTGGGAGCTTATTGGTGGCGTTTACATTTGATTGACTCCGTGGGTCAGAATAGAAAGAGGGCAGTGGTTTTGCCCTGGAATTACTACTGCTAAGTGATCGTTTTAGGCTCCTTTTCTGTTGCTGTGATAAAACGCCATGACAAGCTTGTCTCGGGACACATGCCAGTAATCCCAGCCCTCGGGAGGCAGAGGCAGGCGGATCGCTGTGAGTTCGAGGCCAGCCTGGTCTACAAAGTGAGTCCAGGATGGCCAAGGCTACACAGAGAAACCCTGTCTCGGAAAAAAAAAAAACAAAAAAAAACAAAAAAACAAAAAAACAAAAAACCTCCCTGACAAAAGCCACTTAACAGAGAAACCATTGATTTGCTTCACAACTTCAGGTTACAGTCCATTCTGTCAAGGACGCAGGGACTTGAAGCGACTTGTCACATCACATCAGCCAAGAACAAAGAAGACTGAATTAGTGCATTTTAGCTTTAGCTCCGTTTCTCAAAGTAAAGGCTCTGCCCACTCTGGTACGGTGGCTCTTCCCAGCCGAGTCTAGGTTATTTCAGTCTAGCAATGAAAACTGGCCAGCGGGTGGAGGGCAGCACAGCGGTTAGAGAGTGTCCGGGTGATGTGAGCTCTGCCCTCAGCATCCCTAGAGGGGCACGCACAGTGGAGTTCCAGGACGCAGGCCTGTGGTCCCAGCTGTTTTACATGGTGAGTTCAGGCCAACCAGGAGTTACATAGCAAAACCCTCCATTGGGATAAAAACCAATCAATCCTGGTTTAAAGTAGAGGCTATTAAATACTCAGTTACATTTCCAGCATTATTTCTTCTTCTTCTTCTTCTTCTTCTTCTTCTTCTTCTTCTTCTTCTTCTTCTTCTTCTTCTTCTTCTTCTTTTTCTCCTCCTCCTCCTTCTTCTCCTTCTTCTTCTTTTTCATTCAACATTATCGTAAGCATTTTCTAAAATTTGGGGTCGAGAGTTAAAAGTATTTTCCTTCACCAGTTGTAGTGGCTCATCATGCCTTTAATCTCAGCACTCGCGAGACAGAGGAATGCAGATCTCTTGAGTTTGAGGCCAGTCTGGTCCACATACCGGGTTTCAGGACAACCATAGCTACAAGAGAAACCCTGTCTCAAAAAAACAAAACAAAAGAAAGTATTTTTTAATACGTATGTGGGTGTTTTGCCTGCATGTTATGTCTGTGTACCAAGTGTGTGCAATACCTGTGGAGACCAGAAGAGGGCGTTGAATCTTTGGGGACTAGAGTTAAGGCTATTGTGAGCTGCCTCGTGGATGCTGGTAATCTCACCCAGGTTGTTCTTAACCACTGAGCCATCTCTCCAGCCCTACACTTAATGTTTTTTGTTTGTTTGTTTGTTTTTTGTTTTTCGAGACAGGGTTTCTCTGTGTAGCCTTGGTCATCCTGGACTCACTTTGTAGACCAGGCTGGCCTTGAACTCACAGCGGTCCCGAGTGCTGGGATTAAGGGGTGCACCACTACGCCCGGCTCTGGTTTGGGGCTTTTAAATGGTCTCACTGTCTTGGAAATGACCAGGTAGTGCAGGATGGTCTTTGTTCTTTGGGGTAGTTTTTTCTTTTTTTCTTTTTTTTTTTCGAGACAGGGTTTCTCTGTGTAGCCTTGGCCATCCTAGACTCACTTTGTAGACCAGGCTGGCCTCGAACTCATAGCGATCCGCCTGCCTCTGCCTCCCGAGTGCTGGGATTAAAGGCGTGCGCCACCCCGCCCGGCTCTGGGGTAGTTTTTTAAGACAAAGTCTCTTGTAGCTTAGGCTGGTCTTGATCTCTGCAGCCATGGACCTTGAACTCTGACTGATCCTCCTGCCTCCACTTCTTCAGTGCTGGGGTTACAGTGAGCACCCCACCCCCACCCCTAGCTGGACACCTGGATTTTAATGATGCTTTAAATTGTTTTGTTTTGTTTCCTTCCTCATTTCCATTTGCCACTCTCAGCTGCCAACTCTAAGATATGTAACACTCATGGTTGTTTTAAGGTGTGTCTTCCAGGATGTTTGGCTAAGGAAGGGCACTTTGTATGTAATACTTGACTCCTTGTATGTAATGAACTCCTATTGCCTAGGCTTTTGATAGGAGCAAAATTATCTATAATCTTTAACTAAAATGTTTCTCTTAGGGGTTTATTTAGAAATACACTGACGAAATAATGTCCCTTTCTTTTCTTTCTTTTTTTTTTTTCAGACAGGTTTTCATTTATACCAGACTGGAGGCTGGTCTCAAAGTCACAGTGCAAATGACACTGACTTTTCCATTCTGCCTCTACTTCTCCAGTGCTAGAACTTTAGGCAAGAACCACTAAGCTGGCCGGGCGTGATGGCGCACACCTTTAATCCCAGCACTCGAGGCAGAGGCAGGTGGATCGCTGTGAGTTCAAGGCCAGCCTGGTCTACAAAGTGAGTCCAGGACAGTCAAGGCTACACAGAGAGACCCTGTTTTGAAAAGACAAAAACAACCAAAAAAACAATAAGCCCAGTTTTTGTTTGTTTTTGGGTTTCTGTTGTTGTTGTTCTGTTTTGTTTTTTCTTGCATGCTTGACAGGTATCCTTCTAACTAAGCTACATGCCTAGCCCTCCTTTTTTCTTCTTTGACATATAAATAAATATATGTTAAATTAGAACAATTGCCCACTAAACTGTTTATAACAGTCACCTGAAGAAGATTAAGGGGGCGGGGTTTAAGACAGGGTTTCTCTGTGTAACCCTGGCTATCTAGAACTCACTCTATAGACCAGGCTGGCCTCCAAACTCGACACTGTGGTACATACCTTTTAAGCCCTGCACTCAGGAGGTGGAGTTAGGATGATCTCTGTTAGTTTGAGGCTAGCCTGGTCTAAATACCAAGTTCCAGAGTTGCTGAGGCCACATAAGACCCTGTCTCAAAAAAGCCAGGTGGTGGTGGTGCACGCCTTTAATCCCCAGCACTCGGGAGGCAGAGGCAGGCGGATCGCTGTGAGTTCGAGGCCAGCCTGGTCTTACAAGCGAGTCTAGGACAGCAAAGGCTACACAGAGAAACCCTGTCTCGAAAAAACAAAAACAAACAAAAAAGGATCTGTCTGCCTCTACCTCCGGAGTGCTGGGATTAAAGCTGTGTTCCACCATGCCTGGGTTAGGCTTTTACTTTTTAAATTATATGTTTTCATGTGTTTTTTTTGTTTTTTTTTTTTTGTTTTTTTTTTTTTTATAATCAGTACAAAACAAAATTACTATCCAGAGACCTTATTCTGGCCAGGTATTGTGTCCCACTCCTGTGATGACAAGTCAGGAGGCAGAGGGGGCAGGATAGCTGTCCTTTGCAACCTGGTCTGCGTGATAAATTCCAGGCTAGCCTGGCCTACAACCCTTCACCCCAAACAGGGGTTTAAAAACCAATTCTTCCCCTGCTAGGTGCCCTGAGACAGTCCCCAAGCGTATCAGAGAGTCCTTAGTATGGGTAGCTTGGGACTTCACCAGACTGTGTACGTGAAGAGAACAGAACCTTGGAAACATAAGGAGCTACTTTCCCTCTGATTATGGCACATGTGCTCCCTTCTAAGGGTGTGTCCTTGAAGTGGCACGGTGCTCTGTATTGTCATCTGTGCTCTCCACAGATGGGACGCATGCCCAGCCCTTCTCTGTTGCTCATCATTCTCTCTTCTAAGTTGATGTCATAGTGCCACAGGTACTTTTAATTTTTAAGCTAAGTGTGTTTTTAACTTTTTTTCTATTGCATATTAATAAAAAGTTTAATGACTCACTTGGAGAGTTTTACATGTTTTGAGAGGCTGTGAGAGAAAGAGTAATATTTAAAGAGTACCTAGGAGCCTGGAATATAGCTTAGTTGGTAGAGTCCTTGCTTAGTGTCCATCACCAGTAGATAGTGGTGCGCACCTGTGGCCCAGCATTCCTTAGTAGACTGGTGAGTTGAAGGTTAACCTGGAGGACTGTATGAGACCCACATCCTGGGTGCCACTGTGTCCTTGTTTACAGTGCTTCTCGTCTGTAATTCTGAATTGTCCTTTGAAACAGAAGTTATATGTGACAAGGAAGAAATGAAAAAAGAAAAACCTCCCTCCAGTTAATTCTAACCTTAATGTTTGCACACCTGTTGGAATTATATGTGCTATGCTAAATAAACTGTCTGTTCTAAAGTTATAGTTTAACAATCTAATTGAGCAGCTAAAGTGTACAAAACCCAAATATTAAGCTTAAAAAAATGTTCTTTCTCCTCAAAAAGGAATTAAGAGCTGGGTGGGAGTGGCGCAGGCCTTTAATCCTAGCACTTGGGAGGCAGAGGCAGGTGGCTCTCTGCAAGTTCGAGGCCAGCCTGTTCTACAGTGAGTTCAGGACAGCGAGGGCCACACAGAGAGAACCTGTTTCGGAAAGGGAAAAAAAAAGGAATTAAGTGTGTCCCTGGAGTGGCCATGGCCTGGGCAAAAGAGAGGAATAACCCTTGTCCTGGGTCAAAGACCAGGCCCCTCCGCAAATACAGACATGTCTCATGAATGTTTATGGCCCGAGCTGAGGTTTGCCAAGCTGACGTAGCTAGCTTGCTTGTTTTGTCCTACTTTTAGATTTTTTTTCAAAGACTTATTTATTTACTGTTATGTATACAGTGCTCTGCCTGCATGTACATCCGCATGCAGAGGAGGGCATCAGATCACATTATAGATGGTTGTGAGCCACCATGTGGTTGCTGGGAATTGAACTCATGACCTCTGGAAGAGCAGACAGTGCTCTTAACCGCTGAGCCATCTCTCCAGCCCCCCTACTTTTAGATTTTTGAGACAGCATCTCATGTAGCCCAGGCTAGCCTTCAGTCTTCCAACTTCTTTTTTTTTTTTTTTTTTTTTTGTTTTTTTCGAGACAGGGTTTCTCTGTGTAGCCTTGGCCATCCTGGACTCACTTTGTAGACCAGGCTGGCCTCGAACTCACAGCGATCCGCCTGCCTCTGCCTCCCGAGTGCTGGGATTAAAGGCGTGCGCCACCACGCCCGGCTCAGTCTTCCAACTTCTTTGGAGCATATGCCACCAAAAAAATGCCACCATGCATTTATTTTGTTGTTGTTTTTTGTTTGTTTGTTTGTTTTTCGAGACAGGGTTTCTCTGTGTAGCCTTGGCCATCCTGGACTCACTCTGTAGACCAGGCTGGCCTCGAACTCACAGCGATCCGCCTGCCTCTGCCTCCCGAGTGCTGGGATTAAAGGCGTGCGCCACCACGCCCAGCTGAGCAGGCAGTACTCTTAACCACTGAGCTATCTGTCCAGCCCCCACCATGCATTTTTTTGAATGCATAAATTTATGATTGAAAGTTTGTGCCTTAGGTTTCCTCCCCACCACTGCAGGAAAAATAATTTATTGAGCAGAAGGTATATGTCTATTATAAAGACTATTATTCTCAGGGTGGGCATGGTGGCACAGGCCTGTAATCCCAGCACTCGGGGAGGCAGACACAGGTGGATCTCTGAATTTGAAGCCAGCCTGGTCTGCAAAGCGACTCCAGGACAGCCAGGGCTGCACAGGGAAACCCTGTTCTCTCCCTTTTCTTCTCTGAGTCAGGACTGGCTGTGTACTCACAGAGAGCCACTTAGGTGCTGAGATTTAAGGACACATCACCATGCCCAGCAAAGAAACATTCTATTCTTAGGGTAGAGTGAGAACAAACAAGTTAGTTGCAATATAATATAACACAGGATAGGAAGGCTGTTTATAGGCGCACTCAGGTACAGAACCTATCCCACATGGTGGAGTAGAGAAGGAAGCAGTGTTAGAAAACATTCCACAGAAGACGTGACCCCTGCAAACTCAGTCCTGACGTACAAAGACGTTGGAGCAGGAGCAGTGCTGGTTCCGGGTGTGCAGAGGTACTGAGAGCACTTGACAAGCAGGGGATAAAGCTCAGTCTCCAGAGTGCTTAGAAACAGGAGCCTCTCAGGTTCAGTCTACAGACACAGCAGACTCAGAAATTCAAGAGTATCTTCAGTTACACATTGAATTCCAGGACACCTGAGAAAAAGAAAGGAGCTGGGCATGGTGGCACACACCTGTAATCCCAGCACTCAGGGAGGCAGAAGCAGGTGGATCTCTGTGAGTGCGAGGCCAGCCTGTAGACTACAAAAAAAGTCCAGGAGAGCCAAGGCTACACAGAGAAACCATGTCTCAAAAACAACAACAACAACAAAATAATAATAAATAAATAAAAATAAAAAAGAAAGAGAGAAAGAAAGAAAAAGAAAAGCATTCAGGCCGGGCATGGTGGTGCACGCCTTTAATCCCAGCACTCAGGAAGCAGAGGCAGGCGGATCACTGTGAGTTCGAGGCCAGCCTGGTCTACAGAGTGAGTCCAGGACAGCCAAGGCTACACAGAGAGACCCTGTCTCGGGGAAAAAAAAAAAGAAAAGAAAAAAGCATTCAGACCTGCATGGGTAGCTTATGTGTTAGAGTCTTGCATACATGAAGCTATGGGCCTGATTCCCAGCGCTACATATACCAGCTAATGCCTTCACTTGTGAGCTGAAGGCAGGAGAGTTGCCTGTTCAAGGCCAGCCTTGTCTATATAGCAGTACCCTTTAAGAGAAAAAGTCAATTGATAAATATAAAGTTGTTAAAAAACATATAACAAAATATGGGGTTAGAGGGATGCTCAGCAGTTAAGAGCACTGGCTATTCTTCTAGAGGACTGGTTCAGTTTCTAGCACCCACATGGCAGCTCACAACCATCCGTTTCCGGGGATCCAATACCTTCTTCTGGCCTCTGTGAGCAGGAGGCATGCAGCTGGTACCCAGACATACATACATACATGCAGGCAAAACACTGTCACACACACATAAATATAAATAAAGAGCACTTAAAGGAGTTAGCCATAGCTGAAATGTAATGATCCGCCAGAGAGACCCGTGAGCAGCTGGTCCCTTTGTGTAGCTCAGCTGGTAAGAATATCTCCTAGAGAAGATGAGCTGACATCTATGTCCCTCTGTAGCCCATGCTCTGTGCTCACCTTTCCTCATTTAGTTCATTCTACTGAGTCCTCACAACTCATAAACATAGATACTAGTGCCTCCATTTTACAAATAAAGACACTGAAAGTATCATACTTAGGGCCCTTAACGAATCAGTGGGTTTGTCCAGTGCCTGCCTGCATCAGAAGCATTTGCTCAGCCAGGTGTGGTGGCGCACATCTTTAATCCCAGCACTCGGGGAGGCAGAGACAGGCAGATCTCTATATTCAAGGCCAAACTGGTCTGCAGAGCAAGTTGTAGGCCAGCCAGGGATACACAGAGAAACCCTGTCTAAAAAACAAACAGAAAACATTTTTTTCAGCTAGAGATATAGCTTAGCCATGTATACAGTCCTAAGTTCAGTCATAGTACACACACACACACATATACACACAGAGAGACACACAGGGGGCCACAGGGGCAGGGAAAGCTTGCAGATCATACCTAGATACCTAGGAAGAGCAACAACAAAATTGAGATAGCCTCTGTTTTTATTTCTACCTGGCATGTGTGCACTGCTCTACAATTTAGATCATCTTGCCAACCTTTTCAGACCAAAGACCCTGCCAGGGAAGTGCATCCGTGTGTAAAGGCACTTGGTGCCAAGACCCGCATGGTAGAAGGGAAGGACCAGCTCCTGAAGGCTGTGTACCCTGACCTCTGCG
The DNA here is from genome assembly GCF_903995435.1 of Acomys russatus. Taxonomy (NCBI): domain Eukaryota; kingdom Metazoa; phylum Chordata; class Mammalia; order Rodentia; family Muridae; genus Acomys; species Acomys russatus. The sequence goes on from NC_067151.1 coordinate 66,324,410, forward strand.
TGTCCCAGCCTGATCCCATCAGTAGACAAAAATACTGAGCCGGGCGTGGTGGCGCACACCTTTAATGCCAGCACTCGGGAGGCAGAGGCAGGCTGATTGCTGTGACTCTGAGGCTAGCCTGGTCTACAAAGAGAGTCCAGGACAGCCAGGGCTACACAGAGAAATCCTGTCTCAAAAAATAAAAAAGAAAGAAAGAAAAATCTGACATGCCAATCAAGTTATAGAAACTCGCTAGATAAGTCAAAACTCAGGTAGAAAACAGTATTTTGGGCATTTACGTTAAGGCAATGAGAACTAGTTAACTGGTTCTACATGGAAAGGCACTTGACTAATGAACTATTCTGCTGTGGGAGGCATGGAGCGCAGTAGCAAAGCACGTCCTAGTGTGTTGAAGGCCCTATGTGCCATCCCAGCACTGCTCAGGCCACACACATCTCACTCTGACCTTGCTTTGAGATCATGAAGGGTGATGTGACAGGAATCACAGAACTACCACACCTTATTCATAAGGTACAGGCTGGAAGTCGCTGTTCCTTTCAGAATATTCTTTGTTTTCTTTCCCCTCTCCTAGGGCTACACGTCTTTCTGGAATGATTGTATATCATCTGGGCTGCGAGGAGGCATCCTGATAGAGCTGGCCATGCGGGGTCGAATCTATCTGGAACCTCCCACCATGCGTAAGAAGCGACTCCTAGACAGAAAGGTACAATATCCTCTGCATTGTGGACAGCCAAATAGCCAACAGGACATCTCGAAAGAATAAGAGTATTTGAGGGCTGAAGAGATGACTCGGCAGCTGAAAGCATTTGTTGTTCTTGCAGAGGCCCCAGGTTTGGCCCCCAGCACCCACATGGTGGCTCACAACTGTCCGCAGCTCCAGCCCCAGGGATATGAATTGACCTCTGCAGGCATTGCACACCTGTGGTGCACAGAGTGCATATATACAGGCGAAACACTCATCTGTATAAGAGAAAAAATGAGAATTGTTAGAGAAGATAAACACTAGTTCAGGTGTTCCATCATCTAGTAGCTTTTAATTAATCTTATAGGGAAAATAAAAAAATTAGATTTCCTTAAAAAGTCATAGACGCTCCAGGCCAGCCTGGTCTACAGAGCTCCAGGACAGCCACGGCTACACAAAGAAACTCTGTTGTGAAACCATAGAAGCATGGGTTTTTTTGTCCTTTTTTAGCACAGAAAAGTCACATTTGGGTTGCTGTTGCTTATCCTTCACTCTTTATGCATGAAGCTAAGTACCATGTAGGTAGAGGAAGTCATGAATCAGGCCTGTCTGAGTCAGCCTAAGGTGTGCTCCAACAGCCTTGCAGACCCGCTTCTTTTACTGACATCCCCTGCCATGGATGAACTGACGCTTAGACAAACACTGGCTTAGCCATTCTTTTCCTTTCACAATGCCTGTCATCCCAAGTAGTCTGCTGAAAGTGCATTCTTAGACAGACGATCCATCTCATTTTTAGCCTTAATTTTTTCTTTAAAAATACATGGGGCTGGAGAGTTGGCTCAGCGGTTAAGAACACTGCCTGCTCTTCCAAAGGACCCGGGTTCAATTCCCAGCACCCACATGGCAGCTCACAACTGTCTGTAACTCCAAGATCTGACACTCTCATACTAAGGCACATAAAAAGTAAAATTAAATAAAATATTTTAGAAATATATGGTCTGGAGAAATGGCTCAGTGGTTAAGAGCGCCGCCTGCTCTTCCAAAGGTCCTGAGTTCAATTCCCAGCAATCACATGGTGGCTCATAACCATCTGTAATGTGATCTGATGCCCCCTTCTGGTTTGCAGGAGTACATGCAAGGAGAGCACTGTATACATAATAATAAATAAATAAATCTAAAAATATATATATATAAATATATATATATAATATTTGACACTTTTTTTTTCCTTTTGAGGGGATTAGGGGGCTGTGTAGCCCTGGCTATCATGGACTCACTCTGTAGACCAGGCTCGCCTCGAACTCAGAGCTCCACCTGCCTCTGCCTCTGGAGTGCTAGGACTAAAGGCGTGCTCACTACACCCAGAGTATTTGGCACTTTTTCCACTTCCCTACTTGACATTCTTGGCCTTTTCAGATTTTTTTTTCTCTGACTGTGTATACCCTGTGTCCTTTAGTTCTCCACTGCCTAATGTGCAAGTATCAGTTTGGAGCCTGTTGGGTGACTTTTCTAGGCTTTTGGAAGTGACAGTCACCTTTTCAGCTATATCTTACCTCGAGTAAATTCACTTCCAAATTTATAGACATTTCTTTACCTGTAGCTTCCAGAAACATGTTAACACTGGCTAGACATTTCACTTTGACTATCTGGTGTCAGTCAAAAGCCAGGCTTACCAATGTTCCCCAGAGCAACTTCCAGTTTTGACTTTCCTGCCATTACTAATGGTTTCACAGGTGGTTTCCAAACTTGGAATCTGTTTTTTTTCTTTTTTCAAGACAGCGTTTCTCTGTGTATCCTTGGCTGTCCTGGACTCACTTTGTAGACCAGGCTGGCCTTAAACTCACAGAGATCCACCTGCCTCTGCCTCCCTGAGTGCTGAGATTAAATGCGTGTGCCACCATGCCCAGCCCATACTTGGAATCTTGTCCATTTTGTTTACAGAATCTGCTACTAGGTCCTACTTCAACTGTAACTCTGTCCTCCTATGAGGTCAGTCAGATGCCACACTGAGCTCTTCTGTGGCACAGGCAGCACACCCTGCTTACACAAGCCCCCTAACCAGCAGTGTGGGTATCGTGCATGCAAGGACCTTCTGCCTGCAGCAGTGTACTCTGTTTCTTTCTTTAAGGTCCTGCTAAAGTCAGACAGCCCAACGGGTGATGTTTTGCTGGATGAAACTCTCAAACACATCAAAGCAACTGAGCCAACAGAGACTGTGCAGACATGGATAGAGCTGCTCACTGGTGAGACGACAGAAAATAACTTACAAGTCCCATTCTTGTTATCTTTAGCCTGCTCTCAGGGGCAGAGGGAAAAGTACACAAACGCAGCATGCTAGGGAAGGTGATGTGCCTAACCAGCGCCTAAAGCTTCCACACACTTCTGCTTATCATCTGCGACCCTACTCTGAAAGGTTTGGTTGTTTTTTGACAGGGTCTCATGTAGCCCAGGCTGGCCTTGAACTTGCTATGCAGCCAAGGATGACCTTGGCTCTCTCCTGACCCTGCTCTCTACACCCCACAAGCACTGGAACAAGCATGTGCTACCACGTTAAGCCCACGAGAGCTCTTAACAGTTTTACTTTGTTGGGCTTTTTGAGACAAGACACTGTACACTGAGGCGGCCTAGAACTCCCGATCCTTCAGCCTCAGTCTCCCTAGTACTGAGATTGCAAGTAGATAGCTCCACGTCCAGCTTACCAGTGTTCTTCACCAGGGCTTTATTTTGTTGTTTGTTTATAAGTCTCACCATGGAGCAGAGGCTGGCTAGGAGCTTGTGGGCCCCAAACCCACAGCGATCCGCCTGCCTCTGCCTCCCGAGTGCTGGGATTAAAGGTGTGTGCCACCATGTCCAGTCAAAGGACTGTGTTTACTTACTTCCTTACTTACCTATTTTTGTCTTTGAGGCAGCATCTCTTGTGCCCCAGGCTGGCCTCAAACTTGCTGTGTACCAAGGACGACCTTGAAGTTCTAACCCTGCTGCCGTCGCCTCCCGGAGCAGGGAGCATGCGCATGAGCCCTCACCTGAGTTCATGTGTGCTAAGGGTTAACCAGGCGGGCAAGCATGCTAGGGAAGCACTTGACCAACCGAGTTTCACCCTTAGACCTTCCCAAGAAACTTTGTATTTATTTTTTATGCAGTGTATATGTGTGTAATGACGTGGGGTGCACATGCCAACCAAGATCAGGGCATTAACTTTGTAGAGTTGGTTCTCTCCTTCCACCTTTAGGTGGTCTCCCAGTATTAACTCAAATCATTAGACTTTATGGTAAGTGCTTTTACCCACCAAACTATTTCACCAGCCCTTTTATAAAATAAACTTCTTTAAAAATATTTATTTACTATGTCTGCAGTGGGCCGCCATGCACTCCTGCAGGCCAGAAGAGGGCACTAGGTCACCATGTGAGCCACCATGTGGTTGCTGGGAATTGAACTCAGGACCTCTGGAGGAGCAGACAGTGCTCTTAACCTCTGAGCCATCTCTCCAGTCCCATAAAATAAACTTTTTTTTTTCAGACAGGGTCTCTCTGTGTAGTCTTGGCGGTCCTGAACTTGCTTTGTAGATCAGGCTGGCTTTAAACTCATAGCGATCCACCTGCCTCTGCACCACCACCACCTGCTTATAAGATAAACTTTTATTAAAGCTTATTAAACTTAAAAAAAATTTTTGGGGGGGGGGGGTTTTGGAGACAGGGTTTCTCTGTGTAGCCTTGGCTGTCCTGGACTCGCTTTGTAGACCAGGCTGGCCTCGAACTCACAGAGATACACCTGCCTCTGCCTCCCGAGTGCTGGGATTAAAGGCGTGCGCCACCACGCCCAGCAATAAATCTTTTTTTAAAAAGTTTTTTTTCTTGCTGTTTTTCCCTGCCTGTGTGCGCCCCTCCCCAGCCCCTGCCACTGCAGTGCATGTGACGAGGTCCAGGGACACGATGGAGGAGCTGGTTCTCTCCTTTCACCGTCTGGGTCCAGGGCCTTGAACTAAGGTAGTCAGGCTTGGCTGGCAAGTGCCTTGGCCTGTGAGCCACCTCACCGGCCTCGTCTGTGGACAACTTCATGAGACTTTGTCCCAGAATAAACAATTAAGTAGTACCTGGTGTGGAGGCACACTTGTAATCCTAGCACTCAGGAGGCAGAGGCCGGTGGATCTCCTGAGTTTCAGGACTCCCAGGTCTACATCGAGACACCCACCCTTCTAAAGAAGCAGGGGATGGCGGGGGGGGGGGGGGGGGGGGGGAGAGCTTTCTGGCCTCTGTTTTTCTGACTGCAGCACTGATATGACAAGTCATTTTCCTCAGGCTACCTTCCAGTCCCTGCTTTAGATATGATTCTCTCTGCATGTGTCCTAGGTGGGCTTCACTGAGTTCCAAATGTGTAGACTAGTGTTTTTCGTGAAATATGGGATCCTGCCATTTTTAAAATGTTTTTTCTCCCCGACATCTCTCCTTCTGTGTACTTTTTTTTAACACATGTGCCAGTCCTGACGGCATCCCGTGTTTCTCTAAGGCTCACTTCAGACTGCATAATCTCATTTTGTATTGTAAGACAGGACTCCACGGAGCCTGGAGTGGCCTCAAGGGCACTGTGTAGCAGGAGATGAACTCACAGTGCCCAGTGCAAATGCACACCCTTTATTAATGTCAAAGACTGCCAACGCTTTTGCTAGCTCAAACTTGTTGGTGACCTCTTCAGTAAGTTTTTTATTTTGTTTGTTTTTCTCTCAAACTCCAAAATATCTATATGTCTATATAACCTCTGATACTACTTTTCCACTCTTTTTCTTTTTCTTTTTCTTTTTTTTTTTTTTTTTTTTTTTTTTTTTTTGGTTTTTTGAGACAGGGTTTCTCTGTGTAGCCTTGACCATCATGGACTCGCTTTGTAGACCAGGCTGGCCTCGAACTCACAGCGATCCGCCTGCCTCTGCCTCCCGAGTGCTGGGATTAAAGGCGTGCGCCACCACGCCCGGCTTTCCACTCTTTTTCTAATTTTTATTTTAATTCTGAGTCTATGTCTGTGTGTGTATGTGGATGTGTTCATGTGAGTGCAGGTGCCTGCAAAGGCCAAGAAAGGAGTGTGAGGTCCCTTCTATAGCTGATAGCTGTCCTTATAGGCAGTCATGAGCCACTTGACATATAGGTACTGGGACACTAACTTGCATCCCCTACAAGAGCAGAATGCATTCTCAACTGCTAAAGCATCCTCACCTGTGTGCTATGTGTCTGCCTGCCTGTCTGTCTGTCTTTCTGCCTGCCTATCTATCTGTCTACCTAAAGTCACCTGGTTAAAATAAGCCACTTGTTAGTCAAAGCTTTTGCCAAAGCACCTGTATTACTTTTATTGCTGTGACCAAACACATGCCAAGAAGCAATTTAAGAGGGGAGAATTTAGCTGGCTGTGGTGGCGCACGCCTTTAGCCCCAGCACTCGGGAGGCAGAGGCAGGAGGATCTCTGTGAGTTCGAGGCCAGCCTGGTCTACAGAGCGAGTCCAGGACAGCCAAGGCTACACAGAGAAACACTGTCTTGGGGGAAGAAAAGAGGGGGGGTGGTTTATTTTGACTTAGAGAGAGAGAGGCTTTATTTTCATGCAAATTTTGACACAGTACTGCCCATCATGGCAGGCACAGCACAGCATGGGGGCAGTAGGCAGTGCTTGTGAATGCTGGCTCTCGAAGGGCTTTCTTTGTCTCCTTTCCCCAGTGTAGGTACACAGCAAACGTCTGGGAAGAGTCTTTCCTTGTCAGGTAAAACCTCTCAGAAATACCCTTACAGGCATGTCAGGGGGTATGCCTTTTAGGCAGTTCCTGTTGTTATTACGTTTTTATTTGCATAGTTGTGTGTGTGCAGCCCGGCTACAGCTGCTGCTTCTCTAGGCATGGGAATGCACATCTGTAACCCTGAGGCAGGAGAATCACCCTGTATATGCTCAGGTGCTGTCTTAGGAAGCAAAGTGGCTCGGGGCGGGGAGGACAGCAGCTTACTGTTAGGTGTTCAGTCAGAGGCTATGCTTAAATTCTTAGTGTCAGGGACATCCGCTAAGCAGGCTCCAAATCCTGTTGTGACCACTCCTGTGTGTGTGATCTGGTATATAAGCACCCACCAGAGGTTTTCCTGCTTTTTTTCTGGCTTTTCCAGTTGATGTTTGCTCTCAGCATCCTGACAATTGTTCTGTACCAAGACTTCCATAGTTTTCAGCAACATCTTTAGACTTAAGATTCTCTATATTCATCCAGGCATGGTGGCACACGCCTTTAATCTGAGCACTGGGGAGGCAGAGGCGGGGTGGGGGGGTTGGGGGGGCTGACTGTGAGTTCGAGGCCAGCCTGGTCTACAAAGTGAGTCCAGGTCAGCCAAGGCTACACAGAGAAACCCTGTCTCAAGACAAACCTATGAGATTCACTACTCAGTCAAATGGGCTTCTCTGGCACAGCTATGGAACCCTTCTTTGAGACTCCGAGCCCATTTCTCCTAGTGTGGTCCCCTCCTCTCTATGGCTGGTGGAGTGACAGGCAGCCTCTTGTCCTCTTGCCTTTCCTTTTCTAGAACGTTACTCTTCAAGGAAGCTAGAATGGGCCATCGTGAGTGGGGCTCAATACTTCAGCCCCCCACTCCTTGGTAGGCCTTCCACCTGATAAGTAAAAGAAAGGGACTTTAGTCCTCTCAATTATATATATGTATATAGTAAAAATACATTTAAGTTTGTTGGTTTTTTGAGACAGGGTTTCTCTGTGTAGCCTTGGCTGTCCTGGACTCTGTTTGTAGACCAGGCTGGCCTGGAACTCACAGCAATCCACCTGCCTCTGCCTCCCTGAGTGCTAGAATTAAAGGTGTGTATTTTATTTTTAAATATGGAACACTAAATGAATTTGCAGGGGTCATGCTAATCTTCTGTGTATCATTCCTATCTTAGTATATGTGCTGCCAAGGCAAGCAATCTTTTCCATTTTACCAACCCAAATAACACACTGGCTTTTTTCCCGTTTTGTTTCCCACAGGTGAGACGTGGAACCCCTTCAAATTACAGTACCAGCTGAGGAATGTACGAGAGCGAGTCGCCAAGAACCTGGTGGAGAAGGGCATTCTAACCACAGAGAAGCAGAATTTCCTGCTGTTCGACATGACCACTCACCCAGTGACCAATACGACGGAGAAACAGCGGCTAGTGAAAAAGCTCCAAGACAGTGTGCTAGAGCGGTGGGTGAATGACCCGCAGCGCATGGACCGGCGAACGCTGGCACTCCTGGTGCTGGCCCACTCCTCCGACGTGCTGGAGAGCGTCTTCTCCTGTCTGACAGACGATAAGTACGATGTGGCGATGAATCGAGCCAAGGACCTAGTAGAACTGGACCCTGAAGTGGAGGGGACAAAGCACAGTGCCACAGAGATGATCTGGGCCGTGCTGGCAGCCTTCAACAGGTCGTAAAGCCAGCGCACAGGCTCTCCTCCCCTGCCGGCTGCTGACTGGCGGAGACCCCACCGCTGAGACACTGTCTTCATCTTTGCCTCCTTTTCAATCAGAGCTCATGACTTGGGGAGCAGAGCCTCAGGGCCTCTCCACAGGCCGTCGCCGTTCTCAGCCGACCATTTCTCCTCACTCCCACTCTAATTCTGAACGAAAGGGTGAACCCGCTCAGGTCCAGTAAACACCTCCCGTGCCTGGGTTCGGTTTTGACCAGTGTGCTTTTGCGTAAGCAGGAGTTTGTACATGGGGACTGTGCAGGAGACAAAGAGCAAGCACTGTCTAGTTTTTCTCCCATGTTCGTGTTTTCTCAGCCTTTGTCTCCCCAACTCCTCTAAACCTGGCACTCTCTGAGATCACTGTCTCTGAATGAGGCATGCTGGAAACAAGACTAAGTTTTGAAGCAAATGGTTCCTGAGATTGTCCCACCCTCCTGTGATTTTCTCACCTTTATCTAATGAGAACACTCTGTTTGATGACCCAAATCCCGTAGTTCTGAAAGCAGAGATGTGCTCCATTGCCCTGTTAGCAGCCATCCTGCTTCCAGACTCACTAAGAGCCATGTGCTTCAGTCACCTCCTTCATTCAGCCAGCGTTAGAGCTTGTAGGGAAGGGAGGCAGCCAGAGACCTCGCATCTTCGAAGCCAGGTGTGGGGGCTCACACCGGTCATCCTAGCACCTGGAAGACAGGTGTGGGGGCTCACACCGGTCATCCTAGCACCTGGAAGACAGGTGTGGGGGCTCACACCGGTCATCCTAGCACCTGGAAGACAGCAGCAGATGCATTGAGAGCTCAAACTCTGGAGTAGCTTTTAGTGAGTTCGGGGCTAACCTTGGCTATATGAAACCATCTCTCACTCAAAATTAAACACTTTTCATCCTTTGCATGTTGACTGTCCTGTATGCTCCAGGCTACTTTAAATATCTCTACTCTGATTAAATTAAGGGCATTGTGTTTCAAATCCCAAATAACAGCATTGAGTCCAGACACTGCAGCCAGACTCTGCTATCTTCTTTGTCTCTGTTTTTATTTCCTACCTAAATTGGTAAATTCTCCCTATGTTTAAGGGCTTTGGCAGTAATTCTGTCTATATTTAATCTCCAAACACACTCCAAATTGTGTCTTCTTTCAGCACAGCCATTGTTCTGGCCAAACCCCTTCAAAGGTTTTGCTTCAGCAGTGAGGGTGAGGAAAGACCCTGTTAGATGAGCTCCCGTGTAGCTGGGCAGTTGAGTGTCAGTGGCAGCTGGCCGTGAGGAGGCCAGCCCTGCACTGTGCTGACCACTGCGGAGAGACAGGCTGTCACACAGCCAGTACAGGTGACTTGACTAATACCAAATCCTCCTGGTCATAAGTAACTCTTAACTTACCTAGGTCCACGAAAGTTCCCGGGCTCATTGTTACTGTTTTCATTTCCTGTGTCTCTTAGATGCATAAGATGTGAGTTACAGTTGGAGAAGCTAGGTGGAGCCCACCCTGTGTTACCTAGCGGTGCAGCTTGTCCTCCCAGTGGAACAATCCAGCGTGAATTGAAAGCAGGGTTTCCTGTGGGAAGCTTCAGCTTGACTGGGGGATAGCAGTTGAGTTCTTTGTTGTAACTCTCCGTGTTTATTTTTATATGTCCATAAAATGAAGATGTCTTCACTTCAAATCTGTGTAACATTCACTGCCAAACACTCACTTAGTGCATATCGCCTTCACATTTCTGTATAATAAAGATCAATAGTTGTGCCTCTGTCTTTCTGTGCATGGTTCATAACTTTATTAACTGTGGTATGTCTTGACAGGGCACAGCAGTGCTGACCTGGGCACCAGCTGGCATCCCAGTTGAGTCTCTATCTCAGGCACAGTTGGTTGCCCCGAGGAGAATGAGAATGCCCTCTGCTGTGAACACCTTGCAGAGACACTAGAGAAAACCTAATAACGCCTGTGAGAGCCAGGGCGCCAGCTCTGACCATTAGCTAACAAAAACACAACTCTGCTCTGGTTGGCTTCTCATTCTTCCCTCCCTCAGAGTGTCTGCAGCACAAGGAACAGGAAGAAATGGCTTGTTAGGCCTGGCTGTGCTTTGCTATGTAAAGTGAGAACTGATTTTCTCCTAATCCCTGGGATTGAATTCTGATCATCAGGTTTGACTTTACCTGCCCAGCCATCTCTCTGGTCCCTATTCCTTAGTTGTGTGTTTTGGTTTATTTGGGTTTGGTTTGGTTTGGTTTGGTTTTTTTCCAGACAGGGTCTCTCTGTGTTAGCCTTGGCTGTCCTAGACTCATTTTATATATCAGGCTGGCCTGGAACTCACAGCGATCCACCTGCCTCTGCCTCCCAGAGTGCTGGGATTAAAGGCACGCAGCACCACCTTGCTTTGAGGGGCAGGGGCTGCCTTCTGTATGCATTCCCATAAAAGTAATACAGTACTGTCTACTGACAGAAGCTCAGGAACTATTCTATTTCTTGGGTTGATTTTGGTTTTTGAGACAGGGTCGCACTGTGTGTTAGTCTAAGTCAACCTCAAAACTCAAGAGATCTTCCTGCGTCTGTGTCCTTTGTACGGATAATACAGGCAGGAACCACCACACAAGTTGAAAGCTTTGTTGAACTGATTCTGTTTACACTAAATGGTATTTAATATATGTGCTAAATTTAAATTTTTTTACCATGTACCTACAACTGCACTCCTAAAACCAAGAAATGAACATCTCTGCATAAGGATTAAAGTGTGGAACGAAAACCATTACAGGAAGACGCAGTCTCATACAAGCTAGCACTAAATCCCGGGAAACTACTGAATTGATCAGTTTGTCCTCCAATTTTTATTTCTGGATGTGTCGGTAACTTCCTCCTAACGCCAGAGAATAAACAGCCTGCCCGGGACCCGGCTGAGAGAAGCTTCTGCCCACCTAAGATGCAAAAATACCGAGGCGAGCTGCTGTCCTGCCCCGCCCCCGCCCCCTTGCTGGCTTCTAATTGGTTCCTGCGGCTCGCGCTCTATCCCGGCTGGTGTTCTAGCTTGCCTGTCGCCCCTGAAGATTTCCCCCCGCCTCCAGTCAACGCTTATTGGTGCGTCGTTACGTCATTGCCCCATCGAGCCCACCCTCATTGGCTCCCATAGGAGGGGGCGGTCTCAACGTCACGGGCTCGGGCCGCCATTTTGACTGAGCAACCATAGTGACAGGAGCCGAAGCAGCAGGTCAGGTTGTCCCGGTCTTCCCCTCCCCCCTTCCCTCGTCCGGCTGACTTCCCGGGCCCTGCACCGCGCAGCCCCGGCCCTGCCATGTCTCAGAAACAAGAGGAGGAGAACCCTGCGGAGGAGACGGGCGAGGAGAAGCAGGTGAGAGGGCGGGAGGGACGGGGGGGACCGCCGCGCGGGCGAGGTCCGCCCCCCGCAGACGCTGATTGGCCGCCCGCGCCTCGGGCTCCGCAGGGATTGGCCACTGCTGGCGTCGCGCAGCCTGCGCTCCGGCGCGGCCTGGTGCTCTGGTTTCGATTAGTCAAGCTGGTTGTCATTCTGTGCGATCCCCTGCTTTATTGGCTACTAGGCCTGTGAAGACTGTTCTATAATTGGCCGAGTCCTGGCGTGGGCGGGTGTTTGGAGAGGTGAGGCGAATGAAAGGGGGCTGGCTGGTGGTCCTGAGGTGTAGACGGACTGTTTGATTAGTAGAAATAAGGCGACCCGACCACCAGGCTGGAGCTCGGCTTTCACCCACAGGAAGAGACAGGCCAAGGTGAAGATGTTTAAAATGAACCAGTTACTCGGGGAGGGGAGAAGAGTGATCGTTACCTTGGCTAGGTTCAGGGGGCAGCTTCCTCAGACCCTATTTTGGGAGGGATGATTTGTTACTGCTCCCCGTCAGTGACTTGCAGAACCCCTCGAATTCCTCCGCAGTGGGATATAGTCCACCCACCATCGCCTGAGGAAAACACTACCACCAACTAAACCCTTCTTGGGCTCTGTACTTGAGTTACTTAACACTGAAGTCAAGGCTCTGTACCAGTTTGTCCAGAGAAATATCCAGTAGCCGGGCGGTGGTGGCGCACACCTTTAATCCCAGCACTCTGGAGGCAGAGGCAGGTGGAGCTTTGAGTTCGAGGCCAGCCTGGTCTACACAAAGAAACTCTGTCTCGAAAGAAAAAACAACAACACACACACAAAAAAAAACCTAGTGGTGTGTTCATCTCTGTTTGCCTCTCGCCTGGCTGCATTTATGGAAGTATATTACTTAAGTGGCTATCTCTGTAAGAGGCCAGATGCCTGGGATCCTGCACAGTGAGACCAGATGGCTTCTGGGAGTTTGAGTGAGGAAGGAGCCTCTCAGAACACCAGTCAGCCCCCTTCCTGGTACTGCTAAAAGCCCTGGCCAGTAGCTTCTTTTTAATCTTTCCTACCATCGTTGCTGAGTGAGCTGTGACTTGCTCTATGGTTCAGTTACCATGTTTTGGTGCCACCCTTAACCAGTGCTCGGGCCACGGGCTGCCTCCTTGGTGTGGCATAGGAACTAGCTTGCTTCTGTTCACGTTATGCGGTTATCTTGAGCGTTAGGGATTTAGACAAAAGTCTTAACTGAAATTGCGGAGAAGCCAGAAAAATGGCCCAGTGGTTGCTCTTGCAGAGGATCTGGGTTTGGCTCCCAGCACCCACATGGCGTCTCAACAACCATCCATAGCTCCAGTTCTAGGGGACCTGATACCCCTTCTGAGCCCAAGGGCAGCAGGCAGCCTCGTGGTGCACTACACACGCCCATGCAGAAGACACACAATTTAAAAACATACACACACTCTGTAAAAAGAACAGCGTGGAGATGGTGTGTTTATGAGGAGCAGGCAGCTGTCTGGGGGAGGTGGTGATATAAAGGCTATCAGATAGCAGAAGTCATTGTGTCCAGTCTTTGATTTCAGTTGGCTTGTTCTCTTCAGGATACACAGGAGAAAGAAGGTATTCTTCCCGAGAGAGCTGAGGAGGCAAAGCTAAAGGCCAAATACCCAAGCCTAGGACAGAAGCCTGGAGGCTCCGACTTCCTCATGAAGAGACTCCAGAAAGGGGTATGCGACGCCCTTTTTCTGTGGCACCTTGGATGAAGTCCCTAGAGGTTCATCTGCGTGTTTTTCTGTAGGCTTGGTTACCGGGCACTTGTAGAGATGAGTTAGAAACTTGGAAAGAGGACAGTAGACTGTTTGAACCCCTGCGGTGATGCCATTCCCCTTCTGACCACAGGAAATGGAGGGTTAACACTGGGCATTGGGTGGGTGGAGGCCGGGACGGAAGGTAGCGTGGTAGAGCAGTTGCCTGGCTGAGTGGTGGTGGGCTGAGGGGCTGTGCACTTCTTGCAAACCAGAGGTAAGTTTAGAGTGAGTCATCCAGAAGACCCAGAAAGCCTCAGCTCATCAGTGGGCTGCCTTCGCCTACTGCTCCTGGCACCAGACGTTAGTGTGCTCCTCAGAGAGCTTCCTTTAGCTGCGTGTGGTGACTCATGTCTGTGATCTCAACACCTAAGCTGAAGCAAGAACATTACCACAAATGCAAGAACAACCTGGGCCAAAGTGAGGCCCTGCCTTTAAAAAGAAAGGGGTAAAAATACATATACATATATATATATATATATATATATATATATATATATAAAGAAAGGGGTCGGGGGCGGTGGAGAAAAGGAGGGCTGGAGAGTGGATCAGCAGTTAAGAGAGCTGAGCTGCAGCTCTCTGAGAAACCCAAAGTTTGGTTCCCAGCACCCACACCAGGCAGCTGTGACTTCAGCCCCAGGAAATTCTCTGGCTTCCGAGGACACGTGTGCACACATAAATAAAATTAAAAAAAAAAAAAAAAAAACTCTTAAATTAAAAAGTACATACCTTTAATTCCAGCACTGGGGCAGCAGAGGCAGGTAGATATCTTCTTGAGACTGAGGCCAGTCTGGTCTACATAGTGCCTTCCAGGCCAGCTAAGGCTACATAGCGAGACTGTATCAAAAAACAAAACCGAAAGGGAGCACACAGACAGTTCTTCCTCCTGTGTGGAATGACAGAGGATGTTGCCCCATGCGAAAGCACTTGTCCAGCCTGCATCCAACCCATAAGACCACAAAAACAAAACAAACAAACAAACCCAACCAGAAGGACCTTCCTCAACAATGGAGGTCTGCCTTCACAGCCGTCTTCGTCTTGGTCAGGTTTTTCCCTGCCGTGAGCTGACCGCAGAGCCTAAGGCTAGAGCTAGAGTGTGAGGGAGGCATGGGGAGGGAAGTGGCCTCCTGTGGAGAGTCCTAGGCACTCAGTCTTAGTCACAGACGCCGGTGTGATGCTGATTTGCAGCTTATCTTGCCTTAAGCGAGCCAGGCGTAGGCAGACTGTCTCACCATGGAACATGTGTGGGAGTCTGGAGAGCACGCTGCTTCATGAACAAGCCCAGTTCCTATTCCTGGTCTGCGAGGATAGTTCCTAGCGCTGAGGTAGCTGGTTTTAGGTTGATCTCTGGTTGCTGGTAGCCCCAAATTGACCCTTCTTGGAGGCTTACTCATTTGTTTGCCCAGCACCGAGGTATTGCTTTGTCACCTAGTACAGTCCTCACTGCACTGTTCAGAGAGAAGTCAGAGATCCTAATGGAACCTTCCTGGGCTGAGCACGGTACAGCGGGTGCAAGGGTTGTCACCCAGGCTCAGGGATGTAACTGCCCCTCAGACTAGAGAGGCCCATGTTTCTGCTAGGACACTGTGACACTGACGCGGTCAGAGCATGCTAGATGTGATGTGGCCTGTGTGCGTGGGGAATGCTCGGATGGCTGGCTTGCGTGAGCTTGGGCTGGCGGTCACGTGACCTTTGAAAACCCCAGAGTTGCACCTCATCTCGACCTCCCTCCTGTCCCCTAGCAAAAGTACTTTGACTCAGGAGACTACAACATGGCCAAAGCCAAGATGAAGAACAAGCAGCTGCCGAGCGCAGGACCAGACAAGAACCTAGTGACCGGGGACCACATCCCTACCCCGCAGGACCTGCCCCAGAGGAAGTCCTCGCTCGTCACCAGCAAGCTTGCGGGGTAACCTGGGCCCCTCTCTTCCCCTTCCTCACCCACTGGACTTTTATATATTGTAGGCAGGGAATGGGCACCTAGTCAGAGCTCAGCTTGCCATCCGGGGAAGACGTTCTGCTGGGGGCTTAGGTTGAAGAGGGGCTCTGAGTCCATGTCTTTGGGTAAATTGAAACTTGTACACCCTCACTGTAGCCCAGTAGAGACCCAAAAGTAGGAAAGACTAGAGGTGCACAGCACTGCAGCTTTTCCTGTGGGGGGTGCTCCTTTTGGAGGAGTAAGTCCTCAGAGGCTGAGCCTCGGAGCAGTGTGGCAGGCTCAGTGTCCCAAGGCTGACGTGACTGTGGGGAGGTAGAGGAGGAGACGCTCTGTGCTTCTAAGTGTGCTGTCCCTTAGGCCTCTGTGCATCGTGTTCCCGTCGTGGGTGTTTGGGGAGCCTGTGGAAAGGAGAGGGGTTTGCTTGCCTGAAACTACAGTGCCCGCCTAACCACTGCTGTGTCCCCCAGCAGCTGCCCTGCTTCTCACGGAGTGTCAAGTTAGTCACTCACGAAAAGTTGGTATCGGTTCTCTTCCAGCATGCTGCTTTTGAAAGTATTATGGGCTAGTGGAAAGAATTTAGGAATTGAAATACCCGGGCTCTCGTGCTCAGCAGCACTGATGTGTGAGCTTGGCCAGGTCATGTAGCCTCTCTGGGTTCTGTCCCTCATCGGTAAACAGAAGCAAACATGTAACAGCTAAGTCTCACCAAGTCTCACTCCTAACCCTGCCATAGCTGCTGCTCATTGTAGAACCAAAGGTGAGGCAGGCGGGTGGCTGGGCCTCGGCTCTGTGAAGCCTGGAGAGCACTGCATGGGAAGAGGCAGTGAGGGTTAAGGGCATCGCCTCAGGCAGCAGAGTCTCATAGGTACATGGCCTTTTTGGAAGAGGGCGAGAGAACAAACCCGAAAAGGCCCTGGAGGTGCTCCGCTCCACCCACCTTCCTGGGTCTACAGCTGGCCCTAGCTGCTGCAGGCCTGCTCCCGCGGCAGGTCGGATGGGCCATCACGTGCGTCCACGCTTCCGCTGTAATCAGATGCTAGGTGTGCATCGGCCATGGAGAAACAGAGAGGGTGAAGGGAGCTGATCCCCAGAGCTTAGTGCTACTGCCAGCTGGGGCAGCTGGTGCTTAGCAGACGGTTCCCTGGTGGAGGCTGCAAAGAGGGTGTAGGGAGGACACAGCAGCCTGTCCTGCTGTGTCATCACCAGTTTGGCCTGGATCTCACTGACTGCCACCTGCTCGTTAGTGGCAGAGAGGGCGAGAGTGAGAAGTGTTCAGGAGAGCAAGGTGGTGCACTCTCTCCCCTCACAGATTCTAGTGTGCGAGTTAGTTGATGTGAGCGTCAGGGCAGAAGGCGTGTAAACATGCTCTTTTCCTGACTGGCCGTCGTTCAGGGTGGTAGGCGTAGGCTGGTGAGGAAGGAGTGGGACGAGCAGGACCCCTGGTCTCCCTGGCCTCCAAACTCCTCGACTCTCATTTGTAATTGTATATAAGTTTTGTGGTTTTTGCTCCATTTTCTCATGCTGTCATCCCTAATCAAAAGTCCATGTGGGAAGGGGACAATGCTGAACACCATTGTATAGTTTCTTCAATGTCCCAGCCATGTTGTACATAGATATGTCATGTTATTATATATATAAATATATATATAATTTTGTACGTTTTCTTCATCTCCGATCTTCTCAAATTCTGTACCTTTTTCTCTCCTGTCTGAGCTGCCTTCCCGATTGGTCAGTTTTGTGTCTTCAAGGCTAATATTCACAATGAGTCTGGTGTTTAGGAAGGACAGGAGAGATGGGGAAATCTAGCTGACTTGTAATCCCAGCTGTTCAGAAAGCTGAGGCAGGATGATTTGCTACTTCAAGGCTAACCTGGGCTGCAGAGTGAGTGAGTTCAAAGCTGGCCTTGGGAATTTAGTGAGATCCTGTCTCAAAAAGCAAAGAGGGCTAGGGAATATTGTTCACGTGCAGAATGCTTTCCTAGTGTGCAAGAGACCTCCAGTAATATACACAATAGCCAGTGGGTACGTGTGTGTACACACACACACACACACACACACACACACACACACGGGAAAGGGGAAAAGGAAGTCAAAAATCAAACTGGTAGTCTCACTCCTCCATGGCAAGGAAACAAACTGCACTTCTCAGGCTGTTTCTTAGCAAGGAAGAGCCATTTCGGAATCCAGATATATCTGATCGAGTCCAGGCTGCCCCGTTCCCCCAGCAAGTATGTGGTCTGACCCTGGCCCGGGCCAGTCAGCACCTCAGCAGTGGCCGGGCCTGTGGGGCTCCTGAGACAGGCATCTCACCACTGTACTCTGACACCTCCAGTTACTTGATGTCTTAAGAACTGTTGTTCTGGCCGGGCGTGGTGGCTCACGCCTTTAATCCCAGCAGAGGCAGGCGGATCAATGTGAGTTCGAGGCCAGCCTAGTCTACAAAGCGAGTCCAGGACAGCCAGGGCTACACAGAGAAACCCTGTCTCGAAAAACCAAAGAAAGAGAAAAAAAAAGAACTGTTGTTCTGTTTTCCATGCGTATGTCAAAAAGACAGAAATTCTTTTTGTGAGTAAGACAAGACTGAAATGTGTTTTTTTTTTTTTTTTCAACTTTCTTATAATTAATATTTAGGCATATGTCAGGTAGCATAATGAAGTATTTGGAGAAACCATGGGGTCAAGACTGGGATGGAATTGAAGATGTTTTCCCCTTTTACTTGACAGTATTTTCGTTTGTGTGTGTGTGTGTGTGTGTGTGTGTGTTTGTTTCTTTTTGTGTCCATCCACAGTGGCCAAGTGGAGTGAAGCTGCCTGGGGCTCTACCAGATCGAGAGACGCTGCCCACTTGGGTCCTGTGCTGGCTCCTGCCCCTCCCTGCTTTGCACCAGGGGTCAGGAGGTGGCCGGGGTGCAGGCTAGAGAGGCAGAGATCCCTGCCCACTGGTGTCCCAGCGCATGGAGCCCCTTGGGCTGAGCACCAAGACTGTGAACTTTTTGTTTTGTTTTGTTTTACCTTTTTTTTTTTCCAAATAACTGTTGGGAGAAAACTCACTGAAATCCCGAGGGTGGGGCTGAGAGGGCGGAGTGAAGACGGATGGGCTAGGGTTTGTAATTGATAGGAGGGAAAATTTCCCACCATCCTCCTTAACCGTGGGGTTGGTGTGGGATGGTGTGAGGTGAAGGCGTTGTCAGGAGACTGATGGGAAGGGCTTCCGCTCTGAAGAGAGGGGCGTTATTTGAACGTGGCTAGTGACCTGGTGTCCAAGAAAGGGCGTCATGCTCTCTACCGAGGCCGTGTCTCTCGGGTTCAGTGTGAATTGTTCTTTTTAAAAAGTGCTGTCCATGAAACAGGTTTGCCACTGAGAGAAGGGCAGTGAGTGGGGCGCCCCACAGATCCCTGGGGAATTTTTTTCAGTCTTTGAAATAAAGCAACAACAACAACAAAAAATACCCAAAAAACCAAAACCAGAAATTCTCTGAAGCAGTTGGTGTGTTTTATTGGGGTTTGGGAGAATGAAGAAAACAATACTGAAGATATGACTGCCGGGGAAGACTGGTATTGGCCCTGCAAGGAACACGGGGTCTCTGGCAGGGCTCCTCACGTAGGGAGAGGGAGGAGGAATGTTGGCACACTCTGCCCACCTTACAAAAGGAGAGCTTCAGGGGACTTGATTAAACAGTGGGCTGATGCCCAAAGCTCAGTCCAGGCTCAGCAAAAAATGGGGCTCCCTTCCCCTTCAGTTTCTATTCCTAAATTCTGTCAGTGGGAGATGTGTGAGTTCTTAGTAATAAGCAAAAGAAGCTGGCCTTTCTGTTGCTGGCCAGCGGAAAGCAGCGTGACTCCCCCACATGCGATCCGCCCTGCCTTCCTGAAACCCTGCCACTGAAAGAGAAGTATGCCACCAATGTGCTGGGCTCGGGGGCCACCACAGAGAAGAAGTCTGGCTGTGGGTGTCCATGACACTGGTTTCTCTTAGCCAGAAGCTTTCCAGGTGAATCTGTAGCTGCTTGATGTTCCTGCCTTTTCTCTCGTCTCATTCATCCAGGGGGCTTGATACATCCTAAAAGTTTGTCCTGCTGAACAGAGCTGAGAGAGCATTAAGAAGGGAGCTGGGCTGGGCTGGGCTGGGCTGGGCGCGCCTGGAGTCCAGCCCTTGGGGGGTCGGGTAGTAGGCGCCTGTGACCCAGACTCCACAAGTGGAGGCTCACAGGGGCAAGGCCAGCCTGCTCTGTGCAGTGAGCTACAGGTCAAGGCTGTGTGCTAGGACTCAGCCTCAAAACAAACCAAAAATGGATGATAAGGGCACTTGCAGCCATGTCTCAGTGTGATTCCCAGAACCCACAACAACGGAAGAGAACTTACTCTCAGCCCCCAGCAGAGGGCGCCGTCACATGCACAGTGACATGAGTACACCCAACAACACAAACATATGCCAAAAAATTAAGAATAAATAAAAATACAAATTTTTTCACTGTGTAGCTGAAAGAATAATATGTTAAAAAAAAAGAAGAGTTCAGTACTTTGACAGGAGCATTCAAAGCTGTGTGCTCCCGGTATAAGCACAGAGCCCCATGCCTTCCCCAAGCACGCTGGGTTCATGGCTTCCAAGTGCAAAGGGCTGAGGAGTGGGAAAGCTGTGTCCGAGCATCCAGGTAGTACAGACTCTTCCACACAGGCGAGGAGGTTGGGGTATGGAAATAAGGTGCTTGGGAAACTGGCAGAGGAAGAGCTTGTGGGAGTGTCTAGCCCCTGTGTTATCACCTCCCTGCTGCTCTGGAGTCCCAGTGCCTTAGTTTTAACTGTAATGCTGAAATATCCCTGGGTACCAAGAAGTGTTTTGGGTTACCTGTATAGCAGTGTTTGGGGCTGGGGAGATGCTCGGTGGGTGATGCCCCTGCCGCACAGACCTGAGAACCCCACCAACCTCAGAGCCCACATAACAGTGGAAGCACAGAGCTGACACTCAGGGTGGCAAGCACACACATATAATAAAAGTATGTTTTAAAATTGGGCTGGGCTGTGGCACTGTGGCACACGCCTTTAATCTCAGCACTTGGGAAGCAGAGGCAGGTGCCTCTTAAGAGATTGAGGCCAGCCTGGTTTACAGAGTTGGCATCAGGCCAGCCAAGGACTACATAGTAAGCTCTTACCGGTAAGTAAAAAAAAAAAAAATTAAAAAAAATAAGGGGCTGGAGTTGGGAGGCAGAGTCAGGTAGATCTCTGACTTCAAGGCCATCCTGGTCCATGTAGTTCCAGGACAGTCAGGGCTACACAATGAGACTCCGTCACAAATAACTTAACTATTGGTATTTATTCTTTATTCAACATACCCAAGCAACCTAGGTAAACACAGTCAATAGCCAAGCAGCCTTCAGTTTTTTCACGTGCATTCTTGTGTAGCCTAGGCTGACCCCAAACTTGACTTCTGCCGCCCCACCTTCTGTGTGTGGAATAAAAGTACGCTGCCATAGCTACCCTAGGCTCTGCTGAGGACCTCAGCCAGGTGTTCCCTGGAACCCTTATCTCAGAAGAACTGGGTGAAGAGAGCCTCGGCTGCTCTAACACAGTTGGCGGTGACTGTGATAAGCCTGTCAGCCCTGGCAGGACGGCTGGAGTCAAGGCAGCTGCCTGCCAGTTTTGACTTTAACTAGTGTAGCCTACACACAGACGCTCAGAAGCCAAGGAGGGTGGCACGCACCTGTAACACGTTTCTCAGGAGACTGAGGCAAGAGGATTGCAGTGAGTTCAAGGCTAGTCTGGGCTACATAACTTGGGTTTTCTGTTTGTTTTTAATGGTACATACTTGTAATTTTAGCACTGAGGAGATAGAGGAAGAAAATCAGAAATTCAAGACCAGCCACATTCCAGTAACCCTGGTTCTCAAAGGCAAAGGTGGGAGAATGGTCTATGCAGGTAGCTCCGGGCCAGCCAGCACCACACAGCAAGGTGCACCTGCTCAAGCAGCCCTGTGACAGTGCGCTGGAGGAAACCGGAGAGGAAAGGTCTCTCCAGAAGGATGCTGTTGCACACACTGGGACCTGCCATGCTTATGGTCCGACAATGGGAAGCAAAACTTGGGCAGAGACGGTGAGTTTCACCAGCGCTGCCTGGAAGGCCAGGTGGGAGGACTAGCACCACAGTGTTGAGAAGAGAGCTGCTGAGGGCGTGTGCGCGCATACATACAGGCCTGAGCCTTGAGAGGGAGGGAGGGCTCCAGTGCTCAGAGCATGCCAGGCAAATGCTGAAACATGAGGTGGGGGTCCACGTACACAGGGGGGAAACAATAGTTCCCAGTTCGAACAGTGCCAGGCACCATGCTAAGCATGAAATTAGGATCATCTCATTTACTTAATCCTCGGCTGTTTTGGGGAGTCTCCTTGGTCCTGCAATTCCAAGGGCTCCTACACCATCTTATGGCTTCCAGGCACACATACAGTGCAAATAGTAAGTACAGACAAAACACACAAAAGGGATGGGGGTTCAGGCATGGTGCTGCATACTTGTAATCTAAGTCCAGGGAAGCTATGACTGTCTCAGGAGGCAAGCCATGTGTGGTGGCAAATGCCCATATCCTAGCACACAGGTCTCATAGGGAGGAGGGTCACAAGTTTGAAGTCAGCCTGGTCTACATATGGGTTTATTTTTTGGGGGGGGGCGGGGGGAGGTTGTGGAATGTTCATGAGCTGCAGGCATGTGAATGTGAGAGCAGCAGAGGGAGAGTGCAGAGACGTCATGAGGAAGTTCCCAAGGAGAGACGCAGCGGCTTCAAGAGACCCATGTTGTAAGAGTGTCAATACTAGAAGGGCGCAGCAGTGTGGACATAAAAGGAGGCATCGGCTTCCAGAGGACATGGCATGTGCGGCAGGTGTAGGAGCCACCAAGGGCATTTCAAACAGGGATCTGTTCAGTCTGTTAGAGATGGTCAGTGTCAGTACGCATGGAACAGGAATTGACTGCTTGTCTGAGATGTGCTGGCATGTATGTGTGCCTGGGTACACTCACCTGCGTGTGCATGTGGAGGGCAGAGGTCAATTTCAGTTCCATGAGCCAGCTTGCTGCTTTACTACATTTTATTTATTTAGTAGAGGGTGGGGGTGGGGAGTGGCAACGCCACAGGGTGCTAGCCAAGGTCAGAGAACAGCTTGTGGGAGTTGGTTCCCTTTCTGCTTAGCTGGCCTGGAATGTAACGTCGAACAGGTTGGCTTTGAACTTTTTAGGTCCTCCGCCTGCCAGAAGCTGGAATGAATAGCTATGTCCCACCATGCCTGCCTGAAGAATGGATCCAGTGGTGGGGTGGGCAGCTGCTCAGCTTCAAATCATGGCTTGGGCATTTAGATTTGAGGGTGGTGGTGTGCAGTTGTGCTTGTGCATGTGAGGTCAAAGGTCAGCTACAGGTATCATCCTCTGTCACTCAGGCACATGCCACCACGCCCAGCAGTCATGTGGGTGCTAGGGATCTGTGCTCAGGGCCTCAGGTGCCATATGTACAGCTGGGTTTTATTTATTGTGGATTACTTCTATATGTGGGCATTTTACCTGCCTGCGTGTGTGTGCACCGTCTTCATGATGCCCATATGTGTGGGTGTTTTACCTGCCTCTGTGTGTGTGTGTGTGTGTGTGTGTGTGTGTGTGCGCACTGCCTTCATGATGCCCATATGTGTGGGTGTTTTACCTGCCTCTGTGTGTGTGTGTGTGTGTGTGTGTGTGTGTGTGTGTGTGTGCACCGTCTTCATGATGCCCATATGTGTGGGTATTTTACCTGCCTCTGTGTGTGTGTGTGTGTGTGTGTGTGCGCGCGCGCACTGCCTTCATGATGCCCATATGTGTGGGTGTTTTACCTGCCTCTGTGTGTGTGTGTGTGTGTGTGTGTGTGTGTGTGCGCACTGCCTTCATGATGCCCATATGTGTGGGTGTTTTTAACCTGCCTCTGTGTGTGTGTGTGTGTGTGTGTGTGTGTGTGTGTGTGTGTGTGTGCACCGTCTTCATGATGCCCATATGTGTGGGTATTTTACCTGCCTCTGTGTGTGTGTGTGTGTGTGTGTGCGCGCGCGCACTGCCTTCATGATGCCCATATGTGTGGGTGTTTTACCTGCCTCTGTGTGTGTGTGTGTGTGTGTGTGTGTGTGTGTGTGTGTATGCGCACTGCCTTCATGATGCCCATATGTGTGGGTGTTTTACCTGCCTCTGTGTGTGTGTGTGTGTGTGTGTGCACCGTCTTCATGATGCCCATATGTGTGGGTATTTTACCTGCCTCTGTGTGTGTGTGTGTGTGTGTGCACTGCCTTCATGATGCCCATATGTTTGGGTGTTTTACCTGTGTGTGTGAGTGTGTGTATGTGTGTGAGTGTGTGTGCACCGCCTTCATGCCCAATGCCCTGGGACATCAGAGAGTATTAGATTCCCTGAAACTGAAGCTACAGCCGCTCATAAACCATCATGTAGGTACTGGGAAGAGAGCCTTAACATTGTGTGTATGTGTGTGCATGCATGTGTGGTGTGTATATGTGCACATGTGATGTGTGTCTGTGTGCATGTATGTGTGTATGGTGTGTGCGTGCGTGCGTGCATGTGTGTGTGTGTGCCTGTGGGGGGTGTGCCTGTGGGGTGTGTGTGTGTGTGTGTGCATGTGTGGGTGAGTAGTGTGTGTGCCTGTGGGGGGGTGTGCCTGTGGGGTGTGTGTGTGTGTGTGTGTGTGTGTGTGTGTGTGTGTGTGTATGGAGGTCAGAGAACAACCTTCGGGAGTTAGCTGTCTCTCTGCCATGTGGATACCAGGGATGGAATCTATGTGGTAAGGGCCGGTGACAAGTGCCTTTACCATCTCACTGCCCAATTTTTTGTTTTTTTACATTACTCTAGGCAAGTTTCTTAAATTCTACCTCAATTTGTCTATAGGGATGTGGTGTCTACCACACAGAGTTTATGATTAAATTACACAAGACAAAGTGTGAAGGCTCTTCAGGAACCACAGCAGTGCACAAATGTGCTTTATGTCCCTACCGGGTTCACAGTCTAAGGGACTGTAATAAAGACAGATCTGAGCCGCAGACACAGCTCAGTGCTGAAACACTAATCTAGCATACACAAACTCCTAGGTTCAAGACACACATCACCCCCAGCACCACATCCACACAGGTAGGGAGATAGGTAAGTGGTAGGCAGATGAAATACAGGGATTCTGGGCTGGGGAGATGCTAAGTGGTTAAAAGTTGTTCTGCAAGCATAAGAACCTAAGTTCGAATCTCCTGTGCCCAGGAGCATGACGTAGCTGTACCTCAGAATTGGAGAACTGAAGCTGGCACCCCCAGGAGCTTGCTGGCCAGCTGAGCAGAAATGCAGTCCACTGTTTCAGCAGCAGACCCCGCGTCAGCCCAGGGAGGCAGAGAGCAGCAGAGGAGGTCACCCGGTGTGCACAGCCCGTGCACACAGTGCACACACGAACACACAGCTGCCCCCTAACCCTTGAGTAAAGCAGCTTGCTCTGAGTGCGTGCAGGCACAGGCACCTCTCAGTCAGAGAAGGTGTTGGAGAGACAGGTCTTTAAGCACTTGGGCCTGGCCTCAGCCTCCCAAGTGCTGAGCTTTCAGGTGCAAACCATGTACAGACTAGGAACTTAAAATCCCACTGATTGAAAAGCTAAGGCAAGGGCTGGAGAGATCACTCCGAGGGTAAGAGCACTGGGTGCTTTTGCAGAAGTTGAGTTCAATCCCAGTAGCCATATGGTGACTTACAAACATAATGAAATCCTGTGCTCTCTTCTGGCATGCAGGTGTACATGCAGACACGATATTGTATACATAATAAACCTTTTTGTTTGGTTTGGTTTTTCAAGACAGGGTCTCTCTGTGTAACCTTGGCTGTCTCGCTTTGTATACCAGGCTGGCCTCTGCCTCCTGAGCGCTGAGATTAAAGGCATGCGCCACCATGGCCCAACTAAATAAATCCTTTAAAAAAAAAAAAAAGAAGAAGAAGAGGCTGGAGAGATGGCTCAGTGGTTAAGAGCACTGCCTGCTGTTCCAGAGCCCACAGCCATCTATACCCTCTAATGCTCTTCTGGCGTGCGAGTGTACATGCAGACAGAGCACTCATACACATAAAATAAATAAATAAAATCTTTTTAAAAAGAAAAAGAAAGCCAGGTGTGGTGGTGCACACCTTTAATCCCAGCACTCGGGAGGCAGAGGCAGGCGGATTGCTGTGAGTTCGAGGCCAGCCTGGTCTACACAGAGAAACCCTGCCTCGAAAAATTTTTAAAAAAGAAAGAAAAAGAAGCCAAGTGTGGTGGTGCATGCCTTTAATCCCAGCACTCAGGAGACAGAGGAAGGCAGATCTCTGAGTTTGAGGCCAGCCTGGTCTACAAATCAAGCCCAGGACAGCCAGGGCTACAAAAGAAACCCTGTCTCCGATAAAAAGAAAAAAAAGAAAAAAAAGCTAAGGAGGCCTATGGTGATGCCATGAGCCAGTAGAGTAGGAGTGCTGAGTGGCAGGGAGACATGTCACCTGACCAGATGCCACTCCCTGGAAGAGAGAAAACACTGAACCCCCTGAGGAAGGCCCAGGTGACGAGGTGAGGAGAAGGTATTTCAAGGAGGTTGAAAGCAAAGTATCACACTTGGAGGATCTCTCTCTGTTGAGTGTCAGCACATACTAGGTGAGGTAAGATTAGTCAGGTAGGACCACAGCAAAGAGCAGTGAGTGAAAATGTGACGGACTCACTGTCTAGCCCAGGCTGGCTCTTCCTGTCTCTACCTCCTGGTCCTGAGATTACAGGTGTGCATTGCCATATCTGGCCGAGGAAAATACTCTCACATAAGGTCTACTGTGGACTGGGGGTGTCACTCTGTGTGTAGAGTGCTTGCTCAGCATGGGTCCTGAGTCTGATCTCAGAAGCTGCAGTTCCCCCTTGGCTACAAAGTGGATGCAAGTTCAAAGCCAGCTCAGGCTACTTAGACCTGCCGTTTACAAATGCTTTTCTAAGATGAGATGTGATGGCCAGGCAGGAGTGGAGCTACACAGATGCAGACACTAGACTGTGCACATGTCATCGGGAGAAAGGACATGTGTAAAATGAGTCAGACATATTACCTTCGGGAAACTAAAAATAATTCATACAAAGGGTGAGGCCAGGAACAGGAAGAAGGAAGCAAGAGACATAAACGGTCTTTGACCTTTATCATGGAAGCAACGAGAACCTACCTAAAGAATTTGAGCCAGATGTGGCACACACTTGTGTTCCCGGCACCTTGGAAGGAGTGCTACACATGTGAGGCCAGCCTCCACTAGACGTAGTGTGAGGTCAGCCCTCACTAGATGTAGTGTGAGGCCAGCCTTCACCAGACAACGTAAAATGAGGCCAGCCTCCACTAGACGACATAGTGTGAGGCCAACCTTCACCAGAGGTAGTGAATTCCAAACCAGCCTGGGATACCAAGACCTTCTATCTAAATAAATAAATGCTTTTTTTTTTTTTTTTGAGACAGGGTTTCTCTGTGTAGCCTGTCCTGGAACTCACTCTATAGACGAGGCTGGCTTCGAACTCACAGAGATCTGCCTGCCTCCTGAGTGCTGGGATTACAGGTGTGTGCCACCACCTGGCATAACTAACTGACTTTAAAATGTGCAGGGAGGTTGAAGCCGGAGGACCACAGCTGCTGGGGCTGCAGGTCCCCGTGTGCGGGCAGTGCTGGCTGCCATAGAGCACCTGTCAGGCACCGCCTGCAACCCTACTCCCAGGGATGTGACTTTGCTGGCCTCCTGAGGACACCTGAACTAGTGTATGTACCCATGTGCAGACACACACACCTACACATAATGACAACCTTTTAAAGAAAACTTAAAACTTGTTTTAAACTGACCAGCCCCACCAGATATTGTGGGGCATTCCTTTAATGCCAGCACTCCTGAGGAAGAGGAAGAAGCGGGCAGATCTTTGTGGGAGGTGGAGTCAGGATCAGAAGTTCAAGGCTACATAATGAATTCAAGGCAAGCCTGGGACACATGAGACCCTGTCTCAAAAAAATAAAAACATATACATAAATATTATATGTGTTACATATAGATGTGTAGATATGTGTGTGTGTTTATGTATGTATGTGTGTATATATTAGCACCTAGGCATGGTGGCCCACACGTGGTATTCCAGCAGGGTTTTTTTTTTTTTCTTGTTTTGCTTTTTGAGACAGGGTTTCTCTGTGTAGCTTTGGTTGTCCTAAAACTCTCTCTTTAGGCCACCCTCTGCTTCCTCGGGGCTGGGATTAAGCACATGTGCCCACCATGGCTTCTGTCCCAGCACTTTCAAAGTTGAGACAGGAAGACACAGAGTTAAAGGTTAGCCTAGGCTACATAGCAAGGCAGTCAGGGTGTAGCTCAACAGTGAGCACAGGGCTGCCCATCAGCCCCTGCGTTTGCTCTCTCTTGTGTATGCATGCACACACCTGCACAAGGGCATGTGTGGACACGCACGCATACAGATTCCTATGTGCATATAATCCCATCCAAAACTCTAGAAAATGCAAAAATAGTAATAGCTTCTTCAAAAGGTAAAAATAGAGGCCAGTGAGTGGTGACATAACAATGCTCCTGCCCCAGCCTCCTTAGCGCATCCGCACAAATCGTCCTCTGATCTCCCATACATGTGCCATGGTATGTACACGCAGCACATACACAGCACGGATAAGTGAAGGTTTCTCATGTATATGGACAGGCCTGTTGACTACAGGTATGTCTGCTCACCACGTGTACACCTGGCACCCTCCATGTGTACACCTGGCACCCTCGGAGTCCTGAAAAGGGTGTTGGACACCTTGGAACTGAAAACAAATGACTGTGAGCCACCAAGAGGGGACCGGGGGCCAAGCCTGGGTCCTCTGAAGGCCATGTACCTGCTCTTAACTGCGGAACCATCTCTCCAACCCCTAGTTGATGTAATTTTTTTTTTTTTTAATTTGAAACTACAGGAAACAAAACTGGGCGGTGGTGCCACATGCCTTTAATCTCAGCATTCGAGAAGTGGAGACAGGTGGATTTCTGTGAGTTAAAGGCCAGCCTGGTCTACAGAGTGAGTTCCTGGTCAGGGCTACACAGAGAAACCCTGTCTCAAAAAAAAAAAAAAAAAAAAGAGAGAGAGAGAGAGAGAGAGAGAGAAAGAAAGGAGGACGGAATAGCTACTTGATTTCTAGGCTCCCTAAGGCCAGTGTCAATAGGTTGGTAGAGGTGCAGCTCTGCGGGTGACACTGGGTGACACAGGACGACCTGGTAGTCAAGGAAGAATGGGTTGGGCAGCTGGACATGGTGGGTGATACCTGCTCTTAATCCCAGGAGGCCAAAGCAGGGAGACCCCAGTGATAGGAACTCTAGGGAGACCACACACTGAAGCTCGTCCCCAGTGATAGGAACTCTAAACCTGGGTTCTAAAAGGAAAGATGAGCGAGGGTGTGAGCGCCCAGGTGCCTGTGGGTCAGTTACGTAACAGTCTCAGTCTCACTGAGCAGGCGTTTATTGAGCTCCCACTGTGTGCCAGCCTCTCCCAGATGCTCAGTTTAGCCTGGGTGGGAAGCCAGCTGAGTAAGAATTCAGGGGCTGTGTCCTCACACCCTGTCTGCACTCACAGCACTTTATGACTGGAGGTAGGCAATCGACAGCTGCCCTTCTCTGGCCACTACGTTGTTCCTTCTAAACAAGGCTGTAGGTTGAACGCAGGGCCTCATATATCTGGGCAAGAACTTTACCCTGAGCTAACCCCAGCCCTATGAACTCAAATGTCAAAGACACTAGTTTAACTGATGTTGAAGTTGGGTGGGGAGGTTAAGAAGAACAGCTAGAAAAAAAAAGCAGAAAGGATGAGCCAGGCAGTGGCAGTCCATGCCTGTAATCCCAGCACTCGGGAGGCAGAGGCAGGCGGATCTCTGTGAGTTCAAGGCCAGCCTGGTCTACAAAGTGAGTCCAGGACAGCCAAGGCTACACAGAGAAACCCTGTCTCAGAAAAAAAGAGAGAGGGGGAGAGGTTGAAAGAGCAGGAAACAGAAGAAAACTCAGCCAAAAATACTAGGTAAAAAGGACAGAAGCACCAGGATGACGTGCAAGCAGAGGGCCAGCGCTCTGCCGCTGAGGCCACACGTGGGAACTGTCTCAGATGAACCAAGGGTTAAGGAACAAACCAGAAGCCAGGGACATATAAGTACCAGCACTGCTCTCTTTAGCAGTACTCAGCTGCCTGGGTATAGAAGCGAAGAAGACAGGATTGTGCAGTCCTGGATCCTGATTTATAAAACCATAAAGTGGCCTAGCAAGGGAGCGAAGGCCTAAAGGTCCTGGGCACAGAGTTTCAAGCCTCTGACTGCTCTATTTAGATAAGTAAGCCTGGGCAGTCATGACACGCAGCCAACAGGAGTCTTTACAAGGTTAAGGAACAGATGACTCAGTTCCTTACTCAGGAAGTGAGTCACTGGGAAGCTCTGGACAGGGTCACCAGAATGCTGTCAGAATTTGAGACTTGGGAGTTTGTGAGGTACTGGGTGCGAGAGGTGGGAGAGAGGTTAAAGTCAGGGTGGCTCTGGAGCTCAGGGACTTCTCATGTAAGGCTGTGAAGCGAGGACTCACATATCTGAGGTTTGTTTGTTTTGAGAGGGGGGTGTCCTAAAGCCCGGGCTGGTCTGGACCTTCCTGAATGGATGTATTTGGCCTTGAACCTCCCTCCCTCCCATCCACTGCTGAGACACAGGCTTTGAGCCACACAGTTTTGTTGGTGGTAGTTTCCCAAGCTCAATTAGCACACAAATACTTAAAAAGAACAGTTGAGCGGTACAAGGTGGTACACTCCTGTAATCCCAGCACTCAGGAGGCAGAGGCAGGCAGATCTGTGTGAGTTCGAGGCCAGCCTGGTCTACAAAGCAAGTCCAGGACAGCCAGGGCTACACAAAGAAACCCTGTCGGAAAAAAACAAACAAACAAACAAATAAGACCCTCCCCCCCCCCCCCCCCCCCCCCCCCCGCCAAAAAAAAGCCTTTTGTTTTCTTTTGTTGTTGGGACAGGGTGTCATGTGGTCTAGGCTAGTCTTGAACTCACTATGTAGCAGAGGATGTTTCTGCCTCCCAAGTAGAGATAGATGTAAGCCAACTCCTGGGTTTTTTGTGACGCTAGGGTTGAACCTGGAGCTGCATGCGTGCACTCTTAATTAAATCTACCCCTAAACCAAATGTACTTATTCCAAAAGGAAAATTAAAGTATCTAATTTAGAAAAAAAATTAAGGAACTTGGAGAATTGAGTGAGTGAAATATTCAAATGAATCCAGAACTCCCTGAGCCTGGGGAGGAACAGATGAAGTTCAGGGTCTGTCCTATCGTAGGAACAGAAAAGATCCCGAGGAGGCACTTAGCCTGATGGAACCAACCTGATGCAGGGCGCAAGAGGGGCCAAGTGCTGCGAGCTCTCGCAAGGCCTTGGGTTCAAGCCCCCGGGCTTCAAGAAATGAAAGTATGTTGGAAAAGCTACGGTTTGGCACCCTTCTGTAATCCCAGCAGGATAGATGAGGTAGAAAGGTCAGCAGTTCAAGGTCATTTTTTGCCACATGGCAGGTTTGAGTCAGCTTGAGCTAAGAGAACCCATCTTTTTTTGTTTTGCTTTTTTTGAGACAAGGTTTCTCTGTGTAGCCTTGGCTGTCCTGGACTCACTTTGTAGATCAGGCTGGCCTCGAACTCACAGCGATCCACCTGCCTCTACCTCCTGAGTGCTGGGATTAAAGGCCTGGGCCACCCACAGGATGGAAATCCAAGTGACTAGGAAATTCTGTATTTGCCTAGCTCACTGGATGGGAACAAATTGAACAGTAAATTAGTCTACATTTTCCAAAAATTGTAAGACTGCTTTTATGCAGAAAGAAGAGCAGAAGAGAAGCCAGGGGCGGAGCCACCCTTAGCTAAGAAAGGCTTGCTGGGGGCTGGCTCAGTGGTTAAGAGCACTGACTGTTCTTCCAGAGGACCCGGATTCAAACCCCAGCAACCACCTCAAGATCTGACACTCTCACACAGACATACATACAGGCAAAACACCACGGCATATAAAATAGAGGTAAATAAGTAAAAAACAAAAACAAAAAATCTTCCCAAAAGGAGGGGTTGTCTTGGAGCCCTGTCAGCTGGGTGCCTCGGTAGTGTGACTAATCCTAGCTACTGCATTGGTTGAGGCAGGAGGATTTTGGAGTGGGACAGACACTGGACATCTGTCTCATAAAAGTCATCTTAGCACTAGCCAAGGAGTCCCTGGGTGCTTGCCTCTCAGAGTGCTGAGTGGTAGTGTTAAGTCCCACCTCTGAGAAGATGTTGAAAAAAAGAAAACAGTCTAGAAGTTTGAATTAAAAACACTATGAAGGAGCCGGGCATGGTGGTGCACGCCTTTAACCCCAGCACTCGGGAGGCAGAGGCAGGCGGATTGCTGTGAGTTCGAGGCCAGCCTGGTCTACAAAGTGAGTCCAGGATGGCCAAGGCTACACAGAGAAACCCTGTCTCGAAAAACCAAAAAAAAAACCCACTATGGAGAACACGTTAGCCAGCCCTAAATAGGAAGATGACCTTTGTCCACTTATTCTTTTTTCATTTATTTCTTATTAGATATTTATTTTAAGCATAGGAGTGTTCTGCCTGCAGGTGTATAGTCGACCACACGGGAGGTCAGAGGTTGGGCTCTGACCCACCGTGTGAGCGCTGGGAACCAAACCTGGGTCCTCTCTGCAAGACAAGCTCTTAACAGCTGAGCCGCCTCTCCAGCCCACACACGAAATCTTTATGTTTGTTCTAATGACTTATTTGTTTTAATGTTATATGCACGGTATTTACCTGCACACATGTCTGTGTGAGACCTGCTGGGACTGGGGTACAGTCCTGAGTGGCCATGGGGTCCTCTGGAAGAGCAGCCAGCGTTCTCACCCATGAAGGCATGTCTCCAGCCCCAGACACTAAATGCTTCCTTCCTTCCTTCTTCTATTTTTTATTTTTGGTTTTCAAAACAGAGTTTCTCTGTGTAGCCCTTGCTGTCCTGGACTCACTTTGTAGACCAGGCTGGCCTCGAACTCAGACACACGCCTGCCTCTGCCTCCCGAGTGCTGGGATTAAAGGCGTGTGCCACCACACCCGGCCAAACACTAAATTCTTAATGCCAATCATTACATTATTTGTATGGCTTTGAAAGGCCTTATAATTATAGATTCTTCTGTTGGCTCTGTTCTTAACAATGAGACTTTATTATACAACTCAACTATCCTGTACAAGAGGGGGAAAGGGTTAAAGGGAAACAAGAGTGAACCTTCCAGTATCTGTTCCACGGGACGGTTCCCCAGGTGTCTCTGACCTGCATGCTGGTCTGGCGTCTCCCCAAATCCATGTGTCATCCTGCTCCAAAACCTGCAGCCTTCTCTCTCCTCTGCCTGTGTGTGTGTGTGTGTGTGTCTGTCTGTCTCTCTGTCTCTATCTCTGTCTCTCTATCTCTCTGGCGTGCAGTGGCCGGTCTGGGTCAGGATCCCTGCCCCCATCGATGTTTGATCAGAAACACAATAGCCCGGCCAGAGTCCCCTCCCCCCCCCCATCTACTTCCTGAATTTCAGACCTAGGATGGCTCTATTCAGTCTATCCGTGGTGCGCCAAGGCTGCTTTCACCTGGGGCAAAGCTCACAACCTTTCCCCCATTCTTCTATCCCTAAGTTTTGCTGTCTGTCTGAATACTAATGAAGGGTCGTCTCCAAAGACAAAATGAGCCAATTCAAGCCAAATTAGAGTATATAAATGCAGGCTTATTGGGGGCAGCTCTTGGCAGGTTCACTGACCTCACAGGACTGGAGTGTCAGTGAAGTCACCATGAAGAGAGAGACTGGAAAAGGGGGCTAGCGCACTCCCACGGGGGGGGGGGGGTAGAGGAACCAAAAGTCTGGATTATATAAAGCTGGGTGGAGCCCCGCCCCAGGGCTGGAAAGTTCAGGGTGGAGGGCTGGGTATGCCAGCCATGCCCCGTAACAGGTAGAGACTGAGGGCTGCTGGGAGACCCTGGAGGCCAGGTCCGCTTTGGTTAAATGGGCACCTCAGCCGCTTGTCCTGCGTCTGGATCCCAACAACTAACATGCAGTTTTGTGTCTCAAATGACTGGGGTGGTTTTGTTTTATTGGTTTTTTTGTTTTGTTTTGTTTTTCAAGACAGGGTTTCTCTGTGTTAGCCTTGGTTATCCTGGACTCGCTCTGTAGACCAGGCTGGCCTCAAACTCACAGCGATCCACCTGCCTCTGCCTCCCGAGTGCTGGGATTAAAGGCGTGCGCCACCATGTCTGGCCCTATGCTATGATTTATATTCTTGGTGCTTTTGGTTTTTGAGATAGGGTCTCATGTAGCTCAGGCTGGCCCCAATTCTCTACTTAGCCCTGGCTGTCCTGAACTCTTGTAGACCACACTGGCCTGGAACTCCCAGAGGTCTGCATGTCTCTGCCTCCCCAGTGCTGGGATCACAGACCCTGAGCCTCTGCTTTAGGCCAACCCCACATCCCGAATCAGGCCACGCCTCCCTGCCAACCCCACATCCCGAATCAGGCCACGCCTCCCCGCGGCTTTCTTTGGGGAGTTAGAAGCAGTTTTGTGATTTAGGATTCCTGGCTCCTCTGTCCCGTCTGTCATAGTTGCTATGCTGAACAAATGACCACAAAGTACAGCGTCCCACCCACTCCCAAAAGGGTAAAACCTCAGGTCTTTCCTTGTGCTGGGGCTTTTGGTATGAAGACTCGTCAGGGGATTTTGCTTGTGGGGGGTGGGGGGGTACTTTATCTGGAAGCTTTCTGAGGAGGTTCTCTCCCTCACCCACCCCCATGCAGCCTCTCTCATGCCTGCGCCTGAGACAGAATCCCCCAATGTAATCCTTGGTGGCCTGGAATTTGCTATGTAGACAGGCTGGCCTCTGTAGATCTACCAACCTCTGGCTACACTGAGAAACCCTGTCTCAAAAAACCAAAACAAAAAAATCAGGTATCACATGCCAAGCCTTCATCTTAACCTTTAAAAATTACTTGAGAATCTCCTACAATATCTTTCAGTCATATTCTAACTCTTTCCCTCCCTCCTCCTGGATCGTCCCCTTGGCCCCTTCCTATGCGTGCTCTATCTTCTCTCACTCTCTGTGTTTGTGTATTTTCCTGTATGTATGTCTGTCACTATTTGGGTGCCTGGTGCTCATAGAGGCCAGAAGAGGATGTTACATGCGGGTGCTGGGAATCGAACCCACGGCTTCCAGAAGAGCAGCAAGACCTCCTGACCACTGAGCCATCTCTTTAGCCCCCTTCTATTTTTGAATAACCTGTGACCTTGTGACCTCTATTTTGTGCTGCCCAGTGATGCCTGGGTGTGTGCTCATCCACAGACACATAGCCACATCCTTAGAGAGAACTGACTCTCTCCCCACCCCATTCCCCATCAAATGTCCAGGTAGCTTTTCATTTAGGGGCTTGGTTTATAAATCCTACTCCGTTCTAGATTATTTTAACAACTTTTTGGTTGTTTCTCTGAGTAGCCTTGGCTGCCCTGGACTCTTGTAGATCTGCCTGCCTCTGCCTCCCTGAGTGCTGGGATTACAGGTGTGCGCCACCATGCCCGGTAAATAACTGTTTCTTTTTTTTTTTTTTTTTAAGATTTATTTATTTATTTATTTATTATGTATACAGAGCTCTGCCTGCATGTACATCTGCAGGCAGAGGAGGACATCAGATCACATTATAGATGGTTGTGAGCCACCATGTGGTTGCTGGGAATTGAACTCATGACCTCTGGAAGAGCAGACAGTGCTCTTAACCACTGAACCATCTCTCCAGCCCCCATACTGTTTCTTTTTTTGCAAACAGTAGCCTTCCAGGAAGGCCCAGGGTCTAAACAAGTGCCACTCATTGTGGACATGCCACATGTTGCTTCCTCATCTTTGAAAACCTCCAGTGACAAGTGTGAGCTCTCTGAGAAAGATGCTGGCTGCCAAACATGGTGCTGCTGCACTTCCCTTCCAAGTGAGACCAGCTGTCAGGGTGTCTTCTGGGAGCATAAAGAGGGAAGGGGATGAACTGTCCATAGGAATGAGTGAATGTGTCCAGCTGCATGGCCCTGAGCACCCACAGACACCTGCTCAGCCAGCCGCCTGACCCTGAGCACCCACAGACACCTGCTCAGCCAGCCGCGTGGCATTGAGCACCCACTGACACCTGCTCAGCCAGCCGCTTGGCCCTGAGCACCACAGACACCTGCTCAGCCAGATGCTTGGCCCTGAGCACCACAGACACCTGCTCAGCCAGCCGCATGGCCCTGAGCATTCACAGACAACTGCTCAGCCAGCCGCATGGCCCTGAGCATTCACAGACACCTGCTCAGCCAGCCGCATGGCCCTGAGCACCCACAGACACCTGCTCAGCCAGCTGCCTGGCCCTGAGCACCCACAGACACCTGCTCAGCCAGCTGCCTGGCCCTGAGCACCCACAGACACCTGCTCAGCCAGCTGCCTGGCCCTGAGCACCCACAGACACCTGCTCAGCCAGCCGCCTGGCCCTGAGCACCCACAGACACCTGCTCAGCCAGCTGCCTGGCCCTGGGCACCCACAGACACCTGCTCAGCCAGCCGCATGGCCCTGAGCACCCACAGACACCTGCTCAGCCAGATGCCTGGCCCTGAGCACCCACAGACACCTGCTCAGCCAGCTGCATGGCCCTGAGCACCCACAGACACCTGCTCAGCCAGCTGCATGGCCCTGAGCACCCACAGACACCTGCTCAGCCAGATGCCTGGCCCTGAGCACCCACAGACACCTGCTCAGCCAGATGCCTGGCCCTGAGCACCCACAGACACCTGCTCAGCCAGCCGCCTGGCCCTGAGCACCCACAGACACCTGCTCAGCCAGCCGCCTGGCGCTGAGCACCCACAGACACCTGCTCAGCCAGCCGCATGGCCCTGAGCACCCACAGACACCTGCTCAGCCAGCCGCATGGCCCTGAGCATTCACAGACAACTGCTCAGCCAGCTGCCTGGTCCTGAGCACTCACAGACACCTGCTCAGCCACACACTGCGACTCGAGTCACAACAGCCCAGGTGAATACATAAAGAAAATGGAAGCCGGGCATGGTGGCGCACGCCTTTAATCCCAGCACTTGGGAGGCAGAGGCAGGTGGATCACTGTGAGTTCGAGGCCAGCCTGGTCTACAAAGTGAATCCAGGACAGCCAAGGCTACACAGAGAAACCCTGTCTCGGAAAAGAAAAAAAAGAAAGAAAGAAAAATATTAATTTTTCTCATAAGCAGAATCTAGACTGCACACACCCATACATGTGAAAGCAGAAGGGTCTAGCAGGAAAGGACAGGGAAATATGTGTGAAATACACGTGTAATACATGTATACGGAAATCTCATAATAAAACCCAGTTTTGTGCAATGAATATATGCTAATAATTTTTTTTCTCTCTTTCTTTCTTTTTCATGGCAGGGTTTCTTGCCAGGCGTGGGAGCACACCAGAGTATTTCCAGCACTCGGGAGGCAGAGGCAGGTGGACCACTGCGAGTTCCAGATCAGTCTGGTCTACAAAGCGAGTCCAGGACAGCCAAGGCTACACAGAGAAACCCTGTCTTGAAAAACCAAAAAGAAAAAGAAGACAGGGTTTCTCTGTGCAGACCTGGCTGTTGTGAATTTGCTTTGTAGACCAGGCTGGCCTCAAACTCGCAGAGCTCCACCTGCCTCTGCCTCCCGAGTGTTGGGACTACAGGCTTGTGCCACCACGCCTGGCTCTGTGCTTCGTTTTTAAACTGGAGTTAAATAAAACACAGCTAACAGGATTTCAAACCGCAAAGCAGGACGTGGAGCTGCGCACCTGGGAGCCCAGCACTGGGGCGGTGTGAGCAGGAAGCTCAGCAAGGCCACAGGAAACCCGAGGGAAAGTCAAATGTCAACACATCTAGGAGGGAGGGTGTTTTTGGTTTTGGTTTGGTGTTTTTGGCAGAGACAACTTACTGTGACTAAAGCTGCCCCATGTGAATCCTAAATCAGCTGCATAAAGGCACGTCCTGGCCTCATTCAGTTGTCTGAGTCTTGCTTTGACATGAAGGGCCGTTTCAAAATGCTTTTCATGACTAGGAAAGTCTGAGTCACTCGCCAGCTTCCTCTGTTGGACTTGCGCATCACTTCCTCTTCTATGGACTCAGACGTAGGAGAAACACCCATGACGGGTGTGGTAGAACATGCTTGCAGGCCTAGCTACTTAGAAGCTGGAGGCCGGGGAGTGACTCGAACCCAGGAGTTTGAGGTCGGCCCGGGCGGCACAGTGAGAGCTGGGAACACGGAAGGAAGAGGGGGAGACCAGTGAAGTAGAGCTCGGAGACACGGGGTTTACCTGGCTTGACTCCCAATACCACAGAGGGGTGAGCTGTGGATGCGGCTCTCGGCTGCTGCAGTGTTTTCCCTGCGCACAGAAAGCCCTGGAGCCAGCCTTCTGCGCGTGCGCGCTAGAGGCGGCCGTACACAGCCGTGGTCTCAGCACTCAGGTGGGCCGGCTGAGCCCAGACGCTTGGCTACATAGAGTTCTAGGCCACCTTGAACTGTGGAGACTCCACCTCAGTCAAAACAAAATGAGGGAAGGAAAGGAATATTAAAAAGTACAGGTTTCTGAGAATTTAGTAACTAGGGAGGCGTTGAGCTCACCGAGTTCTGTATTGTCGTAAACAAGGTTGAGAAGCCACGCCTCCTCCTACCTGCATGCCTGTCACGTAGTTTTCCTAAACACACATCTTCTCCTCTACGGCAGCTGACTTTTAAAAAGATGTTTATTGTTTTATGTGTTTATGGTTTGGGGGGGTTTGGTTGGTTGTTTTGTTTTTCTAGACAGGGTTTCTCTGTGTAGCCTTGGCTGTCCTAGACTCACAGAGATCCGCCTGTCTCTGCCTCCCGAGTGCTGGGATTAAAGGTGTGCGCCACTACTGCCCACGCAGGAAGAGCTCTTAACCACGAAGGTCTCACTCCATCCCCTGACTGATGTTGGCTCTGTTTCTTAACAATTAAACTCTATTACACAACCCAACTAGCTTACACAACAAGGAAAAAAGGTTAAAGGGACAAAAGAGTGAACCTTCGGGTATCCTTTACACGGGGCGGGTCCTTAGGTGTCTCTCTGGCCCCCGTGCTGGTCCAGCCTGTTCGCTGCTCCACATGCACTCAAGCCCGGGCTGAACCTGTCTCTCCTCCCCACCTGCCTGAGTCACGTGGGAAGGGCGGTCTCCTTCTCCCGTAGAGGGTCAATTAGAAAAACAACAGCCCAAGTGGGGTTCCCAGGTCTGCTACCTGAATTCCAGGCCCAGGATGGCTCCACTCAGTCTGTCACAAGGTACTCATGGGGTGCCCCAAGGGTAAAGCCGGCCAAGACTGCTTCCACCTGTGACAAAGCTTAATCTTTCCCACAGACTGACTTGTTTTTTTTTGTTGTTGTTGTTGTTTTTGAGACAAGGTCTTGCTGTACAGTCCTGGCCTTGAAACAGGCTTCCTGCCTTGGCCTCGGGGTGCTGGAGTCAAAGGTATCCGCCATTGTACCCCAACTCTGACTGAGCTGATTCAAGGCAAGGGTATACCCCGATTCAATTGCTTTGGGTGGGAACTGACTCCAGGGGTTCCTCACATCACCTCGAGCTGCACCCAGGGTCCAGGGTGGACTCCTTTTGTTCAAAATACAGGGGCTGGAGAGGTGGCTCAGCAGTTAAGGGCTGGCTGCTCTTCCAGAGGACCTGGGTTCACTACCCAGCACCCACGTGATGTAACTCTTCTTCTATGGAATCTGACACCCTTAGACAGTCATTACATGTAGGTAAAACACCAATGCTCATAAAATTAAAAATTAAAAAAAAGCAAACTACACACAACTCAACATACTGAGGCAGGAGGATGGAAAGCCTGAGGTCAGCCTGAGCCTGAGCCTGAAAAAGAAAAAAACAGGGAAAAAAGAAACCCCGTAGACTAGCCCTTTTACTTAGCTCAGCTGGGGTTTGTTTGGGGTTTTCTGAGCAACTGAAAGAGGGCCGCCCTATGCCATACTCACTAGCCAAGCCTGATGGCTCACACCTGTAACCCCAGTACCAGAAGAGGCAGGAGGATTGCTGAGCTTGAGGCTAGCCTGCACTACATACTCCCAAGGCAGTCAGGGCTACAGGACAAAGCATGCTATCAAGCCTGGTGAGAACTGACTTGTGGAGGGACAGCCTGGCTTCCCTTCCCACTTCCTCAGGGGCTACCAGGCACCGCATGGGACCCTCCCGGGAAATGCTGCAGGAAATGGACTGCTCTGCTCTGATGGGGGTGGGGACTGTGGGGGGAGGGGGTGGCTGCGGGGGGATAGAGGTTAATCACACCCAGCACCCACCCACAGGCAGCTTGTGTCTGTGCCTCCAGTCCCAGGGGACCCGATGCCCCTTTCTGGCCACTGAACCACGCATTCCCAGATAAACATGCTTACACAGGGAGGGGGGAAAAGGGGAGTCTCTCCTCTTTCTCCCCTCAGTGGGTGGCCTCGAAAGTGGCACCTGGGGTGAAAATGGGAAGCCACAGCCTCTGCCCTTCCTCTTGCTCACGAAGGGGATCCCCCACCTGGATAAAAGTTTACATAATTGGTAAAAATAACACAAAATATTTGCAAAACTTATTTTACCTGCGAGTGGTATAAATCAAGGTCAGGATCTTGTGCCCCTTCGTGGCTGGGGTAAGAAGGTCAGAGGTCAGCTGACAGTGCTAGCCTAAGTCTGGAGCCAGAGGCTGATCCTAGCTGGAAGGCCCTGGGTTTGATCCCCACAAGCAGCAAATTAAAAACAAAAGCCTTTTCTGCTAGGTGGTGGTGATGCACTCCTTTGATCCCAGCACTTTGAAGGCAGACGCAAGGGGATTTCTGTGAGTTCCAGGCAAGCCTGGTCTACAGAGCAACTTCTAGGACAGTCAAGTATACACAGAAAGCCTGTCTCAACAAAAACAAACAAAAATCTCTTTTTTACCATGAGAGGGAGTAAGGATAGACCAAGGAAACTGCCTTTGATTGGGAGGTTTTATGGAGATATATATTTGTTTTTTCTTTCCTTTACCAGGCACAGTGGCACACACCTTTAATCCCGCCACTCAGGAAGCAGAGGCAGGCAGATCACTGTGAGTTCAAGGCCAGCCTGGTCTACAAAGTGAGTCCAGGACAGCCAAGGCTACACAGAGAAAACCTGTCTCAAAAACCCAAAAATATAAAGAAAGAAAGAAAAAGAAAGATGGGTTACTATGCCCGGCGAGACTTTTGCTGTTGAGCTACTGAGAGATAGTTTCTCACCGTGTTGCCCTGGCTAGCCTAGGGCATCAAGCTCACAAACATCTGTCTGCCCCTGTATTAGGGTTAAAGGTGTGCACCACAGCGCAGGGCTCCTGCAAGGTGTGTTCTTTTTGGTTTTTAGGTTCTTGTTTGTTTTTCCAGACTGTTTCTCTGTTATACAGAGGCCTGGCTGTCCTGGACTCTCTCTGTAGACTCCTGCCTCTGCCTCCCCAGTTCTGGGATTAAAGGTGTGAGAGGTGTGAGCCAGCACTGCTGGGCTCTGCAAGCTGTGTTAATAAAGGTGTAAACTTGAGGGTTAAGAGGGGAAGAGAGAAGAAAGCGAGGCACACAGGAGCAGCCAACCGTTTCCTCATGCACGCGTCTCCATGACTCAGTGGGACACTTACTTTCCTAGCTGACACTTACTGGGGTCCTTGGGCACCCTTAAGCAATTCAAGCTGTTCAGTCATAGAGAGACAGGAAGCAGATGATGGTTGCTATGGAGACATGTCTAAGTACACACTGGACCGCGGACCAGGCTGAACAACATGTTTTGCTTTTTGCTTCGACTTATTTTCCCTCTCTTAATTTCTATTTTCCTGTCTCTTCTCATATTTTTAATCTTCGCACTCCTGCTTCCCTGTGGTGGTTCCCAGCTCACTAGCACGTCTCTAAACTACGTTTCCCTTGGGAGACCACAGTGTACACTGAGTTACTGGGGGTTTATTTAGGGAGATGAATAATAGCAAGGTATAATGGCGTAAACATGAAGATAACAAGCCCAGAGACCCGCCCGCCTCTGCCTGCTGGGGTTAAAGGCCTGTGCCACCACGCCCAGCTTAAAACACTTTTTCTTGTATTTTCTTTCCTTGGCGGGGTGGTGGTGAGGATGTTTGCCGTTGTTTAACAGGGTTCTATACAGGCCGAGCTGGCCGCAAACTGCATGGCCTCCAGGCTCTAGCTTTGCGCCTCCATCCCTCCAGACATGTGTGTCTGTCCGCACCTCATCTCTGGAGCGCTACAGGGCAAACCCCAGGCTCCCAGGATGCTAGGCGACCGGTCTACTGTATGAACATCCGCACTCCCAGTCCAACCCTTCCTTCTATTTCATAATCTCAGGGGACATGTAATCCCACCCCAAAAGCAGGTGAGGTTCTCTCCCTTCTTCAGCCTGACGACGAGTCTATGGCTTGGCTTGTAAAGTATGACGAAAGCACGTGAATGCCAGAGGACAGACCAGGGAAAGGACGGAGGGCAGGCTCAATGAGGGGCCATGTCCTACATGCAAACTGTTCACCTGGAGCCGGTGCCTGCGCGGCTCAGCAGGTAAAAGGGTTTTTTGCCAAACCCAACAACCTGAGTTTGAGCCCTGGGACCCACATGGTAGAAATCGGGAACCAACACCCATAGGTTGTTGTCTGTGCACTGCCACACACACAGACAGACAGACAGACATGCATGTAACAAGCTTTTTTAAATCAAACTGGCTGTCTCAGCTGTGGCACCAAGACAGGCAGATATGGATTCCAATGGGAGACACAAACAGCAATAAAGTGTTGCTTGTTTGTTTGTGTCCCCGCCTCCCCCCACAGCAGGGTTTCCCTGTGTAGCCCTAGCTGTCCTGGAACTCACTCTATAGAGCAGCTCGCCTTGAACTCAGGGAGGTGTAGTTCTTGGCCCCTGTGAAGGTCAGAGAAGAAGTTGGGGACTCAGTTCTCTCCTTGTCTTGTGGGTCACTGGGCTCCAACTCAGGCCATCAAGCCCGTTAGCAGGCAAGCACTGAGCCACCTTCCAGTGTGCCGAGATGTATTTTGTCCACATCCACCACTGATTCTTTACAGGTCCCTGCCATTTCCCTCTCTCTCTCTCTCTCTCTGATTTTGTTTTGTTTCTTACTTGTCTGGTTACTTTGTTGCTTGAGTCAGGATCTCATGTGGCCCAGGCTGGCCTCGGATTCATTATGTAACAGTTACAGAGGCTGACCTTGGACAGGCACAAGGAACCACTCCCAGCGCCAGCATTTGGTTTTGTTTTGTTTTTGTTTCTGAGAGACAGAGACGTTCTCTGTAGCTTAAGCTGGCTTTGGCTTTAGGATCTCATCTTCAGAATGCTGGGCTTGTAGGTGTGCAGGGCACAGCCGTCCAGAATGCTCCGGAACGCTCCAGAGCGCTGCGCTGCAGGAGACTCCTCATTTTTTTGTCTCCAGTCGCTCTGTGGACTCACCCTACCCCCACCAGCAGAGTGAGGAGGCTGAACTGGAGCATTCGTCTTGGTACTCAGTGCCATGCTTCCCAACCGACTGCAAGAGTCCAAATCAACAGCCTGTCGGGCAGCCCTGGGGACAGAAGCAGGAGAATTAAATACCTCAAGGCTGTTAATTAGCTCAGCTACACAGCATGCTCAAGGCTAGCCTGGGCGACATGTCACTCTGTCTCAAAAAACATTGATAGGGGGCTGGCAAGATGGCCCAGTGGTTAGGCTAGCACACTGCTTTTCCAGAGGACCCAAGTTCAGTTTCTAGCACGAAGTTCAGAGGTTCACAAAGGTCTGGCTTCTGAATGCACCTTGTTTTCAAAGTTCAGGCTGAGTATGCCAGCTCGTATCATGACTATGCTCCCACAATGCTGCGGGGCTGTGCAGGAAGACTTAACGCTTGTGTGTAGAGGTCAGAGACAGCTTTCAGGAACTGGTTCCCTCCCCCAACACGTAGGTTCTGGGGATCGAACACAGCTCCTCGGTTCGGCAGTGGGTGTCTTTATTTACTGGCCCATCCTCTCCCCAGTCCATGTTACTTTTGTGCCTCCCAAGTTCTGGAATTAAAGGTGTACAGATGGGTTACAGAGATGGCTTGGAGGTTCAGAGCACTGGCTGCTCTACCCAAGGTCCTGAGTTCAATTCCCAGCAACCACATGGTGGCTCACAACCATCTATAATGTGTTGCCCTCTTCTGGTGTGCAGGTGCACATGTGAACACAACAAATAAATAAATCGTTAAAAAAATAAATAATAAAGGTGTGCAGACACTTTACAGAGTTTTATGTTAGGTGAGCACTGTTCCCAGCCTGTGTTTTGTATTTATTTACTCACTAATTTTGTTCATTTGTTTGGAACAGAGTCTCACCATATGAGCCATCTAACTGTGGACAGGCCAGGAACCTGGAGGCAGGAGCTGATACAGAAGCCATGGAGGAGGCGTGTTTACATGCTTACAGGCTTGTTGCATGTGGTTTGTTTAACCTGCTTATAGAACCCAGGACCACCAGCCCAGGGATGGCCCCACCCACAAGGGGCTGAGCCCTCTCTCCTCCGTCACTAATTAAGAAAATGCCTTACAGCTGGATCTTATGGAGGTATTTTCTCAACTGAGGTTCTCTCAGATAACTGTAGCTTGTGTCAAGCTGACGTCAAGACTAGCCAGCACACCAGGCTGGCCTCAGCGATCTCTAGCTTTTTATGTGGTGCTGGGGGTCAACCCAGGACTTCCATAGGGGGAAAGCAAGCTCTCTACCAACTCTTAACCATCATAATTTTTAGACATCAGGCTTATCATGTAGCCAAGGATCTTTCTTTTTT
This sequence comes from Acomys russatus, assembly GCF_903995435.1. NCBI lineage: Eukaryota > Metazoa > Chordata > Mammalia > Rodentia > Muridae > Acomys > Acomys russatus. The sequence goes on from NC_067151.1 coordinate 66,368,479, forward strand.
TCAAGACTTATTATGTACACAGTGCTTTGCCTGCATGTACACCTGCAGGCCAGAAGAGGGCACCAGATCTCATTACAGATGGCTGTGAGCCACCATGTGGTTGCTGGGAACTGAACTCAGGACCTCTGGAAGAGCAGCCAGTGCTCTTAACCTCTGAGCCATCTCTCCAGCCCCTCCAAGGATGATCTTTAACACCTGAGTCTCCTGCTTCTGCCTCCCCAGGGCTGGGCAAGCACTCTATTGAGCTACAGGCCCAGCCACCATAAATGATTCCTTTTTAGACTTTATTGTTTGTGTGTGGGGCTGCGGGCTGGGCTCTTGTGGAATCTCTGTGAAGTTAGCTTGCTCCTTCTGTCCTTAGTTGGGTTCCGGGCATCGAACTCAGGTCTTCAGGCTTGGGTTTCAGCGGCAGGAGTCTTTCACTAGCTGAACGTTTTCACAGGCTCCACACAAATAACTCCTTAATCGTGGCCCGTGACGCGTCCTCATTTTGAAACCCTGGGGCTCATAATGACCCTGAGCCGGGCGGGGTGGCACATGCCATTTAATCCCAGCACTGGGGAGCCAGAGGCAGGTGGATCTCTGAGTTTAAGGCCAGCCTGGCCTACATAGTAAGTTCCAGGTTACAAGGAGAAACCCTGTCTTGAAGGGGGAAAAAAAAAGCGGGCGTGATGGCACATGCCATTTAATCCCAGCACTTGGGAAGCAGAAGCAGGAGGAGCTGACTTCGAGGCTAGCCTGGTCTACAAAGTGAGTACCAAGACAGCCAGGGCTACACAGAGAAACCCTGCCTTCAACAAAGAACACAGAAAATTAAACTATAGGTTCCCCACAGTGTGCTCCTACTTACTTACATCTTCTGAACACCCTCTCCCCAATTTCTAAGTGAACCAACGGTTGAGTTAGGTATGGTGCAAGGGTCTTCCAGGTGCCTGGGGTTCAACTCCCAGCATACAACCACAAAAGGAGTTTAGAAACTGGCACGGTAAAACAAACGACGCTGGTGGTGGGGGGTTCGGCGCAAGCCTTCCGCGCCAGCACGACAGAAGCTAAGGCCCGACTGCCTGGGCTACCCAGGGCGTTCCAGAAGCGCCTGGAACCCGCGAGCCCAGCCGCCCGCCCTCCCCCAGTCGTTGGGAGACCCGCGAGAGCTCCTAAGCCGGAAGAGCCGCCGGCGGGAGCCCCGCCCCGCCCGCCGGAAACTCCCGCCCCCTCTCCCCTTATACGCGAAGTCCTCGCCGGAAACTCCCGCCCGGTCTCCCCTTCTACGGGAAGCCCCCGCCCGCGTCAGAGCGGCCCTTAGGCGGCGTCCGGGGAGTCGTCTTCCCCACTCCCGACCGTCGCCGGCCCCGAGTCGCGGCCTCGCCCGAGCTCTCGGCGTCCCCACCATGTTTGGCCTGCGGAGGAACGCGGTGATCGGCCTGAACCTGTACTGCGGCGGCGCCAGCCTCGGTGCGGGCGGCGGCTCTCCGGCGGGGGCGCGCCTGGCGGCCGAGGAGGCCAAGGCTCGGCGCGAGGGGGGAGGGGAGGCCGCCGCCCGGGTGGTCGCGCGGCCGCCGCCCGTGGGCGCCGAGGACCCCGACGTCGCGGCGGCGGCTCCGGAGCGGCGGCGGCTCGGGTCGCCGGGCCTGCTGGGCGTGCAGCCCGAGGAGACGGCCGCCGCCATCATGTCTCCCGAGGAGGAGCTGGACGGCTGCGAGCCGGAGGTGCACAGCAAGCGCCCGGCCGTGCTGCCGCTGCTGGAGCGCTCGGGCGCCGACGGCTCGCTGCCCTCCACGCCGCCGCCGGCCGAGGAGGAGGAGGAGGAGGAGGAGGACGAGCTGTACCGCCAGTCGCTGGAGATCATCTCGCGCTACCTGCGGGAGCAGGCGACCGGCGCCAAGGACGCGAAGCCGCTGAGCGAGGCGGGCGCGGCGGGGCGGAGGGCGCTGGAGACCCTGCGGCGCGTGGGCGACGGCGTGCAGCGCAACCACGAGACGGCCTTCCAGGGTAAGCGGCTCGCCCGCCCGGGAGCCCCGGGACGGCGGAGGAGGGAAGAGCCGCAGCCCCGGTGGCTCCGCGACCGGAATGTTCTGGCCCTGAGTCATTGTTTCCGCCCATCCGGCGGTTGGGTTCAATGGCCGGAAAGGGTGGGATGTCCAGTGTCGGCGTGGGGGTCCGCCTGAGTGCTCTCTGCTCCAGGACGGGGACCCCGGAGGCCCCTCGCCGTGGGTGGGCAAACGGGGGGGGACAGTGGTCGTGGGTGCCCCGCACCCGCCCCCCGCTGCAGACAAAGGAGGCCATGAGGTTGCGTGCTCTTTCCCCTCCTCAGGCATGCTTCGGAAGCTGGACATTAAAAACGAAGACGACGTTAAGTCTTTCTCCCGGGTGATGGTCCATGTCTTCAAAGACGGCGTGACAAACTGGGGCAGGATTGTGACTCTTATTTCTTTCGGTGCCTTTGTGGCCAAACACTTGAAGAGTGTAAACCGAGAAAGCTGTATCGAGCCCTTAGCAGAAAGTATCACGGATGTTCTTGTAAGGACAAAACGGGACTGGCTTGTCAAACAAAGAGGCTGGGTAAGTTTCCCTTAACGGTTTAAAGGGGCCGGGGAGAGAAAATGGGGTGCGGGATTCTGTGAAGGTGGAGGCACCTACACGTTCCATTTTATTTTTTTTTACAAAGTCCTCCTCGGCTTCAGGTCCAATATACGTATCTCTGGTTGCTTGGTGTTGGTGTTTCTAAGTAGTAGATTCAGAGGAAAGGTGATTGTGACGGTCTTGAACTGAACTGTACCAAGAGGCGTGGCGTTCTGTGGGCTGTTCTTCTAATTCAGTTGGATCATCGTCAGAGCAGTGGATTCAAACCGTGAAGAAGAAAGTCACCTGTGATGACTAAGTTGCAGTGCCATCAGGCCCCTCATTTTAATCAAACGGTTGCGGGGTAGAGCCTGCATTTTAGAAGCCGCACCCAAAAGAGCTCTGGTGTAAGGTGTGCTCCACCCCCTTAGGACACGCTGGCCCGCGGGAGAAATACTAGAAGGGGATCTGAAGACTGGTTAGGTTAGAATTTCTGTCTTTGTCTGAAAGACGGGGCACTCAAAGTTCTTTTGTTCAGAATGTGCTAAAATAGTTGAGGTGCAGTATAGCTGTGGCAAGCTGTCGAGTGGTTGCTCACTGGAAAGAACTGGAGATCTCTTCCATTCCCAGCGTAGATGATAATGGCTCGCCATTGTTTGGGGATGTTTTAATTCACCCCTTCTCTGTACTTAGCATGACAACGGCAGAAACCCATACTTGAAAAATGTGCTTTTCTTTTTTTGTTTTCTAGGATGGGTTTGTGGAGTTCTTCCACGTACAGGACCTAGAAGGCGGCATCAGAAATGTGCTGCTGGCTTTTGCGGGCGTTGCTGGAGTAGGGGCTGGTCTGGCGTATCTAATAAGATAGCCTTGTGAGTGCAATGGGTGCCTCTTACCTCCAGCCACCAAGCCACATGCTTCTGTGAAAACAAATGTATTTATGAAGTTGGACTTGAAGCTGCCACGGCTTTAACAATCCAAGAATTCCACTCTAGCAACGTAGCCAGAGAGAAACCCAGTGGCTACAGGATTGTGGCTAACAAGAATAAATACATGGGAAAGTGCTCCCTTTTGAAGAGTTACTGTCTGAAAGAAGCAAAGTTCACTCTACGCAAACTTTGGGAGGCCATGGAGGAGGACTTGTAGACTGAATGAAGGTGGGGGTGGAAAGAAAGGTTTGTTTCCCTTGTTTGGCGCTAGGAGCGGGGCCAGTGTCTGGCTAGTCACCAGTTCAGTCATCGTAATCCGCAGAGCCCCTTGCTCTCCCGTGGTGGTGAAGAGAGGGGCACTAACAGTGCTGGTGGCCTGTGCAGAGAGGAGTTTTAAGCTACCAGTAACTGAACCGTGATGCAGTGCTGTGCACGGATGTGAAGGGAGGGCTCCGAGCATCCCCAGGTGTGCTGGGACTCAGACCTGCCTGCTTTGGCTTGGTTTGGATGATTCTTAAGTTTATTGGCCTAGTAATGGCCAAGAGTACTTGACGTAAAGTTCACTAATTAGTTACAAAACTGAATAGCCTCAATTTTTAAGAAAACCAGCTTATAAAATATTTGTCTGTAAAAATTGTATATATTTTTACAGAAAGTCTATTTCTTTGAACATAAAAAGAGGGAAGTCTCGGATTTAGTTTTTTCCGTACCCTTTTGAAAATTTCAACTTATCTAGTTAGAAATCTATTTCTTACAGCTTTTTAAAATTTTGTCATGATGAGTTCCAGAGTATATACAGAACCAGTTGTGTGTGTGGACTGGTTGTAGTAGAATAAATTGGATTCATAACTATGCAGGCTTAATTTTCCAATCTGATTTTGTACTTAGGGTCACAAGTAGATGCCCTGTTGAGCCCCTGTTGACTCACTTAGGTTGTAAGGTTTGGGAGAGCAGGCTAGACTCACAACCATGGTGCTATTCACAGGACCTGCTTGTTTCACACAAGTTGGAGCCTGGCGGTGTCAATAAAGCAAATATGCATATTTCTTTTGTACTAATGATTGCCAACCTTTGCTGTGAATTTCTGTGTTGGTCTCTAGACGTCTCACCTGTGGTGTTGCGTTAACTTCACTTCCTCTTCCCTTGACATCACTGGCTTGTTTGTTGTGCTCCCGCTGTCCCCTACAGATGGAATAATCCAGGTCTGAGTTTCCTCCCCGACTCTTCCTGGCCATTTTAGTTCTCTGCATGAGAACCCTCATCCGCACCCCCAACAATGGGAACCTAAACAATTTCCCTCCTGCCCTGTCAGTTGGTAGAACTTTCTCTTGTGTGAGGAGTAGTACTTCCTCTCTGAGCCCTGTGACCAACAGTAACAGGTAGGGGCATTCCTGGACTGGCATCTTTTCCATTGTTACTTTATCCTGCTTTGGCAAGAAAATCCATCCAAGTTCCCTAGGGGATTTCAGAAGTTGGAGTGAGCTGTGTAGCTGCATTTGCAGTTGCTCCCCGTGCAAATGTACTCTCTTAGAGGACGGTAGGTTTTGTTAGAGCCTTGGATGTGTGAAAGCCACTGGTAAGCAGAAGGTGTTGGAGCTAGGGTGATTTGAAAACTTAGTCTCAAAATGTGACCTTTAGTCAGGGCTGCAGATAAAAATAAGCATGACTCCAATGACTAAGAATGTAAGGGAAGAGGCGCCCTGCCTGCCGACTCAGCCAGAGCGTCATCTTGTGGAGCTGTTGGCACCCATGTATTTATCCTCCTTGATCCATAAGTTGCTAATTTATGTTTATCTCTTTTGGACTTGAAAGCACTTTATGTAGTTTAGAGTCCTTTAGGTTAAAGTGACTAAAGGTTAGCCTCCCATGTCCAGTCACGGAAGGTTTGTTTGCCAGGAGCCTGACATCCCAGCTCACTAGCTGTGAGTGCTGAAGTACAGATGGGGTCTTAGCAGGTCTCTTAGGTGCGGGGCTGTGAAGACTTGAGAGCTCAAAGGTTGGGAAATGGGGTTAATTGAGGGAGAAGAGGCACGTGGTCTGGAGTGCTGACTGGCTGGGTAGTGGAGGGGAGGGCTGCTTGGAAAGATGGCTCTCAGCAAATCTGTCTTTCACTTCTCTCAGGGAAAAGTCTTCAAGCGTCGTCCATGTGCGTTGTACATGGGTGAACACCTTCATTTTTTGGTTGAGCCACTAGCATTTTTAAGAGCTGTTCCCGAAAGGATTAGGACCAAGTGAGTTGTAAAAATGTTTTCCCTAACTTCTGTTTCTTCTCCTGAGGGAAAAAAAAATAAACCTTTCACCCCAAAGTAAGGTGTGGCATGGGTCTTTTCTTATCGCCTTCCTCTTAAACAAGTCTTTTAGGGAAGTCAGCTGAAGAAACAGATCTAAGTGAATCAAGTGCAAGATCATTTCTCCTGTAACAAAGGAATATGGCTCTGTAAGTCAAGTTTGAAGTCTTGTGTTTAACATTGTGTACTTTCTGCCTGATAGAGAATGCTTTTGGTTGGTTTCCTTTGCGGCAAAGACAGGTTGATCTCTTCTCAGAAAGCTGCTTGTGTCTTAAATTCACTAGCCAAGGCTGACCTTGAACTAACTTTATGCTCTTGCTGGATTTTGGGTGTGATCCCAGCTTGGGTCCTGCAGGGAGTGTGCTTGGACAAAAGAGCTCTTCTGCACCCCACCCCAAGTGTCTGTACATGAAAACAATTTCATCACATGAGTTCAACTTGGAAGTCAAGGTTCTTAACACTGGGACATGGAGATCAAAGCAGGCTTGGCAAGTGCCCTTACCCACTCAACCCTCTCACCAGCCCCACCTGTTGGCTTTGTTTTGTTGACAAGCAAGGACTCACCAAACACCCCTTTTGAGATGAACAAGATTTATCATCTGAGCCGGGCGGTGGTGATGCATGCATCCCAGCACTTGGGAGGCAAATGCTGGTGGATTGCTCTTGAGTTCGAGGCCAGCCTGGTCTACAAAGCGAGTCCAGGACAGCCAGGGCTACACAGAGAAACCCTGTCTCGAAAAAGCAAAAAACAAAAAGTAAACATCTGAGGTTTTTAGTGCTTGATTATGGTCAGTGCCCCTTCCAAGGAGGAGGTGAGAATAAGCCAGCTTGGAGAACTGCCGAGCCTTTATTATCAAATACCTTGAAAGGGAACTGCATCACCATAGAAATGTGCAAATGTGAGGTTTGCATAACAGGTTTTCCGCCACAAGCACACCATACTGTAATCATGCAAACAGGATCCTGTGCCTGCTCCAGTCTGCCCCGTCTTCGCATGGGTTTCGTCACCAGATGACAGTAACTGTTTACTGTACAGCTGCTTTGTGCTGAAACAGAAGTGCCTTGAGTTCAAGGCCAACGTGGGGAAAGGAGCTGCGGAGATGGCCTGCAGTTTAGGAGTGCTAACTAACTGCTCTTCCAAAGGGCCTCCATCAGCTCCCAGCATCCATGGAAGGCAATTCAATCACCTGAAAAGCTCCGGGTCGGATGCTCCTCACCTGTTCCCACGCTTCCTCACAGACACGGAGAAAGGGAAGTGATCCGTTGCAAGTGTGGTTCAGTGGCTGTGTGCACACGTAAGGTCCTGAGTTGGATTCCAGGACTAAAAAGGCTGAGCCATAGACAGGTGTATTTATTCCCTTCGTAGAGGCATGTTGGGACACTGGTACCCAAGGGAGAATAAGGCTTAATATGCTAAATCACTTGGCAGACACCTGTGGCCCCAGCAGGAACATCAGGTCCCAGGCAAGTCCCTCAGATCCTGACCTGGTTCGGTTCTGCTCAGTGCTGGTCCTGTTGATAATTGGGTGGGTTTGTTATTTTTGATGCAGGGCCTAGGCTCACGTTGAACTTTGGATACTCGTACCTCACCGTTGCATGCCACCATGATGGTCCCATTGACGCTTGATGATGTGAAGCTGGTTCTATATACTGTCCCTTACTTTACCTTAAGAATTTGAATCAGCCAGGCGTAGTGCTGTACACCTTTGATCCCAGTACTTGGGAGGCAGAAGCAGTTGGATATCGGTGAGTTCAAGGCCAGCCTGGTCTACAGTCAGTTAAGGACAGCCAAGGCTACACAGAGAAAGGCTGTCTCAAGGAAAAGAACAAAACCAAAAAAAACTTGGATCAAGCCAGTTTGTGTGGTGCACACTTGTGATCCCGGCCCAGGGGAGGCTGGGGGTATTGTGGGTTGGAGGTCAATCACCTGGGAACCCTAGTGACTGCAGATGGAGGCCCGAGGGTCTGGTGTTTTGCTTTTTTTGTTTTGGAGTTTGTTTTTGTTTTGTTCGAGACAGAGTTTCTCTGTGTAGCCTTGGCTGTCCTGGACTCGCTTTGTAGGTAGACCAGGCTGGCCTCAAATTCACAGAGATCCACCTGCCTCTGCCTCCCGAGTGCTGGGATTAAAGGGCTGGGGGCTCTGGTGTTAAAGGGCAGCTGTTGCCACTTGGGGATTTGAAGCCAGTTCAGGCTGCCTGGAAACTTGTTTGGGGCAAACAGTACAAAGTGGGTGTGGTGGTGCATATCTTAATTTCACCACCACTTGGGAGGAGTTTAAAGCCAACCACAACTCTTACTCAAAGGGTAACCTGAATTACTAGAGAACTGTAGTGACAAAAACACACACGTGCTGGTGCGCGCGTGCACACACACACACACACACACACACACACACACACACACGCCCAGTGTTGGACACAATGCTCTGGTGAAACCCAGAGCCTTTGAAAGCTAGGCAAGCCCTCATGTAGCATCTAGCCCTTTCATTTGGTGATTTTACAGCTTTCTGAGTTGTAGTTGTGTTGGTGAGGGAATGCTGCAGTTTAAAACCACAGCCTGGTGTATTGTTACTCTGCTGAGCTACACCTGGGAGTCCTGTGCAGGAACTCAGCCAGGTCATGCTGCTGTGGGAGAAGTCTTTCCAAGGCAGAGGTGTCACTCATTTGTTAGCGTGTGTTTTAACCTTTGCAAGGTCCTGAGTTCAGTCTTATGCACGCCCACTGCAACCTTGCCCCTCCCCTCCCCCCTTTTTGAGGTGCAGTGACATAATAGCCCAGGCTGGGATCAAACTTGCCTCTGCCTGTCAAATCCTGATCGGAGGTGGCCACGAAGCCAGCCTAAAAACTCTTTCTCTAAAAACAAGTTTTGTTCTGTTTTTGTTTTTGTGTTTTTTAGAGACAGAGTCTCTCTGTGTAGCCTTGGCTGTCCTGGACTCGCTCTTGTAGACCAGGCTGCTCTCAAACTCCCATCAATCCACCTGTCTCTGCTTCCCGAGTGCTGGGATTACAGGCATGCACCACTACGCCCAGCAAAAACAAGTTTTGTTAACTAGAAGATTTTACAAAAATGAGCATGAGAAAAGTACCATTACAGTGTGACTACTGCCAGTTAACCAAAGCACAGGCTATTCCTGGAATGGAAGACTCTGGGCTTGTCCAGTGATTTCAGAATCCTGCCTTCATGAGCCTCCCCCACCCCCTCTTCAAAGGCTTCTCCGGAGATTTGAAAACTTGTTTCTGTCTCGGTTCACAGTAGTTACAGCATTGGTTTAGCTTATCTCAGTTATGTGAAGCATCTGGAAGGGGGAGGGGCATCCGCCGCATGCTGGTGAGTCAGAGCCCTGAGGGCTGAGGTGGCAGTGTGTTTGGAGCCTGAGAGTCCCTGTGCTGCCCAGGGGAAACCTGGACTTCAGTGACTTTCCTACCTGAGACCAGGGGAGAAGGGACTGGCTTTGGGTCAGAAATTCTTTACTAATGACTAGAGACAGGGTCTCATTTACCCTGGCTAGCCTTGAACTCCTGACCTTCTTGCCTTGAGCTCTCAGGTGCTGTTGTTACAGGCCTCTGCTGCTGCACCAGGCTGTACGCTAATAGTTGTAAGGAGGTAGAAGAGGAGGGCTGTGTGCAGTGGTTCTTTTCTGGCTTGCGAGTCTGTGTGTAGCCCAGGCTGGCCCCGAGTCTGTGTGTAGCCCAGGCTGGCCCGGACCCTGCAGTCTTCTCTCCTTCCTCTGCCTCCAGCTGTGGTAGGTCAGTATACTCAGTCCCTGACAGCGGGGAGTGTGTCGGACCAGCTTTACAGTGATTTGAAAAAGCTACTTTTTCTTTTTGGTTTTTTTCTAGACAGGTTTTCTCTGTGTAGCCTTGGTTGTCCTGGACTCACTTTGTAGACCAGGCTGGCCTCGAACTCACAGAGATCCACCTGCCTCTGCCTCCCGAGTGCTGGGCTTACAGGAGTGCACCACCATGCCCGGCTCACTTTTTCTTTTAAGGGTCTATCTTATTTATTTTAGTTTTTGAGGCTGGGATCCTCCTGCCCCTCCTCCCAAGTGCTAGGATTTGTGGCCTGTCACCACATCCTGCTTTTTTATTTTTGTTTGTTTTTGTTTTTCAAGACAGGGTTTCTCTGTGTAGCCCTGGCTGTCCTGAACTTTGTAGAAAAGACTGGCCTCGAACTCACAGTGCTGGGATTTAAGTTGTGCACCACCACACCCAGCCTACTGTCTTTTTCTTTTGAGACAGGCCTCACGGTGTGGCTGTAGCTTGGAGCTTGTTGTGTAGAACAATCGATCATGCGCACACCTTTTTTTTTTTTTTTTTTTTTTTTTTTTTTTTGGTTTTTCGAGACAGAGTTTCTCTGTGTAGCCTTGGCCATCCTGGACTCACTTTGTAGACCAGGCTGGCCTCGAACTCACCATGCGCACACCTTTAATCGCAGCACTTGGGAGGCAGAGGCAGGTGGATCGCTGTGAGTTCCAGGACAGCCAAGGCTACACAGAGAAACCCTGTCTCAAAAAAAAAAAAAAAACCAAACAAACCAACAAAGAACAGTAGATCATGATAGCCTTGAACTCCCGAGATCTGAATCCCAAGTGCTCGGATTATCTTACATGGGCATGTGAGTGGGGCGGGGCCCTTGGAGCTGGGATTACAGGCATCTGCCAACTGCCTGATACACATGCTGGGAACCAAACTGTGGTTTTTACAAGAACACCATACGCTCTTAAAGGCTGAGTCCTCACCCCTCTCACCTAAAAAAGAGTCTAGTTTGTATATGTATAGTGATTATATATACAATCACTTGAGTGTGTGTGTGTAACCATATGTCCTAGGGACTGGGGACATCAGCCTCTGTCCAGAGAACTGATCTGACCCTCACAGTCTACCGCAATGCACTCTGGGAGGTCGTGACGTTACAGTGAGTAGCTATGTTAAGTACTTGACATTATTGTTCCCTGGACTCAGTCTTCCAAATGCTGGGACTCAGGTGCTGTCCGCACCTGACCGTCGCATGGGCAGCATATTACAGAAGAGCCCGAAGCTCACAGCAGCCAGGGAAAGCAAACATGTTTTTGAGCATAGGACTGAGAGCTACACTCTGCAAAACACAATTTTAGTTGGAGCCACCCCTGAAAGTTACTGAGTCCGTGGTGGCTTCTCCTCTTCATCCTGCTCCCGTGGGAGACTCCATCCCTGCACACATCCCATCCCGACTAGTTTGCTTTGCCTCAGACTCCCCGCAGGCCGCATTCTTCTCGCCCATGAGCTCATTGTTTTAGCTTCCTTGCTGGTGTGAGTCCACCCTGACTGGCTCGGGCTGCATTCCATTCAGAGTGTCACCACCCCCACGTGGTGTGATCACATGTGTGTATGTTTATTCAAGTTAGCCTGGGACAAGGTGCGCTGGGAAAGAGACCAAGAAAATAGTCAAGGAAGCAGCTTAGCTGTTAGGCATTATCCTGGGTTGAAGAAGCTTGCAGCACCCCCACCCCCACCACGGGGTTTCTCTGTGTAGCCCTGGACAGGCTTTGTAGGCCAGGCTGGCCTCGAACTCACTGAGATCCACCTGCCTCTGCCTCCCAGAGTGCTGGGATTACAGGCCTGCGCCACCACCACCCGGGCACTTGCAGCTTTTTTTAAAGAAGGTGGTGGGCAGTGTGTACTAGGTGGGCCTCACACTTGCAGCAGTGTCCTGCCTTAGCCGCCACCACGTGCTAGAATTGTAAGCCTGAACCACCATGCCTGGTGTCCCTGTACCTAGGTCTGTCAAGCGCGCTCTGCTCCTCGGTGTGTCTGCAGCAGTCTAGCCTTGGAGCTGGGCGGCAACAGACAAACAGCTGTTAGGTTGTTTAGGCTTCCTGAGGATGACGGTTTTGTTTATTTCCTTCTGACCCTGAGAATCCAGGTCTGAGGATCAGTGCAGCCACAGGTGAAGGCTGTACAGAGGGGCTTTCTCTGGTGTGGAACATTCTGGATTAGTAGTACAAGCTTGAGAGATGTACTTCTGCCTTCTCTCTGCCCTCTCTTCATTAAAAAAAAAAAAAAATCAATTATGCCAATAATCCCAACACTCGAGAGGCAGACACAAGAGGACCTGAGTTCAAGGGCAGCCTGGGCTACAGAAAGACTCTATTCCATATAAGACACAACAAAAAATTTAAACCTGCAGACAGAGGCTGCGGCAAGTGACGTTTTCTCAGTTCTCAGAAATCCCTCATGAGGCAGTGAAACAGAAACAGGGAACCAACTGTGTTGAAATGAGGGTGAGTGTGTGTGTGTGTGTGAGTGTGTGTGTGTGTGTGTGTGTGTGTGTGTGTGTGTGTGTAAGTAATGTGGCTTGTTTTGCGTTTTGCATCTGTTTGGTCCTGGGGATCCAGTGGGGGCCCTTGAGCACCGCTAAACACAAACTCCCACCGCGGTGCACCCCAGCCCTGATCGGCAACAGGAACAGCCTCTCCGTGGAGCACCATGATGATGCCGGGCTCGGGGCGCTCTTGTTGCCTGCCGTCACCCACCCCACTGTGGTGGTTGAAGTCTGTGTCTGTTCTGTGTTGTGATCTATACAGAGGATAGACTTGGAGGCCAGCCTGGTCTACAAAACGAATCCAGGACAGCCAAGGCTACACAGAGAAAAACCCTGTCTCAAGAAACCAAAACCAGGCCGGGCGTGGTGGCGCACGCCTTTAACCCCAGCACTTGGGAGGCAGAGGCAGGCGGATCGCTGTGAGTTTGAGGCCAGCCTGGTCTCAAAGTGAGCCCAGGACAGCCAAGGCTACACAGAGAAACCCTGTCTCAAAAAACAAAAAACAACAACAAAAAAAAAGAAACCAAAACCAACCAAACAAAAAACCTGCTTCTATCTCCCAAGCCCTGGGACTACAGGCATGTACCACCAACACCTGTTTTTCTTTTTTTTTGTTTTTGGTTTTTTTTTTTTTTGTTTGTTTTTTTGTGGGTTTTTTTTTTTTTTTTTTTTTTTTTTTTTTTTTTTTTTTGAGACAGTTTCTCTGTTTTAATCCTGGCTGCCCTGGAACTCAGTCTGTTGACCAGGCTGATCTAAAACTTAAGAGATCTGCCTGCCTCTGCTTCCTGACCCCCCAGCTTCATTTAAAATTTGTATTACATTAAAAAACTATTACATAGGCCAGGCGGTGGTGGCGCACACCTTTAATCCCAGCACTCGGGAGGCAGAGGCAGGTGGATCGCTGTGAGTTCGAGGCCAGCCTGGTCTACAAAGCGAGTCCAGGACAGCCAGGGCTACACAGGGAAACCCTAAGTTCTGATGGAAACGCAGCTTTGCTCATCTGTCATGGCCCGCCCCTCTTGTGCTGCAGCTCGTAGAAGTGCGCGGTTGCCGCAGGGATGGCGCAGCCCGCGGACTCGGAAGTACTTGAGCGTCTGGTGGGTAGAGAAAAGGTTGCTCACCCGCCTGCACTAAAAGCAAGCGTGGGTGTGTGAGAACAGGCGAGGCGTGTGGTACATGTCTGTAGCCCAGCACTTGGGAGGTGGAGGCAGGAGGACCTGGAAAGTGCTGCTGCAGCTACAATGCACCCTGTCTCACAAAACAACGGGCTGGAGAAACGGCTCAGGGGTGAAGGGTGCTGGCTGCTCTTCCAGAGTCCCGTGCTCAGCACTCACATGGCAGCTCACACAACTGTCTCTAACTCCCGGGGGTGCGATAGACATATCTGCAGACAAAACACCAGTGCACACAAAATAAAAACAATTTTAAAACGGCAGGGAAACGGCAGCCAGTGCTCCGACCGAGCGAGGCCAGGGGAGCTGTGATGTGAGAAAGGCTCAGCTAATCCAGAGGCAGGCGGACTCGGCACCTCCCATGTTAGTTAGGTACCCTTCCCTTAGTGTAGGGACCCAGGCATAAAGAATGCTACTCTCCTGTGGCAAAGCCTAGAAGGATCTAACGTGGAAGCAGCAAGAGGGCTCCGCTCAGCAGGTAAAGGCACTTGCTGCCCAGTGTGATGACCTAGTTCCAGTCCCAGGCCCCACGGGATAGGACGAGAGCATACGCCGAGAGTTGTCCCCTGACCCCAGCACCTGTGCAGCAGCGGCAACTGCACACGGCTTCCACACACACAATCAATGGGGGAGGGGAAGCCTGGGTGGCTCCTCCACACCGGAACCAGGTTTTTTGGTTCTCACGCAGGAAATGAATGCCCTGGTCTGCTTTACTTCTGTGGGGGTGGGAGTAGAGCAAAGTGGACGGTTTCGTTCTGAAGTCCAGGTTGGCTGGGAACTCTGGGTAATCTGTCCTCATCTTCGAGTGTTGGGGCAAAGGCTTGCAGCACACCCAGCTGATGTTCCAGTCAGCTAATTAATTGCTGGGGCCGCCTACCTTCCTACCTCAGCCCTGAGACTCCCTCCTTTGACGTTTTCCCCCATGTCCCAGATTGGTGACTGGTGCTGGTTACGCTAGGTTAACCCACACTGTTTCTCTCTCTCCCTGTCCTTGTCAGACCTAGGTACTTTCCTGAGACTTCCTGTACAAAGAAGGTGTTTTCTCACCTCTTCACCCGCCTGCAACAAGTAAATCCTCTCCTAAAGACACCCTCGCTCTGCTCAGGGACGGTGGGTTCGAGGGGTGCTGGGGCGGAGCGGGAGACCACTCCCTCCACCCAGGCCACTGCAGCAGCAGAAGGGCCCCTGGCTCAGGAGAAGAGAGAGCAACTCCGTGAACGTTGGGTTTGGTGGCGCGTGCCCAGCCAGGAGGTCACCGCCAGCTCCCAGCAAGCCTGAGCAGCAGAGAGGGCAGGCAAGAAAAGAAAGAGGGCCAGCTGAGCGAGTCCTCCATCCCACATCCTCGAGCCTTAGTGTCCGCCTGGCCCTCAGCTCCAGGCCTCGCCCGGGAGGTCTTGGACACTCCGCGCCCTGCATCACTCCCGCTGACCAGAAAGTGGAGTCCTGATGTGGAGGAGGAGGGAGTGTTGAGCCTCCATCACACCCACCTTTGCAGCTGTGTGCACCTGCTCACGGTGTGGCCTGGAGGGGTGAGGAAGTCTGGTTGCTAAATTTAGTAGAAAGGCTGCAGCTTAAACTGGGTATTTACCCCAGGAAGTCCAAGAAAGAGGGAGGGGACCCTACCCACTGGGGCTTCAACTATCTAATGCGTGGCCCGAGGCGGCACGCATGCACAGTAAGCTCTCTGCCCAGCGCAGCCGCGCCATCTGTGTACCAGAACCACCGCCTCCTGGCAGCAAACCCTCGGGAACCGAGGACTCCTCTGCGCGCTTGGTTCTGTGCAGGCATTTGCTGCTGTCGCCCCACCCCGCCCCCACCTCCAGTCTCAAAGGTCCAGTTCCTCTAAGTCCTTCCCTAAACTCCCCGCCGCGCACCAAACCAGGGGCTTCACCACAGCTGTCTGCCCTTTGGGTTTCAACTTCCTCACTCAGACCCTACAGGGTTTCAGAGGCCAACAGCGCAGTGACTGGCCACACGGCCGGGGCGCGGGGGGAGCAGGGAAAGGCTGCTTACGTCAGCCTTCCCTTCCCAGAAAGGTGGGCCCTGACCCCAGCCGCGCGCAGGGACCCTGGACAGTCCTCGGGGACTGCAAGGACTCCTCCTCACAGTGGGGAAGACAAGGGCAGGACCTCCCCGGCCCCAGAGTAAGGAGGCCGGACGCTCAGGGGCTACCCGAGAAAGAAAGGAGGTGGTCACGATGTTGGGGAGCCCTGGAGGGCGACGCCCGCGTTCTCCACCTGTGATTGGCTCTCAAGCCCAGACTAAACTCCAAGCCTGCCCAGCAACAGCCCTAAGAGGCCTGAAAAGGGAGGGGAAGTCAGCTGAGCGGCGCCTCCGCCCCTGCCCGGCTTCCAGGAACTGGCGGGAGGGGCCGGCATGGCAGCCACCCCTCCCGCGCGCTGGGGCTTTGCCGTTACCGCCTGTGTCTGTAAGCTAGTTCCTGTACCCCATTTCTGCAGACCCCACATCTTTGACTCCCAGGCTTACCAGAGAAAGAAATACATCTGACACTTCTTCAGAGGCAGAGAATTCCTGTAGCCTTGCTTTAAGTCCTGTTCGGGGCTGTAGTCAGTTGGGTTTTGTTTGTTTTTTTCTTAGTGTCTTTTGAGACAGGGTCTCACAGTATAGCCCAGGCTGGCCTTGTAATCCGCCTGCCTCAGCTAGGATCACCCCATGGCTGCTGCTGCTGCTGCTGGGGTTTTTTGTTTTTGTTTTTTTCTTTTTTTGTCTTTTTGAGACATTGTTTCTGTGTTGCCTTGTCTGATCTAAACTCACTTTGTAGACCAGGCTGGCCTCGAACTCACAGCGATCCGCCTGCCTCTGCTTCCCCAGTGCTGGGATTAACGGCGTAGGGCACCACGCCCGGCCTCATGGCTTCTTTTTTTAATGAAAAATAAAAAGGAAAGGGAATTACTCCTCCTAGGTATGGTGAAGTAGAAAACTTAGGGATAAAAGGGAGAGCACAGCCAGAGGCCGACTCAACTGGGAGCGTCGGAGTGGCCTTGACCCTGAGCCGTGTGGAGAGGGGGGAGGGAAAGGAGGGACCAGGCCCAGCAGCCAAGAGGCCAAGGTATAAAAGGGGTGGGCCCCCCAAGCGGTTAATTATATAGGGAAGAGCTGCCCTGCCCCTGGGCTGGGAGAGTAGGGGGTGGGGTATGTTAGCCATACAATGCAACAGGTAGGGACTGAGGGATGCTGGGAGAACCTGGCAGCCAGGTCAGCTTTGATATGAAGTAGGCACCTCAGCCGTTTGTCCCAGGTTTGAAAAATAACCTTTTCTGGCCGGGCGTGGTGGCGCACGCCTTTAATCCCAGCACTCGGGAGGCAGAGGTAGGTGGATCGCTGTGAGTTCGAGGCCAGCCTAGGCTACAAAGCGAGTCCAGGACAGCCAAGGCTACACAGAGAAACCCTGTCTCCAAAAAAAAACAAAAACAAAAAACCTTTTCTGGTCCCACCCACTCTCCTCCCACTGTCCCCTCGGACCTGTCTTCTTCCTGCTCAGCCACATCCAACCCTGGGACAGACTGAGTCCCAGAGCAACGAGCTAAAGGATTTGCTACAGTAGAAAAACCGTATCTCTACAGCACCTTGGTGTACAAAGAGTCCAGATATGTTCAGAAAACAGCAGTCACTGAGACGTTTTGCTAATGGCCAAGCTCAGCTTGTTTGGAGAGGCAAGGATGGGACGGGCCTGTCTCCAACAAATGGCGCGGGGGGGGGGGGGGCACCTGAAGCAATAACCTCAGGCCTCAGAACCGAGGGGCCAGGGGAGAATTTGCCCGTGGACACGGCTGCTCCTTCACCTTTAGCAAGTTATTTACTTTGAAAGAAACACTGGGAGAGGAAGGGGAGAAGGGAAGAGGCGGGGTGAGACATCTCTGAGGAATGTGTCTCTGGCAGAACATCCGGTACGGTACTGCCTGGGCCCCTCCTCCTCAGTCCCAGAGAGGCCCAGCTCCTGTGAGTCGGCTGAGCAAGGAGAGAGGGCAAAGTCCGCACCACGTGCACACGGGGGAAGCAGTAAGCCAAGCATTTAAGAGGGAAGTGGGTAAAAGAGGGCATGACCATGACAGGGCAGAGCAAGAAGACCCGAAAAGGGACACACGGAGGAAGGGCGAGAGGGAGCGAGCGAGCAAGCGAGCGAGCGCGAGCGCTTGGCCCCAGATCGAAGTCCTAAAGCCTACAGGAAGAACCTTCCCAGAAGCCACTTTCTGCTGGGATCCAAGCACCTGTTGCTGTTCCTAAACTGGAAGAGGTAGCGGCCTCTAGTGGCCAGTGATCCCTCTGCAGTTCTGGGGCGGACCGGATCGCACAGGCAGGCTGCCCTGGTCCTCAGCCCTTGAGGGCCGCGCTCCCCCCCCATCCCCACGTGCCGGTCCCCTTCCCACACCCTACTCTGGCCTCACACTGCCCGGATGACCAGGTCCCCGCATGAGGGTCATGAAAAGCCTGCCTCATTAATCTGTCACAATCAACTTTAATAAAAAATAAATTAGTTAAGGGATGGGCACCGTTTTGGTTTGGGGGGGGGGAGGCTGGGGCTAAGATGTCCTGTGCTGGCGTTTGTCTATTTTAGCCCCTGCACAACTGGTCCCTGCTCCGGAGGGGTGGGTGCTGTCCTTCCTGGGTAAGGTAGGGTAGCCGTGGCTGACTGCACCCCTGGCTAGTCAGAGAGGTGGGGTGCAGAGGCTAGATGATGGACCAGCAAGGTAGCTGGGAAGAAGTGAGGATTGGGGCACAAAACTTCTGGGGAGCACTCTCTAAGTAGCTCAGATTGGCATGGAAATGTTACGTCAGCTTTCTCCCCAGCCCGGAGGAGAGCCGGGCACACAGCCATTGTCGCTTCCCGTTCCTTGTCAGTCTGCTTTTGAGGAAGTGACATATGCGGGGGGAAACACCCAGGTAGGCCCGGTGCACGCATCCCGGAGCCTCGCACTGTAGTACAAACCCAACAGCGGGTCAAGGGTCGCCTTGCTCTCTCACTCACCCGGAAGACACCTCAATGGTGGGACTGAGACCACGTGAAAATCCAGGGCTACAGAGTGGGCTCGTCAACAGGTGACCAGTGGCGGCACAAGAAGACCGTGAAGAGAGGCCCCTTGGACCCAGTTCACGCAGGCTCCGGCTGGGCCCGCTCCAGGACGTGGGCACAGGAGCGGCAGCAGGTAGCCGTGTAGTAGGGGTAGACGCAGAGCCGGGCCTGAACCACCAGGGGGCAGTGTGGCGAGCCGTCCTTGCATTGGTCATCTGAGGACAGGGGTCAAGGATGCAAGCCGGGACTCACGTCATCCCGCACGTTCCCCGGAAGTCCCCTCGACCGAGGGCGGCTCGGGGAGTTCCTTACCGGGGCGCTGGTTGCAGGGTTGGCTGTTACACGGCCTCTTCCTGGAGGGCCGCAGGTGAGGGGGGCACCGGGCGCCGAGCGTCTGGTTGGAACTCAGGCACTGGACTTCCCGCGTCTGTGTGCCTCCCTGGCAGGAGCGAGAGCACTGGGGAGAGCGTCACCCTCAGATCAGACCTCTCAAGTCCCCACGACTGCTCCCCAGGCCACCCACTTCCTCCCCCGAAGGACAGTGGTGGAACCTTATCCAGGGACATTATTATAAAACCCTGCACTTGGGAGGCAGAGGCAGGTGGATCACTGTGAGTTCGAGGCCAGCCTGGTCTAAAAATCGAGTCCAGGATAGCTAAGGCTACACAGAGAAACCCTGTCTCAAAAAGAAGAAAAAAATCCCAAATGGAGAGGGCCAACCAGTCTTCCAAGTCCACAGGAACATGAGACACCATGAAAGCACGGCTGGGTTGCCCTGGGCTGAGTGCAAGGCTTTGCCCGAGGCCCAGGTGCAGCAGGGCAGGCGAGCCAGGCACTCACCGGGCTCCACACAGTAGAAAACCATCGGTCCTCACAGGCCTGGCCTTGGCACGGCTGCAGGGCAGGGGGCCTGGGGAGGTGGGAACAGTTGCTGGGGGAAGTCACGTTGAACTCAGCCCCCAGTTTGGACACACAGATAATGTCCCTGTGTTGCGTGCCAGAGCCGCACTCCGAGGAACACTGTAAGGTAGGGGAGGAGATTACTCTCCAGTTACCAATGTGGACTCGTCTCCTGTCCCCCATCCCGGGGCCCTCGGCTGACCTCACTCCAGGGCCCCGTGTACCAGCGCCACGTCCTCTCGCAGGGCCCGAAGCTGCAGGCACGCATGTCAGGAGGGCGGCTTCTGAGCGGGCAGCCCTGCGCGGCCTCCTGCTCTCCCTGGAGGGTCTCCCCGCTCCAGAGGCAGACCACTGAGCGTCGCTGGATTCCTGTCCCACACTCCGCAGAGCACTGTTGGGGGAAAGTGGCCCGTGTGAAGGGAGGCTGCTGATATGGGGAATGCCCCTGCGGTACCAGCCTGGGAAAGGAGACCGGCAGCTCGGTATCCATGCTGGCCTCGAACTTGGGATGAAGCTAAGATAACCTAAATTTCTGATCCTCTTGCGTCTACCTCTTAGGTGCTGGGATGACAGGTGTGTGCCACTACACCTAGTTGTGTGGCGGTGTGATTCTAAGTAGGACCTCATGCATGCTAGGCAAGCACACAACACCCTACCTTTTTTTTTTTTTTTTTTTTTTTTTTTCTCGAGGCACGGTCTGTCTGTGTAGCCTTGGCTGTCCTGGACTCACTTTGTAGACCAGGCTGGCCTCGAACTCACAGCGATCCACCTGCCTCTGCCTCCTGAGTGCTGGGATTACAGGCGTGCGTGACCACGCCCGGCTCTCCCTGCTCTGTTTTACTTTGTCATTTAATGTGTATGTGTGTGCCACGCATACCCACAGAGGCCAGAAAAAGGTACCAGATCTCCTGGAACTGGAATTACCAGCGGTTGGAAGCCACTTCATGTGGCTGCTAAGAACTGAACCCGGGTCCTCTGGGAGATCAGGGAGCACCCTTAACTACTGAGCTATCTCTCCAGCCCACTTTTTTCTTCTTTTCTTTTTCTTTGGATTTCATTTGTTTGTTTGTTGTTCGTGGTTTTTGAGATGTCTCATTTTGTAGCCCTGGCTAGCCTAGAACTCAGGATGCAGACCAGGCTGGGGATTAAAGGTGTGCACTACCATGTCTGGCCTGCTTTTGTTTTTTTGTTTGTTTGTTTGTTTTTTAAAAAGATAGGTTTGCCAGATGGTGGTGGCACACTCTTTTATTCCCAGCACTGGGGAGGGAGGCAGGTGGATCTCTGAGAGTTCCAGGCCAGCTTGGTCTACAGAGTTAGTTCTAGGACAGCCAAGGCTACACAAAGAAATCCTGTCTCAAAAAAAAAAAAAAAAAAAGACAAGGGGCTGGAGAGATGGCTCAGAGGTTAAGAGCACTGACTGTTCTTGCAGAGGTCCTGAGTTCAATTCCCAGCAACCACATGATGGCTCACAGCCATCTACAGTGTGACTTCCACTCCTGCCCATCACTCACAGCCATCTGTAATGTGACTTCCACTCCTGCCCATCGCTCACAGCCATCCACAGTGTGACTTCCACTCCTGCCCATCGCTCACAACCATCTACAATGTGACTTCCACTCCTGCCCATCACTCACAGCCATCTACAATGTGACTTCCACTCCTGCCCATCACTCACAGCCATCTACAATGTGACTTCCACTCCTGCCCATCGCTCACAGCCATCTGTAATGTGACTTCCACTCCTGCCCATCGCTCACAGCCATCTACAATGTGACTTCCACTCCTGCCCATCGCTCACAGCCATCCACAGTGTGACTTCCACTCCTGCCCATCGCTCACAACCATCTACAATGTGACTTCCACTCCTGCCCATCACTCACAGCCATCTACAATGTGACTTCCACTCCTGCCCATCACTCACAGCCATCTACAATGTGACTTCCACTCCTGCCCATCGCTCACAACCATCTACAATGTGACTTCCACTCCTACCCATCGCTCACAGCCATCTACAATGTGACTTCCACTCCTGCCCATCGCTCACAACCATCTGTAATGTGACTTCCACTCCTGCCCATCGCTCACAGCCATCTACAATGTGACTTCCACTCCTGCCCATCGCTCACAACGATCTATAATGTGACTTCCACTCCTACCCATCGCTCACAGCCATCTACAATGTGACTTCCACTCCTGCCCATCGCTCACAACCATCTACAATGTGACTTCCACTCCTACCCCATCCACCCACAAATGCATAAATAAAATTGATAAAATAAAAATAAAAAAAATAAAAATAAAAATAAAAAAAAAGGACAGGTTCTACTGTAGAAGCTTTGTAGTCCAGGCTGGCCTTGTACCTGATCCAGTCTCTCACACCAGCCTCCCGAGCACTAGTGTGACACGAGTGAATGTATTTCCCAGTTAACCCTGAGGTCCTAGGTCACGGACAATAAACACTTATCAAGGCTGTGTTGGACAGGCTGCGACAGGGTGGCCTGGGGTTCAGTTACCAAGGAAGCCAGACTTGCCCCCAAAGAAGTAGGGGACCCACCTTGGAACTCCAGTCGCTGTAGAACCAGGCTGTGGTACAGGGACCCATGTCACAGGCCTCTCTGCTGGGGGGCGGCGGGGGCCCCGAAGCACACTCCTGCTTGCTCACTTCATCGCCATTGTTTCCAACACACCGAACCTGCCGGCTCCTCTGACCACGACCACAGCGCACAGAGCACTGAAGGACAAGAGACCCAAGGCTGGGCATCAGCCGGCCCCCAGGCCTCCTGCAGGCTCAAGTCTCTTAGCAAATATATTTCGTTACGAACTTATTAACCCAGAGTACCTCACTTATAACCTGACTAACCTAAACAATAGGAAAAGGAGATTAAAGAACACAGTAATGAAACCGTAAGGATATCAGTTCCGAGGAATGATTCTCCTGGCATAATCAGCAGGATTTCTTCTGCTGGAGCCTCAGTGGGAGCCCCAAAGCCTTCCCTTGAGTTCTCTCTAGGAGCATCCCCAAGCGGAGCGATGAACAGCCAAAACTGTCCCAAGTCTCCAAAGGCCCTTTAGTTTTCCTGCTCTCCTGTTCCTGTAGGTTTTTGGGTTTTGTTGTTGTTGTTGTTTGTTTTGTTTTTTTACTGCCCCTCTGGCTTCCCATTTCTCTCCAGCCCCTTCCACACATTGGTGCTCTGACCACCTGGCCCTTGGAGCAGGGCAGGGCAGCAATTGTGGGACACACTTGCTCTCAGGTACCAGGCTTTCTTCCTTTATCAACAACAGCACCATTTGTTTTCTATTTGCTTCAACTTCTACCTTCAAATTTTCTAGTTGTACTGCCAACTCTGCCGTCTTTCCCAGAAGCATAGAATTTACTGACCCTCCCGGGTTTTGCATCTTGTCAATCTTTCTTCCAATCTTTTAAAATATGTTATACAATAAAAAGACCAAGAAAAATAAAAAATAAAAGATTCCGTCTGGGCATAA
The DNA here is from genome assembly GCF_903995435.1 of Acomys russatus. NCBI lineage: Eukaryota > Metazoa > Chordata > Mammalia > Rodentia > Muridae > Acomys > Acomys russatus. Next base: position 66,391,145 of record NC_067151.1, read on the forward strand.
GGCAGGGAAGGACTTTGTAACAGCAGCTGTGATTTTGCCGACACCCTGAGAAAGCACTACTATCTCTTGAAAACCATTGTCTTCCTCCACAACATTAGAAGTTACGTTACCCATGATGCCCAGAGCATCAAGAAAGAAACGCTCCAGCCTCACATTGTCTGAAACCAGGAGAGAAAACGGAAGAGGAAAGTTCTGGAACAGAAGAGGACACTGAAAACCTGACTGTGGGAAACAAGGACGAGAGTAAACTGAATAGGAAGCAGGACAAGGCTAAAACCACCCAATAGCGACCGCACCATGACACCATCGCTAGGGAGGATGGGAGAAGGCACACGGTGCCAGGGACGGGCGCAGAGAGAGCAGTGGCTGGGTAAAAGTTTTAGGAGGGGAGAACACGACACCAGCCAACGAAACAGGGCAAGGGAATAAAGTGGGGCCACGTCTTCCGCCTCCTGAAGGCAAAGGAGCCGGAACCTGGGCTGCGGCGCACGGTTACGTCAGCGTTTAAATGTGGTGGCAAACAAGGGCTTTTTCAGACCTTCACTGACAATTCACCAACAGAAAGCTTTTTTTCTGAAAGATGTACTCCCAGTAAATGGAAGAGGAAGAAGAAATGTGCGTCAAGGAAGACTGCGTAAAACTTGAGCAGACACGAGGCGCCATGCCGGAAGAACGGCCCGTGACAGTTTGAGCTTCCTGTTCATCAAAGAGGTAAAAGCCGCCAGTCCGGGAGGGAAGACTTTACCAAAAAGAAACGTTGGAACAGAAGGGTAAGGAAACTCTTAAAAAGCAAGGGACCTCGAGGGCAGTGGAGGAAGAAGACACCCCAGAACAGAGGAAGGAGCCTCAGAAGGGGCGGGGGGGGGGGGGGGAGCGGCCTCCGTACCACATGAAACGCAAGGCTCAATGTTTCTGGGCCTCACTGTGGTAGAAAAGCATGGAGTGGTGAGGACATTGGCTTAATTAGTTTGGTAGTAGATTCTGAATCAGAGGAAGAAGTAAACGAAAATATGTCTTCACGGAGTAGGAAAAAGAAGACCTTCCATGAACTTAAAGAACTTGCCTTTAGTGACTTGGTTTGGGACTCTAAGGGGAAAAAGCTGAAGTCCACCCTCCTCCGAAACCCGAGTTTCACAGACTGAGGGAGCTGAGCACAGGGCTCCCGGCTGCCAGTTCTGGTGCACTGGGGTTGCATATACGTCTTTTTTGAAAAGTTTCTTTCTTCCCTCTGCCCCAAGACAGGGTTTCTATGTATAACAGCCCTGAGTGTCCTGGAACTCACTCTGAAGACCAGGCTGGCCTTGAACTCAGAGATCCTCCTGCCTCTATTCCTGAGTGCTGGGACTAAAGGCGTGTGCCACCACCACCTGGCCTGTAAAGTGCCTGATGACAAAGAAAATGGTGGGAACACCACTGCCCCAGCTCTTTGGAGCACGCTTCTCAGGGGTCTTCCTTGCCTGGGCCCACTCACCTGGCTCCAGGGGGAGCTAACCTCCCAGCGGCCACAGAGGTGCAGCTGGCAAGGCTGGGTGATGTTTGGTCTGGGGAGGTGTCCACAACGCTCTGGAGGTACTGAGGAGCCACCGCCTCCAAATTCCTGTCTGCAGAGCAGCTGACGGTGCTGGGTGCCGGGGCCACAGGATCGGCTACAGGATGTCCACTCGCCAGCCTCCCAGCTGTGGACCAGGCAACAGGAAAGAGGGTGTGTGTGTGTGTGTGTGTGTGTGTGTGTGTGTGTGTGTGTGTGTGTGTGACCCTCAGTGGAGGCACATTTCACACTTGGAGTGTGCATTTCTAGCTGGGAAGGAAGCTGTCCAGTTTCCTCACAGCCTATGGGGCCTTTCTTATCTAATGTCGTCCTGCAGCCAGGAGCTGGGAAAGCGCTACCTAATCAGGATAAGGCCCTGAGGGCAGGGAGCAAGTCAAGGCCACTGAGTTTTAAGCATCCTAACCCTCCCTGTGGTCCATACTCACTGTGGGGGGCACGGGGGCCCATGGCAGGGTTCAGGGGAAGTTGGGGGTCTGGCACCCATGGCACAGCTCTGTTCATCCAACTCCTCTCCTGACTCACGGGAAATGCAGAGGAAAATGGGGCGCCAAAAACCTGAAGGGAGAGAGGCAGAGGCAGGTGGATCTCTGGGAGTTTGAGGCCAGCCTGGTCTACAAAGCGAGTCCAGGACAGCCAAGGCTACACTGAGAAACCCTGTCTTGAAAAACCAAACAACAACAACAAAACCCTGAAAGGAATAAGAGGGCAGGCAGGGGCAGCAGGAGGGCTCAGGGCCCTGTTCCATGAGACTCGGGACACAGGGTCCAACACCGACCCATGGTCCAGGGTATAAAGCCTTTGCAGACACATGCAGAGCAGGGCGTTTGGAAGTGCCAGCAAGACAGGCTCACTCGAAGTCTCACCTCTGCCGCAGGATGCCGAACACTTGGAGTGCCCCGCCTGCTTCCAGTACCCGGCCGCAGACCCGGCGACCGTCCTCACGTGAGTCGGAGCACGCACTTGGGGAATCCGCACCTGACGCTGGAGGGTGCCGGGTGCCCGAACAGGACGCGGGGCTGACGCAAGTAGGGGCTCCCCAGTCAGCACCTCTGCAGGGAAGGCGGGGCCTGATGATCCGATGCCTCCCTGGGACCCTGGAGCCCCACCGCTGCCTCACCCTCCACTTGTGGGTCTGGGGGCCCTGGTTTTACCAGGCTGAAGCTGAGGGTTTGTGGAAGGACTCTGAAGGACCTCGGGTGGGGAAGAGATGACATAGTGATAAAAAACACCTGGGTTGTCCTCCTGAAAGATCATCTGAGGAGAGAACAAATGTTTGGGGTAACAAGAGGGGCATAAGCCAGACCTCTCCCATCTTTGATCCCCGCTGCTCTACCCCTAAGGGGCCTCCCTCTCCGACAGCCTAGGGCCCCACTTCCCGCCTCAGGCTCACATAGACATCCACAGGCTGGGTGGTAGGACCGTCAGCAGACAGACTCTCCCCCTTGCCGTCCTCCCGAGGAGGACGCTTATAATGGAAGACAGTCCCGACGGCCGGATAGGACCCTGGAGGATCCACAGCCCAGTTGCCGTTGGTAATGGAGCGACCCCCAGGCCCTCGGAGTGCTGAAAGACAGAGACCCTGGCTGAGTGACAGAGAGGCTGTCTTCTGAAGCCTTTGTGCACCCAAGGACTTCGCCACCCACCATCTTCCGCACCCTCTGCACCAGGCTTGGGAGAAGGCCAGCAAGCTCTTCCTGTTTGGCCTTCTGCTGGGCTGCGGAGGGTGTGGAAGGCAAAGCACCGGGACTTAGGGCCGGGCAGAAGCCCAGTTTCTCACCCAGGTAATTGGAACTGGGTCGGAGCTGGGAGATCTGGAGCTGGGTGGCTCCTGCAGGGATCCACAGGATCTTCTGGTAACCCAAGGGGCCCCCTCTATCAGTGAGGTTTCCCGAGACGAGACGACAGGTGGAACCGTCACCTCCACAGACTCCACAGCCATCCGGACGCCTGCCAGAGCCAAGGATCCCGTCACAGCCGGGGCTCTGGGGAGAGTGAGGTGAGGCAGGGGCCACACAAACGCCAGGTGCACCTCACACCTGACCCTCCTACTCCACTCAGGGTCCCCAGCTCTCTCTCTCTCTCTCCTCCTCTCTCTCTCTCTCTCCTCTCCTCTCCTCTCCTCTCTCCTCTCTCTCTCTCTCCTCTCTCTCTCTCTCTCTCTCTCTCTCTCTCTCTCTCTCTCTCTCTCTCTCTCTCTCTCTCTCTCACACACACACACACACACACACACATCCCTGCTCAAGTGTGTTCTGCGAACTCCTCCACCGCCAAGAGGTTTGGAGATGCCTAGCCAAGGCTGGTAGGACCCTGCCTGACAACCCAAGCCTGGCAGGGCAGCGAGGACTTTCCTTTTGGCCACTTCAGTCTGGTGCTTTCACTGTTCTAATAATGAATTAAAGGAGTGTGTGTGTGTGTGTGTGTGTGTGTGTGTGTGTGTGTGTGTGTAAGTGAAGATGCACGTGTTGCCCTACCTCTCTCTCCCTCACCACCTTGCCCTCCCTCCTTCCCTCTCTCTCACCAGCACCCTGCCCTCCCTCCCTCTCTCTCACTAGCACCCTGCCCTCCCTCCCCCTCCCCCCACCAGCACCCTGTCCTCCCTCCCCCTCCCCCCCAGCACCCTGCCCTCCCTTCCCCTCCCTCACCAGCACCCTGCCCTCCCTCACCAGGCAGCGTCCAGCCACACAGATGTCTAAGGCTCCAGGCTGACACAGGGTCCCATCCTGCACCTTTTCCGTGTGGCGGACATAGAACCGGAAGCCGCGGGGGCGGCAGTTCAGCTCACAGCGCTGGGAGCCCTGAACTAAAAGAGAAGACATTGGATGTCTGGAGACCAAACCCAGGGCATCAGGCTTGAGGCAGCTTTTCTGCCCACTGAGCCATCCTACCGTTGCTCAAAGGGGTTTCTGACACCTATGATTATGAGGTAAGAGGTCATGAAGGTTTGTCTTGGTGTCAAGTTGACACAGGCACAAGTCCACGTGGACAGTAACGGGAGCAACAGTGAACAGGTCACGTTGTTCACGCCCCCTCCTGGATCACAGCCAAAAGGCATCTCTCTGGACAGCTCCCTCTCCCAGCCTGCCTGTGGTCCTGACCGTTCACCCATCACTTTCTTAAAAGCCCCCTCCCTTCCCTGGGTCTGGGCTGAGTGTCTGGTGTGAAGGAGGAAGAGAGGCCACCCAAACCTGAGGCCCCGCCTGGGGGGGGGGGCCTAGAAACTGCACCTTCAGTGAAGGGTTCCCACTGGTACAGCTGGCCCATGAATTCCTGGGAGTCAAAGGCGGCGCACTGCAGGGCCCTGGGGTCTGGCTGCCCAGGGGGGCAAGGCTAGAGAGGCAGATTAGATACAGAGTCAGAGCTGGAGAGGAAACCTGGGGTGTGGGCCAGGGCTGGGCTAGGGGTAGGGGATTGGCCGGTCAGCTGGTCGGCTCCACCACAGAACAGCAAGGCCCCTGCCCTGAGGACAGACCCACCGCCTTCAGGGCTAAGCTGAGCAAGCTGAGGACTCAGGCCAGAGGACGCCAGTGGCCACCTGGGCCGCAGAACAGGGAGGGGCTCACCTCTTGGCTGCAGGCTCTCATCTGCTCACTTTCTCCCGAACATATTGCAGCAGGGCTACCGGGAGCATAGAGGCTCCAGAGGGGCCTGGGGTCTCTCATCAGAGGCAGCCAGACGTCCGGGGACCTGTGAAGACTCTCTGGATGTCTCTGGTGGCCGCTGCTCTGATGGCCCTGACTCCGAGGGACAGGAGGGAAAGGATGAGGGTGTCGTTCTGCTCCCTGGGGACTGTGCCAGCTTCCCCGGGAAGTTGGCATTCGTGGCCCAGGGGACCTCCTGTCTCCAGAGGAGGAGGAGGAGGTGGGCAGAAGGGTCCCCGTGTCGGAGGGAGCAGAGCTGGTTCTGTGGGGCACCTCTGCTCCAGGCCTTGGAGTTTCAGCGGAGTGGAAGTGGAGCTGGGTGTGCAGTTCAGGAGCCTGCATTTGGGGACTGTGGTTTTCAGAGGTCAGTTCTGTGCCTGGAGGCTGGGATGGAAGAGCCTCTTGCCCTGTGGAAGAGTTCTTGGCTTGCCCAGGTCTGCGGGGATGCCTGCGGCTCCGGTGCAGAGGCAAGGCAAAAGGCACTCTCCCATAACCAAACATCCCTGGCTTGATGGGGTCTCGAACCCGGGACCTGAGAAAAGACGGTACACTTAAGAGTTGTCTCAGCCTGTCCGGCCAGCCCACTTCCTGAGAGATCAGCCTGCAGAGCTGAAGCCCCTTACCCCTCTGTTACCCCACCCCGTTCTGCTGTGCCCCCAGAGCCTCACCTCTGGGCCCCTTGAGTCTCTTGTCTCCCCAGCTGAGCAGCAGGAACTAGAATAGGGCTACCCCTTCCCCGAGGCCGAGGCCGAGGCCGTGGCTTATACAGGGACTGTGGATCCCGGGGAGTCTGGGGTCCGGAGCCCTGGCCCCGGGGCCGGAGGACTTCTGGATGTCTTGGGGGTCGGGGAGGAAGGGACAGGCCGGGGTGCAGTTCACATGTTCGGCTCCTACGCTGCACCCCTACCCCACAGGGCTGGGAGCAGGAGGCCCACGGGTCCCAAGGTCCCCAGAGGCCCTCAGGGGCCTGGCCCTCCTCTGATGGTGTCTGAAGAGAAGGTCCAAACAGCTACATGGGGGGAAAGGCCAGAATTAGTGTCAGGGTTCAAGGGTTGTTAGTTGTCCAAGGTCACGTTTACAGGTAGGGCAGGACTCCAGCCTTTGCTTATGTCATTTGACTATAAGAGAGGACTGGGCAGGGAGACCCGGGTGGACCAAAGCTTCTGGTGGAAACGTGAGGCTTCCCCATAGGGGAGGCCAGGCATGGTGGAGGGTCCCTGGGTGGGGTGTCTGGCTCACGGGGTCAGGGCTCACCTCCTGATCCTGGCAGAGCTGAGGGAGAGGCAGAAGCAGCATTACACATAGCCAGAGCCTGCACACCAAGGGGGTGGGGGACATCAGAAGGAGCCAGGGGTGTTACGACACTGCCTGCCCCCACCCAGGCTCCCCACATCCTGGTTGCCAACTTCTCAGGAAGCAGAAGTTCCTCGTCCCTCACCCCTCCAACAATCCGTCCCTTTTCCTTTCTCCCCAGCCCTTGTTGGTTTGGTTTGGTTTTTGTTTTATTTATTTATTTTTTTTCTTCAAGACAGGGTTTCTCTGTGCAGCCCTGGCTGTCCTGCAACTCTGTAGACCAGGCTGACCTTGAACTCACAGAGATCTGCCTGCCTCTGCCTCCCGAGTGCAAGTGCTGGGATTAAAGGCGTGAGCCACCACCTCCCCTTTCCTGACTTCCATCAACACTGTGACCCTTTGCTCTTACCTGCCCAGCCAGGTCTCCATTGCTCTTCCCCTGACTAGCCCCGGGCTGGGGAGCAGGGCGCAGGGTGGCTACTCTGGCATCTGGGCCCGGAGGGTGCTCTGAGGAGGAGGAGGCGGCATGGTGGTTACCCCCTCAGATATCCAGGGGACTGAAACTGAAAGTCTGCCTTAGCCCAACACCAACAGAGTGGAGGGTGGGGGGAGAATGGTCCACCCCTTTAGGACCCACGGGTGTGAGCAATCTGCTGAGGCGGGGTTGAGAGTCTGATCTCAGCCTCCCAGTCCAGTTTAGTCTCCTCCCTGTGGCCCAAGATGGCTTAGCTCCTCTGGACGCCTGAGGAGGGGCTGTGCATGGGCAGCTTGGACTCAAGAGGTTCTTTCTCCCAGAGCTCCAGGACCTGGAGGAGGCAGGCTATGCCAGGCGCCCTTGTGCAGGGCCAGCCAGAGGCCTCTTAGCATCAGGTGTGGGGGCCTAAGCCTTAAGGACCACACTTGGGGTGGGGGAGCAGGGGGAGCAGGAGTTCAAAGCCAGGCTGGATGACTCGAGACCCTTATCTCAAAAAAAGAGAAAGAAAGAAAAAGAAAGAAGGTAACCCCCCCCCCTCCAAAAAAAGAGCATTTGCTTCCTACCTATCTCCCAGCCTTTTCTTCCCTTTAGCTAAACTCCTTACTAGAGGAACAGCCTTGTATGGGCTGCCACGGGCGCTTTTTTTCTTTCTTTCTTTCTTTCTTTTTTTTTTTTTTTTTTTTTTTTTTTTTTGTGGTCCAAGGGATAAACTAAAGTGTGCTAATGGCTTCATCTCTGGAGAAAAGGCGGTGACTTAACCTTACTACGGGTGCCAGCATCCACGAGGCACTGGCTCATGGAGACTTAGTTCGCACACAACAGCTAGCTTTCTTCTCTTTGCTTTTTTCTTCCAACATTCAGCCAAAATGGCTGAGGCACCTAAGAAGGAGAGATGCAGCCACAGCGGCCCATGCTTCCTGGTCTGTCCCTTCAGGTGTACCAGGGAAGTCCACCCTGAAGTCTAGCCTTGAACACTGGGGGATGGGGGGTGGTGCTTCCATACCCTGTCCTCAAAGTTTGTCTCTCCCCACTCCCACCGCCAGCCCCTCCCTTCTCTTTGGGGCCCTTCCTACCCACACCCGGCATCCCATCTTTGTTCTGCTTTCCAGGAAAAACACTGTTTCTGCTGGATCTGAATTGGACCACGAGAGGAGTCCAAGGATTGCGGGCCAAGGTAGGCCAGCTCAGGGCAGGCAGAGGACAGAAAGGGGGCAAAGCTGTCCCCGCACCCTGGACCCCAAGACTTGGGAATTTGAGGAGGGGATCAAAGTGGCTGAGCTGAGTTCTTGGGGCTGGGGAGGAGGTGACAGGCACCCTCTCCTTCCCCTGGCTGGGCCAGGACTGAGGTCCACAACTGCCCTGATGGAAGAGACGCCATGTTCGACCTCCCCATCCCTTCTACCTGCCCCGTGAGACTGGAAGGAGACACAAGCTGTCTCTTCTTCAATGCTGGTCCCCTCTGCTTCTCTCTGCCTCCCCGGGGGTCTGTCCCTTGCTGCCTCTCCGTGGTCTACCCAGTACACATAATCCTGTCCTGAGCTGGTTTTGGCAGCTCTCTAGAGAAGTGAGGGGTTGGAGGCGGGAGGGGGTGACGAGAGCTCCTGGGGCCAGGGCCAGGCCTGGCTCCCTCTCTGGAAAAGTCCACCCCACCCTTCCCGCATAGGGGGGCTGGGGCCGACACCCCCTCCCTGCACATATGTTGTCCCTTTTCCTGCCCAGGGTGAGGAAGGCAGAGGTTGGAGGTGGGTACCCTTTAGTCACGGTGGGCCCCTGCATGAGTACAAACCTAGGCTGCTCCTGGTCACACACCCCCGCACTGGGCCAGTGACATCAAGGAAAGTGGCTCGTACAGAGCTAAGCCCTTCACCCTCGGGCTCACCTTGGACAAACTGAACCATTGCTAGGGGAGAGGACCACTGGTAAGGACTAGGCTGGCAGAAGAGGGGTGCTGTCCTCTCTCAGTGCCTGGGTTTTTAATTTTTTACAGGATCCCCAAAAGCCATCCCAACAGGTGTCTTTCTTTTCCCTCAACCTGACCCAACAGATTGAGCTGTGCAAAGGTCACTCACCCTAACCCTCCCGGACACTCTTAACCCTGCGTGCGGTGCCGCTGCGCATCCTCCTGAAGCCTCCCGCAGCCCCTCAGGGAGGAGCGGGCGGCGCCGGCGAGCAGGGAGGTCCCGGGTATCTTTTCCAACTTCGCTATGTGACTTAATAGGAATCTTGGCTCAAGCCCCCGCGCGGGTGATGGGACCCGGAGTCCCAGAGACCAGAACCCCCCTCCCCACCTCCTCCCCAGGAATTCACCCCAGGGTCCGCTGTTCTGAGCCCGTCAGAACCAGGCGGGAGGTCGGGGAGGCTCTACCTTCTCTGCGCCCGCTCTCTCCTGCTGCCACCGCCGGGCGCGGAGCCCCGGGACAGCGCCGCCCGCGGCAAGCTCCGCCCCACGCCACGCGCGCCCCGCCCGCCACGCGCCCTGGGTGTCCCCCCCCCCCCCCCCGTCAACCGGAGGCCGTGCAGCCGCGCTGCAGGCACCGTTCCCGCGCCCACCTGTGGGCCCGAGACCCCACCGACCCAAGCAGGGCAGCTCTCGGGTGGACCCTGCACTCCGGGCAAGCCGCGGACCTGGAACAGGGGCATTTGCAAACTGCAGCCATGTGGCCCCGCGGAAGCTCCGATCCGCCTGAGCCGAGGCCCTCTCCTCCTCCGCGCAGCCTATGCCATCACCTCCAGCTTTTTCCCATGCTGGGCAGCGAACCATGCAGGCTCTGATGGCCGAGGACGTCTGTAAGCCTCGGTTTCTTCACCCATAAAATTTTACACCCTGGGAGCTTAGCGGAAGGAATGCACGCTGAGTTATGACTCAGACGGATTTGGATCTGAGCTTCAGCGTGAGCACTTGCCAACTCTGTGGTCTTTCGTGGGCACTTCAGACATCAGCGCCCTGAGTCGTCTGCAGAACAGGAGAGTCTGGGTCGTAAAGTCAGGCTTGGGAATATGTATCCATCTCCCTGTGGGAGGACAACTCTGAGGAGGAGTTCCAGGGTGGAGAAGGGATGAAAAGGGACTTTGCTTTGTGTGCTTTTTAATTCTCATATTCTACGAGTATATCTTTCTGTAGATTGTTTGTTTGTCTTTGAGGCAGGATCTCACTCTGCAGCCCCGGCTGGCCTGGGCCTCACTGTGTACACTGTGTAGATCAGGCTAGCCTCCAGCTCACAGAGCTCCACCTGTTGGGATTAAGGGATCTACCAATCTTGTAATTTTTTTTTTTAAACAGAAAAACACACAGGGCATTCTGAGGCCAGCCTGGTCTACAGAGTGAGTTCCAGCCAAGGAAGGCTACACAGAGAAACCCTGACTCGAAAAACAAACAAAAAGGACGTAGGACTTGGTAGTGCGTGTTTATAATCTTAGCACTCAGAAGGCCGAGGCAGGAGGATCACTGCAGGTTCAAGAGCAGCAGCCGGGGAAACCCAGCAAGTGCTAGGGCAGGCTGGCTCTGTCTTAACAAGAGTGAAAACACCCGAACTAGGTTAGAGAGATGGCTCGGCCATTAAGGCCTAGGCTACCTACCAGAAACACCAAAACACAAACACATGGTAAGTTCTAGCAGCGTCTTCTCGCAACCCTTACAAAACAACAGAGGCCTTTGGTGCCACAGCCTGGTTCTCGGGTATTTCTTGTACTTAATGCTGAGGGCATGGAAGTTAGTTTCTACCCGCAAATGGCCACTTAGGGGTTAACCTGGGGCTCTGTGGAAGCAGGGTCTATCTCAAAGGGGTGTATATAAAACAGTCCTAGGCCTGGGAGTGGCAGAGAGTAACTCTGTCAGGAAGCCAGAACTTTGCTTGCAGGAAGCCCTGGGTTCTTAACAGCCCAGAACACCGCAGAAGGGCACCGTCTCCTGCGGCTATAGGGCAAGTTAAGGGAAACTCGGCTATGTAGCCCAAGCTGACCCAAAACTTGAACTTCTCAACCACCCGAGTCTGGGATTACAGAACTGGGATAAGCTGGAATTTTAACTTTATTTGAAATGTAACATGCATATTTTAGCCGGGTCTGGTGGCACACTCCTTTAATCCCAGCACTCAGGGAGGCAGAGGCAGACAGATTGCTGTGAGTTCGAGGCCAGCCTGGTCCAAGGTGAGTCCAGGACAGCCAAGGCTACACAGAGAAACCCTGCCTCGAAATGCCAAAAAGACAAAACAAAACAAAAGGTATTTTGTTTTCCTCAGCAAATCTCTACCTTCTCCCAGGGCGGGCACTCCTTACACACCTCAGTTTTTGATGCTCTGTATTCGTGGTTTGCAGAGCTACAAGAAAAACGTGAATTGGTGGCCCCAAGTGTGGTCCTGCAGGAGGAATGTGCGTTCAAGGCCGGCCTGGAGAAAGAAAGGCTGGAGAGTTGGCTGAGGGGTTTAAGGAACCTGCAAGGACCCCAGGTTCTATTTCCAATACCCATATAGCTCACAACTGCCAAAACTCCAGGTCCAGAGGGCCTGACGTCTTTTCTGGCCTTCCTTGGGCACCAGGCATGCATATGGTACATACATGCAGGCAAAACACTCAAACACACAAAATGAGAAAAAAAAAATTTAAGAGATGGAGGTTTTTTTTGTTTTGTTTTTTTAAGGGAAGGAATATGGCTGGACAGTTGGCTCAGAGGTTAGAAGTACTGACTGCTCTTCTAGAGGTCCTGAGTTCAAGTCCCAGCAACCACATGGTGGCTCACAGCCATATAATGTGATCTGGTGCCCTCTTCTGGCCTGCAGGTGTACATGCAGGCAGAGCACTGTAAACCTAATAAATAAGTTGAGGGTTTTTTTGTTTTTGTTTTTTTTTTGTTTGTTTGTTTCTAGAGACAGGGTTTCTCTGTGTAGCCTTGGCTGTCCTAGACTCACTTTGTAGACCAGGCTGGCCTCGAACTCACAGTGATCCACCTGCCTCTGCCTCCCGAGTGCTGGGATTAAAGGTGTGCATCACCATGCCTGGCTCTCAAGCTAATTTTATAAAAAATATTTATTTATTATAAATATAGTTCTCTGCCTGCAGGTACATCTGCAGGCCAGAAGAGGGCATCAGATCACATTATAGAAGGTTGTGAACCACCATGTGGTTGCTGGGAATTGAACTCAGGACCTCTGGAAGAACAGTCAGTGCTCTTAACTGCTGAGCCATCTCTCCAGGCTCTCTCAAGCTAATTTTAAAGATTTACTATTTTAGATTTGTAGTTTATGTGTATGTGTGTGAGTGCAAATCTATGAAGACCAGAAGAGGGTGTCAGATCTCTTAGAGCTAAAATTACAGGTAGTTGTGAGTTGTTGCATTTGGGAGCTGGGAACTGAACTTAGCTATCTCTCCAGTCATGCCCCTACCCTAACTCTTTTAATTTATAAAGTAATCTAATTTAGAATTTTTGACAAGTCACTAAAAATACCCCAAACTGCCGGGCGTGGTGGCGCACGCCTTTAATGCCAGCACTCGGGAGGCAGAGGCAGGCGGATCGCTGTGAGTTCGAGGCCAGCCTGGTCTACAAAGTGAGTCCAGAACAGCCAGGGCTACACAGAGAATCCCTGTCTTGAAAAAACAAAAAACCCACAAAGTATAGCACAAAACGTGACAGAGGCTGCCACTGGAGTCTCGCCTGAATCATCCTCAGTTCCAAAAGAGCGTGGGAAAGCAATGAGTTAAGGTCCCTCTCAGGAGGTGTGGCTTCTCTAAGGACTGCAGTGGACACACTGTTCTAACCTAGAGGTGTATTTATAGAGCTGTTTTCCCTGGGAAAGCCCCTTTGCCCAGGCCGGAGTGCAAGGGCGGAGGATCAAAGGCACACTGCCACGTAGGGGCGGGGAAGAGCTTTTTAGGCCAGGCAGCTTTCTGGGGTTGTCTATAGCCCCTTACCTATGAGGTCACCACCCAAAGGACAGGCAGGCCGGTGTGTGTGTGTGTGTGCGTGCGTGATTTGCCTTTGACATTTGTAACTACTGAGAGCTGAAGGTCACAAACAGCCCTATCCATTAAGAAATGGCCGTGCACCAAAATCTCCACAGCTGTCAGCTCCCTGGACTTGGTGGTCTAGGGAGCGCTGTGACGCCTCAGCAGCTTGTGAAGAGTAAGATTAAATCTGTGGATCCTGCCTCGAACATAAAAAGGATTTTTAAAAAATAGAAACATTGTATAAGAGCTGGGCCTAGTGGTCCATGCCTGCTATCCCAGTATTTGGGAGACTGAGGCATGCAGATTTTGCTCCAAGGCCAGCCTAGGCTATACAGAGTGAGTTCCGGGCCAGCCTGGGTTACAGTCAGATCCTGTCTTTAAAGAACAAGCTAATGTACTATAGAGCAACAGTAATTAAAACAGCATGGTACTGGCACAGCAATAGGCTAGTGGATCAATGGAATCGAACTGAAGACCCAGAGATGAATCCACACACATTTGGTCACTTGATTTTTGACAAAGAAGCCAAATCTATTCAATGGAAAAACGACAGCATCTTCAACAAATAGTGCTGGTCTAACTGGATGTCTACATGTAGAAAAATGCAATTAGACCCCTATTTGTCACCATGCACAAAACTCAAGTCCAAGTGGATTAAAGACCTCAACCTAAAACCAGAGACATTAATCCAGTTAGAGGAAAAAGTGGGGAAGAGTCTGGAACACATAGGCACAGGAGATAACTTCCTGAACAGAACACCAACAGCCCAGGCCTTAAGGTCAACAATTAATAAATGGGACCTCATGAGGCTGAGAAGCTTCTGTAAGGCAGGTGACACTGTCAACAGAACAAAGCGACAGCCTACAGACTGGGAAAAGATCTTCACCAACCCTTCATCTGACAAAGGTCTAATATGGAAAATATATAAAGAACTCAAGAAATTAAACACCACCAAACCAAATAACCCAATTAAGAAATGGGGCTCAGAACTAAACAGAGAATTCTCAACAGAGGAATATCAAATGGCTGAGAAACACTTAAAGAAATGCATCAGAGAAATGCAAATCAAAACGACACTGAGATTCCATCTTACACCCATTAGAATGGCTAAGATCAATAACTCAACTGACACATGCTGGCGAGGATGTGGAGAGAGATGAACACTCCTTCATTGCTGGTGGGAATGCAAACTAGTACAACCACTTTGGAAATCTATCTGGTGCTTTCTCAGAAAAATGGGAATAGGGCTTCCTCAAGACCCAGCTATTCCACTCCTTGGAATATACCCAGAAGATGCACTACCACACAACAGGGACATATGCGCAACCATGTTCATAGCTGCCTTATTCATAATAGCCAGAACATGGAATCAGCTTACGTGTCCCTCAGTAGAAGAATGGATAAAGAAACTATGGTACATTTACACTATGGAATACTACTCAGCTATTAAAAACAAGGAATTTCCAAAATTTGTGGACAAATGGATTGAACTAGAAATTATCATAATGAGTGAATTCACCCAGAAGCAAAAAGAGTTAAATGGTATATACTCACTTATATCGAGACACTAGTCCAAGGGGTACGTCCCCATGAAAAACTTTACCTACCAGGAAAGTGGGTCAGAGGGGAGGACATCCTATTGAGACTTTAGGTGTGAGAAGCCTGGGAGAATGAGGAAATAGAAGGATCCAGAGGGTCCTGGAAAACTACAGGAGGGTCTGGACCTTGGGGTCCTCCTCAAACTATGGCACCAGCCAAGGAAAATATAGGCAGTAAACTTCGAACCCCTACCCAGACTAGCCGATGGACAGGACATTCTCCACCATTAAGTGGAGAAGGAGATCTGACTTTCACACAAACTCTGGTGCCCCATATTTGACCATGTCCCTTGGATGAGGACGCCTGGTGGCACTCAGAGGAAGGATAATAGGTCACCAAGAAGAGACTCGATACCCTATGAGCATATACAGGGGGAGGAGGTTCCCCCTCAGTCACAGACATAGGGGAGGGGAATGGGGGGGGAAGCGGGAGGGAGGGAGGAATGGGAGGATACAAGGGATGGGCTAACAACTGAGATGTAATATGAATAAATTAATAATAAAAAAAGGAAAAAAATTAAAGAACAAGCTAAGAAGATTAACAAGACGTAGATGTCCACTCGAAAGCATCTCTAGGGAAGGCGCGAACAGAAGGCAAAGCGAGTGCCCACCTGTCTGGGTGTGGTGCTGCTTGTTTAATCCCCGCACTTGGAAATTGGAGGCAGGAAGATCCAAATATACAACACAGCCAGGCCAGCCGGCCTATCTTATTACACATGGCCCAAACGGACAACAAAGGCACACTGATTAGAGCTGGCCGACTTTCAGAAGCTGACATGCAGGCAGCCTGGGCAGACAGCATCAGTGGTCCTACCCAGTGCAGGTCCCTGAGGCCACAGCACCAACATCCCAAGCGAGCTCTGCCTACAGGTGCAGAAGCAGGTGAGTAACAGCTCCCTGCTAAGATCTGAAGCCGGAGCTGCAGTCCTGGTGGAAAGCCCATGGCCAGGATGCTGGTCGCCCTGGAGTGGAGCCTGCTCTTATTTGTTTGTTTATTTATTTATTTATTTTTAAAGATTTTTATTTTATTGTGTATACAGTGTTCTGCCTGCACACCAGAAGAGGGCACTAGATCTCATTATAGATGGTTGTGAGCCACCATGTGGTTGCTAGGAATTGAACTCAGAACCTCTGGAAAAGTAGACAGTGCTCTTAACCACTGAGCCATCTCTCCAGCCCAAGCCTGCTCTTGTTATTTTGCCAAGTGGTCATGCTGTCAGAGTGACCTCTGGAGTTCTATGTTGCTGCCCACAGCAGTGGGTTGATCCCAGCTTGATCAGAGAACCTTGCTTCTGTAGTGGGCAGCTGTCAGGGGAGGCGTAATAACTAGTCAAAGCAGTGAGAACTAGATACTGCGTGAGGCTGGGTGGGATGGCGCACGCCTTTAATCCCAGCACTCGGGAGGCAGAGGCAAACAGATCTCTGCGAGTTCCAGGGCAGCCTGGTCTACAAAGCAAGTCTAGGACAGCCAGGGCTACACAGAGAAACCCTGTCTCGAAAAACTGAAAAAACAAAAAAACAACACACCTCAGGGCTTAGCTCAGTGCCCGAGCTGAGTGATGGTTTTAGCACACAACCATCCAAGCCCTGGGTCTGACCCCAGCACCAACTCAATAGTACTTAGTACCAGCTGTGTAGCATTTACTCTGCCTGGGGTAAGAGGTTTTGCACACACTGTGTCACTCTGTCCTCCTGTAGCTCTGTACTCTATTTATAGACATGTAAATAGGAAGAGGAGTCCTGATGCCAAATGTGCCGGCCTGCCTGTGCCTGAGGCTCCTGGGCCCTCGCTCACTTGAGTTTGGGATTGAGAACACCCTGAAAAACTTTGTAAGGGAGCCAGTTTGTCGCTCTTGGTCTTCTCCTTGGTTTTATTTTATTATATTACTTATTTATTTATTTTTGGTTTTTCGAGACAGGGTTTCTCTGTGTAGCCCTGGCTGCCCTGGACTCACTTTGTAGACCAGGCTGGCCTCAAACTCAGCGACCCACCTGCCTCTACCTCCCGAGTGCTGGAATTAAAGGCGTGCGCCACTATGCCTGGCTTATTTATTTATTTTTATTTTATGTGCATGGGTGTCTTGTCTGGAGAGATGGCTCAGAGGCTAAGAGCACTGGCTGTTCTTCCAGAGGTCTTGAGTTCAATTCCCAGCAACCACTTGGTTCATTACCATCTATAGTGAGATCTGGCGCCCTCTTCTGGCGTGCAAGCATACATACAGGTAGAATACTGTACAATAATAAATCTTGCTGGGAGGTGGTGGCGCAGGCCTTTAAACCCATCACTCGGGAGGCAGAGGCAGGTGGATCCCTGTGAGTTTGAGGCCAGCCTGGTCTACAAAGCGAGTCCAGGACAGCCAGGGCTACAAAGAGAAGCCCTATCTTGGAAAAATAAAAACAAAGACAAAAAGAGAAAAGCAGCCAGTGCTTTTAACCCCAGTGCCATTTCCTCATCACACTCTGGGTTTTCTAGTCAGACACTGTTATCTGTGTCTATATGCTGGTCCTAAGCCTCAGATTTGCTGTGTAGACAAGACCCTACGCCCCTGCTGCCCTTGCCTCTGCCTCCCCAGGGCTGGGACTGCAGGGGTGGGCCACCTGTCAGCACTGTTATGTTTACATCTTGTGTACAGGCAAACTTGTTGAGAAATTCTGAGAAGTTTACTCAATAACTTTTTACTTACACAGAGTATCTGTGATCCCAGCATTGACTGAGGCAGAGGATTGAAAGTTCACACCTGCTGGAGCTATATAGTTGGGTTTCAAATTAAACAACATATTAAACATATTATCCTGCCAGGTGGTGGTGGTTGCACACCTTTAATCCAAGCACCCCGGGGTGGCTCTCTATAAGTTTGAGGTCAGCCTGGTCTACAGAGAAAGTTCCAAGATAGCCAGGGCTCCACAGAGAAACTCTGTCTTGAAAAACCACACACACAGCCGGGCATGGTGGTGCACGCCTTTAATCCCAGCACCTGGCAGGCAGAGGCAGGCGGATCTCTGTGAGTTCAAAGACAGCCTGGTCTACTGAGACCAGGACAGCCAAAGCTACACAGAAAAACCCTATCTTGAAAAAGAAGGAAAAAAAAAAAAAAAAAAAAAAAAAAAAAAAAAAAAAAAAAAGAAGGAAAAAGAAAAGAAAGCAAAAGAAAAAAACACAAACACAAGCAAAGAAAAAAACACCCCAAAACTGGAGTTCTCCCATGAAACATTACCCTTTCTCACGGAAGCGCTGTGTGCTTTGATGTAGCATGTGAGGCAGAATCCAGGAAGGAATCTGAAAGTGCCCGTCTCAGGTGTGCGGTCACAGCAACCATTTCCTGAAAGTCCGGCCTTTGTTTTCTGCCCCCTCAGAGTCATGGTTTGTTCATCTTGGTTCTTCCACAACCATGTTTCATTTTACACACCTGGCTGGTCCTGGTCCTGTCACTTCCTCCCATTCTGTCCTCTCTAGCTGATGATGACCTTCTGACCTTTAAGCTCCGGTGGGGGGAGAGGGGGGGCAGCTCACTTCCAGGCCTTTTCTAGAGGGGACTGCCGGCTCCTCTTCTCTTCCCAGGTGCCTGGGAGGTGGACCCTCTACCACGAGAACTCAGTGTGTGCCCACCTTACCTGGCACACAGTAGGTGTTTATTGATGTGCTCGTAAGCAGGAAGTGGTTGCTTCCTAAACATCTCTGGCCACGCTCCAGCACTTTCTGGCTGTTGTCTCATGCCACTGTGGCTGAGCTGGTTCTTGGGTATTGAGACAATGAAGAAACAGGACATGACCTATTGGGTAAGGTGAGGACTGAGGTGTGGACGGGCATCCTGGACTCCCAGACAACTGCTCTGTGAACTCCAAACTTAGAATACCCAAAGCCAGAGTCCTTCCTGAATTTATCTCTGTATTCTCATCTACCAGTGTCTCCCAGTCAGGCCCAGGGGTCCCCATCCTGAGTCCTGCTTGCTGGTCAGGGAGTTCAGAACAGGAAGTACATACTTACGTGTTTGGATGCACTGACCACACTTGGCCCTGGCAAGCATTAGAGTTACACAATCAGCAGTGCAGTGACAATTACATTAAGTGTGTTTGAATGCCAATCAATCAAGGCCACTAACCAGAGCTTCCGGATGGATTAGGCTTCTAGAATGTTCTCTGCCAGTTGGGAAGGCTTCTCAGAGGGCGGTCTTGGTGCTGTCTTGGCCTAACCATTTTACAGAATTCTGAGAATGTTTGTTTGTTTGTTTGTTTGTTTGTTTGTTTGTTTGTTTGAGACAGGGTTTCTCTGTGTAGCCTTGGCTGTCCTGGACTCGCTTTGTAGACCAGGCTGGCCTTGAACTCACAGCGATCCACCTGCCTCTGCCTCCCGAGTGCTGGGAGAATTCTGAGAATGTATTTTATTTATTGTATGAGTGTTTTGCCAGCATGTGGGTGTGGACCCGGTGGCCATGGAGTTCAGAAGAGGAGTCCCCTGGAACTGGCATTGGGAACCGAACCCAGGCCCTCTGCAAGAGGAACAAGTGTTCCCAACTGCTGGGCCATCTCTCCCACCCCTGTTTTACACATCTGATCAAATGGTAGGGGAAGATGCCCTCCCTCTGTCACAAGCCATCACGGAGCCCTATCCCTAGCGTCTTAAGGAACAAAGCAGCCACACATGTGGTCATCTGGCTGGGAAGCTCGTGGTAGCACCCAAGCCCACGGCTGTTGCTGAACGTGCACTGGGCCTGGAGACACAGGGAAAAGTGCAGGAGAGGGAGCCTCGCCTTCGCTGAGGCCTGCGACCTTGAGCGCTTTGTCCTTCAGCTTTCGCATCTGTGAAGTCTGGGCTAAGCCCAGAACCCAGCTTATCTATTCATAGGTTGTCATAAAGACTAAAAAGAGAAAGCATGTGTGCGAAAGCTGTAGTCACATACAAAAATAGCGCGATGTTATTGTTAATGACGTTATAAGAAAGACATTATTTTTAGCTGATGTGCCATTTAAAGTTGGCTGTCTCCATGCCTGTGGGTCTTGGCTGACGGTGCCTCGAGCCCAGCAGGACACAGCTAGCGTCTGCTGACAGCGTATGATTTCAGGCTGGGCGACTATGAGGTCTGTGCTACCCAACCGCTGTACAAGGGACTCTAGGAAATTGTGTGTGGCTATCCGGATGAAACCTGTCTTCTGCTTTTGTTGTTGTTTTCTGAGACAGGGCGGCATTATAGATCCCAGCCTGGCCTGCCTCTTCCTCCTGAGGGCCAGGACAGGAGGCATCCAGCTAGGACCACAGCCAACGTGGTGCCAGCACTGAGCTCTGTGCTTTCTTCCCAGCTTAGCTGGTTTCCTGGGCTGGGATCTGAGGTGGCCCCTGGACTGAGGAGTTTCAATGGCTGAGGGGTGGGTAGGACCACAGAAGGAAGGGTGGGCACTGCCTAGAGGTGGGGGGGGCAGTCAGGCTGAGGCCCCAAAGCCTGTTAAGAATACAGAGGAACCTATTGTCTCATCCTTCAGTCTGGAACCGCCGTTAACTACTGACCCCAGCTGAACTGTGACCAATTCTCAGATCAACGGCAGATGCTGGAGTAAGGGTGGGAAATAGTGCGTTTGTCTGGGTAAAGTACGGTTATATAAACCCACCTTCCTCCTCCAGCTGGGTCCTAGAACAGCTGGGTGTGGTAGCTGGGCCTGACATTGGACCTGTCAGGTCATCTGAGAAATTAAACCAAGAATGTTCCACAGAGTCAGGTCAGCTCTGGAGGTGACTGGGGCACCGTCAGTCATTGCGGGAAGGGGGGCGCTCTTTAAGAATTGGGGAGAAGAGCAAGGAGATCAGGGTAGGGCCAAGCAGAACAAATTATTTCCATCCCTGGAGCCTCTAACAAAGCGTCTTTTCTTCCCGGGCTGCGGTGGGTCGAGCCTCTGGCCACAGGGCAGCCTTATCGTGGGATTCTTTCCTACGTGAGTCTTGTTCTGATGCCTAGACATTTCCTTGTGTTTCCAGAGGGAGCTCGTCCAGTGTCCGGTTAATCTTGACAAACTGCATGGAAGGCTTTGGAGGAACCAACACAAGGAGTAGGAAGGAGGGCACAAAACTCCACTGTGGCCAGAGGTGGGCCGGGCAGCCGCAGGAGAGGCAAGGATTTCATACATACCAAGGCCCTGAAGTCAGAAGCAGCATAGTCCCAGCCTGCTGGGAGGGAAACAGGCCTAGGCACGAGGTAACTTGTTTGGCCTCTGACCACAGGCCCCAGCCCATCCCAGTGGACAAAGAGGGGACAAGAACTGGACTGTATCTGCTCCAGGGCTGGGCCATCTTATTTGCTTACAGACTCTCTTATCCCCACAGCTGGCTGGTCTTGTCCTGGCTCTCCCGTTCCACAGCTCTTCACAAAGCTTTGCCCGTCTGGGTTCTGCCTTTCCAGTTTTAGGCAGAGCTCTCTGTGGAGACAAAGCTCAGTCACCAGAGAAGACTGTCTCCTCCCTGGGACCAACAACCACTCTGCCCAATCCCAGTGGCTACTTGCCCACCTCGGGCATCTCTCAATGTGTGACTGACAAGTGCCCTTGGGGAAAGCCTTATGCACATCCAGGAGAGAGGCCCCTCTGCCTCTGGCTTCCTGAGGGGAAGTTTGCGGGGAACCAAACACTGCGTTGCACCCACAGGCCCACAGGGCTTTGGAACAGGTCCACTTTGACTGTTTCCCCACCACAGTGGAGTTTCCAGTCCAGGAGCTCATTGTCCCATTGTCCTGGGTGGGTTGGTTGGTTTGTTTGTTTTGTTGTCAATTTGACGCAAGTTGAAATCATCAGGGAAAAGGAACGTAAACTGGGGACAGGCAAGCAGCGCCCCTCTGAAGTCAAGAAACCTCAAAGAGCCTTAGCAACACCCTTCCATGGCCTCTGCGTCAGCTCCCGCCTCCAGGGTCCTGCCTCAGCTTCCCCCAATGGACTGTGACCTCCTAGCCAGACGAACCCTTTCCCCACCAAGTTGCTTGTGGTCACAGTGTTTACCACCACAACAGAAAACAAACTAAGACAGAAATTGGTACCAGGTTGGTGGGAAATTGCCGTGACAGACCTGCCCACGTTTTGAGGAGGATTGAGGAAGGACTTTCTCACTTGGGCTAGAAAAGCCACAGGGCGTTCAAAACCTAGCGGGTTGTTGCGGGAGCGAAGAAGCAGGGCGGGTGGCGGCGGTGGCCTCTGAAGTAACGGCCCTGCCATATGGGCTGTCATGTGCTATTTTGTATTAGACTCTGCGTGTCTGGTCATCTGGGGCTGAAGAGCCAGATGTAATTAATAAGAGACCAGACCCCCTGAGTGAAGCCTTTGCTTTGCTGGGACAATGGACACTATCAGCCAAAGCTGTGATTAGGACGAGACCAGCATTGTTGACGTAAAATCTTCTGGGAATATTTCCGCAGGGTCAGTGCACACAAACTGGGCACTGGGCACTGGGGATGGGGGTGGGGGGATGGAGGTAGGGGAGGGGAGTGGGGGATGAGGGGGCGCACAGCTGCATCTCATGCCGACAGCTGAACTTGGTAATGTGTAAGAGCCGTTCAGCGGGCGAAGGTTTTGAAGAGATCATGGAGAGCAGCTGAGGCTTGGCACGGTGAGGCAGGGCTGGAGCCACTGAAGACAGGCCACCGTGAGCGGCCTTTGGTGAAGGTGTATGCTCACCTGCACTGCCTAGCGAGCTGGAGACGCCAAGGGCCGGTGCAGCATAGAGTGGAGCTGCTCTGAGCCCGGGAGATGCGCTGTGCGCGCGGCAGAGGACACAGTCAGAGGCGTGGAGCCCGCCAAGCCCTCTGGAGCCCAGAAGACCTTGAGTGAGCCCCATATATTGGACATCAAGTTATTTACACTATTGGGAGTCTAGCTTTTGTCTTGATTTGATTATTACTGAGGTCCTGGTTTTTCTCTCTGGAGTGAGGACATTTATAACTTATTTTCCATTTGTTAATCCCGGGATTCACAAGAGAAAAATCAGTTACAAATTTTTGAGCCAAATTTGAAGCAAGCTTTAATTAAAAACTGACCAGGCTGGGTTTGGTCAAGACCACTCCCTGGAATCCCCATCTGAGTGGCCCTGAGACATGTGTTGCAGAGGTCTTTAAGGACAAACGCGTATTATGTGGCTACTATATTTTCCCATGTGGCTTTGTGATTTTCCAAGAACTACAAGTACCAGCATCCCAGGAAGTTGCCGGGTCCTTTGGCAGGTGGAGCTAATAGGTTAACATTTCCCAGGAGCCCACAGTTAGACTGGATTTCTAGGGAGATATGGACAGACAGACAGACAGACAGACACCCCCCCACACACACACCTGTTTTTTCTTTTTTCCTTTTCTTTTTTTTAATTACTTATTTTATTTGCATTGGTGTTTTGCTTGCATGTATGTCTGTGAGAGGGTGTCAGATCCTTTGGAACTGGAGTTACAGACAGTTGTAAACTGCCATGTGGGTGCTGGGAATTGAACTCAGGACCTCTGGAAGAGCAGACAGTGCTCTTAACAGCTGAGCCATCTCTTCAGCCCTGTCTTTTTCTTTTTCTTTCTTTCTTTCTTTTTTTTCCCTGAGACAGGGTTTCTCTGTGTAGCCTTGGCTGTCCTGGACTCTCTTTATAGACCAGGCTGGCCTTGAACTTGCAGAGATCCACCTGCCTCTACCTCCCGGGTGCTGGGATTAAAGGCACACACCACCATGTTTTGCTTAGAACTGTTTGTTTGTTTGTTTGCTTTTTTGTTTAATAGACCATCATTAAACATTTTCATTTGTTT
Source organism: Acomys russatus (assembly GCF_903995435.1). Lineage (NCBI taxonomy): Eukaryota > Metazoa > Chordata > Mammalia > Rodentia > Muridae > Acomys > Acomys russatus. The sequence goes on from NC_067151.1 coordinate 66,414,385, forward strand.
TGTTGAGACAGTGTGTGGGGTCAGGAGGCTGTGCTCTGCTTTGCCCCTTGCTGGGACCTGTCATCGGTGACTGACTAATCCCTGTCCTGGCCTCAGGTTTCTGGAGGTCTGAATACCAAGCGAGGCTGTTGGCTGCTGAGAACAGGTGGTCCTCAGGACTGGCCAGAGTCAAGCAGTCCAAGCCAAGATTCTCCAGGGAGCAGCTCCCTTCCTCGCCTCCACCTGCGGGGAGCTGGGTGTGGACTTAGGCAGAACCTTCAATGCAAGCGACAGGGGCTGCCAAGCTGGGCACGGGCCCTTCACAAAGCCACTGATGCGCCTAATTTAGCAAAGTGTTCATGAGGTTGACAGCATGCTGGGCCAGTCAGCTCTGGCTTCTCGCCAAAAAGGTGAGGGCCCAGTGGAGCCCAGGGTGTGGGCGCAGGAGGACAGTGGCTTTGGTGACCTGAGCAAAGGGCATCGTTATGTATGGAATCTCGAAGAGCTGCACAACAGGATTAGGGAGGTTAGCCAAGGTGAGGCACAGGTCTCTACAGCAAGTTCCTTGATGCCCAAGTGAGACAGCAAAGGTCAGGGGAGCTGGGAGCTCAGAGCCACCCAAGGACCTAAATAGGAAAGCAACATTATGGATGCAGAGAAGGTGGTTTCTTCTTCTTCTTCTTCTTCTTCTTCTTCTTCTTCTTCTTCTTCTTCTTCTTCTTCTTCTTCTTCTCCTTCTTCTCCTCCTCCTCCATTTTTGCTTGTTTCTCTTTTCTAATGCCGAGGTTCTAAACCAGACCCGTATTTGTGCTAGGCAGTGTTTAACGAACTGTGTTCCCCAGTTGTGATGTTGCTTTCAGGGTTAGTTTCCCAGGCTGGCCTTGAACTCCCTTGGGCTCGGGCGGACCCTCTGGCCCATCTTTCTCAGCAGTCGGGACTTTGGGTTCTGTGCTGCTAGCATGTCTTCCTGTTCTTTACTGAACACATCAAAGCCAGCCCTACTCAGGCCTGTGTTTAAGCTAAACCCTCCAGCAGTTACACTGCTGACTTCTGGCCGATTAGGGGTCAGTGAAAGCCTTGGGAGCGAGCCCCAGTCATCCCTGCTAGTGTTGGGTACCAACCAGCCCGTCTCAGCATTCTTTCTTACTTCATTATCTCGTTTTCTTCTTAAAGATTTATCATCTATTGATGCCCAGTATGGTGGCCCACATCTTTAAAATCCCAGCACTTGGGGGAGATGGAAGCAGGGGTATCTCCATAAACTCGAGGCCAGCCTGCTCTGGGTGGGCGGTTTACCTGCTCCTGTGCCTATGCACCATGCGCATGCATTGCCCCAAGAGGCCAGAAGAGGGCGTCAGATGCCCTTCACTGGAGCTACAGACTTCCGTGCTGCCCTGTGGGTGTTGGGAATCAAACCCTGGTCTTCTGCAGGAACGACGTTAGTTCCCAGCCCTCAAGCTCCCAAAATGGCAGCACTCTGACAGGGTAAAACAAAAGTTTGCCTGCTGATAAACAAAAGCTTATAGTCAGCATTCTTTGGAAACCTGTGAAATGGGTTTTTGTCCTCCAGGAAAAGCCAGTTCCCTCATCTGGTTCCCTACCAGCATATACCTGTAAAACACATCAAAGCCCCTGTGCTCTTCTGGCCCACAGTCTCCCCTGCGGAACTTTCGGGCTGTCCTAGCTTCTATACCTTCCTTCTGGAGGCTACCACCTCTCTCTCTTATTTATTTATTTATTTTGGTTTTTCGAGACAGGGTCTATCTGTGTAGCCTTGGCTGTCTTGGACTCGCTTCATCCCTGGCTGGCCTGGAAGGCAGCTGGTCCTGCTTCTGCAGTGCTAGGATTGAGGGCAGATCACCTTGGTTTTTAAAAGTCATTTACAGTTCAGCTCCATTATCAGGAGCTTTGCCCTTGCCTGCCTGGCACATTTCTCAAACCTTCGAACAGGCTTGGCTCACACTGCACGCAGCAACTGCCTGGTGAACCCGGGCAAGACCAGCTTGGGGGAGCTCCCACAGGGCCTGGACAGCTCCGGGACACTGGCTCCCTGGCTCAGTCTGCAGGGGTGCGGCCTTTCCTTCTCTAAACCTGGCCTCCTTTTCCCACTTTACTCAACTACCCCTCCCCAGTTGGCATTTAACAAAAACTCTTTTGTGATTTTTATGCCTGGGGGACTCAACTGAGTCCAGGGCTGAAGCGAATCGAATCCCGCAGAACTGAGTCCAAAGGTCTGCTCAGCTTTTCCTTCTCGGAGTCCAGGGCCACGCCCCGGTGCCACGCCCCTCCCCGAAGCCACGCCCCGCTCAGTCCGGCTGGACTACGCCCTGAGGCCCCGCCCCGCTCCGCCTGGTCTGGCTCTGGAGCTGGGCAGCTGCTGCTGCCCCTGCACGTTGGAGAAAGAGCAGACCTAGGGCGGGGAGCCGTGATCTGGGGGTGCGCAAGGCGGGATGGTGAAACCAGGAGAAGGCTGCTGCCGGCCCTGGGAGATGGCACGTAGCCTCCTGAACTGCCCCTGATACAGTGCCTCCCCTGTAAAACAGGATTCCTACAAGGTTGCGTACAGGTAACCTTGCTCGGCCCTGTGCGCATCCCAGAAAGGCTACTCTGTCTTGGCCGATAACCAGATAACCACGTCCTTACTGCCAAGCCCCCCACCGCGCCGGCTATGAGGGGAGGCACTGCAGATCCCTCAGTTTCCCGCGGGAGAGAGGCTGCCTCTTGCTGAGTGCACTAATAAACAGTGTGTCCGGGCTGCTGAAGGTCAGGCCTCCTGTCCCTTCAGCTGCCTCGGAAATCTTAGCAGCCCCAAGAGATGGCCTCTTGGCTCCTTCAACCCTGACTTCTTTGTAGACCTGACAGGTTCCCCTGGCTGCAGGTTGTTGAACACAGTTGTAACATATATTTTTTTAACTTTAAATTTTTTATTTATCTGTTTGTTTGTTTTTCGAGACAAGGTTCCTATGTCTGTGTAGCCCTGGTTGCCATGGACTCGCTTTGTAGATCAGGCTGGCCTCGAACTTACAGCGATCCGCCTGCCTCTGCCTCGCAAGTGCTAGGATTACTTGTGTTCCACGACGCCCAGCTTACCGTTTTTTGTGCATTTGCACTTGCACATTCACTTTTAAAAATTAGATTTTATTTATTATTTAAACAGTGTTGTGCCTACATGTGAGCCAGCAGGCCAGAAGAGGGTACAGATCACATTATAGATAGTTGTGAGCCACCATGTGGTTGCTAGGAATTGAACTCAGGTCCTTTGGAAGAACATTCAGTGCTCTTAACCTCTGAGCCATCTCTCCAGGACACCCGTCCCCCTGCCCCCTGCCCCATACACACACACACACACACACACACACACACACACACACACACACACACTCACTTTGTTGTTGTTTATTGGCATATGGTAATTACCTGTCACAATAGGCTTTATTACGCTATTTTCTTTCTTTTTGTTTTTTTTTTTTTTTTTTTTTTTTCCGAGACAGGGTTTCTCTGTGTTGCCTTGGCCATCCTGGACTCACTTTGTAGACCAGGCTGGCCTCGAACTCACAGCAATCCATCTGCCTCTGCCTCCCGAGTGCTGGGATTAAAGGCTTGTGCCACCACACCCGGCTTCTTTTTGGTTTTTTGAAACAGGGTTTCTCTGTGTTGCCTTGACTGTCCTGGACTCACTTTTTAGACCAGGCTGGCCTTGAACTCACAGTGATCCTCCTGCTTCTGCCTCCTTGAGTGCTGGGATTAAAAGTGTGTGCCACCACTGCCCGGCTATGCTATCTTCTTTTCTTTTTTAAAATTTAAGATTTATTTATTATTACATATACAGTACTCTGCCTGCATGTACCCCTGCAGGCCAGAAGAGGGCATCAGATCACATTATAGATGGTTGTGAGCCACCATGTGGTTGCTAGGAATTGAACTCACAACCTCTGGAGGAGCAGACAGTGCTCTTAACCTCTAAGCCATCTCTCTAGCCCCATTATGCTATTTTCAAACACAAATACACATTTGATCATATTCTCCTCAATAACTCCGTATCCTAGTTTACTTTCTGTTGCTGTGATAAAGACTGACCAAAGCAGCTTGGAGAGGAAAGGGCTTTTTACCCCTTACAGCGTGCAGCCCATCACTGCGCAGGAAGCCGCAGGTGAAGCAGAGGCCATGAAGGAACGCTTGCTATGCAGCTTAAGCCGGGCGGCCTTCAGCTCCTGCTCCTCACACCTGCATCTCCTAAGTCTCCAGATTACAGATGCCACTGTGGGGACAGGACACCAGCCCTGACCCCATGGCTCTGTGCTGTTGCCTGCCCAAACGAGCAAAGTGCTCTGCACCAGTCACCAGAGTGCGCCGAGCTGAGTAATAACGTGCAGGGGTCCCCTGAGATGCCTAAAGGAACTTACACAGACACCCGAAGGCTGCTTTGACTTGCCCTAACCCCCTAACTTGGCAGGACAGAACAGTTTTTGCTTGCATAGATATTGAAGATCTTCCTGTGATTTTTCTACAGAGGCTGGAGAGATGGCTCAGCAGTTAAGAACACTGGCTGCAGCAGTGGTGGTAGTGCCTGCCTTTAATCCCAGCACTCTGGAGGCAGAGGCAGGCAGAGCTCTGCGAGTTCGAGGCCAGCCTGGTCTACAATGCAAGTCTAGGACAACCAAGGCTACACAGTGAGGCCCTGTCTCAGAAAAAAAAAAAAAAAAAAAGCCTTCTTCACACCCTCCTAGAGAGCAATCTCAAATTTGACTCTCAGATTGTTCTTCCTGCTAGCAGCTAATCAATAAACCTTTAATTTATAATTAGATCGAGTCTGTGGTCTTTTCCCAGGGGTCGGAAACTCCATAACAAACAGTGTAAAAATATCTGAATGGTCACTGTGAAACGACAGCACACCCGTTTCTCAAGTGTTTCATGACTCTCTCCTCCCTGTTGCTTGTTTTTCTAACCAGGTCTCATGTAGCTGAGGTTAGCCTTGAAGTCCTGATCCTCCAGGCCTCTACCCCTACCTCAAAGGGCTAGAATTACAGACAAGACCCATGATGCCTGATTAGCTCACAGTTTCATAATCTAGAGAGGGACGAGCGGAGGGAGGGGGGGTCAGAGGGAGAAGGAAAGAAGAGGCTGGTGTGATGACACACACCTAAAACCCCAGGCTCAGGTAAGAAAATCTAAGTTTGAAGCCACCCTGGGCTCCATGAGATAACAGTGTCAAAATGAAAGAAAAAAAATTACTAGTTGGGGTGCTGGCGAGGTGGCTCAGAGGTTAAGGGCACTGACTGCTCTTCCAGAGGTCCTGAGTTCGATTCCCAGCAACCACATGGTGGCTCACAGCCATCTGTAATGTGATCTGATGCCCTCTTCTGGCCTGCAGAGGTACATGCAGATACACAAATTAGTAAATAACTAGTTAATTAAAATAAATAAAAAGTCAGGCATGATGGCTTTAATTCCAGCCCTGGGGAAAGCAGGCTGATCTCTGTGAGTTCAAGGCCAGCATGGCCTACATAGTGAGTTCCAGGACAGCCAAGGGGACATGGAGAAACCTTGTCCGCAGAGTGACCATCAGTCATAGACCATGTCCCCAGAATGACCATCAGTCCTGGAAGGGATGTGTTCATCCAACTCATCATCTCAGGCTTCCGGGGACCATGGGGAAGAGGAAGCAGAAAGGTTGAGAGCCGGAGGGGATGGATGACAAGGCAACAACAGGACTGACACACACATGAGCTCACAGCCACGGCGGCGTGCACAGACAGGCCTGCACCGGTGGAAGTGGAAGGGGATCCCACTGCTGGGAGCGGGGAGAAGACAAGACGACAACGTCGACCACATCCACTTGCAAAGGAAACACAAGTTTTCTCGGGTGGAGCCTCACTAAGGGCAGGCCCTGTGTGCACACTCAAAAGAAACTCAATGTGTTTTTGGCTTTTTTGTTTTGTTTTCTTTTTGGACTTACTGCTCTTTTGCTTGTTTGCTTGTGTATTTTGTTTTCTAGTTTTGTTTTTCTGTTTTTGTTGTTTTTTCCCCTCTGTGTGTGTGTGTCTCTTGTTTCTTATACTTTTGGGGGGGGTGTTTTGTTTTGTTTTATTGTGTTTTAAAATTTCTATTCTGAGTCGGTTGCAGTGGTGCAGGCCTGTAATCCCAGCACTCAGAGAGACAGAGGCAGGCGGATCTATGTGAGTTCGAGGCCAGCCTGGTCTACAGAATGATTCCAGGATAGCCCAGGCTACACAGACAAACCCTGTCTCAAAAAACCAACCAAGCATGCTGGAGAGATGGCTCAGTGGTTAAGAGCACTACCTGTTCTTCCAGAGGTTCTAAGTTCAATTCCCAGCAACCATCTGTAGTGTGATCTGGTGCCCTCTTCTGGCCTGCGGGGGTACATTTAGATAGGGCACTCATATACCTGAAAGAAAGGAAGAAGGAAAACAACAAAAAAAAATTTTTTTAAATTCTGATTTCTTTGGTCATTTTGTTTTGTTTTGTTTGCCTGTTGATTTGGGGGGGGGGGTGAAGAGGATCTGGGAGGAAGGGGAACTGTGATCAGAATATATTGTATGAAAAGGATTATTAAGGGGGCCGGAGAGATGGCTCAGAGGTTAAGAGCACTGACTGCTCCTCCAGAGGTCCTGAGTTCAATTCCCAGCAACCACATGGTGGCTCACAGCCATCTGTAATGTGATCTGATGCCCTCTTCTGCAGATAAAGCACTCATATGCAATAAATAAGATAAATTTTTTTTTTTAAAGTTCAGGCCAGGCGGTGGTGGCACACGCTTATAAATCCCAGCACTCGGGAGGCAGAGGCAGGTGGATCACTGTGAGTTCGAGGCCAGCCTGGTCTACAAAGTGAGTCCAGGACAGCCAGGACGGTTATACAGAGAAACCCTGTCTCGAAAAACAAAACAAAACTATAAGCAAATGAGTAAGAGGCCTGTGTGGGTGGGAGGGAAGATGTCTTTGAGACAGCACATTGTGGTTGGAACTAGGAATCCCGATTTCAAGGTCCTGAGGGCTTTGTGACCCCAGAGTGGGGTTTTTGTAGAAAAGGGAAGGGTGGGAGATCTTGTCATGGAATGTCATAAGGAAGGGGACAGGGCTTAGTCACTTCCTCTCTCAGTGGCTCGGTTTGAGCTGCGGTGAGTGACAAGTCTCTGAGAAGATGCTTTGTAAGCTGAGAAGGTTCCAGAAGACAGAAGGCCATGGGAACCTGGCCGGAAAGGGCCTGTCTCCTTAAAAGAAATATAGCCCTGGGCTGTGACAATAACAAAGCCGCTGTCTGGTAATGTGAGTCACCCACCAAAGCCCTCAGAGAAAGCCTACACCAATTAGGAAGTCATTGCTGGGATCACGCTCTTTCGGTTTGTTTTATGGAGACAGGAACCTCCGCATGTAGCCCTGGCTGGCCTTGAACTTACAGCAATTCCTCTGCCTCAACCTCCCAAGTGTCAGGCTTACAACCATGTACCACCAGGGCCTGGTTTATCATATTTCATTTTAAAGATGAAGTCAGAGTAATAAGAAGTTTGTCCAGGCCACACGATAAACCCCGAGCCTAGAGAACAGTTGGATCTTGTGATTTACACAAAATGGTCAGTCTTTATCCGGATTCAATTCCGCCTGGTCACTGCTAGGTGACCTAGCATGAGCAATGTCTTGATTTGGGAATCTTATAAATGAACTAAATCTAAAAGTCCTTAACTGGTCACAGTACCAGGACTGTAGTCCCAGCTATAGGAAGGGAGACCCCATGGAGGCCAGCCTGGACTACCTGAGGCCCTGGGTCAAAACAAAACAGGGCTGGGAAGCCAGGTGGTGTTACATGCCCAGCACCTGGCAGGCAGAGGAAGGCAGGGGGGATCTCTGTGAGTTCGAGGGCAGCCTAGTCTACAAAGCAAGTTGTAGGACAGCTACAGCTACACAGAGACACCCTGTCTCGAAAAACCAAACTAGCCAAATACCCCCCAAAAAGCAAACCAGGCTGTCTAGGATAGGCAGGATGCACAGCAAGGCCCTGTCTCAAAAACAACAAACAAAGTCAGGGTGGGTGGTGGTGGCTCAAGTTTTTTTTTTAATATTTATTTGTATTTATTTATTATGTATACAATGTTCTGCCTGCATGTGCACTCATACGCCAGAAGAGGGCACCAGATCACATTACAGACGATTGTGAGCCACCATGGGGTTGCTGGGAATTGAACTCAGGGTCTTTGGAAGGGCAGCCAGCCCAAGCTCAGGTTTTTAATCCAGCACTTGGGAGGCAGAAGCAGGTGGATTTCTGTGAGTTTGAAGCCAGCCTGGTCTACAGAGCCTAAACAGCCAGGGCTACACAGAAAAAGCCTGGCTTGAAAAAACAAAAATGAAACCAGAACACCAAACCATCTAACCAACCAAACAAACAAACAGGCTGGAGGTGGCTCAGCAGTTAACTGAAGTTTGAGTCTCGACACCCACAAGATAACTCCATTACCAGGGTGTGGGACTCTGCTAGGTAAGCTCCAAGTCTCCAGATAGCTTGGTGCGCTTGGTCTATGAGATGGACTCCTTTCTCTCATCATGGTTCTCACTCCACATGATGTGATAACCCCAGATCTTGTTGTTTGTTTTGAGACAGCGTTTCCCTGTGTAGTCTTAGGTCCCTGATCATTTATAGCAGTTTGCCAATATATTTGTTTTGAGGTCTTTTTTGAATTTTTTTTTTTTTATTCTATCGAAACTGTTCTGCCCTTAATTACATCCAGAGCAGTGTTGTTTTTAACGGCAGGCACTAAATCCTTTAATTGCTCTGTGGATGAGTTTCTCCTGTGCTGACAGGGAATTGTTGAATTGAATTGAATTGGCTGTGGGAGACCCCTGAGCATTTCCTGAAAGCAGAGGGCTCCCTTGCCTGTGTCTTGTTGGTCCACACTTGTCAGTCCATTGCCTGCCCTTGCCACATCTCCTGCGCACTCTGAAGGCTGGGCCCTTCTTTTTGGATTATCTGTAGGAAAGCCATTGTTTCCAGGAAAGCCTTGCCTACAGTCCTTTTTCAAATGGCCTTGATTACCACAATTACAACACCCTCCACTTTGATTTTTCCTCAAGTCGTTTAGAAATCACTTCTGCCAGGCTGTGGTGGCGCACGCCTTTGATCCCAGCACTCGGGAGGCAGAGGCAGGCGGATCGCTGTGAGTTCAAGGACAACCTGGTCTACAAAGTGACTCCAGGACAGCCAAGGCTACACAGAGAGACCCTGTCTCGAAAAACCAAAAAAAGAAAGAAAAAAAATCACTTCTATCAGATTAGCATCATAAGCGTGAGATCCAATGTCAGCTGTATGCCTAATCCATTCCTCTACTGGTGCTGATATTGCCTTTAAAGGTCTAATTACACGATTGCGTTCTGTATTAGCATTTTAAAAAGCCAAAGCTTCAATCAGTACTTTTTTTGACTACTGAACCCTGATACTATTCTATTCACAGGGAAGTCAGTCTTTGCAAAAGTTCGGTGATAGCTTCTTTGGGGCCTTGCACTAGTAAATGCCCTCGTCCCGATTCCTCAACCTTGTCCCAAGCACTTAAGGCGCAAGGTGTTGTGATCATCAAATTCCAACTGCTTTTATAAACCAGTGTATTGACCTTCACCTGACAACTGATCCTGGGAAACATCAACACCTCTGGCTTGTTCTGTGTGGCCTTTGCTTCGTCTTTCCACCACGATCACCATTGTAACTGAGGACCAGGTTCTGATATTGCTGTTGTCAACTCTTTCCAGCCTTGGGGAATAATCCTGTTCTGTGCTGACCATGAATCTAACATCGGCTTAACGTAGGACTAGGCCTAGGTTAGCAGAAGGAGGCAGTTAGCCTCCAGATAACAATTGAACCGGGAGAATAAAATTACTTTTACAGCTACACAAAGTAGAATTTAGCTACAGGAAGGCTGCTTCCAACGTGACTGGAGATAAACAGTGCACTAAGCAGGCTACTTTAGAAAGAAAATCTATGGGGCTGGAGAGATGGCTCAGAGGTTAAGAGCACTGGCTGCTCTTCCAAAGGTCCTGAGTTCAATTCCCAGCAACCACATGGTGGCTCACAACCATCTGTAATGAAATCTGGTGCCCTCTTCTGGTTTGCAGGCACACATTTGGGCAGAATACTGTATGATAAATAAATCTTAAAAAAAAAAAGAAAGAAAGAAAGAAAGAAAATCTATACCAGGACTGAAGTTTAGGGTTGCTGAGAAAGTTTCTGCTAATGTTTATTCACCAAGACTGACTCCATTAGTCTCCACTCCTGTGACAAGATAACCCTGTCCCTCACCGGCAGGCAGTGGTCAGGATGTCCGGCAGGCAGGTCCAGGTGCTGCTTTGCTTCCAGGTGGACAGGAACCTTCAAGATCAAAGGTCCTGATTCTTGCTCAGAGGCATCTTAAAGAGCCTAGGGCAAGGTCTGCGTGCTAAGCCATGTTCCCAGTCTCCCCAAGGGAGGTGGAAATGATTTTTCCGCTGGGTGTTACAGTTAGCTCTATTAACGCTGATTAGCTCTGATTGCTGTTATCAGACAGCTGCGGAGACTAGAAAGTTCCAAGAGCCCATGATGATACCAAAAGTGTTACAACCATTTGTTAGGCGGCCATGCTAAGGGCGCTTCACTGGTGGGCAGCACCGATCTTATGGCAGTGGAGGAGGCTTCAGTGGCTGCCAAGGCAGCTCCCCCATCGCTGCCAAGCCCCAGGCACGCAGCGACGATTCTTCCCCAGAAGAAATGATGAGCTTGGGTGGTGGAGGAGTGGAGTGAGAGAGTGAGCCAGCCCACCTTTATTCCTGAATCAGGGATTTATAAACCTTGGGCAGTGGGGAGGGGCTCGAGGCTGAATATGTTTGGTTCTCTGGGGCTAGAGGTGCCAGGGCTACTTAATCTATAGGTAACAAAACAGCCCTATCATAAGAAGGAAAAGCAGTGCTTAGTTATCCTATGGGTGGGAGATTCTCCCAGTACAGGTAAAGGGTCATTGGTTGAGAGCCAAGATGCAAAGACACCAGGACATCTTATTAGCATAGTGTGGGTACCTCCAGGAATCCCTAGGTGCTTGCTTAACATGTTTCTTTTTTCTTAAAAATATAATTTTATTTTATATGCCTTGGTATGAGGGTATCAGATCACCTGGAACTGGAGTTACAGACAGTTGTGAGCTGCCATGTGGGTGCTGGGAATTGAACTCAGGTCCTTTGGAAGAGCAGACAACGTTCTTAACCACTGAGCCATTTCTCTAGCTCCCTGAACATGTTTCTTATCAGGAAATTGGCTGGTGGTAATCTTCCCCAAGAGCTATATGAGTCTCCTTAGGGGACCTAGAGTCCCTCAGGTCAGGCTAAGAGGGGACCCTCCTAAGAAAGGGTGTCTATCATCCCTGTACCAAGCTCAGAGGCTGCCCAGACTTCGGCCTTCCAGCAGGGACTTACAACTGGCCATTTGCCCCATCTTCATAACAAAGAACAGGCCTCTGTGGGACAAGGGGAACACTGCAGGTTCACAACCTGCCACCATTAAGTCCCCTCTGCTCTTATCAGGAAAGCATAATTGTGACAGGTGAGCAAGACGGACTCGGTTAATAACTATTCAAAGACAACAACCCTGGTGCCGGCCTGGTGGCGCCACCTTTAACCCCAGCACTCGGGAGGCAGAGGCAGGTGGATTGCTGTGAGTTCGAGGCCAGCCTGATCTACAGTCAAGAATACACAGAGAAACCCTGCTCGAAAAACAAACAAAACAAACCAAAAACGGTATGTGGTGCTTACACCTGTAAACTCAGCACTGGGCAGGCGGGCGAGGTTAAGTCCAGAGATACAACAGAGGCTATCTCAGAGAAGAAATAAAAATAAAATAAACAAAATAAAAATCTCTCCTTAATGGGAGACGGCGTTGCCTTGAGCCTCACAGAACTTTTTCCTTTTCCTTTCTCCACTCTTTGTCTCTGTCTCTGTCTCTCTGTCTCTCTATCTGTCTGTCTCTCTGTCTCTGTCTCTGTCTGTCTGTCTGTCTCTCTCTCTGTCTGTCTCTCTCTCTCGCAGAGTCTCCTGTATTCTAGTCTAGGCTCAAACCGTCTATGCAGCTGAAGATGAAGATAATCCTAAATTTTGGTTGTTCTTGCTCCCAATTTCACGTTCTGGGATTATAGGCGCATACCACTGTGCCCAATCTAGTGAATTTCTGCAAATTTTCAAAAGTAAGATTTTATCATTATGTTATGTTTGTTTGCTTGACATTTTTGTGGCAGTTGTTTTGTTTTGTTTCTCTGTGTAGCCCAGGCTATCCTAGAATTTGTGCTGTAGTCCAAGCTGGTCTTGAACTCAGAGATCCGCCTGCCTCTGCCTGCTGAGTGCTGGGATTAAAGGCGTGCTCCACCACCACTAGGCTATTTGCTCATTTTTCTGTAGGCAGGGTCTTATTCTCTGGCTCTGCCTGCCCTAGATCTTGCTATGTGGAGTGGGCTGGTCTCCAGCTCACGGATATCCACCTGTCTCTGCCCCAGAATGCTGAGATCAAAGCCAGTCTCACTAGCACTCCTCGCCAAAACCAAACTTTCAACATATATTATTGAGATACCAAAAGAACTAAAACATTTCAGGGTTAGTTACCAGGGCAAAGGTTAAGAAACAGGGCGGGCATGGTGGTGCACGCCTTTAATCCCAGCACTTGGGAGGAAGAGGCAGGCGGATCGCTGTGAGTTCAAGTCCAGCAGCCTGGTCTACAAAGCAAGCCCAGGACAGCCAAGGCTACTCGAAAAACCAAAAAAAAAAAAAAAGAAAAGAAAAAAACAGGGCCTACAGGACATAATCTGGCCAGCTGCAAAGAGCAGCCCTACTGGAGACAGCGTTGCCTAGAGACTGACCCAAAGGGTCCCTTGGGAGATAGAGTTGATAAGAGACCCAGTTTTATGGCCACATTCCTTCCTGCCCACCGGAGATAGGGTTACTAAGAAACCAGACACTTCCCTGGACAAGGCGGTGAACAAAGAAAGCTAAGCCACAGGCGGTCTTGGCGCCTTTTTCTGCAGCCTGTCACCTTAGACATTAGACCTCAGTGTGTTACTCAACCAATAGGTGCTTGCCAGGCTGGAACTCCCTGCTTTGGGGCGCGAGGAGGAATAAGAACCTATAAATTTACCCTCATTCCAGAGATCAGGGCTCTTTCTGGATACCACTGTGTTGGTGACCATCAGAGCCCGGCTTGCGTCTATGAAAGGTCCTCATGTATATCGCATTGGTATCGAGTCCTTTTTTGGGGTCTCGAGATCTGGGTACAGCATTATTTAAAAACCTGGACATGAGAGCTGGGTGTGGTGGCTCATGCCTTTAATCCCAGCAATCGGGAGGCAGAGGCAGGTGGATCACTGTGAGTTCAAGGCCAGCCTGGTCTACAAAGTGAGTCCAGGACAGCCAGGCTACACAGAGAAACCCTGTCTGGAAAACTAAAGAAAAAAATTGAATGTGGTGCACACCTGGGATCCCAGCACCAAGGCCTGGAGCATCAGGAATTCAAAGTCCCTCTTGGCTTTACAGCAATATAGCAAGAAGCTAGCCAACACTACATGGAATCCTGGCCAGAAAAAAAGAAGGGGCTGGGCCAGTCCTATGGTGCAACAGCTGGTTCCTCTGGACTCTCCCATGTTATGAAAAAAAGCCTCAAAGAAAAATGGCTGGCAGGCCGGAGAGATGGCTCAGTGCTTAAGAGCACTGACTCCTCCTGCAGAGGTCCTGAGTTCAGTTCCCAGCAACCACATGGTGGCTCCCAACCATCTATATGATCTGGTGCCCTCTTCTGACCTGCAGGTGTACATGGAGGCAGAGCATTGTATACATAATAAGGAAATAAATCTTTTTAAAAAATGAGTGTGAGTGTGTTGCCTACATATATTACCTGTGTACCACGTGTGTGTGCAGTACCTGCAGTGGTCTGAAGAGGGCGTAACTAGAGTTACAGCCCATTGTAACTACCCACAGGAGTTTTCAGAAAAACTCCGTGAGGCATTTAGGGGTCAACAGCATTAATTAGTGGCAAACCGTGATCTTCCTGCACACCTGGCTCTGTCAGCTGCAGCCTTTTATTTCAGTGTAGCCATGTACACAGAGGACACAAAGACTCAAAGAGCCATGGATCTTTTCTGATCCTTGTTGAGGGAGAGGTCCTCAGCATTTTCAGAACAAGCAGGAAAGTGTAGGTAGCTTCATGGAACTTAGAACCTAGCAGATAGACAATTATAAATGAGAAACTCTGTCTCAAAAAACAAACAAAATACGTAGGTATGTATGTATATATATATATATATATATATATATATATATATATATATATATTGTATAAAAAATTTTTGAAACTGGTTTTATGTAGCTCAAGCTGACTTCAAAGTCAATAGAGTCCAACTTTAAATTTGCGGTTCTCCTGCTCAGCCTCCCGAGTGCTGGAAGTACAGCACTTTTTTCTTGATTTTTTTTTTTTTTTTTTTTTTTTTTTTTTTTTTGAGACAGGGTTTCTCTGTGTAGCCTTGGCTGTCCTGGACTCGCTTTGTAGACCAGGCTGGCCTCGAACTCACAGCGATCCACCTGCCTCTGCCTCCCCAGTGCTGGGATTAAAGGCGTGCGCCACTAAACCTAGCTATAAGTTTTTTAAAAACCAATAACTATATTAAAATCTATGAAATATAGCCTCTGTCTGTCTGTTGCCTGCCCCCTCCCCTTTCCTGCATGTGTGTCTCCTGAGAATCAAGCCAAAGGGGAATGTGTGAAGCCAAATGCTCTAACATGAGCCCCTCCCGCCACACCAGCGGCCTCGGCTAGTTTTCTGTCGTCTGTTTGCTTGTTTGCTTTTCTGTCGTCTGTTTACTTGTTTGGTTTTCTGTCTGTTTACTTGTTTGATTAGTTGGTTTGGTTTTCATTTTCAACTGGACACGTCCATGGTCATCTGGGAAGAGGAAATCTCAATTGAGAGGAAAAAAAATGCCTCCATCAGATTGGCCTCTGGGCAAGTGGGGGAGGGGGCGCATTTCATTAGTGACTGCTGAGGAGCGCCATCTCTCTGTGGGCAGTGCCAGGTGTGGGCATGCCTGTGAGAAGCAAGCGGTCAGCTGTGCTCCTCTCCAGCTCCCGCCCACACTTCCCTTCCCCTCGGACCTCGAGTTTTAAGCTGGAACAAGGCCTTCCCTCCTGGAGTTGCTTTGGTGTGGTGTCTGTCGCAGTGACGGAATCCACGGAGGGCGACAGTTCACTTCGGTTTTTGAGACAGGGTCCAGCTGAGTTCCTTAGCATGGCCTGGAACTTCTTCTGGGGTCTGGGCAGGTTTTTAATTTGTGACCCTTCTGCCTCAGCCTTCTGGATAGCTGAGAGCGAAGTCAACCTCTGCCCAGCCCTCTGAACTGCTTTTATAGTCAGTGGTCTTGACCTTGCCCTGCGGCCTGGGCCTCAAGTGTGGATCACAGGTAAGCTCTGTTAGGTTTGGCTGTAGACCTCACTGTTGCTTTGTTTTGTTTGTTTTCAAGACAGGGTCTCTCTGTGTAGCCTTGGCTGTCCTGGACTCGCTTTGTAGACCAGGCTGGCCTCGAACTCACAGCGATCTGCCTGCCTCTGCCTCCCCAGTGCTGGGATTAAAGACCCTAAGTATTCTGTCTTTCATGGCCCATGCCAGGCCCACCCAGTCTCGGTCTCTCTCTGCCTGCTGCCTGTGAATCGGTGTAAAGCCCTCAGCCTCTGCTCCCCACGCTGGGGACCATGGACTCATCTTCTGAAACTGTAGGTTTCCAGTTAAGTGTTTCCTTTTATACAAGTTGCCTTGGCCACTGTGTCTCTTCACAGCAATAGAACCATGACTAAGTCATTAGCAACAAGGCCGGGCTCTGTTACATGGAGAAACCCTGTCTCGAAGAACCAAAACAAAACAAAGACGTTAACAATGTGATTGTCTCCCGCTGGAGCGACCTTCCTGAAAAATGACATAATTTCATTCTTCATTATGGTTGAACAAAGCAAAACAAAACAAAACACCATGTGAAGGTTGGGAAATAGCTCAGTTGCTTATGTACCCATTGCTTAAGACCTGACTTTGAATCTTTAGCACGTGCCAGGCACTGCAGTTTATACCTATGATTTCAGCTTTAGAGAGGCAGAGGCAGGAGACAGCGGGTTGCTGGAGCTCCTTGGCCTGGCAGCCTGGGTGAGGCAGAGACCTCCAGGTTCAGTGAGAGACCTTTCTCAGAAAGTTCAGTGAGCCGGGCGTGGTGGCGCACGCCTTTAATCCCAGCACTCGGGAGGCAGAGGCAGGCAGATCGCTGTGAGTTCGAGGCCAGCCTGGTCTACAGAGTGAGTCCAGGACAGCCAAGGCTACACAGAGAAGCCCTGTCCCTGTGCTGTTGGACATGTGGTGCTGTCCCATCACTGAGCTGTTACACCATAACAAACACCGACGTGTAGATCTCCTCGCGCAGTTTGCAGTGCTGAGACGCCGCCATCTGACGGCCACCATGGCTGGATGCTTTCCTCTCCGACAGCTGTGGAGAAGGCTCCTTTCCGTCGTCTGCACCCTTGTCAGCACTTGCAGTTGCTGTTTGTTTTCGTAGTGACTTCTGTTCTGTGAGGGTGAGGTGGAATCTCCTTGTGGTGGTTCTGACTGGGGTTCCTCTGATGGACAGGGGGATTAATCGGTTTCCATGTTTTTGGGCACTTGGGTTTCATCTTTTGAGAACGGTCTGTTCATTTCATAAGCCCATTGAATGGGCCGGCTGCTTGTTTAGTTTCTTGTGGGTTTTTTGTTTTATTTTGTTTTGTTGTTGGTTCAAAACAGAGCCTCTCTGTGTATCCCTGGCTGTCCTGGACTCACTCTGTAGACCAGGCTGGCCTCGAACTCACAGCTATCCGCCTGCCTCTGCCTCCCGAGTGCTGGGATTAACGCGCCGGCCAGTTTCTTGTGTTTTTGTGCGTTGCGTACACTAACCCACGGCCAGATGTAGAACGAGCAAAGTGCCTCCCCCCTCCCATTTTGTAGGCTGTCTATTCACTTAACTGTTTCCTTTGCTCCTCAAAAGTCTTAATTTCATGAGGTTCCCTTACTCAATTGGTGGTCTTATTTCCTGAGTAACCAAAGTTGGTTGGGTTTTGTTTGTTTTGTTTATTTATTTACTTATTTGCTTTTATTTTGCAAAGCAGGGTTTCTCTGGGTAGCCCTGGCTGTCCTGGAACTTGATCTGCAGACCAGGCTGGCCTCAAACTCAGAGATCCGCCTGCCTCTGCCTCCCGAGTGCTGGGACTAAAGACGTGCGCCACCACTGGACACATATGTGTACATACATAAACACAGGCAAAACACCAGTATAGGATTTTAAAAACGTTCAAGGGAGAAAAGTGACACACCAGCTTTACTTGAGACAGGCTCTCAAGTAGCCAAAGGTGACCTTGAAATTCTGATGCTCTGGGACTGTAGGTGGGGCCGCCATGGTGGGGCTCAATAGCCACGGCTTCCCCGCCAAAACAAACACGTGAATTCTCGGGGCTGGAGATGCAGCTGTGGCAGAGCGCTTGCCCAAGACGCATACACTCACACTGAGATGAATCCTGGCAAATCTCGGCAAGCGTAACTAAGAACCAAACTTGAAGGCTAGTGACACGGCACCGCAGTGGTGCTCGCCTGTGTACATGTAAGGCCCTTGGGCTCACTTTCCAGCGAGACACAAAGATAAGGGAAGCAAGGCTTCCGCAGGGTGCTAGACACAGCAGAATGGTGCATATTCAGGTTAAAAAGGCAGGAAATGAACAGGACAGGGTGGCACACGCCTATAATCCCAGTGACAGGAAATTCACAAGTTCAAGGCTGGCCAACGCAGCTAATTTTCATACCTATTGAGATAGGTTTATTTATTTATTTTTAATTTTTTAAAAAACTCGGTAGTCACGGCTGAATTGAACTTCAGATATTCCTGTTAGAGCCTCTTGAATGCTGGGGTGACAGGCTTGCACCAGCATTTGCTTTGTTTACTACAGATTTTAAAAACAGTCGGGGGCTGGAGAGTTGGTTCAGCAGTTAAGAGTACTGGTTGCTCTTCTAGAGGACCCGGGTTCAATTCCCAGCTCATAACCATCCATACTGGGATCTGCTGCCTTCTGCTGGCATGCATGTTTACTTGCACATATGACATTCATACAAAAAAATAAATAAATGTTTAAAAGAATAAAAAGTGTTGGCATGGCTGGGCAGTGGTGGTGCACACCTGTAATCCCAGCACTGGGGGAGGCAGAGGCAGGAGGATCGCTGTGAGTTCGAGGCCAGCCTGGTCTACAGAGTGAGTTCCAGGACAGTCAAGGCTACACAGAGAAAATCTGTTTGGAAAAATAGAACAAACAAACAAAAGCAGCACTGTGGAACATGATTTTTAAAAAAGGGGGAGGGGGCAGGTGTGGTGCGGCACTTGCCTTTTAGTTGAGGCTGAGGCAGGCAGATCTTTCTGAGCTGGAAGCCAAGCAGATTATAAAGTGAGAAAACCTGTATAATCAATCAATATGTTTTTCTTTTAAAGATTTATTTATTTTCGAGGCCAGCCTGGTGTACAAAGCAAGTCCAGGATAGTCAAGGCTACACAGAGAAACCCTGTCTCGAAAAACCAAAAACCAAAACAAAACAAAACAAAAAAAAGATTTATTTATTATGTGCACAGTGTTTTGCCTGCATGTACACCCAGAGGCCAGAAGAGGGCATCAGATCTCATTATAGATGGTTGTGAGCCATCATGTGGTTGCTGGGAATTGAACAACTCAGGACCTCTGGAAGAGCAGCCAGTGCTCTTAACCTCTAGCCATATCTCCAGCCCATGTTTTTCCCTTTTGGGTTCGGGACTCACTATGTCGCCTTGGCTGTCCTGGAACTGACCTGTAGACCAGGCTGGTTTTGAACTCACAGAGATCCACCTGCTTCTGCCTCCCAAGTGCTGGGATTAGAAGGGTGCGCCACCACTGCCCAGCTAAGGAATTAGGAGTTTAACTTCATTCCTTCTACATAGCCAGCCTGGTTTGTATTAGAGTTACCCTCAAGCCAGAAGGAACTCAAGAGAATGCTGTGGCCTACGGTCATTTTTTCTGCCTCTGTAAAGGGCCGCTGTCTCTCCGCCACCTGCACGGCGTAGGGTTTATGTTTCAATTTCCTATAGGTGAGATTATGCCCCCTCAGTGTGTGGTCAGTAACCATGATCTGTGCTGCAAGGTCGAAGGGGGAGGTGGAGTGGGCAGGGAAGAATGCTGTGAGCTTCTTGCTAAAAGCACTTGAAAAATTTTATGAAAATTTCTAAATTCCTATGGAGGAAAAATGTTTACCAAAAAATGTACCCAAAATGAGCAAATCTGATTTTTAAAAGACATTTTAAAAAACATATGAAAGAGAGCGGGCGTGGTAGCAAACACCTTTAATCCCAGCACTTGGGAACAGGCAGGTGGATCGCTGTGAGTTCAAGGCCAGCCTGGTCTACAAAGCGAGTCCAGGACAGCCAAGGCTACACAGAGAAACCCTGTCTTCAAAAACTAGAGAGAAGAATAAAAATAGTTGGCATGCCTGGCCAGTGGTGGCGCACACCTGTAATCCCAGCTCGGGAGGCATGGTATGTGCTTGCAACCTCAGCACTTAGGCTGGCTTTGAACTTGTGATCCTTTAGCCTAAGATGCCTATCTTTTTTTTTTTTTAATATTTTTTTCTTTATTTATTATGTAGACAGTGTTTTGACTGCATATATGCTTGTGTGCCAGAGGAGGGCACCAGATCTCATTATAGATGGTTGTGAGCTACAGGTGGTTGCTGGGAATTGAACTCAGGACCTTTGGAAAAGCAGCCAGTGTTAACCTCTGAGCCAACTCTCCAGCCTGAGATGCCTATCTTAAACTTTAAATGGCACCTACAAGGCACCAGTAACAACGGAAGGATGGCAAATGTTCAATAGGGTTTCCTTTGCGATCAGTGCTTTATTATTATGTAGCTAATTAGCTCAACCCTAAGGAAATGGAAAAGAGAAAATATTTTTTGCAGACTCTGCTTGGGAATTTCGGAAGCAGCTTAACTGGCTCAGGCTCAGGCCTGGACTACAGTGTCTCCTTGTAGGGCGGTTGCCAGGTCTCTGTGCAGTGTGTGGCACTCCAGCTGTACACAGCAAGCCAACCCAGATGCAGTTAACGCCACTGAGCCGCACCACCAAGCCTTGGGCTTCTTTCCTTTTTTTTTTTTTTTTTTTTTTTCAGTCTCTGCTCTTTCTCCATTTTTGTTTTGTTTTGAAGCAGTGTTTCCTTGTGTAGCCTGTCTTGCCTGGAACTTACTTTGTAGACCAGGCTGGCCTCACCACATGCACTAAGACCCACTTACATCTGCCTCCCAAATGCTGGCACTAAAGGTGTGCATCACCACTCCTGCCCCTCTTCCGCTCTCCTCCCCCTCCCCCCTCCTCCTCCTTCTCCTCCCCCTCCTCCCCCTCCTCTCCCTCCTCCTCCTCCTCTCCCTCCTCCTCCCCCCCTTCCTCCTCCTCCTCCTCCTTCATAATCATCATTATTATATGGCCATTTACTGTTAGTTGCTTTCTTGCTTCTTAGGGATACTTTTTGTTTGTTTCTGAGACAGGGTTTCTCTGTGTAGCCCTGGCTGTTCTGGAACCGACTCAAGAGATCGCCTCCCTCTGCCGGCATTAAAGGTGTGCACCACCGCACCCTGCAATACCTTTTTTTGCTTGTTTGGTTGTTTTTTTTTTGTTTTGTTTTTTGAGACAAGGTTTCTCTGTGTAGCCTTGGCTGTCCTAGACTCAATTTGTAGACCAGGCTGGCCTCGAACTCACAGCAATCCACCAGCCTCTGTCTCCTGAGTGCTGGGAATAAAGGTGTGCACAACCATGCCTGGCCAATACCTATTTTTTTATTGGATCAGGGAGGCAGAGGCAGGCAGATCGCTGTGGGTTTGAGGCCTGCCTGGTCTACAGAGTGAGTCCAGGACAGCCAGGGCTACACATAGAGACCCTGTCTAGAAAAACAAACAAAACAAAACAACAAACAAACACACACACACACACACTGGGACATGCATCTAACCTTATCTAACCCCCTGATGGAGTCAGAGTCTACGTGTGCTGTTCAGGATTGGGTCTAGCGGAGCACATGTCCTGGTGGGCGATCCTGTAATCCCAGCACCGTGGCATTTAGAAGGCTGAGACAGGAGCCAGTCTTGTTTATTTTTGTTTGGTTTGGTTTGAGTGTGTGTGTGTGTGTGTGTGTGTGTGTGTGTGTGTGTGTGTGTGTGTGTGTACTGTTTACATAGCCCTGCCTGTCCTAGGACTCACTCACTTTGTAGATCAGACCAGCCTCAGACTCAGAGAGCTTGGCCTGCCCTGTGGGATTAAAGGCATTAGTTATCACTACACTTAGCCTTCCAGGCCAGCCTTGAACTGCTGTTACAGGTGTTTCCTGTCTCACCTGATTTCTTGTGATGCTTTTTCTTCCAGTCAGGTTCAGATATTTGTTTATTCATTCATTTGTTTTCTTTGTGTTTTTTGAGGAAAGGTGGCTTTTGTTTTTTTTTGTTTGTTTATTTATTTATTTGAGACAGAATTTCCCTGTGCAGCTCTCGCTGTCCAATGGTCTCTGGCTCCTAGGATTAAAGGTATATGCCACCACCACCACCTGTCTCCCCCCTTTTGTTTATTTATGTTTGTATGTTTGTTTGTTTATTTGCTTTCTTGGTTTCTTTTTAATTTAATTAATTTATTCAGATTACACCCCGATTATTATCCCCTCACTTGTATCTTCCCATTCCCCCTCCCTCCTGCTTCCACTCTGTTCCCCTCCCCTATGTCTGTGACAGAAGGGGACCTCCTCCTATCAGGTCTCATCCTGGTAGCCTGCTTATCCTTTCTCTGAGTGCCACCAGGCCTCCCACCATGGGGAAGTGGTCACATATGGGGCCCCAGAGTTCATGTCAGAGTCAGTCCCCACTCTCCACACAACTGCAGAGAATGTCCTGTCCATTGGCTAGATCAGAGTAGGGGTTTGATGTTTACTATTGTATTGTCCTTGGTTGGTGCAGTAGTTTGAGCAGAGCCCCCCGCTGGGCCCAGATCCACCTGTCGTGATGTTCTTTTTTAGGTTGCTAGGACCCTCTGGGTCCTTCTATTTCTCCATTTCCTATATTTCTCTTACCTAGAGTCTCAGTAGGATGTCCTCACATCTATCCCAATCTCCTGGTAAGTGAAGACTTTCATGGAACATCCCTTTTAGGCTAGTGTGCAATTATAAGTGAGTATATACCATGTGAGTCTTTCTGCTTCTGGGTTAACTCACTCAGTATGATCATTTCTAGTTCCATCCATTTGTCCGAAGATTTTGGGATTTCCGTTTTTAATAGCTGAGTAGTATTTCATAGTGTAAAAGTACCACAGTTTCTTTATCTATTCTTCAACTGAGGAACATTTAGGTTGTTTCCAGGTTCTGGCTATTATGAATAAGGCCACTATGAACATGATTGAGTGTATGTCCTTGTTGTGTGGTGGAGCATTTTTTGGGTATATTCCAAGGAGTGGAATAGCTGGGTCTTGAGGAAGCCCTATTCCCCGTTTTCTGAAATAGCACCAGATAGATTTCCAAAGTGGTTGTACAAGTTTGCACTCCCACCAGCAATGAAGGAGTCTTCCTCTTTCTCCATATCTTCACCATCATGTGCTGTCACTTGAGTTTTTGATCTTAGCCATTCTGATGGGTGTAACATGGAATCTCAGAGTTGTTTTAATTTGCATTTCTTTCATGACTAAGGACGTTGAGCAGTTTTTTAAAGTGTTTCTCAGCCATTTGATATTCCTCTGTTGAGAATTCTCTGTTTAATTCTGAGCCCCATTTCTTTTTTTTTTTAATTTTTATTTATTATGTATACAGTATGCATTTGATCTCATTATAGATGGCTGTGAGCCACCATGTGGTTGCTGGGAATTGAACTCAGGACCTCTGGAAGAGCAGTCAGTGCTCTTAACCACTGAGCCATCTCTTCAGCCCCTGAGCCCCATTTCTTAATTGGGTTGTTTGGGGGTGTTTAATTTCTTGAGTTCTTTATATATTTTCCATATTAGACCTTTGTCAGATGTAGGGTTGGTGAAGATCTTTTCGCAGTCTGTAGGCTGTCGCTTTGTTCTGTTGACAGTGTCTCCTGCCTTACAGAAGCTTCTCAGCCTCACAAGGTTCCATTTGTTAATTGTTCACCTTAAGGCCTGGGCTGTTGGTGTTCTGTTCAGGAATTTGTCTCCTGTGCAAATGAGTTCCAGGCTCTTCCCCACTTTTTCTTCTAACTGATTTAGTGCCTCTGTTTTTTTTTTTTTTTTAAAGATTTATTTATTTATTATTATGTATACAGAGCTCTGCCTGCATGTACACTTGCAGATCAGAGGAGAGTATCAGATCACATTATAGATGGCTGTGAGCCACCATGTGGTTGCTGGGAATTGAACTCATGACCTCTGGATGAGCAGTCAGTGCTCCTAACCCCTGAGCCATCTCTCTAGCCCATGTCTCTAGTTTTATGTTGAGGTTTTTAATCCACTTGGACTTGAGTTTTGTGCATGGTGATAAATATGGGTCTAATTGCATTTTCTACATGTAGACATCCAGTTAGACCAGCACCATTTGTTGAGGATGCTATCCTTTTTCCACTGAATAGATTTGGCTTCTTTGTCAAAAATCAAGTGACCATGGTTTGTACATATAGGGTTTCTCTGCATAATAACCCTGGCTGTCCTAGACTTACTTTGTAGACTAAAGGGTTTCTCTGTGTGCACTTGGCTGTGTGGAATTACTTTGTAGACCAGGCTGCCTCTGCCTCCCGCTGCCTGGCAAGGTTGATTAGTTTTATGTGTTTTGTCTGCATGTGTGTAGTGTTAGCAGAGGCTGGGGGAGGGGTTCAGATCCCCTAGGGTTGTAAGCTGCTGTGGGTGCTGGGAAACCAAACGCAGATTGCCAGTCAGCGCTGTTAGCCACTGAGCCATCTCTCTAGCCCTTTATTTAAGGTTTTAAAAAAATGCGCATTGGAGGCTGGGCAGTGGTCCCAGCACTCGGGAGGCAGAGGCAGGCAGATCTCTGTGAGTTCGAGGCCAGCCTGGTCTACAAAGCAAGTCCAGGACAGCCAGGGCTACACAGAGAAACCCTGTCTCAAACAAAACAAAACAAAAAAAAGTGCATTGGTGTTTTGCTTACATGTGTGTATGTCTGTGTGAGGGTGTCAGCTCACCTGAACTGGAGTTACAGACAGTTGTGAGCTGCCATGTGGGTGCTGGGCCTAGAAGCCAGGTCCTCTGGAAGAGCAGCCCGTGTTCTCAACCTCTGAGCCATCTCTCTCTCTCTCTCTCTCTGTTTTTCGAGACAGGGTTTCTCTGTGTAGCCTTGGTTGTCCTGGACTCACTTTGTAGGCTGACCTAGAATTCACAGAGATCCACCTGCCTCTGCCTCCCGAGTGGTGGGATTAAAGTCATGTGCCACCTCTTAGTGGCCCCCCACCCTCTCCCTCCACGCTATGAGTGCTCTGTGGAATTCAGCCCACCCTCTCCGCTAGAACTGGGACTCAGAAGTCTGTGTCTCCGGAAAGATGTATTGCCAGGAGGGTCACAGACAGCCCACTCCCAGGAGTACTCTTGCACGCCCTAGCCTTGAGGTTCAGGGTTCAGGGGCAGCTTCTGAAGGACCAGGGCGCCCGTCACTGCCGTCTCTCTCCGTCTGGAGTTCAGTGCTCCCTTCCTCTGCCTGGCTGGCTCACTGCTGACAGATCATTTGGGAGATCTGATTCCTTTGTCTCCTATAAACTTAAATCTATCTTAATAGTTTATTTTCACATTGAATTTCTCTACGTTTTAACACTTCCTCCTTTCCTTGGTAACAACAATCTACTTTATGCTCTTCAAACTCACCTCCTAGTTACTAAAGCTCACACACGGAGTGTCCATCTTGGCCCTTGGTGCTGGTTTCTTTGTGGCAGCCGCTGTTCCTTCCCGTTCCCTTCCTTCCTCCCCACACACTGTGAACCCCCAGCGGTCCGGACTGTGCGCCTCGGCCCTGCACTGCCGCTGGGTACAGACAGAAGTGTCTACAAGCGTGACTCAGTTTCCTCAGCCCTCTCCCTCTGGTCAGCTCTAGCACAGGCGTACTAGAGCTCTTGCAGTCCGGGCCGGGGTTGAGGTGGGGCAATCGGCTGTGATCACCTGCTCATTGGGCCTAGTGCTGACGGACAGGAAAGATCTGCTAAGAAGTTGCTTAGGAACATCCACTAACCAAAAAATAAATAGAAGGCTGTGACCAGGCAGGAAGCGGCTGGTGTGGGTTGGGTCCTAGCCAGAGTGCATGACCGGCCTTGGTCCTCCCTCTCTGCCAGAACTGAGACTCGGAAACTGTGCTTCTTAGAAAGATGCATTGGCACGAGCGTCGCAGAGAACCCTCTCCCTCAGGGGGATCCCTGCATGCCCCACCCAGCCTTCAGCTCAGGGTTAGGGGCAGCTTCCAAGGCCTGAGGGTGCCCATCACTACCTGTCTCTGGTTCATCTCAGGACTAGAGTTCAGCCATCTTGCCTGGGAATCTGGCACGTCTGTCTGTCTGTCTGCTCACTAGATGTTTACAGAGGCAAACTCGAGCACACCCTCTGCTGGAAACTCGTGATGGCCTTTATAGGTCCAGCTAGCTCAGAAGGGTAAGGCTTACGTGCTTGTGCCTGAGGCCTTCACCCTGCCTGGTCCTGCGTGAGTCCCCAGGCTCTTCCACTTCTCTGCTATGGAAGCTTTGGGACAGGGACAGGGCTGAGATGCTGTCGAGAGTGTGCTGCCTCCAGCCCAACCCCGCCCCGTTCAGGTCCTGTCCTGCTCAGAACACACTGGCAGCCTGTCTACCCTATACGTTTGTCACACCTGCAAACAGGTTCTTGGACTGTGAACAGCCAGGGCAGAGGCTGCGTGTTTTTAAAATGTGTGTTTCCCAAGTCTAACACGATCGCTCAGCAAGTTGATGAGCCAAGCGGGAGCTCTTCCGGGTCAGAAGTGACTAAAAGCATCAGGCTGGGAGCAAAAGCAACAACAAAACCTTGTAGCTTGACGCACAGGGAGGCAGAGGCAGGCGGATCTCCGTGAGTTCAAGGCCAGCCTGGTCTACAAAGCGAGTCCAGGATAGCGGGGGGTACACAGAGAAACCCTGTCTGGAAAAACTAACGAAACAAAAGTTTGGGCTGGGGAGATAGTAAGTGCTTGCCAGCCAGTCAGGGTCTCTAGCACCTGAGGGAAGGCCAGAGGTTCTGGCTGGTGGATCCCTGAGGATCCCACTGGACAACCGGGCAGCCACTGGAATTGGTGAATTCCAGCTTTAGTCAGAGGTGGAGAGCGTAAAGTTCGAACCACATGTGTGCATATCTACACGCGCATGTGCACACTTACAAATATACCAAGAGACCACAGGCTGGCCGGGGGTGTAGCTCAGTGGCAGAGTGATTAGTTGTGAAGATGCTGGGGTTATTTTTTTTGTTGTTGTTGGTTTTTTGTTTTGTTTCGTTTTTCGAGACAGGGTATCTCTGTGTAGCCTTGGCTGTCCTGGACTCGCTTTGTAGACCAGACTGGCCTCAAACTCACAGCAATCCACCCACCTCAGCCTCCTGAGTGCTGGGATTAAAGGTGAAGATGTTGGTTTGAGCTCAGGCCCAGCAACATTAAAAAGTCAGGGTGTACTCAGGAATGCAGAGGCAGGTGGATCGCTGTGAGTTCGAGGCCAGCCTGGTCTACAAAGTGAGTCCAGGACAGCCAAGGCTACACAGAGACCCTGTCTAGAAAAACAAAAAGCAAACAGAAAAGTTAGGGTGGGCTGCCACTCAGCAAGAACATAGACTACATTTTTTTCCACCCTGAATCCCAACAGCTAGCTACCAGGGAAGTGTTCTTATAAGATATTTGATCAAGGTCATGATGACAGGTGAAGTCAAGCCACTTAAGTGTGGTCCCCCCACCTAAGGAACATCTCTGGTCAGTCAGTGGGAGCAAGGCACTGGGCCAGGTCTCCAGGAGTTTACGAGGGTGTGTTCGCGCGCTAAAGACACTGAGGATGCCACATCCAAGAGGCATTTATTGGAATGAGCGCTCAAGGAGGGTGGAGCAGGGTGGAGTCCCCCATCTAATCCTCCAGGCTCACGCTGACTCACTCTTCCTTGGGCCTGTGGGTGGAGCTGACATTTGTTTCCCCAGTTGGGCCCTGCTCCTTCTGGACAGCGGCATCCCCAGTGTCTCCAGGCACCAAAGCCACGGTCCTTAGGTAGTTAGTATTGAAACAGTTGGTTTGTTCATCCCCAGGAGACAGGCTGCAGCACAAAGCAGGATCTTTCCAGGAGTTCCTCCTGGGACCGCAGAGGTCTTCAATGAAGGCTTGTTTCTGAAAGAGAGACGTGAAACAGGGATGATCAGGGATGGGGAGGTCAGAGGTTAGGCAGGGCGGGTGCCCTGAGCCCTCCGTTGGTCAGCTTCCACTGCTGACCCGCTGGACTCCCTCCCGAGGCCCAGGGACTGCACACGCGTCCCTAGCACAGTGGGATTCCTTGTGACCGACAGATGTGCACATCTGGAAATGACAGAAGCTTGAAGCCCAGGGCAGGGAGAAGAGGTCAAGTGAGGAAGGAAGACTTCTGGGATGAGCAGGTTTGAGGTGCTGAGAAGAAGGGGCGGCCTCCACCCCTGCCTTCTCCCCTGGCCCTTCTCCCCGCACTCAGCACTCACCTCCTCTTCGCCACAGCAGGCTTGCTCCGGAAATGGCAGCTCGCAGCAGCGGACAGTCATATTGTGGATCAGTCCAGGAATCTGTTTACTGCGGGAGGTATGAAAGAGGTGGGGCCCAGGGTCTCTGTGCATCCCATAGCACCCACAGGCTGTCAGGGGCAGGGGTGTCTTACACCTGCAATCTCATTACTTGGAGTACTGAGGGGAGAGGATTGGCCCGGTTCAAAGCGAGCCTTGATCGCAGAGTGAAACTCTTTGAAAATAAATAACCCCTCTCTCTGCAAACTACCCTAATGCAACTGGGAGATCATGATTTTTGTCCTCGCCGAGGGGACCCCAGGAGGGAGGAGGTTTTTGGACAGGCAGGAGTGTCGGTAAGATCTCTGGGCAAGACTCACTGCTTGGTGAGGGCTCTTCCATTTCCACAGAGATGGCCCATGAGGTTGGGGGTGACTCGGCTGAGGTCAAGGGTCAAGATATCCCGGTCATAGTTGGGATAGGGAGCTTGGCGGGCAAAGCACTCATCACGGGCAGGGCTAGGAGGGTAGTGGCAGCATGAGTGGGGATGGGTCTTTATGGCCAGCTCCCGGTCACAGTATCCATCCAGGGTGTCCTCCCACTGTGGACCAGAGAGAGACACGTCAGAGGCCTGGCTACTTGGCCCCTTCCCCTTCCCCCATCTTGTCACTTCGGCTAGGAGATGAGGCCCTAGGGGCCAAAAGGGGGCAGGGTGAAGGACTGGAGGGCCAGGAGGCAGCTTTGGCTGTGTGGGCTTGGGAAGGCAGAAGGGAGCAACACAGATGACAGAATCTCCTAGTTGGCCGCCGGAGATGAGCTGGCACAGTAGGTACACAGAGGGTCAGGCGAGCCGGGGCTGGACTGGACGGATGGCAGGTGTGCACACGGGATCACGGGTGGCTGAGCCCAGAATGGAAGCAGGAAGGCTCAAGGTGAACAGACTCATGACAGACACACGGACGGAGGGACGGACGGACGGACGGATGGACAGTCACAAGCAGACGAATGTGGACAGATGGCTGTGGACAGATGGCTGTAGCAGCAGCAGTTGGAGCCGGGCGGGCGGGAGGGCTCCGGAGGCAGCTGGGGCGCCCACTTACAGCCTTCCACGCGCAGGTGTGGTTGTGGCCCTGGCGGCAACAGCGCTGGAACTCTGTCTCCAGCCGGGTCAGAGCCTGCAGCTGCCTCTGGATGGCGTCAGTAGCTGGAAGGTTGCGTGGCACGGAGCGGAAGCGTCTCAGGAGACAGATGTTTTTGACATTGTCCGGTGTGGGCAAGCCCGGGGGAAAAGGCAGCTGGGGCCCCGAGGACATGGCAGTCTGGTGGATGGGGCAGGGCTGGAGCCGGTAGTGTGGCCGAGGAGCACCCTTCTGGAAGCAAGAGAACCGCTCCTCCCCACGCTGTTTGCAGCACACGTGGGGTCGGGTCTTGACAGAGAACTCGGACTCACAGAACTGGGTCATTGCGTTCTCCCACTAGAGTGAGAGGGGTGGGTCAGCCCAGTGTCCACATGCCTGCCTGCCTCCCAGACTCCAGGGAAACAGCATGGCTGTCCTGGACTCTCAGGGCACACTGGGGAGGCCTTTGTGGTAGAGCCAGTGAAAGGGACCTGGGTCTCCTTCGTACCCAGGGTGAGGTGTCTAGCCCTTACACACACACATTCTCTCTCTCTCTCTCTCTCTCTCTCTCTCTCTCTCTCTCTCTCTCTCTCTCTCTCTCAGGTTAGCGGACACATACCAGTACCAGCAGCCAAACCTTACCACTAGCTTTGCACAGTCTAGGCTGGTTGTGGGGGTGCGGCAGCGGCAGCAGCGGGAATACCCAGTCTCCAGCAAGTTGAGGGTCTCTCCCTGGCGACTGAGGTGGGAGTAACCAGTCTGTGGCAGGTTCCAGGGGCCATATACCACGTGCTGACGCTCCGGAAGGCAGATCTGACCCAGATTATCTGGAGAGGGCCGTCCAGGCGGGAAGCCATCCAGCCGGTGGCCCCAGACACCTCTCCGGCTCTGCTGGCAGTGCTGGGCCCCAAAGGTGGCTGGCTTCTCTAGAGCAGAGGAAACAGTGGGGAGTAACAACGCTAAGGTAGGAGGAGCTAGGGGGGTTGGGAGCGTGGGTGGGAGACAAGGAGCTATCTGGTCTGCTTCCCTTCAGAGTCACTGAAAGGAAAAGGTAAACTGACACACAGACCTGCACACCAGGCTGGCATCAGCTCCTTCCTGAGGCTCCTGCTCCAGGGTTCTGAGCCTGAGGGGTAATGTGTGGGGACAGACAGACAGACCAGTGCTGTCACTTACCCTGTTTCTCTCTGGACTGGATGATCTCTTCTGGATCCTGGGTAGGTGGGTCTACTGGGGCAGAAGGAGACATGTAAGCGAAAGGCTTGTTGGGATGGGGGCATCTATAAAATAGCTGCCTGCTAGTTCCCAGCACGAAGGAACTCAGTGGAGAGGCAAGTGGAAACAAATGCTATTTTATATCATTTAATCATATAGCTATTTCATAGCCATTATTTCCTCCCTCCCCCCTCCCTCCCTCCCTTCCTCCCTCCCCCCTCCCCCTTCCCTTCCTCCCTCCTTCCTTCCTTCCTTCCCTCCCTTTCCTTCTCTTCCTTTTTCTTTTTTTTAAATTACTTATTTATTTAGTGTATATGAGTGCTCTATCTGCACACACACCTGCATGCCAGAAGAGGGCACCAGATCACATTATAGATGGTTGTGAGCCACCATGTGGTTGCTGGGAATTGAACTCAGGACCTCTAGAAGAGCAGCCAGTGCTCTTAACCTCTGAGCCATCTCTCCAGCCCTTCTCTTCCTTTTTTAAAGACAGGGGCCTCAATTACCCTAGGCTGGTCTTGAAGCTGAAGACAGCCTTTTTTTTGGGGGGCGGGGAGACATTGAGACAGGGTTTCTCTGTGTAGCCCTGGCTGTCCCAGAACTTGGTCTATAGACTAGGCTGCCCTTCGACTCAAAGAGATCCATCCTTCTCAGGCTCCCATGTGCCAGCGCTGCCCAGCCTAAGGATACCCCCCTCCCAAGTGCTGGGATCGTAGGGGAGTGCCACCACCACGTTGATAGGGTGCTGGGGGTCAAACCCAGAGCTGTACCAGTGCCAGGCAAGCACTCTGCCAGCCAATGGCATGGGTGTAGAGAGCAAGGTGCAGGCAGGTAAGCAGCTCACCCGGAGTTACACAGGCAGCAAGAGGCTGGGGCCTCCATGCACTCTGCCCCCAAAGCCCATGCTATGGGTGAAGAGGGCCACTTACTTTCCTTCTGCTCAATAGGGACTTGGGGGTCAGGCTGCTCTTCCTGCAGGGGCTTGGCTTCTTGAAGAGGAAAGTCCGCTGTAAGAGGGAGTAGAGGTGAGGCTGGCAGCAGTGAGATCACAGTGGGGTGCCTACCGCAGGGGGATAGGGAAGTGTTCACCTTTGTCGCCAGGGTGTTGCAAAGTGAGCCACTCTTCCTCGTAGACTGGGATGTCTTCTGGAGACAGAGGGGGCTGCACTGCAGAATGGGCAGTGTGAGCGAGCAGCCGATCCCTTCTAGCCAGACAGTGGGGCAGGGGGTAGGGAGGGCCCTTCCTCCCCACCGGGTGAACAGGAAGTACGCCAAATTAGAGGTCCCCAGGGAAACTGAGGGGGCTCGTGATGGCCTTACCTTCTCTCTGTTCCTCAAAAAGAGGAGGGTCATGCAGAGACATTTCAGAGTGGCCCATGCGGAGTCTCTGGGTTTGAGGCGGAGGGGCAGGGGGTGCTGCGTAGCCTACTAGAGGCAAGAGGGAGGGAAGACCCTGAGAGCCACAGCTAGACTCCCGACCTTGCGCTCGTCCCCCACCTCCCCATGCCACAGTGTACCACCCTGAACATTTTGTCCTGCTCTGAGCTGGAAAGCTGAGGAGGGTGGCCTGGCTGGTTCTTGGGTGGAACCTTACCTTCATGAAGGTGCAGGAAGAGGCGCTCTGGCTTCACCTCTCTCTGCCCCGAAGCCTTGAAGGCTGGAAAGAAGGAAGAACAAGTCAGGGGCAGTTTTGAGAGAGCACTTTTCTGGTGGAGGCCAAGAGTGTAGAAAGACCGCCATGAGGGAGGGAACCCCTTGTGTGGTCCCACCTTCCCTCCAGTCTCTGACACAGACCTTGATGTGAGCAGCTGGGTTCTGAGAAAACCTGACGTTGGGTCTAGAGGGAATGTGGCTGTGAAGGGAGGTTCCGACCCACCTGTCCACAAACCTCCCCCTCTGCCTTTCTCCAGGCCTCTGTGTAGGAAGCCCAGTCAGATGTTTAAGTACAACCCCTCCCCCGACACCCCCATCACCCATCAATCACCAATCTCGGCTTCTAGCTTTGGGTTTCTTTACAATGTCTGTTGTTTGTGTATGTGTGGAGGGGGCCGGTGCGTCACAGGGAGTGTGCGTAGGTCAGAGGACTTGAGGGAGTCCATTCTCTCCTTCCACGTGGGTTACTGGGATTGAATTCAGGTCACCAGTCTTACTGGCCAGCACCTCTACACACCGAGCCTCCTCAGAAGCCCGGCCCGACTTTAGGTATCTGACTTAGAGCTTGGGGCACCTAGAGCTGAACTGAAGGACGAGGCGGAGCTTCAGCAGATGCAGGCTGTATCCACTGGACAATCCCATAGTCTTCCCAGAGTTCCCTTTTGTTCAGACGTGCACAGCAGAGGGTGACCACAGGTGGACACCCCACTTGTCTTCTAACCAGTGAGGTCAGTGGACTGACTCTGAGCAGCCCGAGGGCCTTTTTCCTCCTCACACATCTCCAGACAAGGGGCTCTTAGCCTGTCAACTCACCTGTCTTTGTCTGCATGACTCCCAATTTTTGTGTTTAACAACTCTCTTTGTCTGTCCCTCTTGTGTTCCAGCCTCCCTGGCTGAAGGGTTAGGTGTCCCAGCCCTGCTGTGAGCATGCCCAGGGAAAGGAAGCCAATCACCCAACTGGGCATGAGCTGTTTGGGGCCAGGCTCCTAAGCAACTGCTGACCCCACCCCGACTCACCTCCCTCAGAGGTAACAGAAGCAAGAGCCAAGCAGGCCAAGATGAAGGCTGCTGTGGACATGGTCCCCATGCTGGGGCGAGAAGCTGGTTGTCCCAGGCAGGTCTGGACTTGAGGGCTGGCACTTGCTGCAAGCCTGCTTCTCTAGCTGCTGCTACTGCTGCTGCGAACTTCAAGGCCCTGCTGGCTCCCTTTATATCTGCCTCCCGCCCGCCCTCCGCTTCCTGCCTGCTGTGACTCAGTCCCAGCTGCCCCTCCTCTCACAGCCACTCCTCCCAAATGCCTTCTGGAGCCTCCTTACAGGACTGGGGATAATGGGGGTGATGGAGGGAACATTCAGGCTCCCCAAAACGGACAGAGATTCACGGAGCAAGCTGACATCTGAGCCCTTAATTTGTGCCTCAGTTTCCCATCTGTATACTTCCTTTATAAGAAGGAATCTGACAGTCTTAATGGGAGTGAGAGAAGGGCACTTGGTGATGGCTGAGGCAGCTCTGTGCTGCTCAGAGGCCTCAGTATCCCCTAAGGCCTTGGCTCTAGGGCAAGAGATCAGAACAGAGCCCCTTAACATTTGGAGTCAGATGAAGACACAACCCCAGCTTCGTTTGTTTATTTGCTTTTTTTCGAGACAGGGTTTCTCTGTGTAGCCCTGGCTGTCCTGGATTCACTTTGTAGACCAGGCTGACCTCGAACTCAGAGATCCGCCTGCCTCTGCCTCCGAGTGCTGGGGTTAAAGGCGTGCGCCACGCCCGGCCTTGAGTCCATTTTTTATTCTCCTTCTATCCAAGCAGTACAGCATTAGTCCCTGGGGAGCCTGCACAGCAAGCCTGTTTTCAGGAGAGCTGTTCTGAGGACTCGGGGACATGCTGGGCTGCTGGATGGGGTGGGACGGACAGCTCAGGAGTCCTCACCTCACCAGTGAGCAAAGACTCAGAACACCTCTTCCGCATTGGGGACCCTGGCGTCCTGTAACTCCAGCAGTCTCTGCACAGACCCGGCCAGGTCCCACTCCCCCAGCCGCCGGTTGTCTCGAGTGCGCACATTCACGGTTCTTTGGCTCTGCTCTCTCGGGCCAACCACTGCAGGAAGAGGAAAGATGTGCAAGCCTAGGAAAAAGTCACCCTATGGGCTGTTTCCTTTTGTTTTGCAAAAACTTCAAAGTCTGAGTCTTTAGGAAGGGTGGGAGCAGTGCCAAGCAAGGCTACAGAAGGAGAGATGTGGTATTAGCTGCTGTCGTCCATTCTGAGGAGATGAGGAGATGATGGCCCCAGCCCCACTCGCCTTATTACTGCAGGGCAGGAGCCAGCGCTGGGTCAAAGACAAAGACAAACAGATGGAGAGCTACACAGAAAGAAAACTGTGTGTGACCTGGGGGAGGGTACAACACAGGAAGGGGAAACAGCAGGGGCGGGGCTGAGGCACAGCTTGTCTTAGTGCTGGCAAGGCAACTGGCATGTACGATCCCCAGTCAGGCGGTCTGGCTGGGCAGTTCCTGCTGCTTGCTTGCAGTGGCCCAATAGCTAGGGCAACTTCCTTCCTTAAGGCTTTCTTGTTCCCCAGAGCCACCTCCACCCACATAACAACAAACAAGGCTAATTAGCTAATGCCAGGGGTTGGTTTTCGTGTTGGGGTCAAAGTCATGGCAGGCCAGCGCTCCACCAGCGCTGCAGCCCAGCTTGGTTTACTGATAACCTGGCTGCATATAGCCCAAAGCGGCTTCAAACAACTGACTCCCGGCCCAGTCCTGGGACTGCAGGTGTGCCCACCATGCCCGGCTTCTCCTGCCTGCCACCTCTGATGCTGGCCTGGTTAATCAACAGAAGCATCCTAGGGGAGGGCTAATGAGAAGAAAACTGTTCTGAGGGCCGGGAAGGAGCAGTGGAGGCAGATTAGTCAGGCTCCTACTCAGCCCAGGTAATGAGTCCCACTTAATTCAATGTACACAGAGCCGAACAAAAGACTTCCTACTGAGAATGTAGAGCCTGGGGCACTGCAGCCCACGGCTAACCCCTCTTACCAAACTGAAAATTGTAATGGGCGAGCTGGGCCCGGCGGACTCTCCGACTGAGGGTCAGGCTAGAATCTGCATCGAGGTCACTAACTAGTCCTGCAGCCTGTAGGCACTGCTGTACCTGGGACAGAGATTTAGAGATGAGTACATTTTAATGGAAGCTTGGTCATTAGCTGGGTGTGGTGAACGCCTTTAATCCCAGCACTCTGGGAGGCAGAGGCAGGTGGGCCTGTGAGTTCAAGGCCAGCCTGCTCTACAAAAATGAGTCTAGGGCAACCGGGGCTGCACAGAGAAACCCTGTCTTTAAGAACAAAACAAACAATCCAGCCTGCTCTGCAAACATGAGCTTTTTGAATCTCCTGTTTCCACCTCCCAAGTGCTAGGACTGCACTGTGCTGGCTTGTGTGGTGCTGGAGCCCATGGCCTTGTGCACACTGGGTAAACACAAGGTGAGTGACCTGCACATCGAGGCTCACCCCTGTCAGGCCCAGGCTGGATTCAAACTTGTGACCTTCTGCTTCAGTTTTCCAAGTACTGGTGGCCTATGTGCTGCTGTACCTGGCCATCAATTCTCTTCAGAGAGGAAAAATAAGCCAAACGTGTTCAACGTGCCGTCAGCAGTGTTAAGCACCCACTGACCTGTCTGCTTCATGCATCTCTACGAGGCAGGAACTGGTTTCACTTTTTAGAGAATTTTCCAGCACAGGACAGCTGCCTCTCATGCCCTTCCCACTCTCCTGTAAAGCCTCTTTCTGACCACATGGTGTCAGATGCTGCCATACTCACCTGCCTGGCATATTCCTCTTGCTCTGTCCCCACAGGGATGACCACCACCTGGACCGGAGATAGCCACAGGGGCCTGGTGGGAGGAAACGGGACAGGGAGTTATTCATTTTGGCTCCAGCCATCAGGGTTAGGCGTAGCTTCAGGGAGATCCAAGAAGGAAAGATACAGGACAGGAAGGTCAGAAGGCGTGAGGTGTCCACGGCTGAGTGGCCTGGCTGGAGAGGACAGCACGCTGTGTCTGGTGACTCACCACTTCCCCCCACAGTTCTCCGCCAGCACTCCCAACATCCTCTCCACGGAGCCAAGCACTGCCCGGTGAATAAGGACTGGACGCTCTGGGGTCCCTGCTTGCCTTGGGAGGAAAAGGGGAGTGAGTGGAATGGTGGCGGTGCCATGAACTGAGCACCCCAAACCACCTTCCTGATGGGCTAGTCTGGGGAGTTTCACAGGTGCAGCAGAGGGCTGAGGTGGGTTTTGTACCCCTTGTACTGTAGGTCAAATCTTTGTGGCAGCTGGAAGTCAAGCTGCACGGTCCCACACTGCCGGGGCCGACCAAGAGCGTCTCGGAGGTGCACGTCAATCTAGAGAAGAGAGATGGAAGGGTGTGACAGAAAGCAGCCAACTCTTCTCTCCCCGTGTCCCAGGCTGTGGGAGAGCTGTGCCACCCACAAGGCCCACACGCCTGCCCTCTGCTCCACTTAATGAGGGGCTACCCATACCCCAGCCTTCATTCCCGGCTTCTTCCTCTCAGAGAGACCTGCACCCACCCACGCTCCACCACATCCTGTCATCTCCCTCAGAGGCTCACTCCCAGCCTGGTGACTTTCCTGCAGCTCCATTTTCCTAGCCCCCGGCCCACCCTACTCAACTGTAGCATTGTCAAGCTCCCTCCATTTCCAATTGTTTTGCTGTCAGATCAATTTGGCAAAAGTCCACCCTGCTAGTCTTCCAGTCTCCTTCGTCCTTAGCCCTGTGGTAGACCTGCCTAGTGCCACCGAACATGTCACGTGTGCCACAGCAGAGGTTGATGCCGCTGTGGAAATCAGTGTCAAGACCCAAATGGCCCCACTGTGACCCTTTGCCTTGTTCTCCTTGGGGACTTTCAAAGTCTTTCAGCCATGCTGCCATAAGTGTTATTTAATTTTGATTTTCTTTTCTTGGGGAAGACAGTCCTGTTATGGAGTTGCAGCTGACCTGGACTCCACCTGCC
Organism: Acomys russatus; assembly: GCF_903995435.1. Classification (NCBI taxonomy): domain Eukaryota; kingdom Metazoa; phylum Chordata; class Mammalia; order Rodentia; family Muridae; genus Acomys; species Acomys russatus. The sequence continues at coordinate 66,451,142 of NC_067151.1, forward strand.
TCTGGCAACCACATGAAACCTCCCCCGCAACCCCAAGACAGGGTTTCTGTGTATCCCTGGCTGTCCTGGACTCTATTTGTAGACCAGGCTGGCCTCGAACTCAGAGAGATCCACCTGCCTCTGCCTTCCTGAGACTTAAATGTCATGGTGTGCGTGCCTATACATACACATGTGCACGAAGCTCCAGATGTGTCTGTCCTGTGTCTTCTACTGTTCTCTGGCCTTATTCTCTCTTTTTTTTTTTTTTTTTTTTTTTTTGGTTTTTCGAGACAGGGTTTCTCTGTGTAGCCTTGGCCATCCTGGACTCACTTTGTAGACCAGGCTGGCCTCGAACTCACAGCAATCCGCCTGCCTCTGCCTCCCGAGTGCTGGGATTAAAGGCGTGCACCACCACGCCCGGCTTCTGGCCTTATTCTCTTGAGGCAGTGTAATGGTTAGTGTGGACAGGCTGCCCTCGGAGAGAGGCCTCTGAGCGTGCTTGTTGGTTACCCTGAGCAGGTCAACTAACTGTGTGGGACCATGTCCTGTTGGCCTCCTCCACTGTATAAAACGAACCTGAGTTAAGTCCTGGACCCACCCGCTGCTCTTTGTCCCTGATGGTGGGCACAGCGGAACTGTAACCACCTGTGAGCCAGAACTGACTGGTTCTCCCTTAAGTTGCTTTTATCAAGAGCATCTGATGACAGCAGCAGGGTCTCTCCCGGAACCTGGAGCTTTTCTCCCCACTAGGTCGGCACCACAACACTGGGCTACCGGCACCCATGAGACTACAGCGAGCTTGCTAAGTGGGTGCTGGGTTCCAAACTCAGGGCCTCATGCTTGTGTACAAACCCTCTTTAATCAGAACCATCTCTCTAGGCCCCTTTTCACAAAACAGTATCTTGCCGGGCAGTGGTGGCGCTCAGGTTTAATGCTAGCACTCAGGGAGGCAGAAGGCAGGCAGATTGCTTGATATGTAAACCAGGCTGGCTTCGAGCTCACTAAGATCTGCTTGCATCTCGAAAAAAACAAAATAACTCTTTGTTTTTTTGAGACAGGCCTTCTCTGTGTAGCCTTGGCTGTCCTGGGCTCACTTCGTAGACAAGGCTGGCCTCAAACTCACAGAAATCCACCTGCCTCCCTAATGATGGGTCTAAAGGCATGCACCATTACACCTTGTTAAATTAATAAATCTTTAAAACAATACAAACAAAACCCTAAAAACAAGCCAGGCATGGTGGCACACGCTTTTAATCCTAGTACTCAGGAGGCAGAGGCAGGCAGATTGCTGATTTCAAGGCCAGCCTGGTCTACAAAGCAAGTCCAGGACAGCCAAGATAACATAGAGAAACCCTGTCTCGGCAAACCAAACACCAAAGCAAACCAAACCCAACACCAAACCAAACCACAACACAACCCTAAAAATGAAACAAAACTGAACAAACTCAAAAGCTAAGTTAGGTGTGGGGCACACCTGTAACCCTGGCACCCAAAAGCAGAGGCAGGAGGGCAGTCTGGTTACACAGAAAGCTGCAAGCCAGTGTGTGTCTCATAAAGAGAGACCCCGAGAACACAAAGCAGATGCCCCATATGTAAGCTCACAAGACAGCTAACGTCTTGCCTTCCTGTCTCCTGTGCTGCTGAGATCAAACCCAGAGGCTGTGCAACTTGGCAGGTTACTCACCACTGGACCTGCCCCTGCTGCCCGGCCTCAGAGACGAGGCCTTTCGCTACCCCAGTTGACCTCAAGTTCAAAGGCTCAAGATATCCTCCCTGAATCTCCCAAGCAGCTACAACGCAGGCTGGTGCCCACAGCAGGCTCCTATAGCGTGTCTGCTGAATCCAGCAGACGTGAGCCAAGTCCTTTCTACCTTCTCATTCCTTCTAACCTGCTATGTGACTTCTCACCCCATCTGCCAACCTCTGCCTACAATACTCCCACCCAGAGAGGGCTCTTCATGTGCTGACTGGAAAATGATCCCTGCAGGAGGCCTTTCCCATCTGTAAGCAATGCTGTACCCACTGCACTCTCACAGGAGGCACAGCACAGGCCACTGAGCTGACAGGGCCTATTTATCTACCATAGCCTTCCTGAAGCACCAGCTCAGTGGGGCAGAGAGATGCTGTTGTTCTCTTTTATATCCAACACAGGTTGTTGTTATTTTGTATTTTCAAGACTAGCTCTCCTGGACTCTCTGTGCAGACGAGGCTGACCCTGAACTCACAGAGATCCACCTGCCTCTGCCTCCTGAGTGCTGGGATTAAAGGTGTGCCCCACCACTGCCTAGCTCCTAGTTTAAAACAATTCTTTGTAGATACAACTTAATAACAAGGTAGCTAAATACAACTCTCAAGTGTGGTTCCCGCTTGCCTTAGGCCCATAGAAAGCACCATCTCCAGGGTTAAGGTCCCAGGGTTCTCCGAACTCCTCCAAGGCTTGCTGTAGGACCTTTGAGGGAACAGATGAGAAGGATGATGATGTCAGGAGACTACTGAGCAAGGTGACCACCTGCTGCTCTCTGAAAATGAACACCCACAGTTAATGCTGTTACCTGAGGGCCTCGGCTACCATGCCCCTGTGTTGGTCTGATGTATTTTGATGCTAATTAATAAAAAGCCATCACACCTTGGCAGGGCAAATGAGATAGACGTGGCTAAAGTTCCTGGCCTTGAAAAGACAGAATCTTGGGAAGAGAGACTGCAGAAAAAAAGAGAAGGCGGTCGCGCCATCATGGGGTAGGTGGGAGAAGCACATGGCCGGCGTGGATGGGGACTTGGCCCAGATAAGAACATTTGCAGTTCATGGGATTATGGATGGGAGGGAGCGCAACAGAAGTTATTAGAAGCAGATGGCATGGGAAGTAGTTTAGAGGATTAATGTCTGCCCTACCCCAGGTTAACTAAGGCTGTTTTGAAATGTAACAGGTGTCTGTGTCTTGATTGATTGCTAGCGGGTTATACTGACGTAATAATAATTACAGGCCAGATACTAAACAATTACTAGGTCTTACTAGTAAATCAACAACAGCGCTGCCTCTCTCCACTGGAGACCTGGTCATCTGCCTGGCTTCCCTTTCTCATACCCACCTGCTCAGCCTGGTCCCATAGGTGAGGCTCTCCCAGGAAGTCTGATGGTCGAGTAGACAAAGCCAGGCGGAAGGAAAAACCAAGAACAGCATAGACAGATTGGAGAAAGTCCAGGCAGCCCCGGATCTCTGTGTCCAGCTAGAGACAGGAGGTCAGGACGTTAGCTGCGTGCCAACTAGGAAGTCTGAGGGGATGGCTGGTTTTGGGGAAAACCAGAGGGGTATGCAGTCACGCAAAATACAAAGAAGGTGACTGAGGCTGTGGATACAGTGTGGTTGGTGTAACGCCTGGCTAGCGTGCATGCAGCCCTGGGTTTGATTTCTAACACTGTGTAAACCAGGCATTGGTAGCACACAGCAGAAATCTCACGGATCACGAGGTGAGGCAGGAGTTCCGTTACACTGTACGCTTGAGGTGATCAGGAGACCCCGTCTTTAAGGCAAAAGCAGTTGACACTTTTAAAGAACATGGAAAGCCACCTGATTGGGTGCACAGAAGATGTGAGCATCGTCTTGCTGGAAGCGCCAGAGCCGTGTTAATCCTCCCAGACTGCCAGAGGCCTCTGCCCGGTGCAGGACTCCAAAATCAGCCAGTCGTACTGGCAGCTCCCGCCAGGATCTGGGCCGGTGGGCAAACATCAGGCTGAAGTTGGGATGCGAAGAGGTTAGGGCTACAGGGAAAATGAGCCCTGGCTGACCTAGAACTTGCTATGTAACCTAGGCTGAGCCTCAACCTCATGATCTTCCTGCGTCTGCCTCTCCAGGTCTGAGAACACAGCTGTGTGCCACCATGCCCAGCACCGACTCCCACTTTCTCTGCAATACTAGCAGCTATCACTCTCTCCCCTTAGCATGCTCTCCCACTGCGACCTGCCAGACTCATCATTAGTGTGTAGTCGAGAGTCATTTGAGCATGGCATGGTGGGACATGCCTTCAATACCACCAGGCAGAGACAAGTGGATCTCTGTGAGTTTGAGGCCAGCCTGGTCTGTGTAGTGAGTCTGGCACCAGCCAGGACTGCACAGTGAGATCCTGTCTAGGGGAAAAAAAGGTAAGCTCTCAGCCACACCCTAGTAGACATCACTTAGTATGTCTGTACTCCGTGATGGGCACAGAGCCTTGACATCGCCTAAGGACATAAAGGCCCAAGAAATGGAATAATTTCCCAAAATTCACTTGGATAAGCTTGAATTCACCGGAGGTAGATTCAAAGCCCAAGTTAGATGCCTCAGTATTCTTTCCAAGATACTTCTTTTTGTTTTTTGTTTGTTTTTCAAGACAGGGTTTCTCTGTGTAGCCCTGGCTGTCCTGGAACTGGTTCTGTAGACCAGGCTAGCCTCCAACTCACAGAGATCCGCCTGCCTCTGCCTGCCGAGTACTGGGATTAAAGGCGTGCGCCTGGTCCTCAACTCACCAGTGTGCAGGGCAGTTCATAGGCTTGAGAGCAAGTGTGTCTTCGGGCCACTTAGCGGGGCGGCCACCCTGGGAGCTGTCGACACCGACATTGTCTGGGGGCTTCAGGGAAAACATGTCTGCCCTATAATGTTCCCAGTGTCCTGACTGTTCCCAGAGTTTTGTAGAAAACAGCGTGGGAGTTTTCACCTCTGAGAAACCACGGCGGGCATACTCAGCCTGTGAGGGTGGATACAGACATCAAAAGTCAGTGAGACTGGAAGGAGCGGGGACAAGAGCTTCGTGGTTCTCTCAGGGGCTCAGGCCATGCTGACCAGAGCCGCAAGCCACTGAATGCCATGTCTCTAAGCTGCTTTACCACAGACAGCAATGCCATGTGAAAAGTCACCAGGACTCCACAGGCTCATGTCTCAATCCCCGCTCTCCTTTTCCTGAGACAGGATCTTGTGATGTGGCCCAGGCTGTCCTTCAGCTCATGGACTTCTGCCTTAGTGTCTGTGCCGGCACTACCTATCAAATGCAAGCACCTTGGCCTCCGTCCCTTCCGGAGCTCGCTCCTCACCCTGATAAAAGCCACCAGAGCGTTGTAGACTCTTGTCCCTCGTGGAAGGAAAAAGCAGCTCCCGGGGCTCAGGTCATGGAAGAAGAAGAGCTCCTGTTCCTGGGGAAAGAATGTCACCTGTCACTCAAGGAGGGGAGGGATTTGGAACTAAAGAAGTGTGTGATAGCAAGGCGAGGTGGTGGCACCTGTGATCCCAGCACTCAGGGAGGCAGAGGCAGGTGGATCGCTGTGAGCTAGAGGCCAGGTTTACAAAGTCCAGGACAGCCAAGGGCTATACAGAGAAACCCATCTTGAAAAACAAAAAAGGAAAAAAACCAAAACCAAAACAAAACAAAAAACCAAGTGATAAACTGACTGAATCTTCCAGCAAATTCACAATCGCTTTCTTTGGCCAGGCATACTTTTTGAACCTGTACTCCCAGTACCTGGGAGGTAGAGCCAGCCCGGCGACATGAGGCCTGTCTATAAAAAATTCAAACCTGAAACATCAAGACAAAAACAAACAAACAAACAAAAAACACAAAACCAACAAAAAGACATCACATTCCTCCCCCTTCACCACCACCCTTCCGCTCCTCAGGCCCCATACCTTTCCGATGCGTCTGTGGTCTCTTAACTCTGCTTCCTCCCTCTGTGCTTCCCAATTCCTCAGTAATTCTGCCTTGGGGAAAGAAATTCCCGATACTCTCTGCAGTGTCTCTGGCGCTCCTGAGGACCTCCACAAGGCTGAGGAGTTCTGTGAGACAGCAGAGGGAATCAAAGGGAAGGTGAAGAGGGCCGGAGGCCTCAGCCTTCCTATCAAATCTATGACCCTCTCGGTTCAGACGTCACTGCGTGAAGATCAGCGCCTCTCATCATTTCCCTACTGTCGGTAACAGCAGGACAGCACCTTCCTGCCTGGTCCCTGGTTCTGTCCTCTGTGCATCCTGGTCAGGCGCAGTGTCACACAGCTTCTGCTCCGCGTTCCCACAGCCCACCAGTTCTCCTGTACCCTTGTGTATAGTTCCATCTCCTAATTAATTACTGCTTACAAGAAAAACTAAACTATGATCAAATAGCAGTCTGTCCACCATTCCTTAGCAATATTCCATACAGCAAGTCTAGGACAGTCACTGCTATACAGAGAAACAAACAAACAAACAAACAAAAACCAAAAACCAAATAAACCAAAGTCCATACAACAGCTAGAAAAGTCAATCTCCTACATAACCCCCTACTCCTAGCCACATGAAATTCAAATATCCCCGCTTGCTCTTTAACAGTATTAATAAGAGCCAGACATGATGGCACACGCTTTTAATTCCAGAACTTGGGAGGCAGAAGCAGGTGGATCTTTGTGAGTTCGAGGCCAGCCTGGTCTACAAAGCGAGTCCAGAACAGCCAAGGCTACACGGAGAAACCCTGTCTCAAAAAAGAAAGCAAACCCCACTGGCCAAAAGAAGAAAACAACCCCTCCCGCCATTTTTTTTTTGTTTTTCGAGACAGGGTTTCTCTGTGTAGCGTTGGCTGTCCTAGACTCGCTTTGTAGACCAGGCTGGCCTCGAACTCACAGCAATCCACTTGCCTATGCCTCCCAAGTACCTTCCCCCAATATTATTAAGAAAGAGCCTTTTCTGTTTTTAAGACAGGGTCTCAAGCAGGCAAAGCTGACCTCAGACCTGATGACTCACTCAAGGATAACCTTGAAGCTCTCATCTTCCTGCCTCCATTTCCCAGGTGCTGGGGTTCACAGGCATGTACTAACATGCTTGCCTTGAAAGAACTGACAATTTATAGCCTTCGCCTTAAGCACTTTCTTCTTGCTACCTGGCTTTAGTTCTATGGTGTGGCTTTACCAGTGGCACAGGAATATTCACTCTCCTTTGACAGACAGAAGCAACAGAAGGAGATCTGGCCCAAGCGGCACACCTGGCAGAAGGAGACTGTGCAGATGGCTAAGTTTTCAGGAGGTTTTTTCTACACATCTGCCTGTCTCTTGCTGCCTCCACCCCATCCCTCACAGCACTTTCACAGCAGGCACACCTGCCCTTGGACGCTCTCTTCAGTATCTGTCACAGCGTCACCCATCCTTCCTTTTCCATATGACCCTGTCTAGCCAGCTCATGATCTCTTGGTTTATTTCCCTTAATGCAGATCCAGACAGGGGTCTGGATTGCATTCTGTACCCTGGCAGGCCCAGTATCTGCCATGAAACTTTGAGATTCCAGAACAGAGAAAACTCTTTTTCCTAGATTCCCTCATGAGCCCTGAGAGCAGAGAAGCGGCTGCGGAGGAGTGCGCGTTCCATCCTCCTTGGAAAGCAGGAGCAGCACTCTAGCCAAACCGCTCACCGTCAGGAGCTTCAGTGCGCCGATCTGTCCAGTGTGCCGAAGAAGGGGGCCTTGGCAGAGGTTGACCGACATGCCGCACCTGAGACAGAGAGCCGCTGGTTAGACAGAAGAAGGGGGCCCTGGCGGAGGTCGACCCACCCACCGCACCTGAGGTATTGAGGAAGGAGAGCAGAGACAGACACAGACCAGTGCTCTTCCCATCTCTCTTTCTGGAGCAATACAGATTACCCGCCATCACCGTTTCTTTACTGAAGCTCTGGCCTCCTCGGAGCATCCCTGTTTTCTTGACTCACCCGTACACCGCTGCTGTTGGTCCTGTCACTTCCTCCTCCATCAGATGCAGCTTAAAGTGGTTGTCCTAGAAGACGGCAGAAAAAGAGGTGAAGCTACAAGGCCCTCCTGGGCGTTACCCTCTCCCTCATGCTGCCATGTCACCTTGAAGAGCTGGCGCAGCTGCTCCCGGGAGGCCTCCAGCCTTCGGAAAGGCTGTGCAGCAGCTATGATCTCCTGGCAAATCCGCTCTAAAATGGGCAACTCTGAGCTGCGCACTGTCCTGGAAAAAGGAGTTTGCTGGCTTGCCTCTTCAGAGACAGCCCTGAGCTGGCACCCGTGAGGACATGCTAGCTAGGGAGTCAGCTCCTGCCTTTCAACACACCTGTTATTACTGGCAAAGACAAACTCAGAGAAAGCATAATTAAGTACAGATTTGTGTGTGTGGTATCGGGGATTGAACCCAGGCTCTTGCTCATCCTCAGCAAGCATTCTATAGGCAAGGCAGGAAGATCATGAATTCAAGACCAGCCTGGGCTACAAAATGAGAAAGGGAGAGAGGGAGGAAGGACGGAGAGAGAAGATGGTAGAGGACGGGAAGAGGGGTGAAGGAACACCAGAATTCATGAGGAGTAGAAAAGGCTCAAAAGGGAGGCCAACTGGAAAGGGTGCGTGTTTCTGCTTGGCACCTAAACACCCCTTCAGCTCCTCCAAACTGAGCTTGCCCCAAGACCCAGAGTCAACCTGCTTCCTTGGACTGCTCACCGCTCGTTTCCCAGGAAGAAATCGTGGTAAAAGCCAGACTCTGTACTTGGACCTCGGCAGAGAGCAGCCCCCAGCTGTTGTTCGGCAGCTGCACCCAGCACCTGGGCACTGGAGTGCCAGAACACCTGCGTGCAAAGAACAAGCACATCAGCCGCTCACGCCGTAGCTCCGACACTCTCCTCAGGGAGGCTCTGGGAAGGCTGGCTGCTACCAAACAAATAGCCTGGATGTATGAAGCGACTTCTGTGCATAGTGAAAAGCTGTTCTAAACAGGGGCTGGGAAGATGGACCAATGGCTAAGAGCAGCTGTCCCTGCACAGGACCCGGGTACCAGCTCACAGCCATCTGTAACTCAGGGGGTCTGACACTCTCTTCTAGACTCTATAGGCACTAGGCACACATGCAGACACGTACAAACAGGAAGGCACGCACATGTACACACACACACACACACACACACACACAAATATTTTTTAAAAATTTATCTATTTTACTTTTTTTCCCCAGAGCTGAGGACTGACCCAGGGCCTCGCACTTGCTAGGCAAGCACGCTAACACGAAGCTAAATCCCCAAGCCTTATTTTACTTTTGTATGTGTGTGTGTGTGTGTGTGTGTGTGTGTGTGTGTATGTGTATGTGTATTTTGCCTTCCTGTGCAGGGTTGTGTACACATGCATGCCTGGTGCCATGGACCCCTGGAACTGGAGTTTCAGACAGGTGTGAGCTGCCATGTGAGTGCTGGGAATTGAACCCTGGTCCTCTAGAAGAGGAGCCAGTGCTCTTAACTGCTGAGCCATCATCTCTCCAGCCCCAAATAAAAAGAACTTAAAGAAAGCAGAGGGCTAGTATTGTTTCTTCTGCTGCTGAAGGAAGTGTGGGTCCGCCCTACACGTCCTCGGTGTTTCCTAGACCAGGGGCACAGAGGCAGGTGGCCACTGGGCTCTGCTGTTCCTGTGAGCTTTAGGGCTTAGCGTGTCCTACTTATAAAGAACATGGTTCCTAGCTGGATGTGCTGGCTGCTGGGAGAAACACCATCTTAAAACACACAAACACACACAAACACACACAAAACCCCCAAACGGCAGCTCCCTGGAGTTCTGCTGTGCTGCTGACGTTGTCTGTGCAGGTGGTGCTATAAACGAGGAAGGACCTGCACACCAGCTATCCCAGCCTTTTGTTCTGCCTCTTATTGCCATTTTTTTTTTTTCTGTTCCAGGAATCTAGTGAGATGGAACTATTCTTGGATTTGTTCACTATTCAAATTTAGATGACAAAAGAAATGCATTTTCCCATGTTCTAATAAACAAAAGTCTGTGATATTTGAGCTGACATGAAATGAACGAAGCGGAAGGCCCCCAGGTTTTGTGCTCGGTTATGGAACCTATGAGAACTGAGTACATTATCACGGATGACTTCCACTGCATGCGCTCAGGAGCTGCGGAGGTTGAACAGCCTTTCTCAGATTATTCACTCGCTCCCTTTCACTAGCATATACGATGTTTGCTTAGTAGAGCAAAGCTAAGTAAAAGTCTTTATCAAGGGCTGGAGAGATGGCTCAGAGGTTAAGAGCGCCGCCTGCTCTTCCAGAGGTCCTGAGTTCCATTCCCAGCAACCACATGGTGGCTCACAGCCATCTATAATGAGATCTGATGCCCTCTTCTGGCCTGCAGGGGTACCTGTAGGCAGAGCACTGTATACATAATAATGAATAAATAAATCTTTAAAAAAAAAGTCTTTATCAAGGCTTCCAGCTTCATCAGGAATAACCAAATGGTTAACAGACTCTGTGATAAGTCTTCCTCCCAGTTCTGAATTGAGAAACTGGGGTAAAAGAAAAATTACAATTTCCTGCTTAAAGGCACTGTATTTGTCATACAGAGGAAACTTACTGCTTTGCCCTCTGGGGAATCAAACGTCAGAAATCTGAGGTGACAATCTGTTTCTAAGGGCCGGTCCAGATCACGGAGTTCTCCATTTACTTCCGCGGCCACTGCAGTATCAGCCAGTGTTAGACTATAGCAGGAGGAGGGCAGGGATGAAGAGAGTGTTGCAGTCCACAGAACAAGAGGCAGATGTCTTAGTTTCCACAGCAACAAAACCTACCGTACTTTTTGGACTATAAGACGCACCTGACCATAAGACACACCTAATTTTTAAAGAAAAACAGTAAAAACTGTATTTGGACCATAAAGCACACCCGAATTTCTCCTCCACTTTTGGAGGTAGACCATAAGTTCTTCTTATGGTCCAAAAAATACAGTACTATTTCTCTTCCCAATGGATGGCAGAAAGGCAGAAACTCTGAAACAGCAAAGACAAATCCTCAAGAAAGAAGCCCCAGTTGGGCGTGGTGGCCCACACCTGTAATCCCAGCACTCTGGGAGGCAGAGGCCAGTGGATTTCTGTGAGTTCGAGGCCAGCCTGGTCCCAAAATGAGTCCAGGACAGCCAAGGCTACACAGAGAGACCCTGTCTTGGGGGTGGGACACCCTGTTTCCTCCATTTTGCTTTGCTACATGGCTGAGGTTGTCCTTGAATTCTGAATCTTTTGTCTCCACTTTCTGCTAAGATTACAGGCCTGCACCACTGTACTTGGCAAGAAAGGCTATCTAAACTTAGTGGCTTACACCTGAATCCCAGCACTTGGGGGGCTTAAGCAGGAAGGTTTCCCCAAGTTCAAAGCCAGCCTGGGTTAGAGTTAGACTGTCTCAATAAAGAGATCATGGAGCGCAGTCCTTATGAGTTCCTGTGAGGTCTGGCTGAGTCTCAGCACTCCTCTCAGAGTCACAAAGGCACACATTTGCTTGGCCTCTTCACCTTTGATGACGTCCATGACAACTTGAATAGCCCAGCCTTGCCCACTTCTCTCTTGTTCTCTTCCGGGCAGCTGCCCAGATGTGTGGCATGCCTGCCCTGGAGGTTCTTCTTTTAAATTCAAACAGGCAGGGGTAGGGGAGGGACTCACGCAGCAGAGTTCTTGCCCAGCACGGAAGGCCTGGGCTTGATTCCCAGCGTTATATAAACTGGAGTGGTGGTGCGCGCCTATGATCTCAGAAGCCAGGAAGTAGAGGCAGAAGGATCGAGACAGCTCAACACTGGGGTGCTCAAAATGTTTATGAGCTGTAAGGGCGCTTGCTGCCAAGCGTGATGAGACGAGTTCACCCTCAGGAATCTGCACAGTGGAAGGAAAGAACTTACTCCCAAAGGCTGTTCTTTGGCCTCTACATGTACACTGTGGCATGCATTTGTGTGGACATGCACAGGCACACATGTGAACATCAGACAAGGATGTGCGCGCACGCGTGCACACACACATTAAGTTAAAAAAAATTTTTTTTTTGAGATAAGGTCTTTCTACATGGTATCTCCTAGGCTGGCTTCTTATTCAGAGATCCACCTGCTTCTGCCTTGTAAATTCTAAATTAAAGGCATGCACCACCACACCCACCTGAAATTAATAATAATAGTAGTAGGTATTATTATTATTATTATTATTTATTTCGCCAAAGGGTTCCTCTGTTTTAGCTCTGGCTGTCCTGGAACTCCAGAGGGAGTTCCAAAGTCCCCTCAAACTCAGAGGTCTGACTATCTCTACCTCTAGAGTGCTAGGATGAAAGGTGTGTGGTAACACTGCCCAGATGGGGGGGGGGGGAATCCTTTTTTCCCCCTTTAAAAAAAAAAATGAGGAACAGGTGTGTATTCTTCCTCAGGAGCCATCAGCCATGTTTTTAGAAACAGGGTCTCTCATTGGCAAGGAGGTGGGTCCCGCAGCATGCTAGGCTAGCTGGCCAGATAGTGCAGGGACCTGCCTGTCTCTGCCTATGCAGTGCTGGGTCACAACATGCCATCACATCTTTTATTTTCAATCTTAAACTACTACTGTATTTATTTATGGGTGGGGCATACATTCTACAGTCCATGTGGGGGCCAGGGCACAACTTGTAGGGGTCAGCCTCCTTCCACTGCAAGGACCGAACTCTGGTCTCGGGTCCTTATACCCGCGTGGCAATCACTGGCCCCTCTTCTGCCCAAAGACTAACCTTTCTGACAGGAAAACAAAGAAAAATATAAACAAATAAAAAGATGCTTTCTTTTCCTGATCAGGTACAGAGAAAATAAAAGGACAAATAGATAAATCTTGTAGGTACCTGATCTGCTGGGCCACTTGGTAAGGGGTTGTGTTCCACGCAACAGCATCTACCTTCTGGCCTTCGGGGAGTGATACCGTAATCGCCTGGGGTTTCTTCTGTCTTATACTTGCTAACCTTTTCACCTGAGCGGTCCACAGCTCCTCAAAGAGGCCAAATCGCTCTGCCAACCAATGTGGAGGAGCTGGCACAGAGGGCTGAAGAGAAAGGCACACGAGGAGGTGTCGCGGGGCCCAGCACTCCGGAGAGGGGGTGTAGGGGGCTGTGGACGTTTAAGTAGCGCTAAGGAGGGGGCTGGGTCAAACTAGGTCTCAGGTTAGGGATTTAGGGGGAGGCACATTTCGGAGTAGGGCGGCAGAGTCCGGGGAGGCTGGGACAGCCTGCTCCTTGGCCTCGGCTGGGCTGGACGGCTGGGGACTTTGAGTACCTCACGCACTGTGTGGAGCTCGCAGCGGCGGAAACCCGGGAGTGGGAACCCGACACGGCGCCGCATCAGACAGAGACCCATGTTGCTTCAGGTCGGTGCTTCCATGCTCAGATCACCGCTTCTTCCTCACCAGGCTCCTCATTGGCTTCTGAGCCAATAACGTCTCTTCCTATTGGATAAAGTTGCTGCCACTCAGGTCGGGCACCACCCCCAGGAACTCTGCCTAGGCTCGTCCCGCGTAGCAGTAGTCGCTCTGGGAAAGGTTCCGGTTGACCGGAAAATGGAAGCTGTTGCACACACCTGCAGCCCTGAAGCCCAGAGTGGCAGGAAGTCGTCCAACAGAGCGGACAGGGGCCCGACCTCCTGAGAGCAAGAGTGAGAGAAAGGCAGGAAGTGAAAGTTAGTAAATCATAAAATTGCTTTCTTTCTTTCTTTCTTTCTTTTTTTTTTTTTTTTAAGGTTTTTTGAGACAGGGTTTCTCTGTGTAGCCCTGGCTGTCCTGGACTCTGTTTATAGACCAGGCTGGCCTCGAACTCACAGCGATCCGCCTGCCTCTGCCTCCTGGGTGCTGCGATTAAAGGCGTGCGCCACCACCTGGCTAATCATAAAATATCTTTATAGAGATGGGCGTAGTGGCACACGCCTTTAATCTCAGCATTTGGAAGACAGAGGTAGGAGGATCTCTGCATTAGAGGACAGCCTGGTCTACAAAATCCAGGACAGCTAAGGCTACACAGAGAAGCCCAGTCTTGGGGACAAGAGAAAACCACCTGGCAGGAACAAGAGCACAGACACTGGAACTAAACATCTAGTGTAATTTGGTAAATTTCTGTAATCTCGATTTTTTTCATCTATAAAACAGGAATAAAAATATGTTTTAGCTGGGAGTGGTGGCGAACGCCTTTAATCCCAGCACTCAGGCGGTAAGGCAGAGGCAGGCAGATCGCTGTGAGTTCAAGGCCAGCCTGGTCTAAGAGAGTTCCAGGACAGCCAAGTCTACACAGACCCTGTCTCGAAAAAACAACCAACCAAAACAAAAACATGCTGGGCGGTGGTGGTGCACACCTTTAATCCTAACACTTGGGAGCAGAGGCAGGTGGATCGCTGTGTGAGTTTGAGGCCAGCCTGGTCTACATAGAGTTCCAGGACAGCTAGAGCTGTTACACAGAGAAACCCTGTCTCGAAAAATGAAAAAAAAAAAAAATCTATACAGCTGTAGTAGCACATGCTTTTAATTACAGCACTGGGGGTGGGGGTGGCAGAGGCAGGCAGATCTCTCTGAAATCTAGCTCAGCTGGGTCTACAGAGCGAATACCAGGACAGCTAGAGAACACAAGAGAACCCTGTCTTGGGGGGAAAATGTTCCAATTGTTGAGGTACATTTTATGTAAACTGCTAAACTCTGTGCTTGTTATATGACAACCAGCAGCCAGACACTGTTACTACTTACTCTTGGATATAAAACTCTGAGACAGGATCTGAGGCCTTTCCTTTATCCTTTGTAGTCATGGCAGATGGACCTTAGAGAAATCCTATAGGTCCGGGCTTCATCTTCTAGTATTATTATGCATCCGGATGAACTATCTTTATGGGTGTGAGTGGCACAGTTGTGGTAGTCAGGGCCAGTTCTGTCCGTTTACCTTACATGTACCCTAGGGATGAAGTCATGTTGCTAGGCTGAGCCATCTTTTTTTTTTTTTTTAAAGATTTGTTTATTTATTATGTATACAGTGCATATTAGGTCACATTATAGATGGCTGTGAGCCACCATGTGGTTGTTGGGAATTGAACTCAGAACCTCTGGAAGAGCAGTCAGTGCTCTTAACCTCTGAGCCATCTCTCCAGCCCATAGGCTGAGCCATCTTACTGGTCCCAGAAGTGGAATTTAAAAATCACCTAAGTCTGCCGGCGTGGTGGTGCACGCCTTTAACCCCAGCACTCTGGAGGTAGAGGCAGGCAGATCGCTGTGAGTTCAAGGCCAGCCTGGTCTACAAAGCGAGTCCAGGACAGCCAAGGCTAACACAGCGAGACCCTGTGTCAAACAAACAAACAGAAAAAAATCACAGTCGGGGTGGTGGCACACACCTGTAATCCCAGCACTCAGGAGGCAGAGGCAGGTGGATCTCTGTGAGCGAGTTCCAGGTCAGCCAAAGCTACACACAGAGAAACCCTATTTAGAAAAACCATCAATCAATCAATTACAGAAGATAGTTTAAGGTCAAAAAGTGAGTGCTGATGAAGCCAAACCTCGCCCTCTTCCAGCTTAGCATGTTCTTTCTACAGTTTACTCCCAACAGACTCCCTGGTCCTCTCAGAGGCATCCAACTTGGGGCAGTTCTCTGCTCCTCGCATAGGTCTCTGCCTCTCATCACCACCCCAGCCTCCAGCCTCCTTTCCTCTTTCCTTTATCCCTATTAAATCCAGGATACAGGGCTAGCTTTCCACAGCAAAAACAGAAGAGGGCAGGTGTGTGGAAAAACAAAGGGAAATGACCTTTTAGCATCTGTTGAGGCCCAACGAGTCCCTCCCTGGGGTGGGGACACTTAGTCCATTCCCAGATTGCAGTGGTGATAGGATCAAGGGGTCTTGTGGAAGAGCTGTCAGAAACCTAGGCTTCCAGAGAGGCCCAGCGTTCTGTCTGGGGAGGGCAGCTGGCCACTCTGGGGTTCCATCCTGAAATACAAAGAAAGAATCAAGGCTGTGGGGAGGAAGGGGTGCGTGCGTGCGTGCATGCGTGCGTGCGTGTGTGTGTCTGCACGCGCACACATTCTTGTGGTCAGGGTGCAGTTGTCCTAAGTAGCACTGAGGAATAATGGCAACGGCAGACCGAGGTTTTCTTCTGTCACTATAGCAGAGGATATGTAGTATCATTCCACAAGCAACAACATAACTCAATAAATATAAATATGTACTGGTCACGTACTGACTGGAAACTTCAAAAGATAGGGATTTTGGATTCCATTAAAACGTTACTCCACACTGCGTTGTTTTGCTGAGACCACAAAGGAATGCCACCCTGGAATGCCAGCTCCTTGCGACACTCGCCCTTCATTGCGCTGGGCTGATGCGGACTGATCAGCTACCACATCCTCACGTATGTGACTTGCGTTGCAGTGGAGGAAGGAATGTAGTGGTATTCCCTCACCCACTGTGGCAAGCCAGGCAGCCAAGGCCAATACATATTATTGACTCTCCTAGTACATGCCTTGGCCCCAGGGGATATTGGACTTTTGGTCTAACTGGGAAACATCTCTGTAACGTTCCTGCCCAGCCCACTCCCGCCTGCAAGCATCCTGAGGGGCAGTGCTGGTTCACAATTCCATTTCATTCCTGGAACAACTCGGTCAGTAGTGTTCTTCAGCTCCCTTTACACCATGGAAAATGCTCTCAAGGCCAAATCCTAGTCTGTCCAAGCCACAGCCTAGGCTGCTCACACTGCCACAGTGCCTCTGAGGCCAGATTGCTCACGGAGCCTACTTGCCTACATACACTTGCTTCCAGAGGCACATGACTCAGAGATCTGTGGCCAAAGAGGACTTTTAGACTGAAGTACTTTCAAGAAAAAGTCAAGAAATGTGATGTCCTCCCAACTTGCTTCTACAGACTGGTTAGAGAGTGAATAAACGAGAGCTGCACAGTACACGGGAAATCTGCAAGGAAAGGCACTCTAGATCCTTAAGCCAAATTTTAGGGAGTTCTCACGTTTCTTCTACCCTGAGACCAGACATCCTCAGTTGACCCAAGTTGTGGTGAAGGTATTGGCTTTAATAGGCTTTCGACTACTTCAACTAACTCCAATGAGTACTTTTCATTTATTGGGATCAGTACATAGCCTCCAAATCCATTTTAGCTCTTAGAAACAAATTCTACCTACTGGCACCCAGAACATGAAATGTCTTTGCCACTTTCCCCAGTGGACACTGGGGCTCAGAGCTTAAAAAATGAGTACTCTGCCACTTTCCCAGCTCCAGCTGGGAAGTCCGGCTTACAGAAAGGTTGGTTAGTAACATCCATGGGAGGCCTAGCATGCAGCCAACTTTATACTTTTCTACCCTTCGCTGCCCTTAGCCAGGACCTTAGCACATGAAAGGGGAAACGAGTGGATGCTGTTGACGCTCTTCCCATCCTCAGACACAGTAAACACTAAGTCCTTTCTTCCCCACAGAGAGGTGACTTGAGCCTCATCTTACAAATTAAGGATACAATGAGATAGGAGAGAAAAATTTCAGTAACATTTAGTTTGCCATGAACCTAAACAAGTTCAGGGTATACTGGCTTAGCCAGCATCCTTTTGAGTCAGTGAACAGATGTGGCTGTTGTTTCTGGGTTGTCTCCTTAGTGCCTCCACCCACATAAAGAGAATTCTCCTAAGTGAGAACAAAGGGATTAGGAAAACAAAGACTGGAAGGGCTGTGTGTATAAGGTCCTCAATTTAATCCCAGGCACAAAAACAAAATCCCGAACCAGTCCCTTTGCCCCCTCCCCCAAGGTAACTATAATTAATTAAATGTCTAAAAAAGTCCCAGCCCTGTTTCCTAGTGCTGAGGAATCAAACCCAGGGCTTTTTCTGTGCTAAGGGCTCTATTACAAACTAGCCTGTCCTGCCCCACGCCCACCCCCAACTTTGTGGCTGAGGAAAAATTTGCCTCTTTTCACAATTAATACTGATGTCTAGTTTTCTATCACACTTAAGTCAAATTCTCCCCTTCTACTCAGAACAGGATGTTTATTTTAGACAGTGACCTTCTAGAAGCCTTGTCTTCAGAGCCTCAGTGAGTTATTCCTCAGCAATTGTGAACAGCAACTGATCAGACTTGTCCATAGTTACTCATAAGCAAGTATGAGAGACACCCTAATACCCCCAAACCCATTCTGATGGCGTTACTAAGTCCACACAGAGGAGTTAACTCATTCCTGCACTGTAAGACTGGCCTGAATAAAACAAGCTGGGGTGGAGGTCTCCATGTAGTTTACAGTAACATGCCAATGAGGAAGTCTGAAGACTGTTGCTCCTTCAGGGATAGGGCGCTCAGGTAGCCATTTGAGCTCTGCAGTGATGACTAGGAAGACAGCCAGATTCCACAGTCAGTACAGGGGTACACCCCAGCAGCTGGGTGTGTCCCCGAGACTGCTGCCATCGCTGAAGTCTTGTGACACACGGAGCTTCATGGAATCAGGGCCTGCTACTCAGGGCCTTCTACCCTGCCAGTGACCCAGGCCTGGGCCTCATGTACTGACTATGCCCTCTGATCCTTTTAAGCCAGCATTCCATTTATTAAGCCGCATTGGGTTATGAAAACGGATGAAGTGAGAGAGAAGAGTTTCTGCATGACAGATCAATCGCCAATATGTGACCAAGGACAGACAGGGATAGTTGACCAGAAGACCCATTTCCACACACTCCCTCCAATTATACGCTTGATTTAAAAATGTCCCTCCAGACGCTAGGGCTGTCCTTCGACGGCAGGAGCTCAGCGATGCAAGCACAATCACCAAACCCACCTTTTTTTTCTTGTACAATTGTACAACAGTTGGAAAACACACAATAATCTATACAGTACATCCCACATCATCAGTGGTCACTCCCTGAACACGCTCATCTCATCCCACCCATTCCAATACAGACAATCCAACTAAAACCCCATGAGCCATGAAGATCTAAGAGGCTCAGCTAGACTTCAGTGACATGGTTACACAAGAGGACAGCTGGAAAGGGTCAGTGCGAGAGGGGAAAAGTTAACCACACAACAAAGAAAACAGTGTTTTATTAAGCTGGAAAACAAAATATTGTAGACAACCCCCCAATACCCGACAAAGCTAGGAGAGGTAAGAACACGTGGCTGTAAGGAACACGGCCGAGGGGCTGGCACCTGCGCCTCAGGTATGTGTGGGTGCACACACCCTTTGTCCTTCCCCGCACACCCTTGGGTGAAGAGCCAGTCTAGCAGCACCTTCAGGGCTACCCCGGCTTTCCTTCTGCACCCTGTAGCCTGCCTCCCCGTTGGCCCTGGACAGTCAGGCTGTATCGTCCATGCAGAAAGCTTATCACCCCTAACCACAGGACTGTGCTACAAAGCTGCAGTTTTGGCTCCTGGAGAAGAGAAGCGGCCTCTGCTTGCACTCACCAGAGAGGCCAGGGCCCTTGGTCAAAGCCCCAGTCTCAAAGAAAAATGTCAAACCTTTAGAACTAGTTATTTTATTAAATGATATTAATACACATTCCAAAGGGTTTCATTGTTGTTGCCTCTAAAGCATGTACTTGGTTTCCACACTGAACACGTGAGAATATCAATCCAACATACGACTCTTTTTAAATATGTATATCTTAACAGGTAACCCCACCAATTAAAATATGGAGGTGGGGGAGGGAGCAGTAATGTACAAGCCGCTTCAAAACCTAACAGCTGAGGCTTAACTGCGTCAACAGGTAACATTAGGACTGAGTGGATACTCTGCAGTAAGAAGGCTGAGCCTACTCACACTGTCTAGACAGGCTTGCCGAACCACACCTATCACCAACACTGATTCAGTATCAGAAAGGACTGAAGTCCTACTGCTCACAACGCCCTCCCAGGAGTCACATCGAGCTCTGCTGACCGTGAGCACCAAGGACCTTAGTGATAACTAGTCACTCTGCTTTGCGTGACTCATGTCCTTACTAAGACAAACTATGTTGTTAATTCTTTAAAAAATATCTTGTTTATTTTTTTTAAACTCAGGGTGAAATACAAAAGTCAGAGCATGGTAAGAAGTTTAAGTCACAGACACGGAAAGAGTAAAATCCCTTGTTTGTCTTTATGAACACCAGAAATGTCTCGTTTCACTATGTCACATATATACAGTTGTCTTCATTTTCTGTTGTAGACAGATTTCCTTAAAATATCTGAGAGATTCATACAACCCTCACTTTCACCCTGAAACAAACACACTGAAGATCTTGTAGCAAAAACAAAACAGAAAATACCTCACAGAAGCCCAGCCCTGGAAAGCCCACCCTTGAACTCTATGAAGTGTTCTTTTCACATATTGGCTATTATGCTTTGAGGACAACCGTCCTGCCTCAACATTCCAGAAACTACTTTCCTGATACTCCCAAGTTTTCTTAGAAAATCAAATGGTCAGAGAGCCTTTTCAAGTAAACAGCATGTTTAGCTTAAACAAGAGCAGTAGAAAGGATTCACATTCTTTTATTCTAGACTGAGAAACAACCCCCACCTCCTGACTTAATTTCTGGAGAAAAAAGAATCAATTCTGACAGCCACATTCCCTCTGCTTCCACTCCCTCCCACGCCTCCGCCTGGCGTCACTAGGCTTCCCCAGCTCTGCTATGCTCTATACCCAAGCCCCACATGAGGGCATGGTGCTCTGCATTCTGTGGGGAGAACTACAGGGCACAGAGGCTTCAGAGAGGAAAGAAGAGCTGGCTCAGACTGGGATGTAAATGCGGAGGATGTCTTGCAGCGTCTGCACACAGAACACCGTTCCCAGGCAGTGCTGAGCAGCCTTTCTTCTGAGAAGCAGCTTGTTCTGAGACGGTGGTTGTCACCATCACATGTTGCACACTCCTCCGTCTTTGCCGCCTCATTGAGAAACTCAACACACCCTCTATGCCCTTATAGTTCTCTAGTGACCTGGCTGGAGATCATCAGCGTGTACCTTGGCACAACAACACACTAACAGGAATGCTATTAAGCAGCATTTGCTTCCCAGATACAAAGACAGAAGCGCTGCGAGCACAGCTGTTGTCTTTCCCTAAGCATAAGGTGCAGATACAGAGCAGCCCTTCAATACAGGAAAGCAAGCTCTCTCCTCCACAACTCAGGCAAGGCAGCTGATTGGGGATGGGGTGGGGGCGGGTGGGCACTGAGAGCATCAAGCTGTCATCTGCTCAGGGCCAATACAGATTCACCAGGACCCCGATTTCCTGTAGTAAAGACTCCACGGCCAGCAATACCCACCTGCCTCTAAGACACGTTAAGGACACCATTCAATCTCCTCTGAAATAGCAACAACAGGGGTAAATACAGAACAGAGAAGGGGTCAGGTTGTGATAATTATAGATAAAATATTTTCTTTTCTCTAATAGTTAATGTTTGCTGGAAACCACTAGTGAGGCACCATAGCAAAGGGAGTGTCAAGAACTTGAGTATTTAAGGCAGGGATAATACAATTTAGCTTGAATTAATAACTGAGGGAGAAAGAGGGAAAGGAGGACAAGGGCGTCACACAGGCCAGAGCCATCAACATACTTCCTTTTGTTTACAAAGGGCAGTTGGTCACAGAGCACCATGAAGTGACCCTTCCCTAGCTTTCCACACTGTCATCAATTCCCATTTTAACCTTGAAACTATATCCAGCTCTTTCTTTTAATGAAGAGACTTTTCCCTTCCTTTTTGAGACAAAGTTCCACTAAACAGCCCATGCTGGCCTCACACTTGCCATCCTCTCTTTCCTGCTGCCTCCCGGCACTGGGGCTGTGGGTATGTGCTGCCACACCCAGCAAGAGAAGACTTTGCACCGCACAGACTGAAGCTGCATATGGCCTCAGGTCACTGCCTAGTAACAGCTCAGAGGAAGCTGCTGAAAAAAAGAAAAAAAAAAACAAAAAACAAAAAACAAAAAAACAAAACAAAACAAAAAATAAAGAACTTCTTTCCAACCTTCTTTTAGAATAAAGCATTTGCACTTGACAGGCTCAAAGTCGCCCACGTTCTGCCCTCTGCAAACACCTCTTGGCCTTCAGCAGGGCAGAGGACACACAGAGAGAGCCAAGCTGGTCACAGAAGTTGTGTAGCTGCAGAGGGAAGGAGACAGGGGTCCTTCCGCTGACTGTTAGCAATGCCAAACCCCAAATAACACCTCAACATCGCACATGTTATCACCTGTACTGACCGAAGTTTTATTTCAAATTAAGTAATCTCCAATAGATGAGATAAAATATTGTTTTCTTCCCCACTCCCCAAACCCCAGCCAAATAAAGTGGCTTTGGTTATGTTTACTTTTTTTTTTTTCCAAAAGAAAAATACAAACAACTTGGGAAAGGTCCTAAGTCCAGAAAGAGGAGATAATAGTAAAATGTTACCATGTATGCTTTCTGAATTTAGACGGGAGGCCAATACAAAAGAAATGAAACAAAAGAAACCGAGAAAGAAAAAACAAAAACAAGAAACCAAACTGCTACTTCCAAACGCTCTCTAGACTGCAAGAATAACCTTTCCCTGGTTTCCATCAGTACCTGGGAGGGAAGAAGGGGCGTTTTGGTGCAAAGAACGGCGGGCCTCTAACAAAGGGCGGCCTGGGCCTCTTCAGACTGTGGAATGGGTCTCTGCCAAGAAAAGCTTCCCTAGGCCGAAAGTCTGGCCGGGGACTCCGTAAGATCATACCACTCCGGCCGATGACGTCTCTGTGTGCGGGACCCAAGGGAAGGCCACTGCTGCTGGTGTTGCCTCCCCCACCTCCTCCAAGGGCAGGGCCCAGGTGCTCCAGAGGGTGGGAAGGCAGGCTCAGGCTCTCTCGTGCACGACTAAGACCAGGGCCATTGAGGTCCCTGGGTCCTGTGAGCACCCCAAAATGCTCAGCCAGGGTCCCTTGAAGGAGGGAACTATGGTCCTTGGGAAAAACTGCCACAGCCCCAGTCACTCCATGCTCTGGCAGTGGGGGAGCTGGGAAAGGTACCACCCCAGAGTGGTCAACAGGGGGCGGAGGAGGGGGTGGAGTAGCAAAGGGGACACCACTCCCCGCACTGCTAAGTTCCCCAGGGGGTGGTGGAGGGGGTGGAGGAGGAAAAGGAACTCCGCTGTGCTCTCCAGGAGGAGGTGGTGGGGCGGCATGAGCCAGAGAGGCCTCCTTTGCAAAGGGGTTCGAAAGATCCACAGAGGGCAGATGAGTGGGCGCCTCTCGAGAGAAGATACCACCATGATCCTTAGGAGGGGCAGGTGGGGCAGGTGACGGCCCCACTGGCTCTCTCTGGAAGGGTGCCCCATGTTCCAAAGGGGCTGGGGGGAGATGATGCTCAAATGTTGAGTTGAAACTGTTGGAACGGAAGCTGGCGACACTCTCCTGAAACTGGGGTGCCCGTTCCTTGTACGGTGTTGTCTTAAAGCCAGAGAGGCCTCCACTGCCCCCACCCCCAAGGGATGCCAACTCAGAGGCACTTGAGGGACCATTGTCAAAAGAGCTGCCTGGTGTGCTCAGCTCAAACCAACCCGCTCTTGAACCCTCACGCCCGTGTCCTCGATTTCCCTTCCCAGGGACTCGTATGGACTCTACAGTCTGTATCGGCTCCCCTGACATCCTCCTATTAGCTGCATTATGATAACCCAGAGTTTCTATGGGGGCCCCCTTTTCTTCTGTGCTATCAGGCAAGTCTAAGCAGGAAGAGGAAACACGGGTTTCTATGCGATAATGTTCTTCTGGGTGCTGGTCAGTGGTGGGCAAGTTGGGCTGTGTGAGGTTTGACAGACTGACACCATCACTTGAAGGGCCCTTGTTGGGGGTCTGGCCAAAATGCTTATCATCTGAGGGCTTGCGTGAGGCATTCTTAAGCATATTCTTAAACTCAATGGTCGATGTGGTGGAAATCGTAGAGAGGAGGACTTTCTCCACGCCTGATGTGGGTGGGTGGCCCGTAGGAGCGGAGAGGGTGTTCTGCGCAGAGAAAAGGGGACGATGTGGGGCTGTGTGAGCAGAGTCTGGGAACTGCTTCTGCGGCACAGTGAGGTGCCCAGTGGAAGACTGAGACAAGCCAGCGTGGTTGGAGTCAGGGGTGAAAAACGAATCATTCTTACTCGGCGATGGTGACCGGTCAGACCCAGGTTCATTCCCTCTAATGTTGAAGGCACCAAAAAGCCCAGGGGGAGACGAGAGACGGTCACAGTTCTCACTGGAGTCCAGGAGAGCCCTGACAGATGGAGGGAAGGCAGATTTTACCGCAAACTCTTGGGCCCGGTGGTTATAGCTGGACAGGATTGGCTGGTACTCAGTGGCGTCTGAAAGCTTGCTGGACTTGAGGATGGATTTGGCTGGTTTCTTCTCCAGGTTCATCATGGCAGAGGGTGGAGGCCCTGAATACTCAAAATCTCGGTAATCCTCATCTTCCTGGAAAGAAGTATCCGGGAAGAACTTTTCCTGTGAAGAGTCCAGCACAGAAGACGGTCTCTCAACTCCATCCGAAGGCTGCTTGAAGGGAGAGTCACTGCCCAGGCCAAACGGGCGATACGTGGATGCGGAATTGGGGAGCTCTTGGGGGTAGCTCTCATCTCTCCCAGGGGGGGGTGACCGTGTACTGCTGGGTGTGGAGGAGCCTGGGCTGATGATCTTGGAGAGCAGGGACACAGTGTCCACACTGCTGGACGTGGGCTTGTCCATCATCTCATCCTGCGTGGGTGTCCCACTGCGCTCATCCCGAACAGGAGTTCCGTCAATGCTGTCCACTGAAGTGCTGGTAGGGCCACGCTGGAAGTCTGAGGAATGGCTTTCTGACGGGGCACTGGACCCCAGACTGCTCAGGATTGGGATGTTCAAGTTTAAGCCACTGAAACCGGGATTACCTTTTAAGAAGTTGTGGATCTTCATTTCAAGGCTCGGGGAGGTGGACTCTGATTCCAGCTTTGGCTTGGAGACCTCTGAGGGCTGTGGCACAGCAACTTCAGTAGGTGGGACAGCAGGGCTAGTACTGTGGGTACCTGCAAATCCTAAAGAACTGGACGGCAGTTTAAAGGTCGTGCTTGGGAGCACCGGGCTCTGCCCAACTGGTGCCTTGTTTGCTGAAGTCGAAGAGACTTCAGCAGTTGAAGAACTAGGGGAGTAGGTGAAGCTTTTGGAAATCAAAGACGGGGTGCTGGGGAGCACGTTTCTCCCCTTGGCGGCAGAGCCTGTGGTGCTGGCGGGGGAGGCGGTGCTGCTCTGGGAAGCAGCTTCACTGGCTGGCACTGGGTTCCCAGCCACACTCTGAAGTAAAGATGACAGGCCTGTAGAAACACAGATTAGAGGGGTTAAGAACAACTACCAGCAGGATAATGAAAACAAGGCCACCTGACACCATCATCCACTCTGGTGGGAACCAGATAGATTTTTAAAATAGGAAGTTAAAAGGAATCCAGACTACACAGGCTGTGTCTAGATGAAACAGAAAATATCAGGCCTATTTACCAATCTAAGATAGCAAAGCACTCAAATATCCTCAGAACAATCCAGAGACAAGCCCAGTAACAAAGGGACACAGGAAAAGAGAGGGATTTTTAATGTCAGAATCATTCAGTGCTTAAACAAAGGAGAGGAAAGGAAGGAGACTCTAAGCCCGCATCTGTGCCTGCGCTGTGGAACCTCTAACGGCAAATCAACGCTCCTGTCTCCCCACCCCGATGCCTTAAGTCAGCACGCACTGTCGTTCTCAAGAGGGAAAGAACAGATGCAAAACTCAGAAGATGCTTCAAGAGGGAGCACTCTTCTCACGAAGTCTATCCCTTGCTAGATCAATGTTAACTTTTAAGATTATTATGTATGTGTGGGTGTTTTCTGCTCATGCAGTTTATGTACATCTGTGTACTACATGCATGTCTGGTCCCCAAGAAGGCCAGAACAGACCACTATCAGCTGCTATGCCGGTGTTTTGGAAGAGGAGCCACTCCCTGGTGTTGCTTTCTGGGGCAGGGCCTCACTATGTATTCCCACATTCCTACCTAGACCTCTACACCACCCCAACCCACCCACCCACAGTGTGAATCACCACACCCAGTGACCGGTATTACTTTTAGGAAACATTTCTTTTTTCTTTTCAGTTTTTTGAGACATGGTTTCCTTCGGTAGCCCTGTCTGTCCTCGAACTCACAGAGATCCACCTGCTTCTGCCTTCTGAATGCTGGGATTAAAGGTGTGCGCCGCCGCACACCACATGGCTTGGCAACATTTTTTTCTTTACAGTTTTATCTTTTTCTGTGTATTAGTGTGTGGGTTCGCGCATGTACTGCAGCACAGTGGGGGTGATCAGAAGACAATTCTGTGGATCAATTCTTTCCTTTCACCTTTATATGGGATCCATTATTGAACTTCGATCATCAGGCTTGGGTGATAAGTGTGTTTACCCACTGAGACATTTTGCCTACTTTATTTATTTATTTATTTTGAGACAAGGTTTCTCCATGCAGCCTTGGTTGTCCTGGACCAGGCAGGCCTCAACCTACAGAGATCTACCTGCCTCTGCCTCCCGGAGATCAACGGGGCTAGAGAGGTGGCTGAGACGTTAAGAGCACTGGCTGCTCTTCCAAAGGTCCTGAGTTCCCAGCAATCACATGGTGGCTCACAACCATCTATTATGAGGTCTGGTGCCCTCTTCTAATGTGCAGGTCAAACACTGTATATAGAATAAATAAATACATCTTTAGGAAAAAATATTTATGTGTACTTTGTCTGCATATGTGGATGATGCGCACCATGCACACGCCTGGTACCCATGGGGACCAGAGAAGGGCGTCGGGTCTTTTGAACTATGGTTGGCTATAAGCTGCCACGCTGGGAACTGCTAGCGCCCTAGCCCTGTTTTCTTTCCTTTTTTGGGGGGCGAGGTGTGTTCCTCATATAACACAGGCTGGACTCTTTAATCTCTTTGATTCCACTTCCTACACGCTGGGGTTTTAAGTGTGTATCATCACACTCAGCTCTTTTTTTTTCCTTTAAAATATTTGTTTATTTACTTACTTATTTTTGAGGTGGGGTCTTAACTACACAGCTCTGGCTGGCCTGAGGGTTGCTGTGTAGGCCAGGCTGGCCTTGAATGCATGGAGATCTGCCTGTTTCTGCTTTTGGAGTCCTGCAGCCTGGATCTTTTCTTTTTTCAAAATTATTTTTATTTATGTGTGTGTAGATGTATGCTGTATGTGTTCAGGAACCTGGGAAGGACAGAAGGCATCAGATCTTCTGGACCTGGAGTCACAGGTGGTTGTTAAGCTACCAGATACGGATGCTGGGACAGAGCCTGGGCCGTCTGGAAGTCAGGAACACTCTGAACTGCTGAGTGCTGCTCCAGCTCCTCTTTTGGTTTTCTCCTAGGTGGTTTTTTGCTTTTTGTTTTAGGTAGAATATTGCTATGTAGGCTTGCTTGCCTCAAAAATTCAGTCTTCCTTTCTCTTAATAATTAAAAAAAAAAAAAAAAGTAGGGATGACAGATGTGCATTAAGAAAAAATTGCTTTCTGTGACAAGACTAACTCTGCTTGTAAAAGGAGACAATGATAAATAGAAAAACACATTTATAAAGACTTAAAAACCCAGACCAATAGAGGTACTGATCTTTTCACACATAAATGCACAATTCCTGTTATATAGCTAGAGAAACCCAATTGACAATGAGGAGACCAACCCTCTACATACACTGACTGACGAGCCTCAGAGCTACAGAGGAGGAATTCTTTGGTGCAGGATGAAGTTGATGAAACCAGAGTGTTCCTGAAAATAAAACACCATGATCTCCCCACATAGCCAGGCCGGACTCAATTCCTGCTCTGCCTGCCTGTGAGGATTATAACCGTGTACTATGATGTCCAGGCAGAAAATAGTCTAAAAGACAAAAAACTGACAAGGTGGTGACGTACGAGCCTACTAATTCAATCCTACTTACCTTTTGGTCATAAATGAAATAAATGTTCAGTTCTTTTTCTTTTTTTGGTTTTTTTGAGACAGGGTTTCTCTGTGTAGCCCTGACTGTCCTGGACTCACTTTGTAGACCAGGCTGGCCTCGAACTCACAGAGATCCACCTGCCTCTGCCTCTTGAGTGCTGGGATTAAAAGGCGTGTGCCATTGCGTCCAGCTAAAAGTATCTTACTTGTAACAAAACAACAAACAAAAACAAAAAACCCCTCAAAAAACCAAAAAACAAAACCCCTGATATTTCAGTAAGTATAAAATACCAATTTAAGTTCATATTTATTAAGAGATTTAAAGTTTGAATTTCAAAAACTTTGACTTCAAAAATTTGAAATTAACCCTGTATGCACATGCATATGTAGCAGTCACATGTGGAAGCCAGAGGTCAGCTCAGGTGCCATCCACCTTCTTTCCTGAGGCAGGGTCTCCCACTCACTGACCAGGCCGTGTGCCCTATGCTGGGCTGTCTTCTGTGGGTGCTGGGGACTGAGCTGAGGTCCTCGTGCTCACAAGAAACACCCCACTACTGCAACAGAGTCTCACGCACACTCCCTTACCATGCCATATGCAAACACCATGACTCCTCCTCCTCACTGCTCACCTTCCTCTCCTCCCCACAACCCCTTCTGCTGGCCACTGTCTTTGCAAATAACAATTCTGTCTGCTTTTATGTCATACACATTTCACCCCAACCAAGATCTTCTCTTCCCCTCTCATGGTTCTCTATCGTAACGTGTACATAGATTCAATTTGCTTTAGAAAGCTGAACTAAATGCAAACGTGCGCACATTTTCTGTCTGTCTATGGCTGGGTTCCTAGGCTGGGTGGGTCCATTTCTTGACTACTGAAAGCGAGGCAACAAAGCCTCTGCGATGTGTTGAGTTCTTCAAATACAGACCCAGGAGCAACAGCATCTGAGCCTATGAAAGCTCCATTATCAGTGTTTTTAGAAAGAGCTCAACTTGACTTCCAAGCACTGGACATACACTTTACTCTTACTGATGTTTTTGCTTCACATGTGCCAGGCGCGTGCTCTATACTGAGTCCAGTCTGTCCTTTCCAGGCGGTCTTGCCATACAGCCCAGGCTGCCCTCGCACTTGTTCTTTAGGCGACACGGGCGTAACCTGTGATGTTCCTGCCACTGCCTCCCAGGAGAAGGTCACACACATCATGACTGTCCTTTGTTTATTTGTTCTTTTGTTGGTTTTGTTTTGGGGACTATATAGTCCTGGCTGGCCTAGAACTCACTACATAGACCAGGCTGGCTTCAGACTCAGAGATCCATCCACCTGCTTCTGCCTCCTAAGTGCTGGGACGATTAAAGATTATTTTGTTTTCTCAAACAGGCATTTGCTAGACAGCCGAGGCTAGCCTCAAAATCACAGCAACCCTGCCTGAGTGCTGGGCTTGCAGATGTGCGTATGAATTGAGGAGTCCACAGCCCACGTTCTCTAGCAGGCCACGGTGTCTCCACAGTCACTGTCAGGCCAGTGAGACAGCTCCAGGGGGAAGGCACCTGATGACAGGAGTCTGATTCTCAGCCCAGACACTGTAAACAGAGAGCCAATTTCCACAAGCTGTCCTTTGACCCTGTAACCACTGAGGCACACGTGGCTGCCCTGGCTGCCCTGGAACTTGTTCTGTAGACTAACCTGCCTCTGCCTCCTGAGTACTGGGATTAGAGTGTGCCACTATGTGCAGCTAAAGTTCCACATTCTTATTTGTCAGAGAAGGGCTGGAGAGATGGCTCAGAGGTTAAGAGGACTGCCTGCTCTTCCAAAGGTCCTGAGTTCAATTTCCAGCAACCACATGGTGGCTCACAGCCATCTGTAATGAGATCTGGTGCCCTCTTCTGACATACACGCACACGTGAGGGCAGAATACTGTATGAATAATAAATAACATTTAAAAAAAAAAAAAAAAAAGCACACAGTAGTGCCATGGTGCTGGCCAGAGTGGTTTTTAGTTTCAGTCCATCACACATCAGACAAGACTCATGACCTTAGCCAACCACATGACCTCACTGAGCCTGGTTTCCTTACTTGAATGCGGAGGGTGCTATCAGAGTGTTTTAGTGATGACGCTTACTTCATACACGGCGAGCGTAAAGACGGCAGTGAATTAACTGCACATCTCATGCTTGTACGTCCACGGCTTCGAATTCCTCACAACTAGAATTCACGGCCACACTGCAGACAGACATTCGCAACTCACTCCCTCTGGCACATGGCGTTTACCTTGGAGTGCAGGGGCTGACTGTGTCTGGGTTTTAGAAAGAGCAGAGAGGATGCTCTCTGGGGTGATCTCCACCTTTGAGAGGATATTTGCCAGGGGGTTGTGAGATGGTGTTGTGGCGGGTGCAGGTGTTTTCAGGCCACTGCTGAGGCTGCTGGGACTGGTAGGAGTTCCTGGCGACGGTCTTGATGCAGAACTGACCCCTGGTGGCAGAGAGATGAACTCAAGAGAATGCAGTACTCAGTTCATGAGACATTCCACTCAACCAGGGTGTGTTTAATAGTGATTCTTGTGACTGATCTACAACAAGTGCCCATTTTAACACATACAAAGAAAAACATCAGAAGATACGAGCTCTTGTTTCCTTTTGGAATATTCTTAAGACATACAAGCACTGTGTTCCTTTCATGCACGTTCCTTGCTTTGCAGAGAGGGAGGCAGCCTGCTTCTGCTCCCACAGTGCTCACCAAAGCTGCAGGGTGATGGGGTCAAAGGCACTACACTGGGCAACGCTGTCACCACATGTCTGTGAGAGTGGCAAGGGTTTTTCTCCAAAAACAGCCTTATACAACATTATACAAACAAGCTCCTTTACACTTTTACACTTCAAAACATTGGGTCAGTTATTAACACAGTAGAAAGGTAATGTTGACATGAGGACACATTTGATTTCTTAAACCACCGTGGAGCAGGTGCATTACAAATATAAGTAAGCAAATAAAAAAAAATCTTTAATTAAAATATAGATATTATCTTTTCAAGACTAACCCTGACAATGGAACGGGCTAGGAACAATTCAATTTCCAACCACTAGACCTGTAAGATAGTATGGTCTTAGACAACAACTTAAAATCCACATGCTGTTTTTTGTTTTTGTGTTCGTGAAACAGACTCTCACAATATAACCTAGGCTGGCCTCAGATTCTTAATCCTTCTGCTTGGCTTCCTCAGGGTTAGGGTGACACACAGCAGCGGCACCTCTAGTTCAGAGTGGGCAGGGAGGGCACAGATGGCACGAGGCTTTCTGCAGGTTGTGCATGAGAACACTCTAATGTCTAATGACAAGGATTAGCACACACCACAGCAGCCATTCGAGTTGACTTAGATGAAGTTTTTAGTCCCACCCCACATGTTTCCAGGCATACAATCCCACATGTGCACGTGGAGACCAAATGGCAGTGAGGGTCTTCCTTTGCTGTTATCTAATTTTTCGTGATGGTGTCGATCACTAAATCTGGAAGTTTCTGGTTGCCACTCTGCAGGATTTACCTGTCTCCACTGAGGCCAAAGAGTGGGGTTACAGACACACAGAGCTAAGCCTGGGTTTACGTGGGTGCTGCTCAACACGGGTGCTCAAGCTTATGGATCAAGCTCACCACTCACTGAAAAACCTCACTACCCCGCCTTCCATTATTTTTTCCCCGAAAGGGTCTCATGTAGCCTAGGCTATCCCTGAACTCCTGATGGTCCTGGCTCTTCTTCCAAGTGCTGAGATTACAGGCGTGCATCATCACAACCAGCTGATTAGATGAATATTAATTATATAAAATATGTGATATATACTTAAAGTTTTGTTTTTTGTTTGTTTGGTTTTTGGTTTTTCGAGACAGGTTTCTCTGTCTTGGATCCGCCTGCCTCTGCCTCCTGAGTGCTGGGATTACAGGCGTGCACCACCAGGCCCGACTCTATACTTAAAGTTTTAAACAATCTGGTTAAAAAATAGTATAGATAATGTTTCAGTTTTTAAAAGAAAAAATATCCCAAGTATCTAAGCCCTCAAGTCCACATGGGTGGCTTGGTTTGGTGTTTTAAGGTCATTTTCTGGCTTTCCTATGGTGTCTGTTCATAATTTCATTTTTAATACAAAAATTTACAAAAAGTTTACCACCACCACCATCACCATCATCATCAACAAAACCCCTTGATGGTTAAGTTAAAATAGATGGAAATCAGTGTTTTACCATCTTCACTGGGTTCACTTACCCGTGTTTTTCATGACTGATGTTAAGCTGCTAAGGATGGAACTGATCTTTGCCAGATCCACATTTGCCAGGTTTGGCAAAACCAAAGTTGGGGAAGGGGACAGAAGAGAAGTGTTCACAGGCTTTGGGAGAGGTGGAGCGGCTGCTGTGGGCACAGCCGCCTGAGCACAGGGCGAGGCTTTCGAGACACTTTCTGTTGACTTTGTGGGTACACAAGTGGAGACAGCCGATTTCTCCACAGGCTTTTCTTTCCTGTCCTCCACTGTTTGAACAAAGAAAGAAGACAATTTTAAGATCTATTTTCTAGATTTTACTTCCAAA
The DNA here is from genome assembly GCF_903995435.1 of Acomys russatus. Classification (NCBI taxonomy): domain Eukaryota; kingdom Metazoa; phylum Chordata; class Mammalia; order Rodentia; family Muridae; genus Acomys; species Acomys russatus. Next base: position 66,483,300 of record NC_067151.1, read on the forward strand.
ATGAAACAATGCTATGTCCTAATTGAGGGCAAATGCCCTACACTCACTTTATACTTTAAAATCAAGTAAAAACAAACCGGTTCCTAGCAGCCATATTGGATGCCCTCTTCTGTCTGTCCTCTGTGGGACATGCACACATGAGAATACACACAGATGTAACTGATACACTAAAGAAATGTAACATTTAAACAAAGCAAAGAAGAAACCCAGTCTGCATAGTTACCATCAGTCACCTACATCTCACTTTCTTCTTTTTGTTTTTTTGAGATCCGCTGTCTCTGTGTAGCCTTGGCCATTCTGGACTCATTCTGTAGGCCAGGCTGGCCCCTAACTCAAAGCAATCCCCCTGCCACTGCCTTGTGAGTACTGGGATTAAAGGCATGTGCCACCATGCCCAGCCTCTGTTATCTTACTTTTTAATGATTTACTTGTAATTTTTGAGTGCTGTATTTCTAAATACGCATATTTCTGGAACATTGTTTTTCGTTATTTATTTGTGTTGTTTTAGGGAGATGGTATTTGCCACAAGGTATCATGTCTTTTTTTTTTCATTGAGAACTTTCTTGGTAACAAAAATTCCAAATGCACATTATTGTTTTTGTTTCTAGAATTGTCCAACAGTGAGTATGACCAACACTAATTCTTTTTCAAAGTTACTTTATGTGTATGAGCTTGTTTTTTTTTTTTGGGGGGGGGGGGTCTGTCAGTATGCCTGTGTACCAAGTGTATGCAGTGGCCCAAGAGGTCAGAGAGAACATCAGATTCCCTAGAGCGGACTTACAGACAGCTGCAACTGCCACTGAGTGCTGGGAATTTGGGAGAGTAGCCAATGTTCTTACTTGCCCCCAGGTACTGATTTGAAACTGCAATATTTTAAGTCTTTTTTTTTCTTTCTTTCTTTCTTCTCAAAGAAAGAGTTTCTCTGTGTAGTCTTGGTTGTCTTACTTTGTAGACCAGGCTAGCCTCAAATTCAAGAGATCCACCTGCCTCTGCCTCCCCAAGTGCTAAGATTATAGGCATGTGCCACCATGCCTACCACAATGCTTTAAGTCTTAGTTGAGTTATTATTTTTTAAAGGAATTATTTATTTATCTTATGTATGAGTGCTCTATCTGCATTTGTACCTGCATGCTAGAAGAGGCCATCAGATCTCCGTATAGATGATCGAGAGCCACCATATGGATGCTGGGAATTGATCTCAGGACCTCTCAAAGAGCAGCCAGTGCTCTTAACCACTGAGCCATCTCTCCAGACCTGTTTTAAGTCTTAAAAACTGTGGTTAGGGGGCTGGAGAGGTGGCTCAGAGGTTAAGGGCACTGCCTGCTCCTCCAGAGGTCCTGAGTTCAACTCTCAGCAACCACATGGTGGCTCACAGCCATCTGTAATGTGATCTGATGCCCTCTTCTGGCCTGCAGGTGTACATGCAGGCAGAGCTCTGTATACATTATAATAAGTGAATAAATCTTAAAAAAAAAAAAAAAAAAAAAAAAAAACTGTGGCTGAACCTGGTTCCTCTTTCTCTTTCTTCTTCTTTTTTTCGCTGGGGAATCCAGAATATTTTTATTTCAGGAAAGCATAATGAGCACCAGGCGTACAGCCCCAGGCTAAGTGCCTGTGCAAAGCCCTGGCCTGCTCTCCAGTGCTGTGCAGAGTCAGCGGGAGCCTCTGCACAGCTGACTGAGTGGTGGGAACACAGGAAGCTACTTATTAACCCCATCAAGACTTACCAATGATTTCTGACCCATCATCTTCCACATCTGAGAGTTCCATGTCTTCCACATCACGGTTATCTGTCACTGGCTCAGGTGTGGCAGACTTGTCACTCTCCACGGTGGGTGACTGGGACTCTTCACCTCCCATTCCTTGAAATGGAGACTCAGAACCAGTTGGGGAAGGAGCATCCATGCTGGGAGAAGGGACTGGTGACTCCTCAGGGTCAGGAAGGGTTGACTTCAGTTGGTCCAACTTCTTCTTTAAATTGTTCACTCGGTTAGCAAAGGTTTTATAAGCCTAAAATGGGGGGGGGGGGGGAGCTTATTTCTCTGAGATAAGGAACGGGTGCCATTTTGACAAAACTAGCACAAAACAAGAACATTACCATCTCTTGAGCACAGAGTAGTTCAAGCATCTACTGTGCTCAGTGGATACCACTACCCACAGTTCTGTGTCAGACATCTTTAAAGACTGTATCACTGTTGTGAATGTGTGTATGGTGGTGTGGGAGCACAGGCCATTGTGTGTACATGGGGGTCACAGAAAAACCCAAGTAACTTCTCTCCTTCCATCTTTATGCAGGTTCCAGAGACCAGACTCAGGGCTCAACAGGCTTGTGTGTCAAGTGCCTCGTGCTCCTGACAGCGCTCCACATACTAGAAACGCTACACCAGCCATATTCACGAGCCAGTACGGATAATTACTAAGTTTTTTACTAAATAATTTATTTTATTTTGTGTGCATTGGTGTTTTGCCTCTACATGCTGTATGTCCGTGAATGCCCTGGAACTGGAGTTACAGACAGCTGTGAGCTACCACATGAGCACTGGGAACCCAACCCAAGCAGACAGTACTCTCAACCACTGAGTCATCTCTCCAGCCCCTTACTAAAGTTTTCACTTTGTCCAAACCCCTTTTCTAAGTCAGTATTGCATTCAAGATCCCACAGAAATTATATTTGCCCAGGCTGCTCTTGTTTGTTGGAATTACTCTCCCTCTGAATACCTAAACAACTCTTGCTGGGCAAAAAACAAAAAACAAAAACAAAAAAACCACCACCACCACCACAACACCGAAACCAAAACAAAAGCAGCAAAACAGCTCTTGTGCTTTTGCTGGAAAGGGCGACTGCTGTCGATGGCTACTTGTGTAGTGATTCTGTCTCCATTAGACAAATGTCAGGTTTTAGGAGACCACAGAGCTGTCACCTCAACACGCTCCTCAAGGTTGTTGCTAATGCCTATTTGTTTTTTCTTTTCTTTTTTGGGTGTTTTGAGACAGGGTTTCTCTGTGTAGCCCTGGCTGTCCTAGACTTGCTTTGTAGACCAGCTGGCCTCTGCCTCCTGAGTGCTGGGATTAAAGGCATGCGCCACCATGCCTGGCTTAGTGGGTGCTTTTAAAACATCCCATTATTTATTTTTATTTCATGTACACTGGTGTTCTGTCTGCATGTATGTCTGTGTGAGGGTGTCAGATCCCCTGGAACTGGAGTTATAGACAGTTGTGAGCTGCCATGTGGTGCTGAGAAATGAACCTAGGCTCAACAGCTTAAGAGCACAGACTGCTCTTCCAGAGGACACAGGTTCAATTCCCAGCACACACATGGCAGCTTATAACCATCTTGAACTCCAGTTCCAGTGGACCTGACACCCTCTTCCACACTCCAAGGACACCACATGAATGCAGTACACAGATATGTATGCAGAGGCCTATATTCACGTGCATAAAGTAAAAATAAATAAAATATCAACAAACAGAAAGCTTACAAAAAAGGGGGTGGGGCTAGAGAGAGAGGTCAGTGGTTAAGAGCACCTGCTGTTCTTCCAGGGGTCCTGAGTTCCCAGCACACACATGGCAGCTCACAATTGTCTGTAACTATGGTCCCATAGGTTCCAATGTCCTTTTCTGGTGCGCAGACATACGTGCAGACAAACACCCATATACAAAAATAATAAATCTGAGGTGGGTTGGCATGGTGGCACATATCTTTAATCCCAAGACCCAGGAGGCAGAGGCAGGCCTCTGAGTTGGAGGTCAGCCTGGTCTACAGGGTGAATCCCAGGAGTACACTGAGAAACTTTCTATAAAAAAAAAAAAGCAATCAAAGAGCTGGGCATAGTGGCACACGCCTATAGTTCCAGTACTCGGGAGGCAGAGGCAGGTGGGTCTCTGTGAGTTTGAGGCCAGCCTGGTCTACAGAGTGAGTCTAGGCCAGCCAAGGCTACACAGAGAAATCCTGTCGGGGGGGGGGGGGGGATGTGTGGGGGGGGGTGTCAAAGAAAAGCCACCCAAAAAAACCAAAACAAATATCTATTAAAATAGACAGATAGGGGAATTGGAGAGGTGGCTCAGAGGTTAAGAACACGGTCTGCTTTTGCAGAGGTCCTGAGTTCAATTCCCAGCAACCTACACGGCAGTTTACAATGTCTATAATTCCAGTTCGAGGATCCAAAACATTCTCACAGACATACATGCAAGCAAAACACCAACGCAAATAAAACAAACAATTTTTAAAAAATTAAAATAAACAGACAGAGGGATGGAACCCAAAGTTGGGGAGATGTCTGCTGTGTAAGCCCGAGGGCCTGGGTTCAGACACTCACTTATAAGCTTAGTGTGGGCAGGCCAGGCCAGGACTCCTTGGCTAGCCAGAGGCACACTAATGAGCAGAGCTTCTAGCATTTTTTTCAGCATAGGGAAACAAAGCTAGGTACTCTAAGGCTAAGATTCTGACAAGAGAAAAGACAGAATTGACTCAACAGGTTTTGTTTGACTGTTTTGTTTTTTCTTTCATGACATTTTCTGAGGGCCCAGGAAGCACAGCAGATAAAGATACTTGCTGACAAGCCCGACAACTGAATGTTGGTTCCTGGAATCCACAGGTAAAAGAGAACTGACTCCCAAAGGTCATGCTCTGATGTCTACACATGCCACAGCATATGAGCCTGGCCATACTCTCTCTTACATACATACCACCCATAACAAAGAAAATAACTTCCCCCCCCCCCCCCCCGAGATGAAGTTTCTCTGTGTAGCCTTGGCTGTTCTAGACTCACTGTGTAGACCAGGCTGGCCTCAGACTCATAGACATCCACCTGCCTCTGCCTCCCGAGGGCTGGGATTAAGGTGTGCTGCACCACTTAGCTTTTCACACATTCCTCCTCCCTCCCTGCTCCCCACCTCTCTCTCTAATTTATATTATAATATATTGTATACATTATATTCTATATAGAATAATAGTAAACACATATTTCAGTAAGTAATGTATACATTACACACTTATTTTGGGGGTGGGCACATGGGTGAGTATGGTGGGAAGGCTGATCTTCTCTTCCTATGTGAGTCCCAGGACTGAAGGCAGGCCCCCAACTCTATTACATTCTATGCAATATTGAAGATTATTTATATATATATTTCTAGTCTTAGTGTTCGTTTAGTACTTTGAACTTCTAAGAGAGAATAAAAGAAACAAAGAGGAAAAAGAAACACCAAGACATGATAATCAAAAACTTCTAAAGCAAAGGAACCAGTGACAATGTGAGTTGTTATGGTAACCCAGGGACATCTAAAGGTTGGAGAAATCACTTTTTAGCTGAAGCTCAATCCTTTGATTAAGACATTTTAGGAGGCTAGGCAGTAGGGGCACTCCTTTAATCCCAGTACTTGGGAGCGTTCGAGAACAGCTAAGGCTACACAACAACAACAGCAAACCACAAAACTAGAAAATGGCTGCAGGCTTTCCTTAAGGTTTGTCCCGCATAGGGGTAAAGTCCACCAACTTTTCTATGTCTATGCCTTCTGTGTGCACACATATATACGACCTGGGGATCAGTGATCACTGCACCTTCAAGAACCCTACTAATTTCCTCCAACATCCTGAATTATCAAATGTTTGACCACTCCCATGTTAAAAATTACTAGGGTAAACTGGGCAGTGGTGGTGCACACCTTTAATCCCAGCACTGGGGAAGCAGAAGCAGGCAGGTCTGAGTTTGAAGCCAGCCTGGTCTACAGAGTGAGTCTGAGGGCAGCCACTGCTACACAGAGGAACTCTGTCTCCTCGAACCCCTCCCCTCCCAAAAAAAAAAAAAAAAAAAAAAAAAAAAAAAAAAAAAAAAAACACCAAATCAAAAGAAAACAAAACTGGGGTATCTCTAGTCATTATGCACGCCAGCTTAAAAAAAAAAAAATCTGTAATACTCCAAATGTACAAGATACTATAGAAAAGGAAAGACAGACAGACAGACTAAGACAGACTGGTTAGAGGGTCAGCATCTGAGGGATCCATGTCCCCCCCCCACCCCCCCCCAAAAGTCAGGGTTTCTCTGTGTAGCCTTGGCTGTCCTGGACTCACTCTGTAGACCAGGCTGGCCTTGAACTCACAAAGATCTGCCTGCCTCTGCCTCCCGAGTGCTGGGATTAGAGGCGTGCGCCACCACGCAAGCTGGGAAACATGTCTTCATCCACTCTACACCACTTCCTATCAGTTATAGCGTCTTGTGTAAGGATACTAAGTCCTGAAGAGTAATTTCTTCACCTGTGAGGTGGACATTCTAATGCTTATCCATGTGAGCAGTGTCTGACGATGGTCAAGTACTCCATGTAAAACAGTTGTAGTTACTTACATTGGCCACCACTTTCACCTCCTTGTATTGTGCTTCATAGAAAATCCCGGCGTTTTCTAACGCTTCCGTTAGCGAGGGCCCGTCTCTCACTTGTTTATCTAACCCATTCACAAACTCCTCCAGCTTTGAACTTGCTTCTTCAAACTCTTTGGAGAACTTCTTTCCCCCTGTTTTATCTAAAAGAATGGAGAAAGTACTTATATCAAGATTAGAAAAGTAAAGACACTAATCCTTTGAGTAAAATTCCTTTCCATGCAATAACTCTTACTGTTCTGTGACACTCTTGCTGCCTTAGTGTGCACTTATTTTTGTTTTAAGAGTGTGACTTTGTAGACTAGATGCTGGCCTCAAACTCATGTTCCCCTGCCTCAGCACTGAGGGCACGAGCATGTGCCAGCACACCTGTCTTCCACTAGTATTTCTAGTCTCAACTGTTACTGAGACAGCGTTCCAGTGAGTTGTCTAGGTTGTCCTTCACCTTCTCCTGAGTGGCTGATTACATAGACTTGTGCCACCAGGCTCTGATCAGTTTTACCTTTAAGAAGCTAATCGCCCTTTAAGAAGCTAATCGCACACACGCACGCATGCACACAAGATTAACAAAACAGATCCATGTGAACTCGCTAGAGTGACTCCAGAATGAAGATGCCTGTAATTCAGATAAAGCTCACCTGAACGATCCCTGTTTTACAATTTTAAGTGCATGAGCAAGTGAAGAACTGAGCTACAGCCGATGGTGCTGGGAACTGACTGGAGGTCCTCTCAGGGACCACGGAGCCAGCCCTGCCTCCCTGTCCACTGCAGTTGATCACTTCTTTTTGCAAACTTAGTCATACCCCTCCGAAGGATTCCTAGCATAAAGCTCCATTCTCTTCACTTAAATCTGCTTTCTGTCATGCAGGAGGTTCTAAAATATTTATCTTAACACGAGAAACTGGGGTTCAGAGACACTATCTCTGTGGGTATGAGACAAAAATTCTTCACTCTTCTCATTTACATCAATGGACACATGCTTAGGAACATTACAGAATAAAAGCCCAAGCGTCTTCATCTTTGGGGACTAAATGCAAATTAGCAAACCTGTGCCGCTGCTGTAACGCATGAGCAGAGGCTGGAGCCATCATGTGTGTCGCTGTGAACTGTTTAAGGACAGTCCACGCTAAGGCCCGCTGGTGGCCACATCACCATCTTTTATAGGCCCTCGCCGCAGTGGTTCAACACAGCCACCCAGTTCTTTATAGAGTATGTTCTCTAGCCAAGTCTAACTGTAGGTGACTGTGCAAAGCAAAGTGGGAACATTAAACACACATCACAGCCCTCATTAATAGCATTATGACTTTGCTAAGATATGCGTCAAATGTGCATCGCATGAATCTGTTCAAGCATTAGCACATAGCAATAGTCACGTAAAAGATAGCTCTGACTGCAGAGGCTGAAGAGCCTACTCAATTATGAGCATGGTTATGTACTATTATAACATAAAAGGAGGAGGCATTAATTAGACTTTACAAGATATATCCTAGCCAACTAACCACAAAGGGGAAGCACAACTGTTTGTTTATAATTCAATAAAGCAAGAAAACAATATGAATAAGAATTTATCTACACAGCCAGGTGTAGTGGTGCAGCAGGGGTACAGGCAGGGAGTTCACTGTCTACAGAGTGAAACCCCTGCCCGGGCCAAAAACAAAAACCAAACCCAGGGGCTCAGGGGTTATGAAGATTCGCTGTTCTTGCGAGGGCCCTGACCCCGTTCTTAGCACTCCTATGGCGGCTCCCAGCCGTCCTCAGCTCCAGGCCAGGGGACGCAGTGCTCTGCTCTGGCCTCTGTAGGCTTTTGCAGATACGGTACATATACATACATTCTGGTAAAACATTGATATATATAAAATAAAAAAATCTTTAAAAATGCACAAAAACAAGCAATCCTACCCCCTCTGGGAAATTTTTTTATTTATGAGGTATATACAAATCAAACTGCTACCTGGAAATCAATGGAACCACAACTGCTTCTGAAAGTTGTTTTCACCTGGGGAAAAAAAAATCTTCCCTGCCTGTCTTTAAATTCTCTACTGGTGTGTCAACCCAGAACCAAGTGTAAAAGTCTTTTCATGGGACACACCAGTCAGCTTACTGAAAAAGAGGGACTGAGGAAGAAAACCCTGAGCTGCTCTGAAGAGACGCTCGTTACCTTTCAAGCATTTGAGAGTCTCTGAGCTGCAGACGTCCACTCTCAGGGTTGACAGCTGCTTCTCTTTCAGCTCTATCTGATCTTCTGAGCGTTTGTACATCAACAATTCCTCAATGAGGGCTTGAGACTGAACACAGACCACAGGCAAATTTTATTCATAGGATCAAATATCTGTTTTTTAGAAATGTAAGACTAATGACTAGCAAAGCTTTAGAAGAAAAAAGAAGTTTGCTTTTTCTCAGAGCAACTGAAACCAATCTTCAGTTCTCATGTCAAACCATATGCTTCGCTACACACTTGTTTAAAACAAGTTCTGGAAGACTGGGTCTACTATGTAGACCTGGAACTTGCTCCATAAGCCAGGCTGGCCTCAAACTTGTCTCTGCCTCTTGGGTGCTAGGATTAGCCTTCACCATCACAATCAGAAAATTATATACTTAAAAAAAAAAAAAAAAAAAGACAACTTTGTCTTTAAATTTACAATGTTTTTAATCTGTACTTATTTTCCATCTTTACACATGTGTAGGCACAGGTGCCCACAGTGAATGGACAGAGGCCAAGCACCAAGTCTGGCAGGAGTCAGCTTTCTCTTTTCATGTGGGTCTCAGGAGTCAAACTCAGGTCAGCAGGCTTGGTGGCCTAGCCCCTAATTATCAAGTTAGTTTACAGACACAGTATTAACACTGTAACAAACCCTTACACCCTAACCCTCCTTAATATACAGTCCTGTCTGCTCTAAGAAAATTTTAATTTAGTAGTGCTGAATTAAGAAAGGAGGCTCGGGTTGGAGAGATGGCTCAGTGGTTAAGAGCACTGGCTGCTCCTCCAGAGGTCCTGAGTTCAATTCCCAGCAACCACATGGTGGCTCACAGCCATCTGTAATGAGATCTGATGCCCTCCTCTGGCCTGCAGGGGTACATGCAGACAGAACACTGTGTACATAAAGTAAACAAATCTTTAAAATAAAAAAGAAAGAAAGGAGGCTTCCTGATATCAAAAGGGATGTGTAGAGCTTAGCTGGCAGCAGGCATTTCTCCATTAGGGGAACATAAACTCTAGGGAGTCTAATCCTACTCTGGATCCCCATGTACAAGTGAGCAGCGATAAACACGATGGGACTGTGGCTCCAAAGGCGAATAAATGATCTCCGGTGTACTCAGCACATTCTGTAACTTACTCGGAACTCAGCAACTATCTTAGACTTGAGAGCAGCTTTTGGATTCGTGGACGCTGTTGAATGAAATAAAAAATCATTAAGAACACAGCATAAAGACCACCAAAGGCAGGGAAGGCCGAGATGTCCAGTCAGGGCACACTGTGCAAACATACAGCAGCCATGCACACATAAATCACGATACACTCCTGCAGTAAATAACTGGCCATGAAATTTAAACACTCGAAAGTAAATATGGCCAATAGAACAATAAACTTACTTAGACAGTCTAACCCACTTACCTCCAGCAGACTTGCTATGTCCCAGAATTAACGATTTGGAGACACTGAGGCAGGTACGTGAAGCACCTTCTCCTAGCCTCATCAAGTGTAAGAAAACCTCAGCATCCCAGTGTAAGTGTCCAGGAATAAGACATCCAATTAATCCTGAGCACTGGTGAAGAAAATTACTTACAAATATCAAATCCCATCTGGTTAAGTTTGGACTGTTTTTAGCTGACTCAGCTCATAGGAACAGAAGGTCTAAAGGCATTCTCACTGTGATGACTTTAGTCAGGCTGATGGCCTGTGTTCCTCAGCATGCAGTGTGTGACCAGAGGTGCTAGAGGATGCCCTCAACCATGATGCGTGCCATACGCTTGACGGAGCAGAACATCCCAACTCTCTCCTCGTTTCACCTCCCAGTTCTCCACTGTCTTTCACCTCGTTCCCTCCAAATTTTCCAGTCTCTCGATATCCCTGTTCGCCCACCACAGTCCATCGCATGCAGCATTCCACTCCCTTGACCTCACGCTGAGTAAACAGGCCAAGCACAACAGGAGCTCCAGACAGAGAATGTTTCTGGCCAAAATTGGAGGCCCATGTCTAATCTGGCAGCGTATCCCCAAATCTGAAGGCTTTCATGGCTCCCAGAGAAATGCTTCTTACCGCCTAGTCTCCTCTTCAGCTCTGTGGTGTGAGGCCAGCTGCCTCTAACTTCACACATCTTTCAATGTGGGAATTTGCCTGGGTACTAGCAAGTGCTTGTTTTTTTGTTTTTTGTTTTTTTTCCTCTTTCTTTCTTCTTTCAAACCCCCAACTACTCCTGGGTCTTCGCTCAATTACACCCCCCCTTTTTTTATTCCTGTATTTTCTTTGATTAACAGTAGTTTTAAAAGAAGTAACTTCATGCTGGCTTGATTAGTCTAAGAGCCTCCCAGGCCTGGGAAACACAGGCTGCCCGTGGCTCATGCCAGGCGCGATGCCAACGGTCTACATTTTCTTCTGCCCCAAAAGGAGAAGGTGATGCTACGTTAGCTGAGACTTTGTTCTTACTTTGTGATTTCTTCCACTGCTTATTCGGTTGTTTGTTCAGATTTTCTTTCAGCTGCTTCTGAGCTTTGAAAGTGGTACCTGGAAAACATTGCAGTGTTTGCAGCCTGGCACTATGGGAAGCTGCGTCTGTCCACTTCAGTGCCAGGGTTGTAGCATGAAAAAGGCAATCCCAGACTGTGCAGTTTCCTTCATTTCTTTTCTTTCATTTTTATAAAAACAAAAACAGAAAACACCTACCAAATCTAAGAAGCTATTAAATAAATATAATTTCTATAATTAATGAAACCTCTGATTCTGAGGGGAAAAAAAGGCAGAGGCTAAAAATAAAATACTTTTGAATAGAGCACAAACTCCTATGAAGGATTTAAGAGCTTCTTAGAAGGTGCTCTTTTCAAAGCAAATGTCTAGTGATGGTCTGATGATGGTCGCGGCAATAGTTATTATCAGCTTCTATTTGGTGACTTAACTACATAAATCTAATTATAAAAACTAATTTACTTAAAACACACACACACACACACACAAACACACAAGAGTAGATGTGACTTACTGCAAATCTAAATCAAATGGAGCTTAAAGACGACACAAGCAAGCTCACCAACAGCTTAACGATGGGAAAGCATGCCCAAACCTTCTCCAACAGTAGGAAGACAGAGCAGTATTTATTAAACACAATCAATGAATAGCTTGAAATACTTAATAAAAGCAAAACAGGGAAATAATCAGACAGTCACCGTCATTTAACATGCTTGTCTTTAGTCAGCAAAGACAGAGCTCCAACTCTCTGGGCCAACCAGCTCATTCTGAGTAAAACATATACTTATTTATTCAGTTTTAAACAAATCAGGCCAGATCCCTCCGCCCCTTGAGTGTTCCGTGACAGGACCAGATCTACAGATACAGACAGAAGACTGACTTCTTATTTTAGTAAAGAAAATGGACTTACTTAAAGCTTCTCTCAGTGCCATAATCATGTCTTCTGGGTACACGTTTCTGTCTTCCCAGATTTTAAAGATTCGCTCTACAGACTTAGAGACGGACGGATCCCTGGAAGAAAAGGAAAGTAAAATATAAAAATGCAGACTTATGGACCGGGTGTGATGATGCAAGCCATTATCCCAGCACCTGGGAGGCAGAGGCAGGCATTCAGTCTGGTCTACAAAGCAAATCCCAGGACAGCAGGGCTGTTACACAGAGAAACTCAGTCTCAAAAAAACAAAATCAGAAAGTTGGCTTACCCTCAAACTAGAATTCTTACGTAGTTACGAACAACTTAACTACTACCCAAATTTGTTCTGTGTTACATTTTTGTTTTTATCTTTGTTTGAGACAGGGCTTTTTTTGTATAGACTTAGCTGTCCTGGACTTGCTTTCTATACAAGGCTGCCCTCGAACTCTCCTCGGCTGCCAGCTGCTGGCATTACAGGCAAGAGCCACCACGCCCAGCTGATAAATTTTTTAATTTTGAAAAAGGGCCTACTTATTTTACTTTATGTCTGTTCTGTCTGCAGACATGTGTGCCCGGTGCCAGCCTAGTCTACAAAGTGAGTCCAGAACAGCCAAGGCTACATAGAGAAACCCTGTCTTGAAAAACCAAAACAGCCGGGCATGGTGGCACATGCCTTTAATCCCAGCACTCGCAGGCAGACCACTGTGAGTTCGAGGCCAGATTGATCTACAAATCGAGTCCAGGACAACCAAGGCTACACAGAGAAACCCTGTCTCAAAAAACAAAACCGAAAACAAACCAAAACAAACCAACAGACAAAAAAAACAAAACAAAACAAAACAAAAAACAAACAAAAAGAAAAAAGAAGAACCAAAACAAACCAAACCCAGGCTTAGCATGGTGGCACACACCTTTAATCCCTACAAAATGGAGGCAGAAGCAGGTAGATATTGGTTCAAGTCCAGCCTGTTTGACATAGTGAGTTCTAGGACAGCCAGGGTTCTATAGACAGACAGTCTCAGAAAAATAAATAGATGCACACACGCACACAAGAAAAGAGAGAAAGAAGGTAAGGTAGGTGAGGGAGAAAAGAAAGGAGAGAAGGGAAGGATCAAGCTTGGATGAACATTCAATACCCAATATACCCATCAAAAGACAAAAACAGAACCCTAACTTTTTAAACAAATATACCGGGATCTGATGCCCTCTTCTGGCCTGCAGGTGTATAGCAGGCAGAGCACTCATACATAACAAAATAATAAAAATAAATTAGACAATTGGTAAAACTAAAAAAAAAAAAATTAATCCAATAGGTTACAGTGGATTATACCAATATTTAGGCAGCAGAGAAAGAAGAACGGCCATAAATGAAGGCTAGCTTGGGCTTCATGGCAACATTTTGCCCTAAAAATATTAAAATAGGAGTTGGGTCCTCCAAAGACCCAGATTCAATTTCGGGTACCCACGCTGTGGCTCCCAACCATCTATTAACTCCAGTTCCAGGGGACCTGACATGTGCATGGCTTTAGCAGACTCTGCATGCATACATATATGCATGCAGGCAAAACACCCAAACATGTAAAAATAAGTGAAAACTAAAATAAATAAATCAAGACAGCAAGCAAAACCTTGCCAACCCAAAACCAAGCAAATTAACAACCTGACCTGGCCCCCTTCCTGCCTCATCCTACGAGTCTGTGGCATCACAGGTTCACAGGTGACTGTTTGACACTGAACAGTGTCATATGTACAAAACAGAAAATTGTGCTGAACTTTTGTAAAACTCTAACCCTAGTGTTTTCTAGAGCTTTACCACCTGGAATACATTAGTCTTCGTTCTCTTTACATTTTTATGCTGAGATTCATTCATTATTTTAAAAAACATTAAGTTGAAGAACACTAAAAATCAAACTATGAATGAGTTCAGAGAGCGATGAAGAGCCGAGGCCTCACTGTGCAGCCCTGGCTGCCCTCAAACTCAGGAGGAGTCTGGCTGTCCCTGCTGCCCAGGTGCTGAAATTAAAGACAAGCACCATTACACTTGGCCATGAACAATTTCCCCCCTTGGCTGTCCTGGACTCACTTTATACACCAAGCTGGCCTAGAACTCACAGCGATCCGCCTGTCTCTATTTCCCGAATGCTGGGATTAAAGGCGTGCGCCACAACCGCCCGGCTTATTTGGATCTTAAAATATGTACAATTATTTAAGTTTTGGTAATAAATGAAAAACAAAAAACAAAAAACCCCAAAAACAGAGTAAAAGTTAAATTTTTTTTAAAGCCCAAAGCACATCAGGGATCTACTCACTTCACTAGAGCGGCCGCTTCAGGAAGCACATCAGCAAATGACTCACGGAATATGATCGCATTTTTCCTTTTACAGTTCTGTATGACATCATTGGCAAGATAAAAGAGATTCAAACGGTGGGGATAGGTAGCTGGAGATAAAAGACAGGGAAAAAAGTTATTTTATACTTAGTACAACTTGTTTTAAATATATAGTTTTCAAACGCTAACTTTTTTAAAAATTACATTTTATTATTTTATGCTTATGGGAATTTTGCCCATACATTACATACATGCAGTAGCCACGAAGGCCAGAAGAGGGCACCAGAGCGGCCAGTGCGCCCAATCCCTGAGCATCTCTCCAGCCCCAGTTAACGGCTTTTACATGAACTAATTATAATTACATGCATAGAATAATGAATAAGCACTTAGCTAATGGATTAATTTAGCAAATGTACAAAACATTTAACTATTTTAGGTTAAATTTCTGTTCAAGGCACTCTTCAAGCAGACCGCCTCATTCTTAAGTATCTGGTACTAAAGGGGGAAAGTCCTTCGGCAGGCTGGAGAGATGGCTCAGAGGTTAAGAGCACTGTCTGCTCTTCCAAAAGCAATTCCCAGCGACCACATGGTGGCTCACAACCATCTGTAATGAGATCTGGTGCCCTCTTCTGGTGTGCAGGCAGGACACTGTACACATAATAAGAAAATAAACCTTTTTAAGGAAACAATTCATTAGTTTCAGAGACGGTAAAACAAAATTGTTTCCCAAAATATTTGTGAAGACGCCCTCCAAAAGTTGAATAAACTATCAAGAATAGTAGAAAAGGTGTAACACTGAACTATAATCAGAAGATAACTGCAAATAATGCTTAATAGTAAATTATACACAGATCCTCAGACCAACCAATCCAGATGATACATAAAACACACATGACTCCTAAACCCCGTCCCCTCTGTTGGGATTAAAGGTTGTGTGCCACCACCACTTGTCCTCCTCAGTTTCATTTAGGATACACTTATTTCCATTAATTCCAGAATATTGATAAATTATTTAAATTACTACTATTAAAACCTTCATTTTCTTTTCCTTCTCTACCTAATTTACCTTTCATGTATTCAACAAAATCCTAAATTTAGATTACTCTAAATGAATGCTTTTACTGTACTTTTCTTTTCTGTTCTGGTGTTTTGTTTTTTGTTTTTGAGACAGGGTTTCTCTGTATAGCCCTGGCTGTCCTGGAATCCCTTTGTATGCCAGGCTGGCCTTGAACTCAGAGAGATCTGATTGCCTACCTTTGCCTTCTGAGTGCTGGGATTAAAGGCGTGCAACACTATACCCAAGCCCAACCATCAAAACAAAAACAAAAAAACCAAACACCTGGCCAGGCACATGCCTACATTCCCAGCCCTGGGGAGTGAACAAAAGCAGGAAAATTAGAATTTCAGGGCCATTCATACCAAGTCTGAGGGCCTGTCTTGAAACAATAAAACTTCTAAAATTTTAATTACTGGACAACATGTTCTTTGTAACATTCTTAAAGTATTTTTGAAACGTGAAATTTAAATGCTTGGATTACAGGATGGGATTAAATTTCACATTTCAAGAATAATTTCTCAACGTTCTATATTTAATTTATTTTTCACCCTGTCTTGCACCATCAAGAACTTTAAGCTCCCAAAACCAGACTAGAGATACAGTGACTTGGTCAGATACCTACATTAAGAGTAATGAAAGCTGCTGGTGGCAATGCCTTTAATACTAGCACTCAGGAGTTCAAGGCTACGCTGGTCTACATAGCAAGTTCCAGGGCAACCAAGGTTTAGAGAGACCTGTCTCAAAAAAAATAAAATAAAATAAAATAAAAGCAAGAGCACTGAGACTCTGGTTTGACTGGGAGAAGTTTTTTGGGTTTTTTGCTTTGTTTTGCTTTTTTGCCGGTTTTACTTATTGTTGGATCTACTTTTTGCTAGTCCACCTTACATCTCGGGTCAGGGTCTGCTAAATTAGCCCAGGCTGCTCTTGAAGTGTAGATCTGCAAATGCTAGCACTCAGGCCGCCGTGGTGGGCTAAGTCCTCAGAAGCTCAGGGACTCAGCCCTACCACACCAGCACTCTGCTAGTCACACGGGGGGCCTCCTTCCCTTGAGCTGCCCAGGCTGAACTCGGGGTGTCCCTGTCTTGGCCTCCAGGGTGGGCCACCTTACTCCAGTTTCTATTTCCTAAATGAACCAGTGAAGGACAATGAGAAGGAAAATACAGGGGAAAAGAAAGAAAATGAGTAGCTTTTTTGTTGTTTTTGTTTTTTGTTTTTCAAGACAGGGTTTCTCTGTGTAGCCCTGGCTGTCTTGGGCTCCCTTTGTAGACCAGGCTGGCCTCGAACTCACAGCGATCCTCCTGCCTCGGCCTCCCTCCCAAGTGCTGGGCTGAGAATGAGTAGTTCTGAAGCAGCTCGGTCGGTCACCCCGTAAGGCTGCTGGCATGGCTATAGGCTGAGCAGAGCCCTCACCCTGTCCAAGGTAGGGAGCTGACAGCAGAAATGAACCCAGACACAAAGCCACTGCTGTTACAGCATTAAAGGCGTGGTGGTGCATGCCTTAAACCCCAGCACTCGGGACGCAGAAGCAGATGGGTGGCTGTGAGTTCAAGGCCAGCCTGTCTTGGAAAACAAAAACAAAAACAACAACAGTAATAAATCACTGTAGACAAGTAGAAGGGTTAGGAAGTGAGGAGGAGCAGGAGGCGAGAGTTAGGAAGTGAGGAGGAGCAGGAGGCGAGGGTTAGGAAGTGAGGAGGAGCAGGAAGCGAGAGCTAGGAAGTGAGGAGGAGCAGGAGGCGAGGGTTAGGAAGTGAGGAGGAGCAGGAAGCGAGGGTTAGGAAGAGAGGAGGAGCAGGAAGTGAGGCTGCTCGCTCCTTTTGTTTGTTTGAGGCAGTCTCATGTGGTTCAGGCTGGCCTGAATTTATTATGTATTTAAGGACGACCTTGATCTGAACTCCCCACTCCCCTAGTAGGGGAAGCGTGAGTGTGCACCACCCTCCTCAGTTTGAAGAGGCGCTGGGGCATAAACTCAGGGCTTTGGGAAGCACCCCAAGCAAGCACTCTATCAAATAAGTTACAGTCCCAACTCCTGAGCTGCTGATTTAAATTTAAGCAATATCAAAATAAAGCTGTTAATCTGGTGTCAGAAAGGCTGGCTTCCCCCCCCCCATTCCGGGTTTTCTTTTGTTTTTAAAGATTTATTTATTCATTATGTATATAATATTCTGCCTGCATGTACACCTCCATACCAGAAGAGGGCACCAGATCTCATTATAGATAGTTGTGCACCTCCATGTGGTTGCTGGGAATTGAACTCAGGACCTTTGGGAGAACAGCCAGTGCTCTTAACCTCTGAGCCATCTCTCCAGCTCCCCTTTTTTCTGCTTTTTCAAGACAGGGTTTCTCTGTGTAACAGCTCTGGCTGTCCTAGAACTCACTCTGTAGACCAGGCTGGCCTGGAACTCACAGTGATCCACGCGCCTCTGCCTCCCAAGTGCTGGGATTAAAAGCGTGCGCCACCAAGGCTGGGTAATTTTTAACAATGATAAACTAATATATATATATATATATATATATATATATATATATATATTTTTTTTTATAAACTAACATTTTCCGTGTACCTGCCAAAAATGTTCATGGGCAGAACTGAGAGATGGCTCAGCAGCTAAGAACAATGCTGCTCTTCTAGGAGACTCAGGTTCAGTTTCTAGCACTTATACCACCAAGCTCACAACTGCTTGTGGCTGTGTGATCTGACCCCCTTACTGCCTCTGCGAATACTGCAGACATATAGTACAAACATATTTAGGCATTTACACACAGCAAATAATAATAATAATAATAATAATAATAATAATAATAATAATAAATCCTTAAAAAAAATAAAAAAGTTAAATGGAGGCTGGAGAAATGGTTTCTCAGTTAAGAGCTGTTCTTTCAGAGGACCTGAGTTAGATTCCCAGAACCCACATAGCAGCTCACAACAGTCCTAGGCCATTTAATGCCCTCTTCTGGCTTCTGTGGACCCAAACATGGTCCATAGACATAAATGCAGGCAAAATACCTATACACATCTCATCCAATACACACGTACATTTTTGGCCTGGCAGCGTTGGTGTGCACCTTTAATTCTAGCAGACACAGGCAAATCTGAGTTCAAGGCCAGCCTGGTCTACTGAGTGAGTTCCAATACAACTAGCAGTACAGAGAAATCCTGTCAGGAAAAAACTAGACAGACAGACAGACAGACAGACGACAGACAGAAATAAATAAATAAATAAATAAATAAATCTGGGGCCATAGTGAAATACTAATAAAAGAGATGGAAAAGCAAGTTATTCCCTTTACAAAGACAGACAATGACTAGGATGTGCAGTCCTTCCTCCTAAATCTGTACCAAGAAGCAAAATATTTAACTGGGGCTGGAGAGGTGGCTCAGAGGTCAAGAGCACTGGCTGCTCTTCCAGAGGTCGGAGTTCAATTTCCAGAAACCACATGGTGGCTCACAGCCACCTATAATGTGATCTAAAGCCCTCTTCTGGCCTGCAGGCTCACATGTATACAAAATAAATTAATTAATCTTAAAAAAAAAAATTAAGCTGTTTACTGATGAATGAAATACTACCAACTACATTATATATTCTCATATTTCTTAAAAATATTTTTATGAAAAATATTAGCTGGGTGTGTAGGCATAAGGTAATTCAAATGCTGATTTTTGTACCCCACATATCTGGTTGCAATCCTTGTTCTAAAGATTTCCTGTCTCAATGTTGTGTAAACACTGCTCCCCAATTGTCCCCTGATGTGCCAATAAAGCAGCTGACAGCCAATCGCTGAGCAGGGGAGGAGGAGTCAGAGGACAAAGTAAGGGATTCAGCCAAGGGAGAGGTCCAGGAGACATCAGGAGGAGTTGGAGAAGAAAAGTCATCTCTGGGATGTAAAACTGGAGGAAACCAGATTAGCTTAGAGGGTTAAGAATAGAGTAATAGAGAAGCCGGGTGTGGTGGTGCACGCCTTTAATCCCAGCACTCGGGAGGCAGAGGCAGGCGGATCGCTGTGAGTTCAAGGCCAGCCTGGTCTACAAAGCGAGTCCAAGACAGCCAAGGCTACATAGAGAAACCCTGTCTCGAAAACTTAAAAAAAAAAAAAAAAAAAAAAAAAAAGAATAGAGTAATAGGGCTGGTATGGTGGCACACATGTGTAATCCCAGCAGAGCCAGAGGCAGGCGGATCTCTGTGAGTTTGAGGCCAGCCTGGTCTACACAGAAGAAACTCTTGTCTCAAAAAAAAAAAAAAAAAAAAAAAAAAAAAGTTAATAACTATTCAGTTATTGTGTTGCGGACTTTATTATTAGACCAATAAAAAAAGAATCTTAATTATTTGTGTGATAACTGGGTTAAGAGAAAAACTGAGAAGCAAACACAGCTTTATAAAAATAACACTAACAAACATGTGCTGGCGCATGCCTTTAATCCTAGCATTCAGGAGACAGAGGCAGGTGGATCTCTGTGAGCTCAAGGCCAGTATGGTTTACATAGTGAGTCCAGGACAGCCAGGGCTACACAGAGCAACCCTATCTCGAAACACACACACAAACAAAAACGACAGATAGATAAATAGATAGATTGTTGTAAATAGCAAACAGTATCAGATACTTTCAAGTCTAATCTCCTCTTAGTAAACTGATTTTAATCTATGTTAAAAAGGTGAGCCAGGTGGATCTCTGAGTTCAGCCTGATCTATAGAGTAGTTCCAGGACAGCCAGGGCTACACAGAGAAACCTTGTCTTGAAAACAAAAAAAGTAGGGGGAACCATATCCAAACTAAAATTCAAAATAGTAAAGTATTACAAGATGGTTCATTGGGTAAAGACACCAGCTGCCAAGCCTGAACACCTTGCTGGGCCTCACATGGCAAAAAGAGAAAGCCACCAAGTCATTCTCTGACACACACACACACACACACACACACCTCTCTCTGTACTAGAGAGATGACTTAACGGGTGCCGTGCTTGCTGCAGAAGCATGAGCACCTGGGTCTAAATTAAAGTCCCCATATAAAGTTAGGCACGGGGCTGGAGAGATGGCTCAGAGGTTAAGAGACCTGCCTATTCTTCCAGAGGTCCTGAGTTCAATTCCCAGCAAGCACGTGGTGGCTCACAGCCATCTATAATGAGATCTGGTGCCCTCTTCTGGTGTGCAGGTGTACATGCAGGCAGAGCACTGTATACAAAATAAAAAATAAATAAATCTTAAAAAAAAAAAAAAAAAAAGTTAGACACGCCTGTAACTCACCTTAGTGCTATATAGGGTACAGACAGGTGAATCCCAGGAGCTTCAGGGGAAAGACAAGCTCCGGTTCTCCCACTATATTTACTTCTTGCTGGGTATTATTCCACATGCTTTAATTCCAGTACCCAGGCGACAGAGACAGGCAATCTCTGTGACCTTGGGTCTACAAAATGAGGGTTACTGTAGGGGTACATGGTAAAACCTCGTCTTGTTTGTTTTGAGACAGGGTTTGTTTGGTTTGGTTTTTCCAGACAGGGTTTCTCTGTGTAGCCCAGGCTGTCCTGGACTTGTAAGTCAGGCTGGTCTCCTATCCAGAGACCTGTCTGCCTCTGCCACCCAAGTGCCCGGCTTGTGAGGCCCTATTTAAAAACAAAGACAAGAAAGTAATGACCCTTGGTGTGCATGCTTGTAATCCCAGCACCAAGGGAGCCAAACCAAGATCCCAGCCAGCCTATAAGCTACAGACCAAGATACAGGGCAGCCGGAGCTAGACGTTGAGTTAGTGGAAAAGATGCAAAGCTGCTCCTGTTTTTTTTGTTTTGTTGTTGTTGTTGTTTTTTGAGACAAGGTTTCTCTGTGTAGCCTTGGCTGCCGTAGAATTGCTTTGTAGACCAGGCTGGCCTAGAACTCACAGTGATCCGCCTGCCTCTGCCTCCCGAGTGCTGGGGTTAAAGGCGTGTGCCACCACGCCCGGCGTTGCTCCAGTTTTATCTCATCAACATTATTGTGTTTTATGAAGCCAGTTGTACCCCAGACTGTGTAGCCCAGCACTGGGGATGGAGGCAGGAGGTTCCAGAGCTGAAAGCTGGCCTTGATTCTATAGTTTAAGACCAGCCTGGGCTACATAGACCCTGTCTCAAATAAAAGGAGGAAAAAATACTGTGGTCCTTTATTAAAAAGAGCACTGAAAAACCAGGTGTGGTGGACCACGCCTTTAATCCCAGCACTCGGGAGGCAGAGGCAGGCGGATCGCTGTGAATTCGAGACCAGCCTGGTCTACAAAGTTAATCTAGGACAGCCAAGGCTACACAGAGAAACCCTGTCTCAAAAAACAAAACAAAAAAGGGGGGGGCTCACCTACTAGCCCAAGCTGGCCTCAAACTCAGAAATCTACCTGCCTCTGCCACCACACTAAGTTTCTTTCCTGATTATTCTAATGTGAACTATCCCGGATGCCACTTTCACCACAAATCCTGTCCTCTTTGCCACCCAGCTCAGGAAACCCCTCTCACTCACTTTTCTCCATTGTGTTACCCTTCTGACTTACAAGTCAAGATGCACGTGGCAGAGCCTTTGCCCAGCACTACTACGCCCTAGGCATCCGCCCTCACGCTTCACAGACTGTGGACCTGAGGAGAAGGGAGTGTCTCATGACTAAGGCAATCTTTCCAAAGTCAGACAAGAGAAAATTACAAGTTCACCCTTCTCTTTCTTCCTTTTTTTATTTATTTTTTTCTATTTTTTTTTGAGACATGTAGCTTAAGTTGGCCTCAAACTTATTACGAAGCCAGAAATGACCCTGAATTTCTCTGCCTCAACTTAAAAATATAGAAATTCTGAAGTGCTTACCAAACAAATGGTTCTGAAAGAGCAACTTCCTCAAAAGAGTAAATGAAGCATAAGACCTTGAAATCCACTGCAGCCACAGGGAACACAGAGGAGCCCACTGCAGCCACAGGGAACACAGGAGTCCACTGCAGCCACAGGGAACACAGGAGTCCACTGCAGCCACAGGGAACACAGAGGAGCCCACTGCAGCCACAGGGAACACAGGAGTCCACTGCAGCCACAGGGAACGCAGGAGTCCACTGCAGCCACTAACAGTTGACTTAAAATGGAATCTTTTTAAAAGTTATTCTTATGAGTAAGGGTGTTTTGCCTGTATGTACGTCTATGTTACATGTACATGTGTGCACAGTGCCAAGGCCAGGAGAGTCCCTAAACTAGAGTTACAGGGAGTTCTGGGGCCATGTGGATGCTGGGTCCTTTGGAGAGCAGCAAGAGCTCCTAACTGCTGAGCCACCACTCCACCCCCAGCAGTGGATTTCATGTTATGATAATCTATGTTTGCTCTTATGTTTTTATAAACTCAAGTTTTTATTATATCCTAGATATGATTTCATTAGGATATATTAAATATTTGGGCCTTGCTAGACTGATTTCAGCTTTATGAATTCTAAAGGTTTTGAGTAAATCCACTTAGAGTTTCAGGGATTTGGTAGTGTACACCTGTAATCTCAGCACTGAGATTACACTGAGGCAG
Source organism: Acomys russatus (assembly GCF_903995435.1). Taxonomy (NCBI): domain Eukaryota; kingdom Metazoa; phylum Chordata; class Mammalia; order Rodentia; family Muridae; genus Acomys; species Acomys russatus. The sequence goes on from NC_067151.1 coordinate 66,506,150, forward strand.
AAACAGGAGGATCACTGTATTCTTAGGGCCAGGTGTGGTGGCGCACGCCTTTAATCCCAGCACTCGGGAAGCAGAGGCAGGCGGATCGCTGTTAGTTCAAGGCCAGCCTGGTCTACAAAGTTGAGTCCAGGACAGCCAAGGCTACACAGAGAAACACTGTCTTGGGGAAAAACAAAACAAAACAAAACAAGCTAAACATACAACTAACACTTTTTTATTTTTTTTGGTTTTTCGAGACAGGTTCAATTCCCCTGTGAGAGTTCACAACCATCTCTAACTCCAGTTCCAAGGAATTCTTTTTTATTGGGGGCAGGGTAGGGGTGGGGTTTCGAGACAGGGTTTTTCTGTGTAGCCTTGGCTGTCCTTTGCAGACCAGGGTGGCCTTGAATTGACCTGCCTCTAAGTGCTGAAATTAAAAGTGTGTGCCAGGACACCTGGGCAGTGCAACTTTTACCAAAGAGTAGCATGTATCCCTGCTAGTAAGTACCAAGAACTAGAAGCGAGCTCTAGCGCAGAGTAAGACAGAGGAGAGAATGAAGAGTAGGAGGAAACAGACCATAATCATACCCAGTGCTTACCATGTAGTCTGTTTCACTAAAAAGCATCTATCTAACTCTGTCACTAGCTACTGAGGCGTCACTCAGGAGGCAGAGGCAGGAGATCTTCTGAGTTCCAAGCTAGCACAGACAGACCCTGTCTCAAACAAAACAAAAGCCTCTATTCTCACCCAGTGAGGTGCACAACTACAATTCTAGTATTTAGAAGGTTGAGGCAGGAGACTCCAAGTTTAAGGCCACCCTGGGCTACACAGAGAAAGACTGTTTAAAAACAAAGACAACAACAAAATCAGAGACCGAGATGAAAAATTAGCCTTTTGTGGGGGAGGTCAAAGTGGGGGTGATGCTGTTTTAAGACAGGGTCTCTCTCTGTACACCAGGCTGGCCTCAGAGTCACAGAGGTCTGCCTGCTTCTCCTGCAGAGTGCTGGTGCACTGCCATGCCTGGTCTAAGAATCAGGCATTTTGGGCTAGAGAGCTGGCTCATCATGGCTAAGAGCACTGGCTTGCTCTTCCAAAGGACCCAGGTTTCAGGGACACACAGACAGACACACATGCAGGCAAAACACCAACAGACATAAAAAAGAAAAATAAGCCATTTAAAAAAAAAGAGCTGGGAGCCAAGCATGGCGGTGCGCTGTTAATCCTAGCACCCAAGAAGCACAGGTAGGCAGATCCCTGAGTTCCAGGCTTACTGAGGTCTACAGAGTGAGTCCCAGGACAGCCAGGGCTATCCGTCCATCCTTCCATCCGTCCACCCTGTCGTCCTTTTGAATGTCTGCATCACCTTTTCTTTATTGCAGTGTGCTAAGTTCATGGAGATACAGATGATATTTTTCCATGTTTCTTGACTTCCGAATCAGTCTCAGTGTGAGCACCCCACCCATGGACTTCACAGCCAGCTCCCACCCAAGCATGAAATTTCCCGTGCCTAGAACACACTAAGCATGCTTTCTGCTGTTGGCATGCAGCTCTGGCTGGCTGTAGGTTCACAGGCCCCATGTCTCAACTACCCAGATCCTATGGTGACTTAAACATTATTATGAATACACTAAAACAACTTCAAACGGGTGAATTTTACATCTGTGAATTATATCTCTAGGTATTTTAAATAGCAAGCATCCCAAATTTAACATACCTTTCAAAATCTGTTCCATTTTCAGCCTTCCCCGGTAATCACCAACTCTCTGGTCACCAAGTGCTCGTCTAGCTCAGTTTGTAAAATGTTTGTCTAGCACTCACCACATTCTACATCCACCACGGTAACACGTCAGCAACCCTGCCACGGTAACACATCAATATTCCTGCACTTGGGAGGCAGACGCAGGAAGATCAGCTCAAGATCATGAAGGCTACCAAGGGCTACATAAGACTGTCTCAGAAACAATCATCAGTTAGCATATATTCAAAAACCAATCATCATTCAGCGTATATTCAGCCCTTGGTTCAATCACATGTCCGTGCACATGTGTGTACACACACACACACACACACACACACACACACACACACACACACACACACACTCACGCACAGGCTATCATAAAGCAGATAACATCCCTCCTCTGAGCAAACGGCTCTCTGTATAAAAGTCCTGGGCCAAGGATATGGCTCGCCTAGAATTCACACGGCCCCCAGGGTTCAATCTGAGGCACTGCACACACTGGGCATCGTGGCCCATGACTACAATCTTAGCACTCAGGACCTGGATGCAGGAAGAACAAAAATTCAAAGTCATCCTCAGCTACAAGGTAAGGGTGATGCCAGCCTAGGTTACATGAGAGACTGTCTCAAACAACAACAACAACAACAATAAAAAAAACAACAACCTCCCCCCTCCCCCACCAATCCAAAATCCTCACACTGCCTATTAAGGCAGTTAAGAGTGCTTGCTCATGTTTCCAGAGGACTTGAGCTCCGATCCCAGTGCCCTGTCAGGTGGCTCACAACCTTCTGAAACTCCAGCTCTGACAGATCTGATACTTCTCTGGCCTCCATGGGCACATTCATGCACGTGCACGCACGCACACACATGGGTGTGCGCACACACTAACAGACACACACTCTCATATACATAAAAAATAAAACTTAAAATAATCCCTGCACTCTCTCCATCCCATCACAAGCTGTGACCTGTCTGCTGGTGAGGCTCCTCTGTAACTGTTCTCCACCCCAAATGCTTCTCAACCTTCGTCAGCTCACCAAACACACTCTAGCCTCAGGAACTTAGTGTTTTTCTGTTCTTTCCGCTTTTAACTTTTTTTGTATTTATTTTATAGCCATGGGTCCTGGGGACAGAACTCAGGCTGTCAGACTAGGTGGCAAGCACCTTTCCCAGCTGAGCCACCTTCTCTGGCTGTTGTGAACACTGCGGACTTACCTACTCAGATGTCACCTTCTCAGTTTCTCTACCTCTGATCTGACAGTCCGAGCCTCCCCAACACTCTGTACTCCCCATTTCTGCTTCATAGCATTTACCACCGTCTAACAGATTTAACTACGTTTTCACTTTATCCGGTGTCTGTCTGTCTTACCTCACCAACTGAGTTGTCTGACAGGAAAGCGCTTGGCCTGTTTTTGCTCACCTGCTATATCTCACATAGACAGTATGTGGCACAGTAGGTGTTCTGTAAATATTTGTTGATGGCCAACAGGCACAGGAGCGCAGCCAGGAGAGGAATAAATCCCCTCTTCTACAGCACAGTCAGGTAATTAAGCTTGACAACAACTAACTGTGTTTCAATAAAAGTTTTTGTTTTTTAAAATATTCATTTGTATTGTTCATATATCTGTGTCTGTGAACGTACATGCACGTGTGCGTGCCGGTGCCCAAAGAAGCCAGGAAGAGAGATTCAATTCCCTGGAGCTGAGTTGCAGGTGTCTGAAATATCCAATATAGTTTCTGCAAAACAAACTTGCTTCTCATGATAAAACAACAAGCTCTCTTAACTGCTGAGCCATCTTTCCAGCCTCTTGGAGAGGATTTTCAATATTCCAAAAGCAAAAAAAAAAAAAAAAAAAAAAAGAGGATCTTAAAGCCTAGACAACCCTCCATCTCAAAACACATAAAAAGTATTTCAACTCAAAGTTGGATGTAGTATCTACTTCACTGCACAGCTATAGCTGTACTGGCATACTCTACAGATCTAGCCTAAAGCTAGCTACTACAACAGACAGATTACAGAGAAGGTAAATAGGCCGGGAACAGTGGCGCACGCCTTTAATCCCAGCACTCGGGAGACAGAGGCAGGTGGATCTCTGTGAGTTCGAGGCCAGCCTGGTCTACAAAATGAGTCCAGGACAGCCAGGGCTACACAGAGAAACCCTGTCTCAAACAAACAATCATAGAAAATAAGTAGTTAAGGGAAGAGCTACATTTCAGAGACCAGACTGCAGAAAATGGTTCTGGGTCTTCAGTAAGCATAATAATCAAAGATAAGTAAGGAGGCTGAGAGTTAGCTCAGTGGTACAGACCACACGCTGGCAGCTCAAAGTGGAGGCTCAGTCCCAAACACTCTTACCTCACAAAATATGTGTAACAGACTGAACTCCCTCCTGCACTCCAAACATTATATAACCCAAACTTCCTTTTATTATTTAATGTAGTAAACTTCACATTCAGCGGGGATTTTTACACAGCTTAAATACATTCAACTTGTTTTCCCTTTTTTATTAGATTAAAAACAAACATGATTTTCAGAACATCAAATAATTATTTTTACCACAGTGGAGAAAGAATAAAACAAACAAAAAAATCAAAACTGTGGGGCTAGAAAGAGGGTTTAGTGTTTAGAGCAAACGCTGCTCACACTGAGGACCGGGGAGAGTCACTGCACAGCTCAGAGACAACAGATAGGACTCTGGCTAGTTTGGGCCATACAGTCAAAATAACAAACAAACAGCAACGAAACGAGAGCAGCACCCCACGGCAGCTCACAGCCACTTGTATGCAATTCTAGGGGCTCCAACACTCCTCTGGCTCTGCAGGCACCAGGCCCTCGAGTGGTGCACACACAGGGAAACACTCATACACATAAAATAAAAATTAAAGCTTCAACATTCTCCACAAAAAAATGTGTTTGAGGAGATAATATTCACCTTGGCTTGAACATTATATACAATATAAACGTGCAAGTATATAGTCTATATAGTCAGACTGTAAGTATGGACAATCTTATGTCAACTTAAAAACAAACAAATACACACACCATTAGGTCTGCAGGTGTGGTGGTGCAGGCAAAGGCCTTCAACCCAGCACTCAGGAGGCCCAGGCAGGAGCATCTCTGAGTAAGTTTAGCCTCCTGGTCGTGTTAAGTTCCACCACAACCAACATCACACAGTTCAGCCCTGGGTTTTGCTGCTGTTTTAAGCCAGGCAAGCAGCACGCTGCTATGGTGACGCACGGGAAGCAGGAGGGTAAGGGTAAGCCAGCCTGCAGCCCTGTGCCCAGACAAGACAAGATGGCTCTCTCCCGCTGACCGGATGACCCCACCCTGTTCTCCAGGCTAGGCTTTGCTGTGACCCTCCTGAATGCTCAGGGTCTCCACAGTAAATAATTTACATTTCTGAGGTTAACTTGCATTAGTTCATTAAACCCAGGCCACAAATTCTATGAGAGTGCGATGCTCCCTGTAGATTAAGAGATAGAGTCCATGGTTTAAGTAATTGGCACCCTGCATCCCTCAGGATGGAGGGATGGAGCTAAGATCTAACCTATCTATATCTACTCTTTTTTTTTTTTTTTTTTTCTTTTTCTTTTCTGGTTTGTCTTTCTTTCTTTAAGATTTATTTACTTTATTTATTGCATGTGAGTGCTTTACACAAGAGGGCAGCAGCAGATCTCATTATAGCCATCATGTGGTTGCTGGGAATTGAACTCAGGACCTCTGGAAGAGTAGGTGGTGCTCTTAACCACTGAGCCATCTCTCCAGCCCCTCTTTTCTGGTTGGTTGAGACAGAGTTTCTCTGTGTTAGCCTTGGCCATCATGGACTCACTTTGTAGACCAGGCTGGCCTCGAACTCAAAGTGAACTGCCTGCCTCTGCCTCCTGAGTGCTGGGATTAAAGGCATGAGCCACAATGTCTGCCCCAGGTTATCATTTTATTTGTAGTTTGAAAAACAAGAGTCAGTAAAGGAAGGTAGAAACCCAGACGTAGCTGGGCACTGTCGCACATGCCTTTAATCCCAGCACTTGGGGAGGTAGAGGCCAGCCTGGTCTACAAAGCGAGTCCAGGACAGCCAAGGCTGCACAGAGAAATCCTGTCTCGAAAAACAAAACAAAACAAAACAAACAAACAAGATAACCTGGTTAAATGACACATCAAGTCCAAGTAAGAGTCATATCCTGAGCCAGCAGGCAAGCCATCCCTACAGTTTCACTAAATATAAGTATCTTCATAAAAAGGAATTTAAAGAAATTGATCAAGTTTCTTTGGGGGCGTGGGGGTTTAAAACAGTATAGCCCAAGCTGACTTCAAACTTATAACCCTTCTGCCTCAGAATTCCAAGTGCCAGGACTGCAGGCATGTACCACTAAGCCAGGAACAAGTATTTTTATTCGCCTTTTGGCGAACATTTACTGATCTTATCAAGTGCTTGGGGATAAAGAGACAAACAAGACACCGCCCTGACATTTGAGAAAAATAGGCAATAAAAAATAACAAGTAAATACACTAATTTAGCATGCTGAAAATAAGATGATCTGCCTGCCAAATGTGCTGAGCGCCTTTAATGCCAGCATTTAGGAGGCAGAGGCAGGTGGAGCTCTGTGAACTGGAGGTCAGCCTGGTAGACAGAGCTAGCCCAGGCCAGCCAGGGCAACACAATGAGACCCTGTCTCCGAAAAAGAAAAAAAAGATGTAACTGCAATTGAAGGTAATGACAAACGGTGTTCCTGAGGAGGGTAATGTTCTCGATGAAGGCAGCAGCGACTGAAGCAAGCACCACAGGTGATGCCGGCCCTCAGAGACCACAGTACGAAAACCTCTAACTTCTCCTACTGCAACAGTGTATCAGCGGAAGGTTAAAAGTGGAGCCACGAGATGGGCACGGTAGCCAACACCTTTACTCCAGCCAGCCTTGTCTACAGAGCAAGTTCCACGGAAGCCAGGACCGCACAGAAAACCCTGAGTCTCTCCAACAACAAAGCAGAGGCGCGGTGCCTGTTCATACCATAAAAAGACCACTCAGCAAATGATGGCCGCCAAGTATGGTGGTGAATAGCTACAAACCCAGCAACAGGGAGGCTGAGAGAGGAAGATGCTGGAGACCAATGTGGGCTACACACTTAACAGCAAACCAGCCAGCCAGGGTAACCCAGACTGACAGAAGGTGAGTGTTACAGAATATGAAATCAGTGAAACTTGTGTAAGAAACAAGCATGCTTGCTCATTAATTTTTTTCCTTTACAATGAATACAAAGTCTGTTCTTATTATACATCATCAGACTAAGGGTACACTCAGTATCCTTAATGAATTAGATGCACCACAAAACGACAGAAATAAAACATCTCTTGAGCCGGGCCTGGCAGCGCATGCCTTTTTTAATCCCAGCACTTGGGAGGCAGAGGCAGGCGGATTGATGTGAGTTTGAAGCCAGCCTCGTCTACAAAGTAAGTCTAAGACAGCCAGAGCTACACAGAGAAACCCTGTCTCAAAAAACCAAAACCAAGCCAAAACAAAAAAACGTCTCCTGATATACCTAGCACAGTCACTTAAATTTAACTGAAGCCTAAATGAGTAAATAGTGGATGTCATAAGAAAAGGAAGAAGCAGCTGGATGTTATGGCGCAGGCCTTTAATCCCAGTGCTCGGGAGGCGGAGGCAGGTGGATCCCGGTGAGTTCAAGGCCAGCCTGGTCTACAAAGCAAGTCCAGGACAGCCAAGGCTACACAGGAGAGACCATGTCTCAAAAAACAAACAACAAAAAAACCCACATGCAGGCAGAACACTGTATGTGTAATAAATAAATCTTTAAGAAAGAAAGAGAGAGAGAAAAGAAAAAGAGGGAGAAGCAGAGGTGGCTCCTGGAGAATGGGCCAAGGCAGGCGGGCTTGGGATCCATCTACCTCACAGTTTTGCCTAAACAAACTTAACAACCAAACTCCAACTGTGAAGTCTAGAGGCCTACTGTATCAACTATTTGCATCCTAGCCTTCATCACTCAGGCTTTACCTATGAGACAAATATTTATCATGTGCAAATACTAATGTCCACAAATTATTCTTAGCCATTTTAGAAAGCTAAATTCCACTTCATTGTGAAATTGATAGGTTTAAAAAAGTCAAACACTTCAGTAATTATTACATAAATCAAGCCTATTTCCTAGGGGGTGGGGGGAGTCAGCACTCAGGAAGCAGAGGCAGAGGCAGGTGGATCTCTGATGAGAGTTCTAGGCCAGCCTGGTCTACAGAACAAGTCCAGGACAGGTAGGGCTACACACAGAAAAACACTGTCTCAAAAAAACCAAAAATAAAAAAATAAAGAAAAGAAGAAAAAGTCAAATGCATTTAACCTAATTTAAATTATGCAGAATGCACTTTTCAGATAAAACATCACCCTCCTACCCTTAGTGCCAACAAAGGAAATAAGCTCAGACACAAAACAACAGCATAGGCAGGAAAATTTTCCTAGCATTTCTCATTATTGCTGACTAGGAAAAAAAGTATGATACCTGTCACTTGTGATCCCAAAAGGCTGAGAGAGGGACCAACCCACTCGTGAAAATAATGTAAGGTCTGGTTGGGGAGACCAGCGGGAGGGGACGTAAAAATGCTTCCTAACTTGGTAAAATGATTTAAAACAGGGTGGAAGATGTTCTCCTCCTCACAGTGTTTGCTACACTGATGTCGCCGACTACATTTTCCTGAGTAACCATAGCGACCTGACGTCTCTGCGCCCTCCTTTCCTCTCTACACTTCAGTAGCCTCTATGGTGTATAATATACATATACGGTGTTACATGTTATGTATGTCATGTAATAGATATATTATAAGGGACAAGGACATGGCTGACATGTGGCAGATGCATATTTGAGTCTTTGAAGATGACAGCACATTTGATACTGCAGATACTAAGTTTACCTTTTGGCAAGAAATAAACAAAAGATCTGGTCACCGTAAATGAAGACTGGCCGACCCTGCCTCTTTTTCTCTGACATCCTCCTCAGCACTACATTTCAAAGAACCAAAACAACTGTCCCATCAGTAACTTTAAATGCAAAATATTTCAAATTTGGGGCCTTTAATCTTTAAGTTTTATCCATTTCTTCACCAACAAGTAAACTCAAAAATGTTTTAGAAGCAAAGACAGTCATGAAATAAAAAACAAAAAAACTTAAATGGGTACCACTGGCAAAAGGCTTTATAGATAGAAAGCAAACTAAAACTCAAATAAATATGTATGGAGTTCCGGGTTAAGGCTGGTTGGACTATGCAGCCCAAGCTGGCCTCAAACTTGTGGCAATCCTGCCTCAGCCCCCAGAGCAGCATGAGCCACCACGCCCAGTTTAAGAATCCGTATTTTTTAAAAAAGACATCATTTGTATATTAAAGTAGCGGTGTGGTGAGAACCCCAAAGGCTGAAGGCAAAAAAATATAACGGGGGGGGGTGTTTCATATGCTAAAATCAATAAAATCCACATTTCCCATTTTGATTGCCTATGCAAACAGACTCAATTCTGTAAAACGTGCCTCGGGTGGTTAAAAGTGTCCGGACACATTCTGTGCTTCGGCACCGCGGAGGGTCCTGACTACAGCCTCGCAGTTGTGTCTCGGCAGTGTCCTGAAGTCTGTATTTTACTGTTGCAAACACAGGTAAGAGGAAAACAGGTGGTCGCCTCGCGCAGCTCTGGTCCGCGCAGGGAAGTCCTTCCTTACCCCACACGCCAAGCTCTGCGCACCGTCATCTAGAGCAGGCCCCCTTTCTCACAGATCGCCAAGTTTCACGTCGGCGGAAAACACTGGCCCGGGCCAGCACACTCCAGGAAAGCGCAAAGCTTACAACCTAGCCTGCCCGCCACCAGGGAAGCCCAGGGATCGGTAACACGTCAAAGGCCTTTAAGGAACAAACGCACGCGACAATTTCCGTGAGGGCTCAGGAAAAAAAAAAAATTTTTTTTAAAACCCAACACCACACCTCACAGGGCTCCGGAGGGAAAACAAGTCAATCTCTCCGGGTCCAGCCAGGCCCAACGGCCAAGGTCACGCCAAAAGGGAGGCTGAAAGATTCCAAGCAACGAGGCTCCCTGCCCCCCAAAACCCCGACTCCTGCAGATCGGGGCAACCGTGCCTGAGAGCGGAGCCTGGGCTTGGGGAACACTCGCGTCCCAGCTTAAACGTGAACCGGACCCCCCGCGCGACTGCATGCAGCAGAGGATCCGTGGGGGGGAACCCACCAAAACCCCCGAGTGTTTGGGGTGCGCGCCCCTGCCCTCGCCCCGCACTCACATCTCCGGAGCCACTTTATCCAGTGGGAGACGATGGTGCCGTGGTGCCTCTTGTTCTCTATACACCACGACGACAGGCCTTGGATGGATTCCATGGTGTTGGTCACCGACTGGAATTTTCGATCCAGCGAAGACTCCAGGGCCCCAGCGGACGAGGCCGACGACGACGAGGACGACGAGGAGGCCTTACTGCTGCCTCCGCCGCCGCCGGCCGCCATCTTCCCGGTCTGCGCTAGCGCCGCAGGTCCTGTGGCGGCGGCGGCGGCGGCGGCGGCGGCGCGGGGGGAGGCGGAGAGCGGGCAAAACAATCACTGCGAGTGCGTGGAGGCGGCCGCCGAGGGGAGGCGGCCAGGGGGTGGGGACGCTGCGCGCGCCGAGGCTCCCTGGCGAGGGCGGCCCGGCCTGGCTGTGTGCGGGGGCGGGGACGGAGAGGCCGGCGCGGGGCCCGCAACGCCCGGCCGCCGGGAACTAACGTGCTTTATTTTTATTTAACCCTCTACGGCCCTCTACTCTCTAGGCCCCCGTCATCCCGCCGGGCAACCTCTCCCCGCCCGCCCCGTGAGCCAGGGAGGCCGTGCTACCGGGAAGCGTTAGTACTACCCGACCGTCCCTCCGCTGCAGAAAGCCTTTCCTTCCGATTCTCTACCACGGGGGAGAAAGGCCCCAAAGCTACCTTAGCCGGAATATTTTTTTTCTCTCTCTTTTCCTTTCCCCCCCACCCCCTTGCAACGCAATAGCGGCAAGGAGGACCAGCGGAAGCAGTGCGCACGCGCGCGCGAGCAGGCCCCGCCCCCTCCGCTTCCGCCTCAAACCTTGAAGGGGAGGGGCAGGCGTGATGGGCGGGGCAAGCTGGCCAATCAAGGGAGAGGGTCCGGGAAGCGCGCGCCCGCGCGAGACCGCGTGTCCTCGGGGGTGGGGCGGGGCGGGACCTGACCGCTGCGTTGTTTTGTGCGCCTGCGCGTTAGGTGTGCGCGAAGCGGGCTGAGAGGAAGACCTGGGATGGCCGACCCGGGAGGCCTGGGGCGTGCGGGGCTCGGCCCTGCTTTTCGCTTCCTAGACGGGGTCGCTCCCTGGGAGCCTTACGCAGCTCGCACCAGGCTGGGAGAGCGTCATCGCTCTGCGGCCGCTGCTCCGTGGCAGCCGCTGCTGTCCTCCGTGACCACCCCACGTCAGGGACCTACGCGCGACAAGATGGCTGGCACCCATCTTGGCGGCGTGGTAGAGGTGCGCATGCGTCAGGTCCAGTGGAGCCGTTTCTCCTCCACGCAGACTCCTAGACTAAACGGGTGGTACGGTTCTCAGCCCGTTGGCCGGCGGCATTCTAGAAAGGGGGGGATTAAAAATATTAAACAACAAAATCCTCCGAGAAGTTCTCGAAGCGAGGGGAGAGTAACTGACAAGATGCAGCTTCTCTGGTCGGTTATGATAACCTCACAGTGGTGTAGTGCGTTGTAGGTGAAGATCAACCATTACATTATCATCCGCCCCTGTGAGCCTTTTGGGAAGATTTGGGAGGTTCGTGCCTTCCTGCTGAACACAGCGACTTCATTTTAAGTATGCCTCAATAGACAAGAGATTTCTGAGGCAAGGAGGCTATTTCATAATTTAGTATGGCCGGGTGTGGTGGCGCGCGCCTTTAATTCCAGCACTCGGGAGGCAGAGGCAGGCAGAGAGCTCTTTGAGTTCGAGGCCAGCCTGGTCTACAAAGTGAGTCCAGGACAGCCAAGGCTACACAGAGAAACCCTGTCTCGGGAAAAAAAAAAAAAAAAAAAAAAAGCGAGAGAGAAAAGAAAGAAATAAAAGAACTCAAAAGAGATATGATTGTTTTCAAGTTATTTTCCTTCCAAAGCAGAATTTATGATGCCAGCTGTACCTGACCTGGTTGGAATTTGACTATTACCTCTTTCCTGGTTTCTTGGGAGAGCAAAATAAGCAAATTTTCACTTGATCACATGGGGCAATAACATGAGGCTCCATTTTGATTTCGTTGACCAATAGTGGTCTCTAGGTTCTAACAGTCTTTACCTGAAGGAGTAAGCAAGCCCCTTTACCCAGAGAAGAGTGCTGGGGTGTGCCTGTGTCTGTTCACTCTTGGAGGCGAGAAGAGGACCAGGGGCCTGCTCTGTCTCAGTTTCACTCCGTTTTGCTTTGCTCCAGCAGTCCTCCTGTCTGCCCAAGCTGGGCTTCTGGGTTTACAGACTCTAGCTGCCGCACTGGCTTGCCTTTTTGTTTTCCTTGTTTTTTGAGAAATAGTCTCATTGTGTAGTCCTGCCTGGCTTGGAAACGTAAACCTGGCTGGCTTCAAAGAGCTACACCAGCCTCTGCCTCCTGAGTGATGGGATTTACGGAGTGCTTCTCTATGGCCTTTTATGGTCCTAACTCTCCATTTTCCTGTTGGATAGTGTAAAGGTTTTAGAGCAAGACTGTAGAGTGCAAGAGTGGTGTGACAAAGCACCTCCTGTGTGAGCTCTAAAAGCATGAGGAGATGTTTACAGTGACAGGAACCCAAGGACAGCCAGAGGATACATTTTCATCTTTGGTCATGTGAAAAGAGCCAAGAATATTCTTCCCAGGCCTCGGCCTTTCCCACAGAGATAAAGTGGACACACCAGGGCACTCCCTCCATGTCCTTGCTCTCAAGTGAATTATCAGAGTTTATGCAATTCTTTCTAGAAGGCCACCTTGTGGGGCGAACATTCTGCACATTGCTCCATCGATAGTTCACAGTAGACTCACAGCTTTCATATACAGGCTATCACACAAGATAGCTAAAAACCAGACATGGCCGGATGTGGTGGCCCACGCCTTTAATCCCAGCTCTGTGAGTTTGAGGCCAGCCTGGTCTACAGAGCGAGTTCCAGGACAGCCAGGACTGTTAACAGAGAAACCTTGTCTCAAAACACAGTGGGGGCGAGGGGTGGGGGTGGGGGGACTGGCACTGTTGCACATGCCTGTAATTCCAGCACTCTGGGAGGCAGAGGCAGGTGGGTCTGTGAGTTCAAGGACAGCCATGACTACACAGAGAAACCCTGTCTTGAAAAACAAAACAAAACCAGGAAAAAAAAATAAAAATCAGACCACTAAAATTCAGGCATTTTCACTGGCAGCTGCAATTTCAGGTATCTTTTCAAAACCTCTCCAGTTTGCCATAATTATTAGATGAGTTTGGTGCATGCAGGGTGCTTTGAGAAGTACATATCATGGTGAAGGCTTGTCTCAGAAGTATAGCAAGTATTCTTTTTTTTTCCCCAAGACGAGGTTTCTTCATGTATCCCTGACTGTCCTGTCTCAGGAAGTATAGCAAGCATTCTTTTTTTTTTTTTTTTTCAAGAAGAGGTTTCTTCATGTATCCCTGTTTGTCCTGGAACTTGCTTTGTAGACCAGGCTGGCCTCAACTCAGAGATCTGCCTGCTTCTGCCTCCCGAGAGCTGGGATTAAAGGCGTGCACCACCACATCCAGCTTTCATCAAGTGCTCTTAATGGTTGAGCTATCTCTTCCTTCCTGCCACCACCTTTTTTTTTTTTTTCCTTTTATTCCTGGGGTCAAAGTCACAGCCTTTCTTAGGCTATACCCAAAGCCCATTTATTTACCTATTTTTAAAAATGATTTATTTATGTGCATTGGTGTTTTGCCTGCATGTGTATCTGTGAGAGTGTGTCAGAACCTCTGGAACTGGTGTTAAGACAGTTGTAAGCCACCATATGTGTGCTGGGAATTGAACTCAGGACCTTTGGAAGAACAGATAATGCTCTTAAAGTCTGAGCCATTTCTCCAGCCCTTGATTTTATTTTGAAGCAGTGTCTCACTTTGTAGCCCTGACTGTCCTGGAACTATGAAGATCTGGCTGGTCTCAAACTGTTAGAAACACACTTCCCTTTGCCTCTCGACTGATGGAGTTAAAATTTTGTGTCATTGAAAAAAAAAATTCAGTCCAGGATGTCCAAGGCTACACAGAGAAACCCTGTCTCCAAAAACCAAAAAAAAAAAAAAAAAAAAAAAAAAGCAGCTGGGCATGGTAATACACGCCTTTGGGAAGCAGAGGCAGATGGATCACTGAGTTCCAGGCCAGCCTGGTCTACAAGGGAAACCCTGTCTCAAAAAACAAAACAACAAAAACCCAAACAAAGAAAAAGCACGCTTACAACCCTGTCTCAAAAAACAAAAAAACAAAACAAAGAAAACAAGGCCAGGCATGGTGGTGCACGCCTTTCATCCCAGCACTTGGGAGGCAGAGGCAGGCTTATCTCCTAGAGTTTGAGGCCAGCCTGGTCTACAGAGAGAGTTCCAGGACAGCCAAGGCTAACACAGAGAAACCCTGTCTCGAAAAACCAAATAAATAAAATAAAATAAATAAAAACAAAACAAGGTAGAGATGACCAGAGATTAAGAGCACTGTTCTTCCAAAGGTCCTAAATGCAGTTCCTAGCAACCATATGATGGCTCACAACTATTTATAGCAAGATCTGGTACTGTCTTCTGGCATGTGGGCATACATGTGGGCAGAATACTGTATAAATATTTTTTAAAACAAAAAACAGCTGGGCATGGTGGCACACACTTTTAATCCTAGCACTTGGGAGGCAGAGGCAGGTGGATAGATGTAAGTTCAAAGCCAGCCTGGTCTACAAGAGCGAGTCCAGGATAGCCAGGGCTACACAGAGAAACCCTGTCTTGAAAAACCAAAAAACAAACAAAAACAAAAAAACCCATGTGGTTTCTTGTAGCCCAGGATGGACTCAAACTCATAGTCTTCTTGCCTCAGCCTTCTAGTGGCAAGATTACAGACTTGTGCTGCCTTGCACAGCTAGGGTTCACTCCTGAACATTCTACGTTTGGACAAATCTATTGTAACATGCAGCCTCTTAGCTTTTCATAATTACTTTTCTTTGCAATTTTAATCTGCATTTATTTTTAGATTATTTCACATGCACAAGTGTGTGCCTGTGTGTATGTGCACTGTTGGCATGTAATGTCCAGAGGTCAGAAAAGAGCACTGGGTCAATTGGAACTGCAGTTAAATATGGTTGTGATCCATCGTATGAGTGCTGGGAATTGAACCCAGGTCCTCTGCAAGGGCAACCAGTGCTCTCAGGCGCTGAGCCAACTCTTTAGTCCCTGATCTTTACCATTTTAGAAATGTACAAAGCAATGGGTTTCATTTAAGTGTATACATCCCACGTGGGCATGATGGGTCACTTAAGTGTATACGTCCCATGATGGCACATGGCTGTATTCCCAGCGCTCAGGAGGCAGATGCCAGATCTTGAGTTCTAGGCCAGCTATTTCAGAAAACAACAGAAACTTGAGAGATTGTACTAGTTTCCCCCTAAAATTTCGTTTTTCCATATTTACTTGCTCCAGTAGTACTTTACAGGGCTCTCCCATGTACTAGTGTTGTGGGTGCTCTGCTGGGTTATGGTTAGAGCCTTTTTTTTTTTTTTTTTTAGACCAGGCTGGCCTCGAACTCAAAGTGAGTGATCTGCCTGCCTCTGCCTCCTGAGTGCCGGGATTAAAGGCATGTGCCACCACGCCCGGCTTTTTGTTGTGGTTTTTTTTTTTTTTTTTTTTTTTTTTGGTTTTTTCGAGACAGGGTTTCTCTGTGTAGCCTTGGCCATCCTGGACTCACTTTGTAGACCAGGCTGGCCTCGAACTCACAGCGATCCGCCTGCCTCTGCCTCCCGAGTGCTGGGATTAAAGGCGTGCGCCACCACGCCCGGCTTTGTTGTGTTTTTGAGGGAGAGCTCTGGTTCAAATGGGAAAACACTTCCGTGGGCTCATGGACTTGGACACTTGACCCCTGATTTAATGGTGGTACTGTTGAGGGGCGTGGAGCTTTGCTGGAGGAAGAATGTCACTGAGGGCCAGCCTTGAGGGTCTCAGCTTTGCCTCTCTACCTCCTGATGTTCCTGCTTCTGGTGTGCAGGTAAAATAAGTGAGCCAGCTCCTGTTCTGTTCTGTACATCTGTTGCAGGGCCTTCAAGAGACTCCTTTGAAACCATAAACCAAAATAAATTTTTATCATGGTGTTCTATCACAACAAAAAACTAATACATGAGGTGTTTGAGGGCTGGGAAGATGGCTCAGCCGTTAAAGGCCAGGCTCACAACCAACAATGCAGGGGTGTTTGAGAAAAGATGCCACTCTGTAGCCCAGGTGCCCTGGAATCATGCAGACTTGGCCTTAAATGTACAGGGATCTGCTTGATGTAGCCTCCTTAGTGCTGAGTTACGGACCTAAATAAAACACTATGCCTGATTTTTTTGCCCCCCCAAAGACAAAATGTTAAGTTAAGGACTAAGATGAACTCAGCAGGTACAGTGCTAGCCTAGCATGCACAAAATCCTGAGTTCAATATCCTTAACACAAAGGCTGTAATCCCAGTACATGGGTAGCCTTGGCTGTCCTGGACTCACTTTGTAGACCAGGCTGGCCTCGAACTCACAGCGATCCGCCTGCCTCTGCCTCCGGAGTGCTGGGATTAAAGGCGTGCGCCACCACGCCCGGCTGCAAGTTGTTTTTTTTTAAAATAGTTTTATTTTATGTGCATTGGTTATGTAGGTGTCAGATCTCTTCCAACAGGAGTTAACAGTTGTGAGCCACCATGTGGGTGCTGGGAACTGAACTCAGGTCCTTTGGAAGAGCAAACAGAGCTCTTAACCACTGAGCCATCTCTCCAGCCCTTAAACATTGCAAGTTTTGAGTGTAATTTAAGTTGCATGAGAGCCTACCTTAAAACCCCCCCCCCACCCCAAGGTTTCTCTGTGTAGCCCTGGCTGTCCTGAACCTCCCTTTGTAGACCAGGCTGGCCTCGAACTCATAGCAATCCGCCTGCCTCTGCCTCTCAAGTGCCGGGATTAAATTTTTTCTTAAAAGTCTATTTGGTATACTGCCAAGAGAAGTCACATTACATCATTAACAGATCCACCAGGAAAATTGGGCTAAATTACAGAATCCCAGCTTCACATACAGTTTATATACTGGTGTCCTTGGACAGTATGTGCCTTTTTCTTTCTTAAAGATTTATTTATTTATTGGGGGCTGGAGAGATGGCTCAGAGGTTAAGAGCACTGCCTGCTCCTCCAGAGGTCCAGAGTTCAATTCCCAGCAACCACATGGTGGCTCACAACCGTCTATAATGAGATCTGGTGCCCTCTTCTGGCCTGCAGGCAGAACACTTGTGTAAATATAAGACAAATTTATTATTTGTACAGTATTCTGCCCACATATGTGCCTGCACACCCAGAAGAGGGCACCAGATCTCATTATAGATGGTTGTGAGCCACCATGTGGTCGCTGGGAATTGAGCTCAGGACCTTGGTAGAGCAGCCAATGCTCTTAACTGCAGAGCCATCTCTCCAGCTCAATGTGTGTCTGTTTCAATCAAAACATGCATACCCATTTGAAGAACTAATTTCCTAGGATCTGACCTGAAGAAACCAGCATATTACCCTGTTACACAGCTATGAAAGTTAAGAAATACACATTGTGTTTGGTCACTCACCACCTGATACCACCTGCTCCAGCAAACTGTACTTATCACTTGTGCTTAGAGGTCAGACATTTATAGACTTCAACTGCGGGGACCCTAGAACAATGGGAAAAATCACCCACAAAACACCTATGACGATATGAAAAATATCATACTAAGTTTAAAAATAACTCTTTAATCATATGCACATACAGGATGAAGGCAGCACCAGGCTGTGACTCGGTGTCTCTGTGACCCATCACAGCCTGGCACAGTTCTGAGATCACACGCACGGTGGGGTGAGGTTGGGAAGGAGAATGAGAAGACGGACACACAGGGCTGCAGTGGCCTCAGTCAGTGGACTCCAGCACAGATTCACTCAGCGCAAGGTCCCAGTAGTGCTCAGCCCCATGCTTCTTGAAATGCTCACGAGCCATGTTCTCTGTAGGGCACTGTTTAAATTTCATCTCTCCAAAGCTCCGGTCTTTGGCTGTACCCTAGGTAAGAAGCATTGTATTTATTTACTTATTTGAAAAGAATAGCTTGATATTTAGCCCACACTGCCCTTGAATTGAAAATCTTACCTAAGCGTCCTAACACACCTCCCCTTCCCAGTGTTGGGAACTGAACTTAAGGGCCTTAGTCATGTTAGGCAAGCACTCTACCACTTCAATTTATTTAGAGAGGACACAGCATTCTTTTATTTAATTAATTAATTGCATGTATGACCACAAGAGGGCTGGGAATTGAACTCAGGACCTCTAGAAGAACAGACAGTGCTCTTAGCCCCTGAGCCATCTCTCCAGCCCTACATAGTATTCTTTTAAAAGACCTAGTAACATTTGTGTAGCAATATGCCTAACTGAAGTGTGATTCTATTTTTCTTTTTTTTTTTTTTTGGTTTTTTCGAGACAGGGTCTCTCTGTGTAGCCTTGGCCATCCTGGCCTCACTTTGTAGACCAGGCTGGCCTCGAACTCACAGCGATCCGCCTGCCTCTGCCTCCCAAGTGCTGGGATTAAAGGCGTGCGCCACCACGCCCGGCTTGAAGTGTGATTCTATATGAAATAATTATAACCCATGTCTTAGATATTTGCATCATTATATGTAAGCATTTCTGTCTTTTTCTGTTATTGTTTATTTATTTTTATCCGAGACAGGGTTTCTCTGTGTAGCCTTGCCTGTCCTGGACTCGCTTTGTAGACCAGGCTGGCGTAGAACTCACAGCGATCCATCTGCCTCTGCCTCCCGAGTGCTGGGATTAAAGGCGTGCGCCACCACACCCGACACTTTTATTTTTAAGAGTTATTTTATTTATTGTATATGAGTGCTTTATCTGCAGTAGGGGGCATCAGATCACATTATAGATGGCTGTGAGCCACCATGTGGTTGCTGGGATTTGAACTCAGGACCTCTAGAAGAGCAGGCGGTGGTCTTAACCACTAAGGTATCTATCTAGCCCTCTATTACCGTTTTTAAAGAGAACCAGAGACTTAAAACAACTTTTTTTGCTTCAGTACTGGGGATTGGACCTATGGTTTCAGGCATGTAAGGAAAGCAAGCACTCTACAGTAGCAACAGCACCAGACTTAAGAACTGTTTTTTAAAGATTAAAAAAAAAAAAAAAAAAAAAAAAAAAAATATATATATATATATATATATATATATATGAGATGGCTCAGGGATTAAGATAACTACTGCTCTCTCAGAGGACTCAGGGTTGGCTCTAAGCACCCACATAGTGGTTTGTAAGTATCTGTAACTCCAGTCCCAGGGACCGGACGGCCTGTTTTCTGGCTTCTATGAGGATTAAGGCGCGCAAGTGATGTAAATACACAGATACACCTACAGGGAAAGCACTCACACACACAAACCTTTTTAAACAGTAAGAAATGGGTTTGTGTGTTCTTGTGAGTGCAGGTACTTGTCAAAGGCTTGTGGTCCGAGCCTGAGCTGGAGTCACAGGAGGCTGTAAAGGCCTCCAAAGGGAGCTGGGTTGAGTCTGGCCTGCTCTAATTTATTCCCAACAATACCAGCAAGTCAGGGACATCAAATGACACCCGTATTTCATAGACAAAAAATGACACTGCCTGACACACTGCCAGCATCCAGTCTGTTTTTCTGCAGAGCTAAGGATCAAACTCTAATGCAAGCTAGATAAGCACTTTGCCCCTGGGCGGCACTGCCAGGCCCCACCCACCCAACATCAGAGTCTTAGATTTAGTCCAGGGTTCACTACACCCAGAGGGGGAAACATTTACTCCCCTCTCACACTCAAGCCTGGAAATATATAGTTCCCAGTTGAGAATTTGTATTTCTAATTCCAGTATTTTCCAGCTGGTACATGCTGAAGAGCAGTTACTAGAAGCTGCTCTAACGCCCCAGCTAACTTAGTACTTCAGCACTTCAGGAAGATCACCAACCTCCCACACTAGCGCACATTTGTTACTTTTCTTCACAGCCTCTTCATCAGACTCCTCGTCATCTGGAAAAGACAAAAGAGCTCCATCTTTGTTCTGTGTTTTGAGACAGGGTCTCATATGTGTGTCAGGCTGGCCTCCAATTTAGAGATCTGCTACATCCAGCCCCCAGCTGCTGGGTTAGGGTTGAGACAGGGTTTACATTGTAGCTCAGGCTGGCTCCACTTTGAGAGCCATCTCCGGGCTCAGCCTCCTGGGATTACAAGCTTCAGCCATCAGCCATTGTTATCTTTTCTTTCTTCCCCTGTGCCCCCACCACCCCCAACCCCAATGTCTAGGGCTTTGAATGTGTAGACAATGCTTAACCAATAAACTCTAAGCCTAGTTTCCCGTGCCTGAGCATGGTGGCCTATGCCTTCAGTCCTAGCCCCTGGGAGGCAGAGGAAGGGAGACGTGCTGTGGGGAAGACAGGCTCTCCGTAAGCAGTCCATATCTCCTCTCAGTTGGCATGTGTCCTCAGTTGGTTTCGAATGCAAGATCTTCCTACCTCCATATTCTGAGTGCTGGAGTTATGGGTTGAAACTACTAGGTCTACAGTGATTAAAAACAATTACCAACTTTTTTTCTGAGACAGGGATTCATGTAGCCTAGGCTACTTTAAAATTGCTCCATAAACCGGGCATGGTGGCGCACACCCTTAATCTCAGCCCTCGGGGGGCAAGTGGATCGCTGTGAGTTCGAGGCCAGCCTGGTCTGCAAAGCGAGTCCAGGACAGCCAAGGCTACACAGAGAAACCCTGTCTCGAAAACCAAAAAATAAATAAATAAATAAAAATTTGCTCCATAGCTCAGGATGGCCTCAAACTCCTAGGAGATTAAGTGGCCTCTTTACGTTCAAGGCCAGCCTGGTCTACAAAGCAAGTCTAGGACAGCCAAGGTACACAGAGAAACCCTGTCTCAAAAAGGGGAAGAAAAAAAAAAAAGAAAGAAAGAAAGAAACAAAGCAAATAGACACATGAGTGCCTAGTGCTCTGACTGTACTCTTGCAGGCAGGATTGATAACCGAGACAGAGAAGGCAGCCAGCTGGGAGGAAATCTTTAAAAGGACACACAGAATAATAATTTCATGCAAATATGAATAATACTGCAGTAAATACTTCATAAGTATGTATCAGGACTGCCTAAGTAAGTCAGCCTCGCTGGGCATGGTGGCACACACCTTTAATCCCAGCACTCAGAAAACAGAGGCAGGCGGATCTCATGAGTTCAAGGCCAGCCACAACTATGCAGTGAGCCCTTGTCTCTCTTCTCTTTCTTACACACACACAATTAAACAAACCTGTCTCCGGACTAGCTATTTCTGGACAGATGAGAGAAGAACAGCAGGGCTTCCACGCTCTCCTCCCCAGCCTCCCACTCAGCCCTTCTGCCCAATTCACCATCTCCCTTCGTGCTGGACGTCTGCTCGTCCCACTTTATCCGATGCAGCATCAGACGCTTAAATTTCTTCTGGGCCTTGGGGCCTGGAAAAAGAATTTTGGGAGAGTTGCAAAGGTGACGCAGAACAAAGAATCCAGATGGGCCTGGGTAAGAGAACTAACCCGAGGAGGCAGAGTTCAGCCTCCTCCTCCAGCGCACAGGGAACCGAGGCAGAGCTCCAGTTTCACAGACGTCTCTCTCCCTTCTCCCCAGTGGCAGGCACGCTAGGCTGGGCCGTCTAGAGACAGTTTCTCCCAACCCTGTGCACACTCACCCCCTTCCACCACCACCACGTTGACGTCCTTGTGCAGCACCACCACCCCTGTCAGGTACAGCTGCCCAGCATTGGCCTCAATCTTGAACTTCTTGGATGGGTTGCTCAAGTTTCGAACTCTAGAGCAGGGAAAGTTTAGTTACGTCTTCAGTTTTGCCACCAGAAGCTGCCGGGATGGAATGGCAGATGCAGAAGGATGTAAATGTTGACCTTTCTATAGTCAGGACCCTGGGGCAGTGGGTTCCCTGCCTATGCTCTTGTAAATGCACATCTAGTTCACATCCAAAGACAGGGTCTCACGATGTGTGTAGCCTTGAGCCCAAGAGATTTTCCTGCCTCTGTCTCCCAAGTGCTGGTCTTACATTTCTTCATTGTAAGTAGTTACAATATTTTTCTATGAATGAGAGAGAGGTACATACTACCTACCATCCAAAAATGTTTATAAGCTCCTTGTTCCAAAAGGTAGAAAGAGCTTTAAATTGTCCCCTCTAGATACCTGTAATGTCGATACCATATATTCACCAAACTTTCTAAACAGAAACATCAAAAACTATAAATAGTAATTAACTATAGCTAGTGGTCCTAAGAGATCGGAGAATAGAAAGGGGACTCTTCATTAAGTGCTCCTCTGTGTTATTAGAATTTGTCTGGTTTTCCAACTTGGGCTACCCGAGAACTTGCTGTGTGGCCCAGGTGAGCCTCAAACTCAAAACTGTCCTGCTTTTCCTAAATGCTGGATTTACAGGCATGTATGGTCCCATGTGGTACAGAAAGTTTAATCTGAATAAACACTAGTTTTATAATGATATGCCACTTCCGATAAAAAACTAGTTAATAGGAATAAGCATATCTAAAACATAGAAGGCATACATGAACTTAAGCTAGAAAAATAAAACATTACACCAATACAAAAGTAAAACTGTATTTCCAGGGCACAGATATATTCAGGAGGGTGAAAGGCTTACTACAGTGCATCAGGATAAAGACAGGACCGTGCTTTCTAGAGAAATGAGGTGTTTTATATTTCACAAAGGATGAATAATGCGGTAGGTATGTTTTAAAGCCACAATGATTCTGCCCTAAGCACTGGGAAAATACTGAGAATTTAAGTGCAAGAAGGTCATGATGGAGCACACCTTTAATGCCAGGACTGGGGAGGCAGAGACAAGTGGGTCTCTAGGTTCAAGGCCAGCTTGATCTACAGAGTGAATTCCAGGATAGCTGGGATTATGTAGAGACCCATCTCAAAAAGAAACAAACGTAGAGACAGCTGCCTGTGTGGACACCTACCTACACACAGCTATGTGCCCGTGTGGACACCTACCTACACACAGCTATGTGCCCGTGTGGACACCTACCTACACACAGCTATGTGCCCGTGTGGACACCTACCTACACACAGCTATGTGCCCGTGTGGACACCTACCTATACACAGCTATGTGCCCGTGTGGACACCTACCTACACACAGCTATGTGCCCGTGTGGACACCTACCTACACACAGCTATGTGCCCGTGTGGACACCTACCTATACACAGCTATGTGCCTGTGTGGACACCTACCTACACACAGCTATGTGCCCGTGTGGACACCTACCTATACACAGCTATGTGCCTGTGTGGACACCTACCTATACACAGATATGTGCACCCCCTGTGAAATGTCTTCTTTAAGCTTTTTAATTTTCTTGACCTTTCTCTGTTCTGCTGTAAGTTTTCGGGCAGCGTTGGCCTCTTCGTGCGCTCTGTCGTGACAGGAAGGACATCCACAAGTGAGAAAGGCATTGCAGATCAGAGGCAGGGCTAAGGGAAAGAGAGAGCAACAGAGGACTCTCCCCTCCCTCCAGTACGGACCCCAGGAGGGTCTGGAAGGCAGCATCCTGGCTCCACCCCACCACACCGCACCCACTTACTTCTGTCTCTTTGCCATCTGAGCTCTGACGTGGGCTTCTACCTTCGTGGGGTCCTGGACGGCCTCTGTTCCCAACACTCTCATCAAGTTTGAGATTCTCACTGCGACGAGGAGAGGACAGCGATCAATCTCCCGATCAGAGTTACTTCTCTAGCTAGGACAACATGGCTTTTATTGTTGTTTGGCTGTTTTTTGCTTTCAAACACTGCTTATTTCAAATCTCTGCTCAAAATTCACTTTCTACAATAATTCCTACCTTGGAAATCTCACCTGGTTATCTCACATTTTGTCCAAGTTCAAGCTATCTAAGAAATTCAGCATATTTATATCATGAGAAAGCATGAACTTAATCTTTTGTTTTTGTTTTTTGAGACAGGGTTTCTCTGTGTATCCCTGACTGTCCCGAACCCACTTTGTAGACCAGGCTGGCCTCGAACTCACAGAGATCCGCCTGCTTCTGCCTCCCGAGTGCTGGGATTAAAGGTGTACATCACCACGCCTGGCGAACTTAATTTCTTATTTCTCATTCATCAGCATTAAAAAACCCTCATGTATTTAATTAGTACCCAGTTCATTTACATATTACTAAAAGGGGGATAAAAGGTTGTTTCTCCTCTTTCCCTTAAAAACATTTCTCAGTTGGGCGCGGTGGTGCATGCCTGTGATCCTGGCATTGAGAGGTAGAGGCAGGGGGATCACTTAAATTTGAAGGGAGCATAGTCTACAGAGTAAGTTAAGAACAGCCAGGCTACAAAGAAAAAAGACATTATTTTTATTTTATGTGTGATGAGCACTCTGCCTGTGTGTTTCTAACAGCACCATGTGTGTGTAGTGCTAACGAGGTCTAGAAGGCATCAGATCCTCTGGAACTGAGTTACAGATGGTTACAAGTTGCCATCTATGCACTGGGAACTGATGCAGGTCTGTTCCGAGAGTAAGCAATGTTCTTACCTGCTCAGTCAGTTCTCCAGTCTCCGTTTTTGTTTTCATGACACAGAGTCTCCCTATAGAGCTTTAGCTGGCACCACACTTACCATCCCAGACCCAGACTGAGTGCTGGGAATACAGGTGAGGATCAGCTCTGTATTTGTTTGTTTCTTAAAGGCCATCTTTTTTTATGGGGAGGGGGAGGACAGAGTCTTTTTCTATATAGCCAGGGTTGTCCCATAACTTGATATATAAACTAGGCTGGGCTCTATTTCCTTTTTTAAAAGATTTCTTATGTATACAGCGCTCTGCCTGCATACACTTGCAGGCCAGAAGAGGGCATCAGACCACATCATAGATGGCTGTGAGCCACCATGTGGTGCTGGTATTTGAACTCAGGACCTCTGGAAGAGCAGCCAGTGCTCGTCACCTCTGAGCCATCTCTCCAGCCTCTACTTCTTGATCCTGGGATTAAAAGTGTTTACTGCCACGCCTGATTAATTTTTTCAAAAAAAAAAAATTTTTTTTTAAGACGGAGTCTCTCTGTGTGAAGCCTTGGCTGTCCTGGACTCGCTTTGTAGACCAGGCTGGCCTTGAACTCACAGCGATCCGCCTGCCTCTGCCTCCCCGAGTGCTTCTTTTATATATTCTTGAGATAGGGTCTCACTCAGCAGCTCAGACAGGCCTGGAACTTCCTGTGTAACATGGATTAGACTGGAGAGCCTCCCGCCTCGTCTCCAAAGTCCTAGAATTACCAAGCCAGTGCCACCATACCTGTCTATATGCTGACAGTTACGTTAAAACTCCACAAGTAACACAACTATTGTCTTCAGAATATTTTTGTGTTTTTCAGTTTTTTATTTATTTTTTGGGGTTTTGGTTTTTCAAGACAGGGTCTGTGTTAGCCTTGGCTGTCCTGGACTCACTTTGTAGACCAGGCTGGCCTTGAACTCACAGCGATCCGCCTGCCTCTGCCTCCCGAGTGCTGGGATTAAAGGCGTGCGCCACCACGTCCAGAGTTGTTTGATTTTTTTCAAGACAGGGTTTCTCTGTGTAATAGCCCTGGCTGTCTTGGAACTCACTCTGTAGATCAGGCGGGCCTCAAATACAAATACAAGAGCTGGATTACAGGCGTGCACCACTACCACCTAGATGTCTTCATACTTTTTTTATCCTTCCAGTAAATTTAACAGTCAATACAGCAAGCCATGTATGGTGGTGCACGCACCTTTAATCCCAGCACTCGGGAGGCAGAGGCAGGTGGATCTCTGTGAGTTTGAGGCCAGCCTGGTCTACAAAATGAGTCCAGGACAGCCAGGGCTACACAGAGAGACCCTGTTGGGGCAGGTACAACAAATAATACGTATAAACCCTAAATGATTTCTGTAATGAAATGTTTCCTTCTGTCACAAGGAAACACAGCACAGGTAAAAAGAGAACCTGCAAATGATTCAGAGAAAAAGGGGTTAAAGTGTCTGTCTCTCTAGAAGACATAGACACACACACACACACAGAGAGACACACAAGCGCGCACACGCACGCACGCACACACGCACATACCTTTGGGCTCTGGAGGTGGCATCAGCCCGAGCCTGACTTTCTCTTGCAGTTCTTTCTGTGCTTCCCTCCTCGTTTGCCTCCGAAGTTTCTTCTGCTCCTTCTTTGTAAGATACACACCAAGGGTAACTGGTGTGTCGTTGTCGACTGTCAGAAAAAGACGAGTCAGCAAAGCATAAATCGGAGGGACTCAGGTGACGACCATCATTCGCCTTGAACTCAGTCCTGCTGCTTCCACCTCAAACTGCTGGGTTTACAGACATTTACTAACTGTGCCTGACCTATTGAGTGTGGTGTGTGTGTGTGTGTGTGTGTGTGTGGTTTTTCCGAGACAGGGTTTCTCTGTGCAGCCTTGGCTGTCCTGGACTTGCCTTGTAGACCAGGCTGGCTTCGAACTCATAAGATCCCCTGCCTCTGCCTCCCGAGTGCTGGGATTAAAGGTGTGCGCCACCACAACTCAGCTCCATTGTTGCTTGTTAAGTGGTGAGAGGGTTAATATGGTTGGTTTACTAAATCAAAGTATTATCTCTTATAAATAATATTTTAAGTTGTTTTCTTTCACCAAATGCAACGTGCTAAGAGTAGCACAAGGACTGGATTTGAAGATCTAGAATCATCTAGAATCATCTAGAATCATCTAGAATGTCATTCAGGCACTACTGCTTTCTAAACTTTGTTTCCATGGAATTCAATTTGAAAACCATTAATAATAAATGTTGTGTTGGCAATGCAACTATGCTAACCACTATTCAACCAATGTCTCAATTTCAGCACTAGAAAATGAAGGAAAATCCTCTGGAAGGGACTGGCTGGAGGGATGGCTCAGTGGTTAAGTGTACCTACTGCTCTCCCAGAGGTCCTGAGTTCAATTCCCAGCACCCACATGGTGGCTCCCAACCATCTATAATGAGATCTGATGCCCTCTTCTGGCCTGCAGGTGTATACGCAGGCAGAGCACTGTATACATAACAATAAATAAATAAATCTTTAAAAAAAGAAAAAGATATTTACTATTCTTCCAGGAGACCTGAGTTCAATTCCCAGCACCCATATCAGGCAGTTCACAAATGCCTATGAACTCCAGCTGTGCAGATCTGACTTCCAAAAGCACCTGTATATACATCCATGCGCGTGCATGCGTGCAGTGCATGGCAGGGAGCTAAATGCTAACAGATTCTGGTACTGTCATTACTACTGAAGAATCTTCTGTCTCAGTGCTGATGGTACTAAGAAAGTGACTTAGGTACAGAACTTTGCTCACCAAGACAGGGTAGGTAAGGGAATACTTTCTCCAGGGCTGCAAAATACAAATGGACTGGACATTGTGAATGTAATTCTTACCTGATGGTTTTTCTGTTTTGTTTTATTTTTTGAGATAGGGTTTCTCTGTGTAGCCTTGGCTGTCTTGGACTCACTTTGTAGACCAGGCTGGCCTCGAACTCACAGCGAATCACCTCCAGATGTTGAGATTAGAGGCATGCGCCATCATGCCTGGCGAAAAGCTACTTCTTGCACTAAAAGGGGACCTTCATCCACGTTGTATTAAGGTGCGTCTCTGTATATTCCATTGTTAACTGAACTGGCATTTGCTAACTGATTCTGGCACTGTCATTTCTATGAAGAATCTCCTGTCTCAATGCTATGTAAAACTTGCTCTCCATCATCTCTGACTGGTCAATAAAGCGCTGAACAGCCTATAGTGGGCAGGAGAGTTAAGGTGGGACTTGCAATCCTGGTTTTGGGTGGGAGTGAGGGGACAGGTGAAGCAGAGAGAGAAGAGAAGAAGATAGTCACTGGGCTATAAGGAGGAGATTGCCATGGGGACAGGGTGGAGCAGGAGTGACCAAGGCAAGACTAGAAGACAGCTAGCAGACATGTGGCTGGGAAAGTCTAGAGCAGAGTAGAAGGCTTAGAACAGATGAGCACCTGCCCAGCTATAGTGCCTAATGTTTTCTAACAAATCTAACAGGCCTCTGTCTCATTATTTCGGAGCTAGAGCGGGGGGGGGGGGGGGGGGAGCGGGGGGGGGGGGGGCACGGGGACGGACACTTTAATTCAACATGAATTAGCACACATGTCCCGGGCTAGAGACCTTTGGGTTTCCAACAGACTTGTCACCACCCCACACCCCTTACCCCACCAGGCACAGGAACAAACAAAGAGGCTGACATTTAACAGCAAACAGCTCAGTAACGAAATGTGCCTCCTGGGGGGGGGGGGGGGCACATCTGGAGGGTTAGTCAGGTTTTATTGCTTTGATGCTGACAATGCTAACAGAAGCCAGGATATGAAGACACCAAAACAGACAGCAAGGGAAGTGTTTGGGGCCTGGTGGCACCCTTCTTTGAGCCTAGCACTCAGGACGCAGAGGCAGGAGGACTGCTGCAAGTTCCAGGCCAGCATTCTCTACATAGTGAACTTTAGGCCAGTAAAGCTACATAGCGAGACCCTTACTCAAAACAAACTAATAAAACACCAAAATAAATAAATAAATATTAAAAGCAATAACGAAATGGCAACAGTTTTCAGTGATGGTGGAATCAGCACTATAACAAAACTCCCCCTGTAACAGCCATCAGTGAGGCCTAACAGATGACTCAGTGTTGCTCAGGAGCCACTAGCTGGCTGGACCATTTAACTTAACTCAAATTTAAACTAAAATTTAAGAGCACTTTTATACATAAAATGAATCAATAAATCTTAAAAATCTTAAAAAAAACAATTAAACGCAAAGCTCCCCGCTTCACTGATGCAATTCAGTTTTTAAATATGTAACAGTCCCAGGCAGAGGGCACGCCATGCTGAATCAAGCTCTACTGGCTAAGGCTGCGCTGGGGCCTTGGTTGGACAATCTATACATTACCTGGAGGGTTAAGCTGGGCTGGGTGTTCAACAAGGTTTGTGATTCCAAAATAATCATCTCTCTTGGGATTTTCCTCTGTACTAAAATTGGAGGATAAAGAGAAAACAAGATAATTGGGCAGAGATGATATCAAGTGTAGCCTAGAAACACAACGAAGGGACTCCCACTCTCTCTGTGCTCTAGTGGACTGGTTATGTACTGCCTGGACTATGTACTTAGGTTACACATAATTTTTTGTAATTTTAGTTTTTACTACAAATGACATTTTGTTCAATCATGTACACATATTTTTCAAACTGAGAAAACAGGGTTTCATAAAAGTTGGGCATGGTGGTGCACACCTTTAATCCCAGCACTTGGGGGGCAGAGGCAGGTGGATCTCTGTGAGTTCACAACTGGTCTACAAAGAGAGTTCCAGGCCAGCCAGAGCTCTGTTACACAGAAAAATCCTGTTTCAAAAAACCAGAAGAAGAAAAAAAAGCTGGACATGTTTTCTTTCTTTCTTTAAAAAAAAAAAAAAAAAAAAAGATTTATTATGTATACAGTGCTCTGCCTGCATGTACACCTGCCTGCCAGAAGAGGGCACTAGATCTCATTACAGATGGCTGTGAGGCACCGTGTGGTTGCTGGGAATTGAACTCAGGACCTCTGGAAGAGCAGGCGGTGTTCTTAACCTCTGCGCCGTCTCTCCAGCCCTGGACATTTTTTTTATACTAGCCATGCCCAAACATAACATCAACCTCAGTATCACCGAGAGGCAGCATATTTTTTAAATTTATTTTTATTTTATGTGCATTGATGCTTGCCTGCATGCATGTCTGTGTAGAGGTGCCAGACAGCTCATACAGATCTCTGGAGTGGGTTACAAACAACGGCTAGCTGCCATGCATGTGGGTGCTGGGAAGTGAACCTGTGTCATCTGAAAGCACGGTCAGTGCTCTTAACCACTGAACCATCTCTACAGCCCGAAATGTGTTTTTCACTAGTAACAACGAGTCACCATTGAAACAGGCTGACAAATGGTTAAAAAAAAAAAAAAAAAAAACCATTATGACACAGGCTCCTAAAGTCATGTATCATTCAGAATAAAGGAAAAGACACAAAGTTCTCCAATAAAGCTCCTGCCTGTGTTCATGTGTATGTCGTGCACGTGTGCACACACAAGCGGAGGCCAGGTGGACACTGTCAACCTTCTGTCTTTGGAGACAAGTCCATCCTCACTGAGCCTTGCTGATTTGGTTAGACTGGCTGGCAGTGAGCTCCAGGGATCCTCTTGTCCCTGTCTTGCCTAAGCTGGGATCACAGGCACACCCCCCTGGGATCACAGGCACATCCCCCTGGGATCACAGGCACATCCCCCTGGGATCACAGGCACATACATCCCCCTGGGATCACAGGCACATCCCCCTGGGATCACAGGCACATACATCCCCCAGAGGTTTTCACATTTTTATTTGCTCTGCATGCATTTATGCATGTGTACCATGTGTGTGCCTGGTATCTGCTGAGGTTGGAGGAGAGAGTCAGACACCCTGGAACTGGAATTACACAGGTGGTTCTAAGCCATGTGTGGATGTTGGGAACTGAGCCTAGATCCTTGGGAAGAGCAGAAGTGTTTTTAACTTCTGAGCCCCATACTTGGCTTTTTAACTGCTGACCTCACTTTCTAGCCTGAACAGCAAGTAGCAGTTTAGCAGCCAAGCAGCTCTCCAGTCTAGGCTTTTATTAAAGCTTTATTAACTCTTTATTATGGTTATTTCACCACCAGCCCTAACCCTAACCCCACACACTTCAAACCCTGCACCTACTTGGAGGTAGGGTGCACCTTTGTGACTTACTCAACTAGATAAGGCTCTAGGTCCAATCACCAACACTTCAAAAAGACACCAGGAGCGATGGTGCACACCTCCAACCCTAGAACCCAGACACAGAGGCAGGTGTCCTTGAATTTAAGGCCAGCCTGCTCTACATAACAAGCTCCAGGCCAGCCATGGCTATAAAGTGACATCCTATCTAAAATTCTTCCCTGGAAAACAACAAAATAAAACAAACAAAACTGCAAAAGAAATCAGTTTAATTGAAGAAGACTAGAGAGATCGCTAACGGTTAAGAACACTTCTGCGGGCCAGGCACGGTGGTGCACACCTTTAATCCCACACTCAGGAGTCAGAGAGGTGGATCTGCGTGAGTTCCAGGACAGCTAGGGCTACACAGAGAACTACTGTCTTAAAAAACCCAAAACAAGCTGGGCGTGGTGGCACATGTCTTTCATCCCAGCACTCAGAAGGCAGAGGCAGGAGAACTGCTGTGAGTTCGAGGCCAGCCTGGTCTACAAAGTGAGTTCAGGACAGCCAAGGCTACACAGAGCAACCCTGTCTCAAAAAACAAACAAACCAACAACAACAAAAAGCCAACAATAAAACAAACAAACAGAAATACCCCACCAACCCTGCCCCCCCACACAAAAAAAAAACACTCTGCTTTCCAGGGAAGCCAGGCTCAGTCCCTCGCGCCCACTTGTAAGCAGCTGTAACTCCAGGTCCACAGCATCCAAAATCTCTCTGTCCTCCTCAGGCACTAGGCAAGCATGTAGTGCACACAGATACACATGTAGGCCGACTGTGGCGACACACACTTAAAATTTAAGCACTCCGACAAGATGGGGACAGGAGGGAAGAGCGGGCAGAGTCCTGTGTGTAACATACTGGAGGTGACCAAAGAGGCCCGGCCTCAACAAAGTGGAAAAGAAAGCTGACTCCAAAAGTTGACCTCTGACCTCTACACATGTAGTAGCCATGTGTACACACACAAGCTAAATAAATTTAAAGGGAAAAAATGCAATGATGCACTTTTTCCCTGTCTTTTCTCTCCCCTCCTGGTTCTGGGGCTCAAACCCAAGTGCCATCCACACACAAGACAAGTGTCCAGCCACTACCCTAGGCCGCTGCCCTAGAAATGGATCTGTATAAACATCTAAAATATACAGAGTACAGAGTAAGGAAAAAACCAACTCTAAAATATGCCAAAAGAAAACAGGTCCTGGGTTCATCTCCAAGAAATACAAAAATGTAGACCCACCTTTTTTTTTTTTTTTTTTTTAAAGATTCATTTATTTATTTACCCGCATGTACCCCTGCAGGCCAGCAGAGGGCACCAGATCTCATTATAGATGGCTGTGAGGCACCATGTGGGTGCTGGGAGTTGAACTCAGGACCTCTGGAGGAGCAGCCAGTGCTCTTGACCGCTGAGCCGTCTCTCCAGCCCTCCTGCAGACTCACTTTTGTATTACTTGTCTCTGACTCTGGTATGCTAACCCCAAAAGCTAAAAATACTGCCTGACAGTTTGAAAATGTTTGTGCAGCTGCCTACTCCCGCCGGCTTTACAGTGTAACTTGCTGCACGCCTGCCCTCCCGAGCAGGGCGCACTCACAGGTCAAAGCCGCTGGGTATAATGTAGGAGTCCCACCACTCCACCTCAGGGACGTCGCCGTCCTTCAGCTCCTTCTTAGGAGCGATGAGCGCGAGCCTGGTTGAAGTGTGAATGCCTGTTTTTCTAGCAGCCTGTGAAATCTCTGCTTGCAGCTTCTCCAGCTGAGCCTAAAGGCAGATAAAATGAGACAGGACGGTCAGCGCAGAGTCACCAACATGACACCACCCCTGACCAAAGCCCTTACACCTAGTGCAATGTATTCACAGCTTCTGAGAGGTGAGAAAGAGGAATTCTGCTTTATTTTATTTCTTACTCAGCTTACTTACAAGCCTCACTCTCTCTCTTCACTGCGAAGGGTTTGCAGTAGGTGCGCATTAGTGGAATTCTATAAAAACCCCACCCTGAGAAGACAAAAAGGTCAATTTAACCGACTCTACAGTCAGTCCAACTCTCCCAGGTACGTGGGTTTTCTGTAGTAAATTTAACATCAGGCTATCCTTCACCAAAAGAAGTCAAGACAGTGGTTTTGAACTGTTTCCTCAACTATCAGTCAATGGGAGAAAAATCCTATACAAGCATATGATAGTCAGGAAGAGAAATCTAGTAAACACCAAATATTCAAAAATTACAGCACTTAAACCAATTGTTCATTGTTTTAAATTATGCATCTAATTCCCCAAAATATGGACCTGACACTGTCTTCTGTTAGCTCAGCTTCTAAATCACCTTTGTCCGTAATCGCTGAGCGATTTTCTCAAATTTGCCCTTGTCGTGGAATTTAAAAGTGCGTCTTTGGCGCTGGGAAGGGGCGACTGAGACTCGGGGGTCAAAAAAGGTGTTAGATTCCATATCTTCTGATGGCTTCTCTTTTAACTGCTGCTTGAACTGCTCCCTCTTCACGGCTCGAATGTTGGCCTTTAGGGTGGGCATGCGGTGCGTCAGCTCAATCTCCTTGCCCGTAGCGTCCACAGTGCGGCCTTGCTCATCTAGGATCAGGGGTGTGGGTTTACTTTGATCTTTTAACTCTACTTTCCTGAAAAAACAGCCCACAAAGAAATCAATCTACATACAGCATTAAAGCAAGTAAAACCCAACAGAAGACTAAGGAAACCAAGCCCAACAAAGACAACTGTTAAAGGGCTTTAGGGAAGGAAGGCAGCCTCATTAGGGTTTAACAGAGTCTGGATTTAAAGCACCACAGCAGGGCACTGGGGAGACCTCAGTTAAGAGCACTTGCTGCAGGGCTGGAGAGACGGCTCAGAGGTCAAGAGCACTGCCTGCTCCTCCAGAGGTCCTGAGCTCAATTCCCAGCAAGCACATGGTGGCTCACAACCATCTATAATGCGATCTGATGCCCTCTTCTGGCCTGCAGGGGTACATGCAGGGAGAGCACTGTATATACATTAAATAAACAAACAAACGAGCACTTGCTGCTGCCGTGGAGAACCTGGGTTTGATTCCCGGAGCCCACTTGGGGCTCAGAACTGTCTGTAACTGGTGTTGCAGAGAATCCTATGGCCTCTTCTGACCTCTGAGAACACCAGTTACCCGTGTGCTACACAAATATACATACAGGCTAAATACATATACACGTCAAATTAAGTAAATCTCAAAAAAAAAAAACAGCAGCAAAAAACAAACAACAACAAAACAAGCAAACCAAAACCCAACAATGTAAATTAGTTCTGTTTTTAGCTAGGAGTGAGTAACAGCCATCACGGGGAGGGGCGGGGCTATACCTCAGGACTGGAGCATCTGCACAACACATTCGAGTTCCCGGACAAACGAACTTAATTCTAAAATCATGTTGAGAAAAATTGTCATCTAATTTTTTTGGAAGCAGTCTCTCTGTGTAGCCGTGACTGCTGTGGAACGCTCTTTAGACCAAGTGGGCATCCAATCCAGAGAGACGTCCTACCTCTGCCTTTTAGGTGTGGAGGCTGAAAACAGTCTTTTTTGGGGGGAGGGGGTGCTTTCTTTTTTGTGTAGCCTTGTCTGTCCTGGATTCAAGTTATAGACCAGGCTAGCCTTGCACTCACAGAGATCCGCCTGCCTCTGCCTCCCTGAGTGCTGGGATTAAAGGCGTGCCCACCACCCCAGCTTATTCTCGATTTCTCTACCTTTCCAGCCCCCACCCCGTGCTGTTACTTCATGTGCGTTGGTGTGTTTTGCCTACATGTATGTCTGTATGACGGGTTGGATTCCCCCAGCACTGGAGATACAGACAACTGTGAGCCAAGCTGTAGATACTAGGAATTGAACCTGGGTCCTTTGGAAGAGCAGCCAGGGCATTTAATCCCTGAGCCGCATCGTTTGTGGTGGTGGTGCTGGGGATTGAGACCCGTGACTTCCTGCATGCTGGCCAATGCTCTACTACTGGATACATGAAATACACCTCTATCACCAGGCCCTAATTTTTTTTTTTTTAATTTTATTATTATGTATACAGTATTCTCCCTGCATGTACACCTGCAGGCCAGAAGAGGGCATCAGATGACATTATAGATGGTTGTGAGCCACCATGTGCTTGCTGGGAGTTGAACTCAGGACCTCTGGAAGAGCAGTCAGTGCCCTTAACTTCTGAGCCATCTCTCGAGCCCCTAATTTATTTTATTTATTTATTTTTTTAAAGAAAGGGTTTCTCTGTGTAGTCTTGGCTGTCCTGGACTCACTTTGTAGAGCAGGCTGGCCTTGAACTCAGAGATCCATCTGCCTCAGCCTCCCAAGTGCTGGGATTACGGGTGTGTGCCACTGCGCCCGGCTACTGCTCCTAAATTCTTGAATCGGTCTTAGGATAGCAGATCAATCACAAACCAGACAGGGTCCTGCTGGCCTAGAACCTGTTATGTAGACCAGGCTAGACTCATATTTGCCTCTCTATTCTTGCCTCTCTCTCCTAAGTTAAGAAGTTGCAGATGTGCTACTGTGTCCCACACAAGTCCAACATCTGGTCCCAGTCAAAGGCTAAAGCCTGAGTGGTAAGCGCAGAAACCTGATTCTATTCTTACCTCCTCTTGAAATACTGTTCTACCAATTACATACAAACAGCCAACAAACTCTACAACAAAGCCAAAACTAAATGTAACTGGTATTTACATCAATTATTAAAAATACGGAACTATAGCTGGGCGATGATAGCGTGTGCCTTCCATCCCAGCACTCAGGAGGCAGAGGCAGGAGGATCACTGAGTTTGGGGTCAGTCTGGTTGACAGCGTGAGTTCCAGGGCAGCCAGGGCTACACAGAGAAACCCTGTCTTAAAAATAAATAAATAAATAAATAAATAAATAAGGGGGGGAACTGTAGGAAATTATTTAACATTCTTTGAAGGTAAAACATAACATTCCAGTAAATTGCCTTTACTTCTCGAGAGATCTTAGAGGTGCTAAGATTGGTGAAAAGATACTCACGGGGGAGCTATGCCCATGGCATGGAGATTAGCCAGGCCTACCATGTTGGCATTGCCAATAAGGCCTGGCTTCAGAGCCAGCTGGGCCTGGATCCGGGCTTGTAGTTCAGCTGCTTTCCTTGCCTTCTCAATGGCGTCATTCATAAAAGTAGCGGCCTGGGACGGCTGGATAGTGTTGCCAATGGGAAGCCGCTCTGGCTGGGAAGAAGAAGGCGTCTTTGGCTACAAGACAGAGATGAAGAGAAACGCAGGGTTTGTGACAGGCAGGCACACAGATCCACGCACACCATGGCGCATGCGGTAGCTAACTGGGGCACTTTCTGGACTCTCGTGTGAATGAATGACAACAAATTTTGTGCTAAGTAAAAAAAAAAAAAAAAAAAAAAAAAAAATTTGTGCTAAGTACTCCCTCTCAGAGTAGCGTGGGCACAGTACCTGGGGTGTGGGGGGGCTGATGAAACTCAGCTGCTTCTTCCTCTCCTCAATTTGTCGTGTTGCTGCTTCCATCATCTGTTTGATCTGTTCCAGGGGAGAAACCGCAAAGATTAGTTTTCCCCATAAATGTTTTAAATGAAACAGTGCTCACTTCTACAGACCTGTAAGCTTATGGCTGTTTCCACAACACACAGATTACCCACACCACCAACTAGAAAACCTGTAAGAATAAGCCTGTACGCCTAAGCGTCTGGAATTGGTCAGTCTTTTCCCCCAGGACAGGACTGGTAGGTGTATCAAGTAACACTGTGATGCCTGAGACTCAGACAGTGGAGCCTAGCCCTGGGCCACGTTCTGCCTCATTTCTTTGGATAAGGTGTAAATATCTTAACCTCTCGAGAACCTAGAAAGAGGAGCAGCGGTGCAT
Organism: Acomys russatus; assembly: GCF_903995435.1. NCBI lineage: Eukaryota > Metazoa > Chordata > Mammalia > Rodentia > Muridae > Acomys > Acomys russatus. The sequence continues at coordinate 66,542,748 of NC_067151.1, forward strand.
GCACACTTCCTAACAAAGCCCGACACTGAAGAGGAGGCTGGAGAGACAGTCTGGAGCTAAAGCACCAGTCACTCTCACAGAGGACCTGAGTGCGGCTCCCAGCACCCGCATGGTGGCTCAGAGAGCCATGGAACCTGACACTCTATGAGGCCCCCACATGCACATGTACATATGCATAAAATACATATTATTTTTAAAAATCATGTTTATCAGCCAGGCATGATGGCACATACCTTTAATCTTAGCACTTAGGAGGCAGAAGCAGGCAGATCTCTCTGAGTCTGCAGCCAGCCTAGTGTACACACAGGGAGTCATAGGCCAGAATAAATAGTGAGACCTTGTCTCAAAAAACAGTATTAATCATGCCATCAGCCACTAACTTCCTACTGTAGGCAACCACGGGTAGTGGTACAGGCTGCTTTAGAGGTGTTCCTGTGAGCCACTGTTGTGTCAGTTTCCCATGATGATGCGGCAGGAAACTGGGCAAACAGTAATGTAACACAGCAGGCGCTCAAGAACCACGATCCCAATAACCCTCAGCTGGACCAGTTCTCGTCAAACCAAGGACTGCTCCAACACACAGCAGAAAATAAGCCTTGCCCCAGTGGTTAACACTAATTCCAGTCAAGATCACGGGGAACCTGGACCCGTGTATCTGCTGCTTTGACGAACCTGGAGCTTTGTTAGCATGCCAGGGCTTTCTGACGGAGGCCCAGGGATCACCTCTGGCTCCTCTTCCACTTCCTCAAAACGGGGTATCCGCCGCTTCTTTACTCCTGACGATTCCTTTGAGATCTCAGAGTCATCACCAAACACCTCCTGAAGGAGCCCAAGAGAGAGAAGAGCTGTAGCCCTCCCTACGGGGGAAGGGGAGAAGCAGCCCCACCTCTACCAGCATCCCATGGTTTCCCAGGGGACTAGGACAAGCTCCCAAATAACTACTGGCAAGAAGCAGGGTCTTCTAGACTCTCCAGCAGTGACCACTTCACCCAACGCCATCAATCTCCTGCCCCATCCAAGCAAACCTCATCCCATGTTCTATAATGTTCCCATCCTAAGGTCTCCGCCAATGCTACTGTCTACATTAGCAAAGCCCTTCCTCCTTTCCCACAGAGCCTGTCTAAAACTCACCTCCTCCATGAAGTTTCCTCATTATCTCACCCCACTCTGATCAAACTGTTCTTTCACACTCTCTCAGCACTTAGGGCTTGGTTCGTATTAGATTACATTACATTGCTGACACTGTTTGCCAAGGGTTAGGTAGTACTTTCTCCCAATTAAAACCTAAGTTCTTCCAGAAAAGAGGCTTGTTCTTTTTTAGTATTCCCCAATAACATTTTCTTTTTATCATACAATGGGAACTCAAATATGTTGAATAATTTGCAAAATGAATTTAACAGGACCAAGAGTGGCCAACTGGAAGGGACAATGGGAAAAAGCAAATGTACACACCGGTGGTAGGCTTTGGGTGACATCCCCTCTTCACTAGGAGGGCTCGTGTTTTGCAAGGACATATCCTCAGCCAGGGGCGAGCGCTTCCTGGAACTCCTACAGTTCAAGAAAAAGGACTCTCCCATAATATATTGTGTGGAGTGGGGACTTGAATGGACCAAAAATGGGACCCATATCCCATGCTATCTAGATATCTCCCTCAAGACACCATGTCTACTCCCACCCAATATAGTCAACTCACTCCTCACATGAGCTTGGCACTTACAGCGGCATGTACTGTCCTAACACAATCTTCACTGTGTTGCTCTGTAAAGTATGTGGACTGATCATTTAAGTTTAACGCAAGTCTGAAGTTCTAGAGTCAGTTCTAAATTTATATAAAACTGTACTCAGACTGTATAACCTGCGGCTGATTTATTACAACTCCTAAATTGTAGGGCAATCACCCTATAATGCTCTAAAACCAAAATGGATAGGAATTTCTCCTTGTCGTGGTCCTTGCAGCATGGCCACAGACACCAGCAGACACTGATTATCCTTTCTGTGTCTCAGGAAAAACACAGACACCCAAGTATCAGAAGCACTGCAGAGCGGGCCTGACAGACATGCTGCGTGTCAGCACTCAGGAGGCAGGGCCAGGAGCACCTCCGAGTTTGAGGACAGCCCTGGCTTGGTAGCAAGATCCTGTGTCAAAACTCAGAAGAGTGACTGGAGAGATGCTCAGAGGTCAAGAGTGAGCACTGCTCTTCCAGAGACTAGAGTTTGGTTCCCAACACCTATGTAGTCGCTCACAACCACCTGTAACTCCAACCCCAAGGGACCTGACGTCCTCTTCTGACCTTTATGGGCACCTGTGTGTACACACACACACACACACACATAAATAAAAGTGAATCTTAAGAAAGATCCACAAACAAATGAGACTTACTGAAGACAGAGACAAGTGAACCATGGTGGTCCACACCTGCAACCCTGGCACTGGGCGCATCCCAGTTCCAAGACAGCCTAAGCTAGCTATACAGCAAGACCCTATAACCAACCAAAAATCCAAGAGAGCCAAAGGGAAGTGAGACAGAAACAAAGCACATTAGGGAACTGAGGTAGGAGAGATCAGCCACTTGACACTAATCATATACAAGATGGCCACGACTACACAGCAACCACAGAACGAGCACCTGGTAGAAAAGGGAGTATTTCTAACTCTTTCACACATCACTCAAGGAGCCAGTGACCCTCAACAGGGCACACAGCAATGTAGACTGTATGGTAGTTGGTTTTAGGCATTTATCTGCAAGTACATTAAATAGAAATCTATTAATAAGCAAGTATGATGTCTACAGTCAGGAAGCAACTTAGTAGGCTTCAAGTAGTCCAACATTTTAGAGCAATCAACTTATAGGTAATAAGGAAATGGTGAAAATAAAACCATGTGTGGAAAAAAGGACAAAGCTATCTATTACCTCTTTGAACTACTTCAAATAAACTTTGCTCATAACCAAAAGAAAGTGATACTACAAATCCTAGCCCTCTAATGTCTCAGGATCTCTCTTGAACATTGGGCAGTCTACTTTGTTGTTCCTGGTTTTAGCTCTTTATTTACTTGTTGCACTACTAGGATTGAGCCCGGGCCTCATGCATGCCAGGCAAGCACTCTTACCCTGACCTAACCCAGCCCCACCACTAGGAGCTCTAATAGCTGGTGTCGAGTGTGAGCCAGGTGCGCTCAGCACACTTCTTGTCACTGCAGACACCCCTGAGCTGAGATCGTGAACCGTAACCTACCTTTAGCTCTCGTTTTCTGCTTCTGTCACTGCTGGACTTGGAATGTCTGGAGCTTCGGCCTTCCTCCACAGCCTCAAACAGCTTGTCCACAAACCGCAGAGTAGAGTCATCAAGAAAAGGTTTCAGGTGATCTGACAGGGAAAAAAAAAAAGAGGCCACAGACTGAAAAGGAAAACTATACAGTCCAAGACCAGACACGTAACACAACAGACTAGAATAGGAAGAGAAATGGTTTTACTATTTCTTATTTCTTTATTTATTTTCAGACAGGGTTTCTTGTGTAGTCCTAGACTTGCTTTGTAGACCAGGCTGGCCTCGAACTCAAGAGATCCGCCTGCCTCTGCCCCTCAACCGCTGGGATTAAAGTCTTGTACCACCACGCCCAGCCGCCTCTTAATATCTCCCATCTTCCTCCCTGACCTAACCTCATTTATCTTAATGTTATTTTTCTTTTTCTTTTCTTTTTTTTTTTTTTTTTTTGGTTTTTCGAGACAGGGTCTCCCTGTGTTAGCCTTGGCTGTCCTGGACTCATTTTGTAGACCAGGCTGGCCTCGAACTCACAGCGATCCGCCCGCCTCTGCCTCCCGAGTGCTGAAATTAAAGGCATGCGCCACCACGCCCGGCTTTTAATATTATTTTTCATTGCTTGTTTGTTTGTTTATGTTTTTCAAGACAAGGTCTCTCTGTATAGCTTTGGCTGTCCTGGAACATGCTCTATAGACCAAGCTGACATAGAACTCACAGAGATCCACCTGCCTCTGCCTCCCCAGTGCTGGGATTAAAGGTGTGCGTGACCACTGCCCAGCAGAAATAAAAATGTTGGGTTTTTTTTTTTTTTTTTAGAGACAGAGTTTCTCTGTGTAACAGCTCTGGCTGTCCTGGACTCTCTTTGTAGACCAGACTAACCTCCAACTCAGAGATCCACCTGCCTCTGCCTCCCGGGTGCTAGAGAAAAAAATGTTTTAAGAACTTCTTTGCAGTGACTAGAGAGATGGCTAAGAGCCCATACTGCTCTTGCAGAGGACCTAAGTTTGGTACCCAGAATCCACAATGAGCAGCTTACAATTGCCTATGATTCCAGCTCCAAAAACATCTGATCCCTCTGAGGGCACTTTCACTCATGTGCACACACACCCAGACACATAGTTTAAAACAAAAACTGAGGGGCTAAGAGATGGCCTATCAGTTAAAAGCATGGGCTGCTTTTCCAAAAAGACCTAGGTTCAATTCCTAGTGCCCACATGGAGGCTCCCATCAGTCTGCTGTAACTCCAATTTCAAGGGATGACACCTTCTAGCTACCGACACACTTGTGGGGCATATATATAAATGTAAACAAAACACTCTCACACAAAGAAATAGCGAGGCATGATAACACATGTCTTTAATCTCAGTACTCAGGAGACAGAGACCAATTGGGGATAAATAGTGAAACCTGTCTCCATAGTAACTAAATAGCTGTCTTTGCAGAATTCCCAGCTTATGATGCACTTAATGACCCTGCTGCATGAGGCTTAAAGGTTCTTTCTTTTCCGAGTAGAAAGCAGTGTAAGCAGAGGAATCTGCTTCAACTGAGCATCGACGTTCAAGATGAGGGCATGGGATGCAGCTCGCTCTGCGGAAGAGTCCTTTGCTTGGCAGGCACAAGGACCTGGGTACAATCCCCAGAACCCTAAAAACAGCTTAAGATAAATATCATCTTAACATTTACTATACAACAAATGATGGGAGACTACCAATAATAAGAGCTACCTCCCTGCACCTTTTTCTTTTCTTTTTTTTTTTTTTAAGTTTTTTCGAGACAGGGTTTCTCTGTGTAGCCTTGGCTGTCCTGGACTCACTTTGTAGACCAGGCTGGCCTCGAACTCACAGCAATCCGCCTGCCTCTGCCTCCCGAGTGCTGGGAATAAAGGTGTGCACCACCATGTCCAGCCCACCTTTTTCACGTATCTTATATGTTTATATTTTGAGACGTCAGCCTGAATCAGGCCATTCGGCTGCAGTATATTTCCTATGTGAATTTGACATTCGTGCCAAAGACTGTAATGAATAATGTACTACAAATAAGGGGGGGGGCCATGGCTCAGTTGGTAGAGGCTTGTCCAGGCCCTAGATTCCTCAATCTCCAGTACTGCAAAATCAGGCGTGGTGCACACATGTAATCCCAGAATTCAGGATGTGGGCCAGCGGTTCTCACTCACCCTAAGGCTCCAACCCTTTAATACAGTTCCTCAGTTGTGGTCACTGTCAATCATAAAATTACTTTGTGTCGACTTACGAAGTGTAATTGTGTTACTGTTAGGAATTGTGGTGTAAATACTATTTGACTCCTGTGGAGCCACATCCACGGGCTGAGAACCTCTGAAGGAGAGGAAGTAGATAGAATCCTAAGTCTTGGGCTAGCCTCGGCTACACAGTGAGTAGGAAGCCAGGCTGGGCTCCATGAGAAGGGAGCAGTGCACACCTTCAATGCCAGCACTAAGGAGACAGAGGCAGATGGGTCTCTATGAGCTCAAGGCCAGCCTGGTTCACAGAGCGAGCTCCAGGGCAGATAAGGCTATACAGGAGGTCTTGTCTCAAAAACAAAACAAAACAAAACGGGGAGGGGCCAGCCTTACCTTTCTCTTGACACCGCTAATAGAGACACGGGAAGTTTAAGTCAGTGATGGGAACCGATATACACGTTAGGTCAGAGGACTCGGACAGGTACATACCAGCTGCCTTCTTCTTGTCCATGCCCTTCCCCACACAGTTCAGCGCCGCGGTGACCACTGTGGGCTCTGAGAAGCCCAACACTCTCTTCACCGTCTTCTCTATCCACGGTTTCAGCTCATCCAGCTCTCGTTTAGACAGCGCCATTCTGGGGGAAAGGAGAACGCCAGCTCAAACAGGACGAAATACTACACCTAAAAGCAACCAAGCAAGACTCAGAGAACAGGAAAACAAAGCAAAAATATCAAGATAATAGTAAACACGAGTGCGTTCCTGGTCCTGCTGTCAGCCCCAGGCATGTCCCTCCACTTCATACAAAGGGAAGCACGCGCCCTGAAGGCCAAGCTTCAAAGCAGGAGGAAGCGCCTACTGGGTTTTGGGGGTTTTGTTTTGTTTTTCGAGGATCTCTCTGTGTAGGCTTGGCTGTCCTAGACTCACTCTGTAGACCAGGCTGGCCTCGAACTCACAGCGATCTGCCTGCCTCTGCCTCCCGAGTGCTGGGATTAAAGGCGTGCGCGACCACATCTGGCCTCTCATTTGATGTTTTACTTCTAACTCAGTACCAGTCATCAATGCACCTAAAGAATAAACAAACTACGAACAACCTAGTGTGAGAAATGAGTTTTGACTTCTGATCCTGTCATACAAAAAACACGCAGAGTCAACCCAGACGTCAGCTTCGCTGTTCCTTCTACTTCTGGAAGCCATTCTCTGGCCCAGCTTTGACCTGAGACTTTTCTAAGGGATGCAAATAAGAGGGTCTATCCAAGTCAGTCCTCCCATGTTAACTCTCATGTTTAAGAATGCTGTCACATTTCTCTGTAGTTTGTCCATGGTGGTGAACATTCTATATGTCAGTCATTCATATCATAGTCTATAAGATTTCTGTCAGCTGACTTAATGAGAATAAAGCCTAAGCTCAGAAAAAGACTATTCACATTTTCAATTCTCTCCCTTCTTACCTTTATTAGTTTTAATGCAAGCTAGAATAAAATTTCAACACTATTCATGCTTACATTTGTGTAAAATGTAAATGTTAAATCTCAAACATCCTCACAAGCATAGAGAGAACTTCACGTCTGGTTTTCTTCCTAATGGCTGTATGGCAATCAGTGAACTACACGGGCCTCATCTTCCCAGCGGACCCACTCTAGCTCTGCCATGCATCACACCATAACCTGGGACTGACTTGTTAAAGATATCTAACGACATCTAAAAGACAAAACCTTAGCATGCTCACACAAGCCTGTAATCCCAGCACACGGGAGGTAAAGACAGGAGTTCAAGTCCAGCCTTGGTCACAGAGTTCAAAGTCACCCGTGGCTACATGAGACCTTGACATAAAACAAAAACATGTAATCAAAGTGCCTCCTACATTCTTGACAGACTTACCTCTCATAAGATCTGTCACCGTGCAGTATTAAGTCTGACATATCTGAATGAAGCGGGAAGGCTACGCCTTTGTGACAAGTTTTACAAATAAGCCTGTGATAGTTCTTCTAGGCCGTCATGAGCTAGCAGTGTAGTCTACCAAAGAGAAAGCAAACTCGGGCACTAACAAGAGTGGAGGAAAAAAGCTCACTGAACAGACAGCAGAGCAAACACCACCATTTATAAGCCCTTAGCAAGCAAGCTAACTCCCCAGAGCTTTAGTTTACTCATCTTAGAAAAATGGGAACACCTGACATAGCACTCCATTCAACAAATACTTAAGTAACTATCACTTGCAAGCAGAATGCTTACTGCATGTAGGGACACATACAGCAGCGAACAAAACCAGGCAAGAAGCCTCTTGGTAACGGGACTCAGCAACCCACCACAACTGAGGAACAGGCTAGAAAGTCTGCGCAGTATCAAAACCCAAAGTAACAGGCGAGGCGTATTAGCAGATTGGATGTGAGCCCAAGCTCGATCCTATCAAATGGGTGACTTTAAACTCGACCCGATTCTCCATAAACGTGCAAACGAACAGTCAACGCATAAGAAAAGTTTGAATCCCTGGAGTTGCCACTAACCAAATGTCCAACCATGGGGGGGGGGGGGTAAGGAGGGGGCGTGGGCGTGGGCGGGAGGGAAGGGGAAGGGGCCGGAGGGAAAGGAGAAGGCGGAGCGTTCCCTTCTGAATGAGCAGGTTGCAGAATGCCATCTTCCGAAGGGATTCCTGACTCTTCTCAGCTGTAAGCCCCCGGAGCCGCCATGCTCCCACCTTGACAGTCTTTCCCGCCGGCTCCCACCCCACCGAGTGCGACCTAACTCCTCACCTCAGAGCGGGTCTGCCCGCCCTCCTGCCCGCCCTCCTGGCCGCCCCCGCCCTTCTCCTCCAGCTAGCCCATGCGGACTCCTTCCCCCAACACGAGCCGGCGCTGCTCTCAGCCGGCTTCCCGCCGAGCGCTCCCGCCCTGTCCAGCCGCTCCGACCGAAGGCTAAAGCGCCTCTCGGGGCGCCGGGGCCACTACTCACCTCACAAACTTCAGCCCCTGAGACGGAGCCCGAACGTTACACCGGAACCGGAAACCTTCTGGTCGCCCTACGGCCCGCCGTCGCTACCGCCACTGCCGCCGCCACGCTGCGGCCCCTGCGGCACGTGACCACAGGGGGCGGGGCCCAGCCGCGCAGCCGCAGTAGCGCGGTGTCGGCGGAGATGCGCATGCGCGCCGGGATCCTAAAGCCACTTGACATGCGGAAGGAGAGGTGCTTAGTCCAGTATTTATTACCCGGAGCAGAAATCGGGTGGCTGCGCTCGGATTATTGCTAGAACTAAAAGCGGGGACTTAAACGTTCATGCTCAAAATGCAGCAAAAAAAAAAAGTTATGATCACTAGCATCAGCTATCTCTCCTTAGCTTTTTCTCCCTAATAGCGGCACTAGAGACCACGTAACAAAAATGAACACGTTCAGAGCTTTTCTCGGGCTTTCCACTCGCCATCGAAACACCAAGACCTGCCTCGCTTCCTCACCTGGGCATCAACACTTATCCTGATTGCTTACTCCGCCTCAGAATCTGGACCACTTCCTGGCTTGTCGCTTTTCGCCTTCTGTAAGAAACCTACTAGATTTGCACTCTACTCTCCTTCGTGTTTGTGTGTGATACTTGGTACTTTTTTTTTTTTTTTTTTAGTTTTTTGAGACAGGGTTTCTCAGTGTAGCCTTGGCCATCCTGGACTCACTCTGTAGACCAGGCGGCCTCGAACTCATAGCAATCCACCTGCCTCTGCCTCCCGAGTGCTGGGATTAAACGCGTGCGCCACCTCGCCCGGCTCCCACCTCCATTTCTTAAATACTAAGATTACAGGCCTGAACCATCCAACCTAGTTCCCGCAATGTTTGTTCACCAGGCTGTCCTTTCCCCTTTGAGTAGTTTTGGCAGCCTTGTCAAAACTCGGGTGAGGGCCTGCCCTGTAAGCAGGGGTGTCTGACAATGGCCCAAGTTTACTTCCGAGATGCAGTAAGGTGGCAGGAGAAAACAGACCCCTGAAGTTGTGTTCAGGCCTCCCTCCATATGCACACGTGCACATATCTTAAACTATTTGAAGTCAGCAAACCAGTACTTGGGATGTAGTTTAGTGGCCTAGCACTTGCCCGGAATGCTCCAGACCCTGAGTCTGATGCCAGCACTACAGTGATATCAACAATCTGATATATATAACAACATAATATAATATATTGGGGCTGGAGAGATGGCTCAGAGGTTAAGAGCACTGTCTGCTCCTCCAGAGGTCCTGAGTTCAATTCCCAGCAACCACATGGTGGCTCACAACCATCTGTAATGAGATCTGGTGCCCTCTTCTGGTTGCAGGTAGAACACTGTATATGTAATAAATAAAAATAAATCTTTAAAAAATCTAGGGCCGGGTGTGGTGGCGCACGCCTTTAATCCTAGCACTCGGGAGGCAGAGGCAGGCAGATCACTGTGAGTTCGAGGCCAGCCTGGTCTACAAAGTGAGTTAAGGATGGCCAAGGTTACACAGAGAAACCCTGTCTCGAAAAACCAAAAATAAATAAACTAATTAATTAATTAAAAAATCTAATATATTAACATAACATACTGTCAACATAACAATCTGATATATATACACACACACACAGTCTACACTCTGCTCTACTCATCCACATCTGTCCCTTACGCCAGTCCCCCTTCTGGTATGCCTCGATGTTACAGTTAATCCTCCTGCTGCCCCTTTGAAGAAGAGGTTCCTCAGTCCCCCGCCCCCTTCTCCCAGTGGAAAGGGTCTGTTCTCTCTAGATTGCCTTTGACTTCCTGGGCTCAGGTGGTCCTCATTCCTCAGTGTGAGTAATGAGGACACTGTGTGCCTGACTCCTTTTGTCATTTTCTAACAGGAAACAATTCAGAAAAAACATGGAGGAATTAAAGCCAGTAACTCAGACTTACCTTAAACTCATCTGGTTAAATATAGAAAATAAAATCCGTTCCTCCAAAGACCTTTCCCGTAGAAAACTGAACCCAGATTCTTTTTATTTTTTTAATTATTTACTATTTACACAGTATTCTGCCTGCAGGCCAGAAAAGGGCACCAGATCTCATTGTAGATGGTTGTGAGCCGCCATATGGTTGCTGGGAAGATCAGTGTCCTTAACCTCTGAGCCATCTCTCCAGCCCATGAACACAGATTCTTTTTTTTTTTTTTTTTTTTTTAGTTTATTTGCATTGGTGTTTGCTTGCATGTATATCTGTGAGAGGGTGTCGTATCCTCTGGAACTGGAGTTACAGACAGTTGTGAGCTGCCATGTGGTTGCTGGGAATTGAACTCAGGACCTCTGGAAGAGCAGCGAGTGCTCTTAACCACTGAGCCATCTCTCCAGCCCCGAACACAGATCCTTAAGAAGCACTGAAAGATGGCCAGGCATGTTGGCAGACTTTTAACCACTGCACATGAGAGGCAGAGGCAGGCAGATATCTTATTTCTAGGCCAGGATGTTCTACATTGGTCCCAGGACAGCCAGGGCTATACTGTGAATCCCTGTATTTTTTGTTTCGTTGTTTTTTAGTTTTTGTCTGAAAACCCGGAGGTGGATGCAGGAAGATGAGGTGTTCAAGACGAGTTTCAACTATGACTTTGCGGTCAGTCTATGCTGCAAGAGACCCTGAAACCCAGAACACCCACTGATGCAGTTCAACTCTCATTAGTTTGAATGATTCAAAGACCTAAAAATTTTAAACTATAATAAAATTAAGGGCAAAAAAATTTACAAAACTCTTAGAAGAGCTGGATGATGGCACACATCTTTAATCTCAGCACTCGGGAGGCAGAGGCAGGCGGATCTCTGAGTCCAAGGCCAGCCTGATCTACAAAGTGAGTTCCAGGACAGCCAAGACTACACAGAGAAACCCTGTCTGGAAAACAAAAAACAAAACAACAACAACAACAAAACGAAAACAACAACTCTTAGTGGAAAACAGGGCTGGTCTTCCTGACACTGGACTTGGCTGTGACACCAAAAACAAAGGCAACAGAGCAAAGTGAACTTCATGGATATGTAAAACCTCTGTCACTGGATGGGCACAGTGGCAGGTGACAGTCCTCTCAGCCCTTGAGAAGCTGAGACAGGAGGATGGCAAGTTCCAAGCCAGCCGAGGCCCTGTCACAACAAACATAGAAGGAAACTAGTAATAAAAAGGAACCCCACAGGGTGGGAGGCAACATCTGCATCTGCGTCTAGTCAAAGATGAAAGAAAGCAATTCGGCAGCCATGACAGATTTCAGAGGTGGCCTCAGTTTGAATGCTTCTTCAAAGGAGGAATCGTAAACAAACTCACAAAAATGCCCAACAGCATTAGCCATTAAAGGACGGGCGAGCCAGGGATAAGGCAGGTAGGCGACAAGTTTGAGGCCAGCCTTGGCTACCTAAGACCCCAACTCAAAAGTGAATAAAAGTGAAGGCTACAAATCTGAAGTCAATGCAGTGAGTCCACCACCAGGGGGCGGTGTTTACACACTAACCCTAGAGCTGGGGGGTGGGTGGCTAGCCATCCCGCCACCTTCAGACTTGCCAGTTCCCGCAATGGTGGAAGTGCAGCTGCCTGGAGAAAGAGAAAGGAGGAAGCAGACAGCAACAGAGAAAGACCAGCACGTTTCCTTCTTTCTTTTTTCGAGTAGTGGTTTCTGTGTAAAGCCTCGGCTGTCCAGGACTCGCTGTGTAGACCAGGCTGGCCTCTGCCTCCCGAGTGCTGGGATCACAGGCATGCGCCACCACTCAGCTTGCAGCAATTTCTTTGCTGGTGTCAGAACACTTGATTTTGAGGCACACGGGGTGGGAATTTCAGCTAGAAGCGACACAGGCCCACGCCCTAGCTGGAAACACAGCTCTCCACGGCCCCATCAACGGTTGGCCGGGCCGCGGCAGGTGCCGTCCGCAGGTAGGTCCAGTGCGGACACTCCTCCTCGGCTCCTTCCGTCTGCGTTGCGATCCATCCAGTGCATTTTGCCTCTGCCATCCTTCTCTTAGCCCCTTCAGGAAAACTGAGAGACAGGACAGGATTAGCCTGGTTAGCTTTCTTCTTGGGATTCTTTCGGACAAGGATCACAGCGCTCTAGTAGTTTGGTATTTTAGGAGAATTTAGTAAGCATACATATGGTTCTTCTCTACTGAAGGGTAGAGAACGGTAGCTCAGGGGCATAACATCTGCATTTCCAGTGAGATTTGCTTTGGGGCTCGTAAAAATCGCAGGAAATGCAGTATATTTTTTTTACAGTTGAAAATTTTCCTTGCCTCTCCTAGACTCTGGAAAGGGGCTTTAAAATTCTAAAAACAGCCGGGCGTGGTGGCGCACACCTTTAATCCCAGCACTCGGGAGGCAGAGGCAGATGGATCCCTGTGAGTTCAAGGCCAGCCTGGTCTACAAAGGGAGTCCAGGACAGCCAAGGCTACACAGAGAAACCTTGTCTTGAAAAACAAACAAAATCTAAAATGGCAACTTAGCTGGGCATGGTGGTGCACACCTGTAACCCCAGCACTCAGGGAGGCAGAGGCAGGGGAGTCTCTGAGTTTGAGGCCAGCCTGGTCTACAAAGTGAGATTTTTGTCTCAAAAACAAAAAACAAACAAACACAACAACAAAAACTCATCCCCCCAAAAACAAACAAAGAAACAAAACACGGCAGTTTAAGCAAGTGTCCCGCTTAGTGTATTCAGTACGCTGATGGAACTGATGAGGGTCTGGCTTGCATGTTTGTGCACGTGTATCTGGTGCCTGTGGCCCAGAAGGTTCCCTAGGGATGAGAGACATGGACAGCTGTGAGCCGCCAGGCGGGTGCTGAGCACTGAAGCCAGAGCCTCTCCCAAGAGCAGTCAACGCTCTTAAAGAGCTGAGACATACCTCTAGCCCCACACTCACTAAAGTCTTACTTACATTTCGCATGTTTGAGTGTTTTGCAAGTACGTGTACTACATGCATGAAGTGCCCAGAGGCCACGCGGTGGCAACAGGTCACCCGGAACTGGAGTAACAGACCTTGTGAGCCACCTGGTGGGTGGTGGAACCCAACCAAGGTCTGCTACAAAAGAACAGCAAGCGCTCCTAATTGCTGAGTCATCTCTCCATGGTTTCTAGAACTTTTCCAAGTCTTTATAAACACAGACTGCACCTGTGACATGTGCCTTCTAATTGGCCCTCCTAGGCTGGCAAGCAATAACACTGAGCCTGTTCCATGGTTTGATTCACACTCTTCTTTTTAATAGAAGAAAGTGTCCACTGTGGACTAGCGAGATAGAAAAGAGCGGGACATAGGATTAGCGTGTGCCGTCTACCCCTGGGACACAGGATTAGCGTGGGCCGCCGTCTACCCCAGGCCTTAGCAGCCAAGCCATGGGTCTGCACGGTTCTTCCGCATCAAGAAGTTAATCTTCCGAGCCATTTCCATGTTGTAGATCCTTCGGCATGTTTCGTAGCTCTCCCGCTGGCGGCGGCGACAAGGCTTCTCATAGTAGCGTCGTCGCTTTATGACTTCAGTCAGCCCGTCGGTGGTGAGGATTCTGGAGAAAGGCAGGGGATGGCGTTAGCGGCTGTGGCTCATCGCTGCTCTTTTTTTTTTTTTTTTTTAAGTAAGTTATTTATTATTATGCATACAATGTTCTGCTTGCATGTACTCCTGCAAGCCAGAAGAGGGTGCCATATCACATTACAGATGGTTATGAGCCACCATGTGGTTGATGGGAATTGAGCTCAGGACCTTTGGAAGAGCAGGCGACGCTCTTAACCACTGAGCCATCTCTCCAGCCCCTCATTGCTGCTCTTTGCCAGCTTAGCAGTTCTTTACAGCCCAGGAGAGGTCAAGGGACAAAAACAACTTGTGTTTGGAAAATTAGAGTGTGAAGTAGTAATGTAGCACTGAGCCTTTCCTGGGCCCCAGTGAGAAGCCAGGAGGCAAAGTTAGAAATAAGACGCTCTTACTCCTGCGAGCTGATAAGAGTCGGACTCTCAAACTTTGGAATACCACAACACACCTGAAGGATACGACAGCTTCTGGCCTGCAGGTGTACATGCAGGCAGAACACTGTATACATAAGTAAGACATATTTATTTTTAAAGATTTATTTATTATTATATATACAGTGTTCTGCCTGCATGTACACCTGCAGGCCAGAAGAGGGCACCAGATCTCATTATACATGGCTGCGAGCCACCATGTGGTTGCTGGGAGTTGAACTCAGGACCTTTGGATGAGCAGCCAGGGCTCTTAACCTCTGAGCCATCTCTCCAGCCTGGCCCAGTGCTTTACAACCATGGGAGGGAAACTACGTATGGAGCTGGGTGTGGGATGGCGCACACCTTTGCTTCCAGAAACTGGAAAGCAGAGGCAGGTAGCTCTCTTGTGAACTGAAGGCCAACCAGGGCTACATAGAGAGGCCTTGTCTCAAAAAAACAAAAACCAACCCAAGACAAACCCCAAATGGGGCAAACCGTCTGTAATTGAAAAAGAGCTCAGTGGGGTGACTGCTACTTGGCCCTCAGTGAAGAAGGCAGCTCCTTCCTCTTTGTATTTGAGGGCTAATGTGGTGGTCCATCAGCCCAGGATGTGGGAGGCTGATGTGGTGGTCCATCAGCCCAGGATGTGGGAGGCTGATGTGATGGTCCATCAGCCCAGGATGGGGGAGGCTGATGCACACTTCAGATCAGCCTTGGCAATTTACATCATGTTTGTTGTTTGTTTAAAAAAACTAAATAAAAGCGGCATAGCTCAGTGGTTGAGCACTTGCCTCATAAGTATGGGCCCAGGTTTAGAGAAAAAAAATTGATAAAATTAAAGTCTGAGCAATGCAGGGCGGTGGTGGTGCACACCTTTAATACCAGCACTCTGGAGGCAGGGGCAGGCGGATCTCTGTGAGTTCGATGCCAGCTTGGTCTACAGAGCTAGCTCCCGAACAGCCCAGACTACACAGAGAAACTCTGTCTTGAAAAACCAAAAAATAGGGGCTAGAGAGATGGCTCAGAGGTTAAAGAGCCCTGGCTGCTCTTCCAGAGGTCCTGAGTTCAAATCCCAGCAACCACATGGTGGCTCACAAGCGTCTATAATGAGATCTGGTGCCCTCTTCTGGCCTGCAGGTGTTACATGCTGGCAGAGCACTGTATAATAAATAAATAAATAAATAAATAGATCTTTTTAAAAAAAAAGAGAGAGAGAGAGAAACCAAAAAATAGGGCCAGACATGGTGGCGCATGGTGGAAGGCAGAGGCAGGCGCAGCTCTGAGTGCGAGACCAGCCTGATTGGCAACAGTGGGTTCCAGGCTAGCCAGGACTGTACAGTGAGACCCTGTCTCTAACAACCAAACAAAAAAGAAAAATTAAATTGAAAGCACAGATTAGGCTAGGAAAGAGTGAAGCTGACACAGGGTCTGAGCTCCTAGAAGCCATGTAAAAAGGCTGGGTGTGCTGGCAGCACGCGTCATCCCAGCGCTGGGGAGGGAGACAGAGCCCGGCAGCACAGCCTACTAAGACAGACCTTGTTTTAAACAAGCAACAGAAAATGGGTGGCAGTGCCTGAGGAAGGCCAGCTGATGTGTCTTCTGGCCTCTAAACCCACATGCGTGAGCACGCACATGAGTAATGCACACGCACCCTACAATTAATGCCTTCAACCTCACCCCTAGCAGGCAAGGATGCGGGTCAGGCTTTGTAGCAGAACTCCAGAAGTATGGGCTGGGCGTGGCTCGGCTGGTGGAGTCGTCCCCGGCTTGATCTGCAGTACCACACAGTGTGGTGTTGCACACCCGTAGTGCCAGTGAGAGGTAGACGCAGGAGTTAAAAGGTCATACATGGCCAGCGTAGGATACATGAGACCCTGTCTTAAAAAAACAAAAAAAAAAGCCCTAAAACCAACCAAATAAACAAACCCAAAATAATCCGAGAACTACACCCCAGCTAAACAACTGATGGTGCTGAGGGCATAGCTTACAAGCAAGGGCCCTGGGCCTAGTTCCTAGATCCGGGGGTGAGGCTGGGGGTGGGGAGGCCAGTTAAAGCTGAGGATGTAGCTCAGGGGTGGCACTTTGGGGAAGGTGTTGCTAGTGTCATGTCTGTTTACAAAGTTAGTCCAAGGACCAGCAGACGATGAGCTTAGTGTAAACAGAGCAGCGTGGAGTTCTGGTGCCTGGCAACCTTACGTGAAGGAGAAACCAGCTGCCAGTTTTAGTAAAATTCAACTGATTATGTAAAAGGAGCCAGGCTGCTCACAAGGGGAACCTGGGGGCGGCAGACTCACATGTCAGGGTAGCCAGCCTACGTCAGCCGCTGTGTACGAGGACTGGGTGAGCCCAGGACGGCCCTTCAGGAGTGAAAGGGGTCAGCCGGCATGTTTCCAGTGTGCTTGTCTTTCCTGGTTTGGGGGCCAGCCAATCACACAAGGCTTCCTAGCAACCCCCACTCTCCATATCCTCATTCCAGGGCTCCGGGGAGGGCCCCTGGTTACATAACAGGCATTCTGCGGCAGTCTCCCAGGGCAGACACACTGGCTTTTCCTTTGAAAGGCTCCCTTCTGGGCCCTGAGCACTGTGAAGGTCCAACCTTCTCTCTCCTACTTGCACTGCTACAGTGATCCGATCACAGAACAAGCAACTTAGTTTAACCACTGCCATCTGAAGCTGAGAGAGACGAGAGAAGGCAGGTTGAGACAGGTGTGTAGGAGCGACCCAAGGGGAAGGCAGGCGGTAGGGACCAGCCGAGGGAAGGAGGTGCGAAGTCAGGGCAGACTGCGCTTAGCCAGCGCTGTATCTGCGCGAGCTCACAAGCTCTCGCCTAGGAAAGTTCCCCACGGGCAAAGGATGTGTCCACTCCCCACGCCAGCCAGCACCTTAGGCGAAGACACAATTTATAAATCATTTCCATACTAATCCAAGATTTTTCTTTAAAAAATGAACAGAAATGCAGCGTTTTTTTTCTTCCTTGCAAATTATCTTTTTATACTAAAACAATGTAGCCTTTGTTTTTGAGAATCTGCTATTTTTTAAATGCAGCTTTCTGAAGTATGACTTTAAACACATTCCCTACACTGGTTCCCAAGCCAGTTTTGAGTTCACGAGGAAGATTAAATCTCAGGTTCTGAGCGCAGGGGCCTGATTTTCCTCACTCACTCTCTAAACATCTCTTCTGTTTAAACAAGTCTTCTTGGGTGAGCCTGTTAGCCACTTTATTGGGTTCCTATATTTACCACCTTCTCCAACTCCCAACACTGGGTAGGAGAGAAAGGAGGTTAGAGGTGGGAGGGAGTGTAGAGCTCTGTAGGCCACTTCCAGCTGATGGGGTGTCAGGTGCCTTGGGGCCAGTTTGACCTTCACTACCAGAATATTCCATTTCCTTGTCTCTTCGCACAGGACTAGTTGACAAATTCCAACTAGCCAAGAGCAACAGCAAAAACAGCCATAAGTACCGCAGCCTCTCTTCAGAGCTCCCTGGCCTCTCTCTGGGCTCTGATATTTATCACTTCTGAAAAGTCCTCAGAATCCCAAATGTCACACACCTGCGGAAACTATCTGCAGCTAGCACAGCCACACTCCTGCATGAGAGCGCGAGGCAAGTAGACAGTCTGAAGCAGCTCCATAGTCCACGCCTGGATTAAAACAAAAAATGGGCCGGGCCGGGCGTGGTGGCGCACGCCTATAATCCCAGCACTCGGGAGGCAGAGGCAGGTGGATCGCTGTGAGTTCGAGGCCAGCCTGGTCTACAAAGTGAGTCCAGGACAGCCAAGGCTACACAGAGAAACCCTGTCTCGAAAAACAAAAAAGCAAAAACAAAAAAAAAAAAAGGCGGGGGGGGGGGGGGCGGGTGTGGTGGCGCACGCCTTTAATCTCAGTACTCGGGAGGCAGAGGCAGGGGGATTGCTGTGAGCGCGAGGCTAGCCTGGTCTACAAAGTGAGTCCAGGACAGCCAAGGCTACACAGAGAGACCCTGTCTCAAAAAACCAAAACAACAACAACCAGAGCAAAACAATACACACAAGAGCCACACAGACCAACGGCTCGCTAGCTAGCTACAGGTGCACTTCTCTTCCAGCGCCCAGTCAGTGCCCCACAGCTTCCTGAACTCCAGCTCCAGGGCCCCAGGGCTTCTGGCCTCCAGTACCTGCACTCATGTGCACACACCCCACATGCATACACATAATTAAAAATAAAAAGAAATGTTAAATGAGACATGCCAGCTTAGGGAAGCCTAAAAGAACTAGAATGGGTCAGCTTCACCAGGGCTGCTCACTCTCCCACAGGCTGGCAGTCAGCTGCCGATCCACAGGGCCCTCCTCTCCTGCTGTCATGTTGTTAAGTGCATGCCTGCTTGTTTGGGTCACATGTGGGCACTGCAGATGGCAGCTGGGAGAGAGCGGCAGATCCCTGACAGCAGCGGTTGGTGCTGGGAACTGAACTTGGACTGCCTGAGAGAGTAGCAAGCGCTCCTTACCACCGGGCCATGTGTCCAGCCCCTCGCCGAGTACTCCTGCATGCGCTAACTCTTCTTGGAATCTGCGGTGCCCTCTCCATTTGACTTGTTTCTCCCAGAGCCCAGTTAGACTTCATCTCCTCTAGCCAGGAGCGGAAGTGGTGGGGGACATATAATCTCACCATCTGGGAGATGGAGGCAGGAGGATAATCAGGAGTCAAGGCTATCCTTGGCTACACTGCCTAGGCCAGCCTGAGCTACATGAGATGGACAAAACCACAAAGGAGTTACTCGTCTCCAGTGGCTTTATTCTGCAGAAACGGTCTCAGCTGATTCTCATGCGCTATGCCTCCGCTTCTGGCTCCTCGTTTCCCTTCCAGCTTTTTTTTTCTTTTTTTTTGGTTTTCGAGACAGGGTTTCTCTGTGTAGCCTTGGCTGTCCTGGACTCTCTTTGTAGACCAGGCTGGCCTTGAACTCACAGCGATCCCCCTGCCTCTGCCTCCCGCTGGGATTAAAGGCGTGTGCCACCACGCCCGGCCCTTTTTTTCTTCTTTGATGTGGGAGGGGCCAACTGAGAGAGTCCAGTCAGCACTGTCCACAGTGCTCTCAGGGTCCTCCTGCCTCCACCTCCCAGGCACCAAGATTACAGACGTGCACAAGCAGGTTTTAACGGGTTCTTCTCAAAACCCTGGCTAGAACTCGGGGTCCTCATTAAGAATAACGTCTGCAGGCCGGGCATGGTGGCGCACGCCTTCAATCCCAGCACTCGGGAGGCAGAGGCAGGCGGATCGCTGTGAGTTCGAGGCCAACCTGGTCTACAAAGTGAGTCCAGGATGGCCAAGGCTACACAGAGAAACCCTGTCTCGAAAAACCAAAAAAAAAAAAAAAAAAAGAATAACGTCTGCTTGCTGGATGAAGCGAATAACTGAGGGGCCGGGAAGTGTCCAGAGCCTAAACAACAAATGGCTGACACCAGTGTGCCAACAGTTTCTGAGGTGGGAGGTTGGGTGGGGGTAACCTTACATTGTGCACAGATGGTCTAGGCGAGGCTCTGGTTCTTTTTACCTGTTCAGGGTCCTGTATGCACCTTCCACGTTCCCCTCCTGAACCATCACTGTCCTGGCAATGAACTTCAGGTGTTTAGCCATGGCCTTATATTCAAATCTTCATTCCTCAAGACCTATAGACCGGACAAGGAGTGTGCAAGCCAGAGAACCAATATAAGAAAACAAAGTCAAGGGCTGGAGAGATGGCTCAGGGGTTAAGAGCACTGTCTGCTCTTCCAAAGGTCCTGAGTTCAATTCCCAGCAGCCACGTGGTGGCTCACAGCCATCTGTAATGCGATCTATAGGTGCTCTCCTGTCATGCAGGTGTACATGCAAGCTGAACACTGTGTACACAGTAAACAAACAAGTCTTTAAAAAAAGAAAAAGAAGAAGAAAGAAAACGAAGTTGAGCGGAGTCCCACATTGCCGTGGGTAGTTTTAGTCAATCTAGAAACTGGCGCTCTCAGGAGCCACGGCACCTGGCAGGGGGGAGTCTTCATATTTTAGAAAGTACATGTAGCTTTGGAGAGATGGCTCAGCAGTTAAGAGGATCCAGGGTTTATTCCCAGCAACCATCGGGCGGCTCACAGCGTCTGTAACTCCAGGCCCAGGCCCTCTTCCGGCCTCTGTGATGCACAGGCATATACATGCAAGCAAAGCACTCATACACATAAAATATTAAATAACTTTTTAAAAGTTTGATTTATTAACTTATTTATTTATTATGTATTATGTATACAACATTCTGCTTACATGTGTGCCTGCCCGCCAGGCTGGCCTCGAACTCACAGAGATCAACCTGCCTCCGCCTCCCGAGTGCAGAAGAAGAAAAAGTACAAGCGAATTGTCATCAGCGTTTCTCTCACCGCGCGGCAGTGTGGCTCAGCAAATAAAAGCACTTGCCGCCGCCAAGCCTGACGACCTAGGGTCGAGCCGCACTCCTGCAAGCTGTGCTGGGACTTTCATCCCCCTAATCCCCTGCCGCATCAAAAAGTAGATAAACAGCCCGCGATGGCGGCGCCCGCCTTTAATCCAGCACTTGGAGACTGAGAGGCAGGCTGATCTCTGTGAGTTCGAGGCCAGCCTGGTCTACAGCCAGGGACAGTGAAACCCTGACTAGAAAAACTAAACGAAAAATAAAATAATAGTCCTTGCGAGTTGGCAAGGACTATTCGTCCGTCACCGGGGCCAGGCTGCCACGCGGACTCCTGCCCTCTCGCCCCACGCGCGAAGCACTTCAGAGCCCGACAAGCTGCGTCCTCCTTACCTTGGGCCTCAGCACTCGGACTCCCCGACGCTCCGGACCGGAAGCGGAAGCTACGGAATCCCGCGGGAGGAAGCCGGAAGTCGGGCGCAGACGTCTGCGGAGCGGTTCCTCCAGCCTTGTCTTTGTAAAAAGTTCGCTTCTGGGCGCCCGCGCTGGACTCCACGGCGTCCTCGCCTTCCTGTGTCCGAGGGTCTGCGGGAAGGTCAGCCCGATCCGTGGCTATAATCCTATCAAACCTTGACTAGGTCTGAGCGATTTCGTTGTGGATGGGAAAGGTCCTGAGAATATTTTCTAACTAAAAAGCACCTTCAATCTTCCTAAAAGTTAAGAAACGAACAACAACAAAAACCCATCGCATCATCTGCCTAAGCCATTTTACTAAATAAAGTAGAATCATTAAACACAGATATGGAAAACACTTGCAGGATTTAAAAATCATTGTGTTTTGTTTTCCTTTAAATGCCAACGTTGCCATTTGTTGCCTAGTAAGAGCTGGTAGAAATCTCTCTCTCCCTCCCTCCCTCTCTCTCTCTCTCTCTCTCTCTCTCCCTCTCTCTCTCTCTCTCTCTCTCTCTCTCTCTCTCTCATTTCTTCTTCACTGTCTTGACAACCTTATGTGTATGCTACACCCACATATCCATGTATGGTTATATGGGTTTAGAAATAACGAATAGGCTGGGCGAGGTGGCGCACACCTTTAATCCCAACAATCGGGAAGCAGAAGCAGGCGGATCTCTGAGTTCGACGCCAGCCTGGTCTACAAAGCAAGTCTAGGACAGCCAAGGCTACACAGAGAAACCCTGTCTCGAAAAACGAAAAAAAAAAAAAAATTAGAAATAACGAATACTGAAAAACCTACCCACAATACACACAAGTGCATCCTCACCTGTTCTTTCTTTAAAAGATTTGTTTTTATTTCATGTGTTGCGCGCGTGCGCACACGTGTGTGCGTGCGTGCGTACGCGCGCGCAGCCATGTGGAGGCTAGGCACCGAACCCGGGCCCTCTAAAGAAGAATGAACGTTCTTTACCACTGAGCCACCTACCCAGCACGTCATCAGTTAGTAAGTGCTCCCACAGAGCTTAAGCCTGCCTTGTCCTAAGCCAAATCCAAAGTTCCAAACCGGAGCTAGGCTGGAACACCACTGCGCTGCCTGTCCGTCTGCCAGACACTGTTGACACTGTTCCAGTGTCTCTTGCACTGCTGAAAGACAGTACGTAGACACAAGCTTACACTGGCTAGCATATAATAAGTGAGAAATTAATTATACAGACAGCAGCAATACATGGGAGAAAGGAATTCTATGTTCCCTTCAGATTCTCACAGTCATCAGGTGTGAGACTCTGAACGAGTTAATCAATCTAGGAGTCTGCACTTTGTGTATAAATAAAAATATTGGGATACTACCATGTTTGTTTGTTGATTGTGTACAGCTATTATGGGTTATAGTGGCAGACTTCAGTGGAAGCAATGGGGATCTATGACCTACACCTATTTATGATCTGGGTCTTGTCTGCCATGGACTCTCAAATCTCAAGGTTCCTCTGTTCTCCTATGGAAGCAAACAGAGCCTGGACTAGCCCAGAACCCAGGTGTGTGTGTGTGTGTGTGTGTGTGTAATTCCAGAAGAAGAGGGCATCAGATCCCTCAGAGCCAGTAGGTGTTTGTGGGTGCCCTGCCTGGCTTATTGGTGCTTTCTTGGACCCTAACTCTCATCCGTGTGATTGGACGACAACCGTCCTTTTTTTAAGACACTTATTTATTATGCATATGAGTATGCTGTGTTCATGCACACCAGCAGAGGGCGCCAGATCTCATTACAGACGGCTGTGAGTCATGCACACCAGCAGAGGGCGCCAGATCTCATTACAGACGGCTGTGTTCCTGCACACCAGCAGAGGGCATCTGATCACAGCACAGACGGCTGTGAGCCCCCATGGCGTTGCTGGGAACTGAACTCAGGACCTCAGGAAGAGCAGCCAGTGCTCCTAACCACTGAGCCATCTCTCCAGCCCACGGCAACTGTTCTTAACTACCTAGCTGCCTCTCCAGTGTTACGCACATGCTTTTTAAAATAGTAGGGTCTAGGCTGGTCGCGATGAAGATCAACTTCTGATCCTCCTGCCTCAGCTCCGGAGTGCAAAGGTCACAGGCCTCTGTACCCATGGCTTTGTGCTCACATAGCCAGCACTGTGTGGAACTACTTCCCCGGCCTTACATACTGATATTTTAATAAACTTTTAATTAATTAAAAATACTTAGGCTTATTTTATGTGTAGGAGTGCTTTGCCTGCGTGCCTGGTGTCAAGAAGATCAGAAGAGGGCACCAAATACCCTGAAGCTCTAATTACAAAGGGTTGTGAGCCACCATGTGGATGCTGGAAACTGCACCTTGACCCTCTGCAGGAGTAATTAGTAATTAATTGCTAAGCCATCTCTCTAGCTTCAATAATTACAAAAAAAAAAAAAACCAGCAAAAATGTGTGTGTGTGTGTGTGTGTGTGTGTGTGTGTGTGTGTGTGTGTGTGTGTGTGTGTGCGCACGCGCGCACGCCTGCATACTATAACCTTAGTGTTATAGTCCTCTAGTTAAGCCGTTGTATTAACAGCAGAGGTGCAGACAAAAGCCAAAAGCAACCAGAAAGCAGGTCCAATGAGACGCAGTCCGCCAGCAGGAGGCAGGGCCAGCGAGCACAAAGCGTGCCTCCATGTGCAGAGGTCAGAGGACAACTTGTGGGAATTGGGTCTCCCCTTCCATCATATGGAATCCGGGTGTGCAGCTTGGGAAGGCTGGCCTGCAAGAGCCCTCATCTGCTGAGCCGTGTTGCCAGCTCCTTCAGGAGTTTTTGTATCCGCAGCACATAACTAAAACTCCCCATCAGAAATGCATACATCCAGTGTGCCTTCTAAGGGCAGATGTTACAATAGGAAGTGAAGATTTAGCATTTATTCAATTTGGGGAAATAATAAAAGGCAATAAAAATGCAAAATTGGAGTTGGAGAGATGGCTCAGAGGTTAAGAGAATTGGCTGCTTTTCCCAAGGTCCTGAGTTCAATTCCCAGCAACCACATGGTGGCTCACAACCATCTATAATGAGATCTGGTGCCCTCTTCTGGCACACAAGCATACATGCAGGCACAACACTGTATACATAAAAAAATAAAGAAAAAATATCTTTGGGAAAAAAATTGGATGCTGGGCGTGGTGCTCATGCCTATAATCCCAGCACTCGGGAGGCAGAGGCAGGTGGATCGCTGTGAGTTCAAGGCCAGCCTGGTCTACAAAGCGAGTTCAGGACACCAAGGTTACACAGAGAAACCCTGTCTCAAAAAAACAAAACAAAACAAAACCTGGAGCTCTAGAGATGGCTCAGAGCTTAAGAGAACTGGCTGCCCTTCCTAAGCTCCCGAGTTCAATTCCCAGCAACTGCATAAAGGCTCACAGCCATCTGGGGTGAGATCTGGCGCCCTCTTCTGGGCCGTAGATGTTATATGCAGGCAGAGCACTGTATACATAATAAATGAATAAATCTTTTTAACATAGTTGAATCTCTGTAGAGAGAAGCCAAGACTAGCACCTCAGAGAACACCCACGCTCTGGGGGAGGTGGAACCCGGGGCCATTAAGAAACTAGGAGGTGCTGCCAGGTGGGTCAGAGGAGAGTTGGGACTGTGTGAAGTCACAAGATCTGAGGTAGGCAGGTTTCAGAGCGATAGGGCACGCAGCCTCGGGAAGCTGGGAGGCGAACGGGGACGCGCATTAGTGCTGTTTTTGCGGGCTCATTAGTTACTTTGGAAGGTGCAGCAAAAATGAGAAAGGGGTAAGCTGGGCTGCAGACAGTTACGCACGCTGGTAACAAGGTTCAAGAAAAAGCCTTTGGAGGAATTGTGGAGCATGCTGGGCATGGATCACTTGCCCAGCACGCTTGGGAACCAAAGCTCTGTCCCTAGTCCTGAGTGGGAGGGAGGACAGAGGAGAACTAGAGAGCGGCCCATGCAGCATTTACAGTAAGCCGATAACTGATGACGCAGGGGGAGTAATTATTATGGGTAGCAAATACAAGTTACAAAAGTTTCATAAATAAAAGTCAATCCAAAGCGCTGGAGAGGCACCTGCTGTTCCTGCGGAGGACCTGAGTTTCGTCCCCAGCACCTACACGGTGGCCCCACAGACATCTGTAACTCCAGTTCCAGGGGGTCCCGTGCTCTCTTCCAGCCTCCTTGGCTGTCAGGCGCCCAAGTGGCGCGCGCGCGCGCGCACACACACACACACACACACACACACACACACACACACACACATATATGCATGCAAGTGGTCGTACACATAAAATAAAATCTTAAAAAATAAAATGAGAAGCCAGGCGCACTGTGCGCGCCTTTAATCCCAAAACTCAGGAGGCAGAGGCTGGTGCATCTCTGTGAGTTCAAGGCCAACCTGGTCTACAAAGCAAGTCCAGGACAGCCAAGGCTACACACAGAGAAACCCTGTCTCAAAAATACAAAAACAAACAAAAAACTTAATTATGTATATAATGTATATACCATTATATCCATCAAAATCGGGATTGGAGCTAAGAGTGGTATTTCACACATATAATTCCTGGGGTGCCCAGGATCACCTTGATTTCCAGGTCAGTCCGACCTACACAAATAATGGCTTGCCTCAGAGAGGAGGCCCTACTTTCTGAAATAAAGGGAGGTGACTTATTTACCAGTGTGCGGGCTTTAGGAATGGGAGAAGGCTGTCTGAGCAGATAGGCAGCAGTAAGGAAGATGATGGGGTTATCTGATGCCCCGGGAAGGCTGAGGATGAGAGAGGAAATAGTCTTGGTAGAAACTAGGACAAATGAGAGAGAAATCCACAGAAGGGTGGAGACTTCAGTCAGCAACACCTGAGCTGCTTTCCTTAGCTGAGCAGGGATACAGCCCAGAGCCTGGGTACCACCCCCACCCCATGCTGACCTAGGCAACTCTGGGGCAGAGCACATCCTCTTCAGAACTTGCACCCCAGTGGCTGTTTTGGCTTTCCCTCTTCTGGAGGCAGCAGGAGGTCACATACGCATTTACCCCCAAGCACCAACAGCTCCATCAAAGCTGCTGCGCCAAAGCAGAAGAACCTGCTTGTCTGGCCAGCTGGAAGATTCCACAAGGAGACAGGCACAGGGAGAGATACCAAAGCCACTTCAGATCTGAACCTGTAAATGCCTCGAGGACATTCCCTGGGAAGGCAGAGCCAGTGCCCCTCCACAGGCTTGTGTGCTCCCATCCAGAGAAGACTGTGTTCACAGACAGGGCTGTCCTAGCTTGCTCAGTGGGTAAGATTTATGGTGTGCTTGAGGCTCAAAGTTTTCAATTTACAACAGTCAGAAAAGTGTTTAGGTAAAAAAATAAAAATAAAAAAATATGCCTTTAATCAGAAAGGATTTATTGTTCCTCAACACAAATACATTAAAAGTTAAAAAAAATACACATAAACATATATTTATACAAACTGGGACTCAGGGGACAGTTGAAAGCCTGGGTTAAGAGCTAAGGATCGGGCGCAACTGGAGAGTGACTGATCATCTGGGGCTCCATGTGTCCTCTAGTCTTCTCTCTGCCTGTGACAGGTACAACACAGGGACAGAGGGACCGACTCCAGTCAGATGGTAGCATTACTGGCAAACTGTGGCAACGAGGCGCCTCTCGCGACACTTTCTTCAGATCACCAGGGATGACAGGAGACAGTGTAGATGTTGGTGGGACTGGAGTGCCTGGGGCAGAGTGGGTGAAGGGCTGTCCTCCTTTCTGGAGGACAAGGATGACACCGATGCTGGCTCCTGTGGGGCTGTGGCTGTCGGAGGTGGCGGCGGAGCCTGTGGAACTGAGGGGAGGGTTGCTGACTGGAGTGCTATGAATCCAGGTGAGGTTCACGGCCGGCCATTCTGTGAGATGCCAAGATGCCTTCGGTTTCAAAACTAAATGTCCCAGCTGGGTCTGGCCCATCTTCTCCACGAGAGGACAAGAAACAGGCAAGTCGCTGTGGGAGCTTGGGATGTGCTGGAGGGTAAGTAAAGAGCAAGAAGAGTTAGCAGAGCTTACAGACGCGCTCCACTTAGCTCAGACCTTTGCTTTCCTTGAGAACTCACGGTCCAGTGCAAACACACGCTATTTTGTGCAACAGGTGTGTTCTTGCCAGGTGATGATTAAATAAAAATTTCAGCAATCAAGTAATGCTTCCATGTATTCAACACGCAGTGGGAGGCGACTCCCTGTGACAGACCATCGTGTCAGGCCACCAACTACAGGTACAGGAAAACAGCCCTACAGCTCTCACTACTTATACAATGATTCCTGTTCAACTTTTAAAGTATTTTTTGTGGTATTAAGAGAATCAAACCCAGGGCCTGCTCTGTGGCAGGAACGCACTCTTATAACCCACATCCCAACCAAAGAAGTTTAAGTGAAATTTAATTTCTGTGTTGAAAGTTCTCATTTTCCATGTTCGGTTCTTTTATGAGGCATAACCCTTATTACTTAATTTTTCAATCAGTTATTTTTCACATCATTAAAAACTACAGCTGATTTAGCTGGGCAGTACTGGTGCACACTTTCAATCTGAGCGCTTGGGAGGCAGGGGCAGATGGATCGGAGTTCAAGGCTAGCCTGGTCTACAGAGTGAGCTTCAGGTTAACCACCACACAGGGAAACCCTGTTTCAAAAACAAAGGGGGAGAGGGAGAGAGACAGACAGACAGACAGACCGACCCATTATAGACACATAAGGCTTGATTAAAGATATTCTGACAGGAGTCAAAAGACCGAGAGGGGGCCAGGCAGTGGTGGAAACACCTTTAATCCCAGCACTTGGGAGGCTGAGGCAGGTGGATCTCTGTGAGTTCAAGGCCAACCTGGTCTACAGAGTGAGTCCAGGACAGCCAAGGCTACACAGAGAAACCCTGTCTCAAAAAAAAAAAAAGGGGGGGGGAGGGAAGGGTTTGGAGGGGCACAAGGAAGACAGGGTCTGTAGAGGGAAAACAAAAAACAACAAAAAAAAAAAACTGAGGCATCTTCCTTTGTGAGTCACTTGGCCTGATCTGTGTAGAAAGCAGGTAGGCTTCAACAGGAGGGGCACGGTTAAATTTCGTGGGACCGCCCCCTGCCCCCCAACAAAATGAAGCAACATCTAGGGTAAGTCTAAAAACCACAGGATTGCAGTTAGGCATTCTCTACCCTGAAGGGAAAAACAAAACAAACAAACAAACAACTTCAGGTCAATGGAGGGGAACATGCCTCCTGCAAAGTCCACGCCCTGACTGTCCATTCTCCCGTCCTGCTCCCTCGGATTTTAGGCTCTTACCTTGTGTGGCTGATGGCCGCCACTTCCTAAGGATGTCTTCTGCGCAGCTATATGAGGAAACCAAGTCTTTAACATCCCTTCCACTTGCAGCAAGGTCCCTAGATAACGCTCCCTGGGGGGAGGGGCAAAAAAGGATATTTTAGAAGTCATTAAGTATGAAAAAAGAACCCAGGGGGAGTTGCCCGGGCCTCCTCCTTCAGTAAGATACTGAGGAGAGGGGAAAGGAGCCGAGAGATTTACCCCATCCGAGGCTTCCGTAGAACACCTACTATGCGCTGGATCCGGTCCATGGCCACGCTCTGTTGGAAGCTACTTAACCCTGGGATGAAAGAGAGGGAGTGATGAGAGGGCGTGTGGGGTGTGGGTCAGCAGTAGAGAGCTTGTCTGGGGCACGCAAGGTCTGAGAGAAAAAGCAGAGGTGGGGACTGAGGCAGAGGTAGAGGGGGTTCAAATGGACTCACATGAGGAAGTTACAGATGAAAAAGGGGAACGGCCCACGTCCCAAGGAGATATTTATATCCCTCCCCCCAGAAATCTAATCAATCAGGTTATTACCTCTGTCAAAGCGACCCATTTTTAGTCCATTCAGCAGGTCTGTGAGGGGCCGTATGAACCCTTGGAGTTCTTCACACTGGAGAAAAACAGCGCAAAGACTGTGGGACCTGGCAGCGTTTTTTTTTTTTCCTCTGCTTTGCTGCTCTCGCAGCCAATAGCATCCTTTTAGGCCCCTTATCAGCTAGGTAGGTATTTGGCACGGCACTGCTATCTCCTCTGCTTTCTCTTACCTTTTGAGCAAAGAGCAGGTCGCCCTCTGTGGTACAAGCCCGGGTGTCTGGACTGGGCTCCACTTCACAGTCTCTTGCTCTCTTGACTCCTGATCCTCGCTGTTCCGGATGAAACGCCGTGTGTTGGTTACTAGAAACTCTGGGTCGATGTCTGCAGCGGATAGGGCCTGGACTGGGCCGGGAACCTCCCCTCCGCTGGACAGCATCCGACTTGAGCCCATGGGCGTCCCTGCCCTCCCTCTCCTTATCAGAGGGAAAGCTAAAATCACTGTTCACAGGGGACGTGGAGAATGACGGGGAGAGAGAGGAAGAGGAGTAAGAAGAAACGCTAGACGGAGAATCCATAGGTCCGGGCACAGGGGCTGAAGAGCAGACCGGAACCTGCAACTGCAAAGCAAAGCGAGGGAGTTTGAAATCAGAGTTGAAGGATTAGGAAAGCGACTGGGGCGTCCTCAACAGGGCAACGCGTTTTTCCCCCCCATTCTGAATAGAAACAAGGAGGGAGAAGAAAAAAAAAAACCTTGCTTTTCCACCCTCATTCAAAATCCAGATCGCCAGCCCACGCAGAGCTCTTGACCCAACACAGCCTTTCTTCCTCTTGGGTTCGGGGTGAATGCCCGACTTTACACCTTCCCCTCCGCCCGCCGCTCTAGGCTGTTCCCTGACAGACCTCCCAGTGAGCTTATCGACCTAAAAAACAAAAAACAAATACCACCACCCGCTAGCAGCGGACCTGCGCATCAGAACCCACCTAAGGTCCCCGCGGGTACCACCCCCATAGACAACCTTCTCCCCAGCCTCCGCATCCCTCACCATCCATCAGTGCGCACTGCGCCGGGTCAGTCTGTGGTCGCCGGTGATGCAATACCTCCCAGCACCGGGATCCGCAGCCTCACACGCCCAGGCTCCCGTCTGCTTACCTGGGTCCCTCGGCTCAGCCCGGGATGCGTCTCCCAGCTCCCTTCCCCTGCCGGTGCGGGGTCTTAGCCGACCCACCTCCGCCTCCCTCCGTGGGTCCCGCCCCTTCCCACCTCCTCCTCCTCCCGGACACGTGCGGCGCTGCACGTGCCTCCCCCTTCCCACCCCTGCGTACACACACCTCGTGCTCTCATTGGGCAGCTTGCCGGCAACACGTGACGCCGGACCCGGACGCTCGCAGCCCATTCGCTAAGCGCGCAAGGGGGGGGGGCTCGGCCAATAGGGAGGCAGCCGAGTGGTGATTGGCTGGAAGGGGAGCAGTCGCTGCTCCGCCCGTACATGCGGCTCCTCCGGTGATTTAAAAAAAAAAAAAAAAAAAAAGTGAAAATGATGGAAGGGGCGGAAAAGGGTGGAGCTCGTAGCCTTAAATATAGGACGGGCGCTGCGCGGCTGGTGTGTGCAGGGAGCGAGGGCCGGGCCACGGGGGCGGTGCCTCGGGACGTGGGGTGGGAGGGAGGGTCCCCCTCTCCCACGCGCCTCCGCGCACGGGCGCAGCACGTGGGAGCCCTCAGCAGCTCGTGTCCGCAACGTGTGTGACCACGGCCGTGTGACGCCGCCGGGCACCCGTCCCCTCCGTCGGCGGCTCGCCCTCGTGACTCCCGTCCTCGCCTCTCCGTCCTCCCCACCCCCAAGCCGGGTGCCTCCTGCCCTGCTGGGCGAGCGAGGAGGGTGGGGACGGCGGCCGGAACACCGCGTCCTCTCCTCTCCCGGGGCTCCCGCCGCGCGCCTTCTCCTGCCGGTTCTTACGTAACGCGCCGTGCACGTTCCCGGGTCGGATGCCGGCCCCGTCCGGGCTTCAGAGGTCAGGACCGAACTCGTCCCTGACTTTTCTGCTCCCCCCTCCCTTACCCACCCCCCAATCCCTTCGGACCCTTCACTCAGAATTCTCTGATTGTCAACACAGGGAGCGGAGTAGATCCCCCCCCACCCCGACCCTCAGGGTTATGGCTTTCTCTCTGGCTTCAGTGTGTTTGTTCCTTTAGGAAGGAAGAGTGAGTAGAGAGTTTAAGAGAGTCGCCAACAGACGTTTACACCCGTTGCAACATGTCAAAGTTGAAGGAAACAATG
Source organism: Acomys russatus (assembly GCF_903995435.1). Lineage (NCBI taxonomy): Eukaryota > Metazoa > Chordata > Mammalia > Rodentia > Muridae > Acomys > Acomys russatus. Next base: position 66,574,058 of record NC_067151.1, read on the forward strand.
CAAAGAGGATTTTGTAGACTGAAGATAACAGAGGGATCGCGAGGGGGCGCTCTAGTTCCGATTAGGGTCGGATTCCACCGCGCCCACCCCTCCATCCGCATAATGTTACTGAAAGAAAAGTTGGACAGGGATATATATATAAGTCATAGTTTGGAGAATGCGTGATTATTTTAAATAAATTCTAATACTTATTACATGTAGTATCAATGTGGTTATTTAAATTTAAAAAAAAAAGAAAGAAAAAGGATTTTAAATTAAGTCTCAGCACTCTTTCCCCAAACACACACAATTCCTTCTAGTTGATTGATAACTAATTCAACAGTCAAGTTTCTCTGTGTAGCCCAGGCTGCCCTGGAACTCACTTTACAGACCAGGCTGGCCTCGAACTCAGAGCAGCCCCTACACACCACCTCCACCCCCGAGTGCTCCGATTAAAGCCATGGGCCACCTCCCCTGGCTTCTAATTCTCTTTCTGATCTGCCCTCCATGCCTCCAAGTCTTGGTGTGTGTGTCAGTGTTGATTTTAGAAAAGACTCTTGTTAAGAAGTAGACAAAAGTAATGCTTTATTTTTCATCCAAATTCTTGCCAGACTCTAGTCCGAGGAATCACAGCAGCCTTCTCTCACCTGGGGATGTGGGGAGAATAAAAAACAGGATCAGGGTGGCTGGCTCAGTGTCAGAGGACACCCTGCTTTTACGTAAGAGCTAAGTTCAGTTCCCAGCACTAGTGCCAGGTGGGTCGCAAACCCCCGGAGCCTCTGGCCTCCCAAGCACCCAGACTCCTGTGAACATACACCTCCCTGCACATACGCATAATTAAAGACAGTAAATACAACAAGAGCAGGAAGCCAAGGAGTCACCTTGCTCCCAGCTATCTCTAGGCGAACTCCACAGACTTCACGTTCTAAGGAGGATTTCTCCATTCTATTTGTTGAGGAAGATGTGCCCCTTCATGCCTCCTTCCTCCTCCTCTGAACTTTGCCTCTCACCTCTACAGGGCTGTAGGACACACCCATTTTGACCTCTGGCACCTGCTATAACTTCAAACCTGGCCAGAATGTAACCGGCTCTGATTTTTCCAGGCTTGTGAGGAGTCTGGAAAAGCCTTCTCCATCCAGCCTGCCTCTCTCCTAGGAAGTCTTGAAAGCCTCCCCAGATACCACCCCCCCAAAAAAATGACATTACAAATGTCTTTGTTTCAACATCTTCCACATTTCTTCAAGATCAGATAATTAGATATTTCTAAGTTTGATCCTGCTTCCTTAAGCATATGAGAACTACCCAGGTAAGAGCTAGAGAGATGGCTCAGCAGTTAAGAGAGCTAGCTGCTCTTCCAGAGGACAAGGGTTCAATTCCCAGCACCCACATGGCAGCTCTCAGAATTTTCTGTAATTCCTCTTCTGGACCCAACATCCTCACAGACATACATGCAGGCAGAACACCAATGTACATAAAATAAAAACAAATTAATTAGGCCGGGCGTGGTGGCGCACGCCTTTAATCCCAGCACTCGGGAGGCAGAGGCAGGCGGATCACTGTGAGTTCGAGACCAGCCTGGTCTACAAAGTGAGTCCAGGATGGCCAAGGCTACACAGAGAAACCCTGTCACGAAAAACCAAAAAAAAAAAAAAACAAATTAATTAAAAATCCCTAAAAAAAATAATTACAGGGCTGGGTGTGGTGGTGCACGCCTTTAATCCCAGCACTTGGGAGGCAGAGGCAGAGGCAGGCGGATTGCTGTGAGTTCGAGGCCAGCCTGGTCTACAAAGTGAGTCCAGGATGGCCAAGGCTACACAGAGAAACCCTGTCTCGAAAAACAAACAAACAAACAAACAAAAAAACTTCCCAGCACCCCCACCAAGACCAGTGGCTGGCGGCTGCCCTCTTACCTTCTATATAAAATGCATTCCACCTTGAAGGAGGGTCCCTAGCAGAAGACAGGACAGAGAACTCTGCAGGCTGGACACGGCGTCATTCTGTTCCGGACTCTGCTAAAACACCCAACACACACACACACACACACACACACACACACACACACACACACACAGAGTAAGCCATTGACACCCTTCTTAGTAGTCCCTGCTCCCCCTCCAGAAATTTCTCTTTACACTAACCCTTTCTTCCTTACCTCTGGTCTCAAAGGAGATTGGCCCTCCCTCCATCACAGTAAGACCTCTTCCTATTTGGGAGGCCACAATTCCAATTACATTGAATGTTTTACCTTTTGTGTGCATGACATTGCCCTAGTCACCACCGTGCTGGGTGCTTTGAGGGGTTGTAAACCAGACTTTGTTCCTGGGCTTAAGAGCAGCTTGCCTTCTATACTCCAAATGTAAAAATGTGGAGTAGCTGGACGAGGTGGCGCACGCCTTTAACCCCAGCACTCGGGAGGCAGAGGCAGGTGGATTGCTGTGAGTTCGAGGCCAGCCTGGTCTACAAAGTGAGTCCAGGACAGCCAGGGCTACACAGAGAGACCCTGTCAGACTTCTGCTTGCCAATTCTCCCATTTGTGTTCAACTGCATGCAGGCTACTTTTTGGTCCTTTTGCCCTTTACAAAGCCATATTGCCACCACACACTCTCTGTCTCTCTCTCTCTCTCCCCCCCCCCCCTCTGTCTCTCTCTCTCTCTCTCTCTTCCTCTCTCTCTCTCTCTCTCTCTCTTCCTCTCTCTCTCTCTCTCTCTCTCTCTCTCTCTCTCTCTCTCGGTTTTGGCTTTGTTTTTTGTTTTTTGTTTTGTTTGGTTTTGTTTTGTTTTTGAGATAGGGATTCTCTGTGTAGCCCTGGCCTGAACTAGCTCTGCATTGGAACTCAAAGATCCACCTGCTTCTGCCTCCGGAGTACTAGGATTAAAGGCGCGCGCCACTACAAGGCTTCCTCATTCTTGACATAGGGCCTCTGCCTTTGGAGCCTTGAACGCCACACCCAGCCTTGCACTCTGTACTCACTAACTTTCTCTGAATGACTCACACTGCATCCTTGGGGGCAGCCATGCCTCCTTCTCTGTAGGCTTTCGCTGGCTTTTGCTTGACTATATCAAGGTTTCTCTCCCAGTCCCTGTAACTCAAACTTGGCTCTCCGCATGCATCCTCCATTTCCTTGGCTGATTTCTCTTCCTCCACTGACTTAGTCACTGGCCTTTCTACTTTTACAACTGTAACTTTGCCCTTAGGTCTCTACTCCTGATCTACTTACCCACACAGGACTGTCCAGTGTGTCACTTCCCTCCTGAGCTGCTCTGGCCTCCAATCATTGTCATTCTAGTCAACCAGTTTCCCAAACATGTTCATTAGATTTCATTCTGTTTCTCTGTGTAGCCCTGCTTGTCCTGGACTTGCTTTCTAGACCAGTCTGGCCTCGAACTCACAGCGATCCTCCTGCCTCTGCCTCCCGAGTGCGTGCTGGCAGACATCTTTCGCTATCTCACTGGTCCTCTCCAGACATGATTAAAGTCTGTGAGTTACTCTAACTCTCCTGGTTTATAAGATTGTCACGGAAGAGAGGCATTTTATGCTAACTTTACTTTTTTTTTTTTTTTTTTTAGACTTATTTATTTATTATGTATACAATGCACATCAGATCACATTACAGATGGCTGTGAGCCACCATGTGGTTGCTGGGAATTGAACTCATGACCTCTGGAAGAGCAGTCAGTGCTCTTAACTGCTGAGCCATCTCTCCAGCCCCCCCCCCCTTTTTTTTTTTTCCGAGACAGAGTCTCTCTGTGTAGCCTTGGCTGTCCTGGACTCACTTTGTAGTCCAGGCTGGTCTCGAACTCACAGCGCTCCGCCTGCCTCTGCCTCCCAAGTGCTGGGGTTAAAGGCTGCGCCACCACCACCCGGCTAACTTTACTTTTTTCTCTCTCAATTTAAACCACTACTTTCCTAGCTCAGCCGTTCAGCAGGTCTTCTGAGGTGGTACAATTTCCCACCACTGCATCTTAGATGCAGTCAGATGAAGAGTTTCCTAAATTTTGATTCCATAGTCCAGCCAGAAATCTCAGACTCTTGATGTATACAATGTCGCTAAGCAAAGATTAAAGCAAAGATTGGCCTTGTCCAATTTTATTTCACATTTGTTTACTTAGGTGGAAGGGCGTGGGATGTTACGTGTGTGGAGGTCAAAGGCTAACTCTTGGAATCTCTTCTATTCTTTTACCAAGCAGTTCTCAGGAACCAAACCTGGGTGAGGTCCTCAAGCTTGCCAGCGAGTGCCTCTGTTTGCGACGCCATCTCACTGCTCAAAAGTTCTCTAAGACAAGATCTGTTGTGTGTAGCCTTGGCTGTCCTGGAACTCGATGTGTACACCAGGCTGGCCTCGAACTCACAGAGATCTGCCTGCCAGTGCCTCTAGGCTGCTGGGATTTAAGGCGTGCGCCACCACACCCGGCCAATTTCTTTTCTTTTCTTTTCTTTTTTTTTGGTTTTTTGAGACAGGGTTTCTCTGTGTAGCCTTGGCTGTCCTAGACTCACTTTTGTAGATCAGGCTGGCCTCGAACTCACAGTGATCTGCCTGCCTCTGCCTCCCGAGTGCTGGGATTACAGGCGCATGCCACCATGCCTGGCTCTTTTTTTTTTTTACATAGAGTCTTATGATGTCACTCGGGCTGGTCTCAATTCCATGCAGTACCCTCATGGTGGCCCTGTTCAGTTCTTCTCCTCATAACCCTCCTGTCCCCACCAACCCTATATGGCAAAAACTTAATTCTTGAATTTCCTGTGCAGCCCAACCCCTGTACATTTTTTTTCAGATTCATACACTTGTCACCACAGTCACCACAAACAGCTGCTTACTCTGCTTCTTTTCTACCAGCAGCTGTTTGTTTTGTTTGGTTTTTCGAGACAGGGTTTCTCTGTGTAGCCCTGGCTGTCCTGGACTGGCGTTGTAGACTAGGCTGGCCTCGAACTCACAGAGATCCTCTTGCCTCTGCCTCCCGGGCACTGGGAAGCTTCTGCTTTCTTGGTAACCATTCTTCCTTCAGAACAGCAAGCAAGCAACAGCTGCCTCCATCTCAAGTTACATCTATTTTTGTTTTGTTTTGGTTTGGTTTTTTGAGACAGGGTTTCTCTGTGTAGCCTTGGCTGTCCTGGACTCACTCTGTAGACCAGGCTGGCCTCGAACTCACAGCGATCTGCCTGCCTCTGCCTCCCGAGTGCTGGGATTAAAGGCGTGCGCCAACATGCCCGGCTATATTCAAGTTACATCTAACACAAAGCCTGGACTGGAGGAATGGCTCAGCAGGAAATGGCTCATGCCCCAAATTTGGCCCCAAAATTGTCCTCTGGCCTCAACATATATGCACACATACACACATACATACACACACACACATACACACACACACACATACACACACACATACACACACACACACACATACACACATACATACACACACACACATACACACACATATACATGCACACACTTACACATACACACACATACATACATACACACATACACACATACACACACAAATACATATACACACACACAAATACACATACATACACATACACACACATGCACACACTTACACATACACACACATACATACACACATACACACACACAAATACACATACACACACATACAGACACACACATACACATGTGGGAAAGATTAAGCTTTGTCACAGGTGGGAGCAATCTTGGTGGGCTTTACCCTTGGGGCACCCCATGAATACCCTGTGACAGACTGAGTGGAGCCATCCTGAGCCTGGAATTCAGGTAGCAGACCTGGGAACCCCACCTGGGCTGTTGTTTTTCTAATTGACCCTCAACGGGAGAAGGAGACCGCCCTGACTCAGGCAGGTGGGGAGGAGAGAACAATGGGTTCAGCCGGGGCTTGAGCACATGTGGAGCAGCGAACAGGCTGGACCAGCACGGGGGCCAGAGAGACACCTAAGGACCCGTCCCGTGGAAAGGATACCGGAAGGTTCACTCTTGTGTCCCTTTAACCTTTTTTCCTTCTTGTGTAAGCTAGTTGGGTTGTGTAATAGAGTTTAATTGTTAAGAAACAGAGCCAACATACACACACATATACATATACACACACATACACACACACACACACACACACACACATACACCACATACACATGGGAAGATGGAACCTCACATGGGGAGCTTTCTCTATCAGACTGGGCTGTGGGAAAGTCTTTGAGGGAGTTATCTTGGTTATTATCAATGCGGGAGGGCCTAGCCCACTGTGGGCAAGTGGTGTAAAAAAGAGCTGAGGTTGTGGTGGCACACGCCTTTAATCCCAGCGCTCGCACTCGGGAGGCAGAGAGAGGCATGCAGATCTCTGTGAGTTCGAGGCCAGCCTGGTCTACAAAGTGAGTCCAGGACAGCCAGGGCTACACAGAGAAACCCTGTCTCAAAACAAACAGACAGACAGATAGACAGAGCTGAGGGACTAGAGGGAAGTCTCAGTGGTTAGGAGCACTGCCTGCTCTTCCAGACAACCCAGGTTCAATTCCCAGCACAGACATGGCAGCTCACAGCTGTCTGTAACTCCAGTTCCAGGGGATCCGACACTCTCACATAGATACACATGCAGGCAAAACACCAATGCACATAAATAAACAAATCTTTAAAATAAAATTTTAAAAAAGGAAGCAAGCCAGTAAAGAGTGTTCCTCAAAAGTGTATGTTTCAAGCCGGGCGTGGTGGCACACGCCATTAAACCCAGCAGAGGCAGGTGGATCTCTGTGAGTTTGAGGCCAGCCTGGTCTACGTAGTGAGTCCAGGACAGCCAAGGCTACACAGAGAGACCCTGTCTTGAAAAACAAAAAAGTGTATGTTTCAGTTTCTCCCTCAAATTCCTGCCCTGATTTTTCTCAATGACAAAGTGTGAGTTGGCAGTTGTAAGATGAAATAAGGCCTTTTTTCTCCAAGTTGGTTTTTATTTTTTGTTTTTCAGTTTTTTGAGACAGGGTTTCTCTGTGTAGCCTTGGCTGTCCTGGACTCACTGTAGACCAGGCTGGCCTCGAACTCACAGCGATCCGCCTGCCTCTGCCTCCCGAGTGCTGGGATTCAAGGCGTGCGCTCCCAAGTTGGTTTTATCAGTGTTTTATTACAGCAAAAGAAAAGCAAACTAGAATACCTACGTGGAAGCATTAGTTAAACACTTGGCTCTCCTCTCCACCCAAACCTGCCCTCTGTTTGCTCTAGACCACTAGTGCTGGGATCTGTCTGGGTAAGAGATGTCACAGCACTGCCCTCCTCCTTGGTCCTCATCCGACTCACCGGCTCCGTCGTCCCTCGTTCCGTTGTCCCTCGTTCCGTTGTCCCTCGTTCCGTTGTCCCTCGTTCTGTTGTCGTCATGGGTTCCGTTGCCGTCATTGGTTCCGTTGTTGTCACTGGCTGTGTGGTTTCAGGGTTCTGATGGTCCACGGGTTTTGGGTGGAGACTGAGGGTGGTCTCTGCTGCTCCTGTTGTCACCTCCTCACTCAGCTTGCTCTGCCCTCGGTCAAATTGAGGAACAGCTTATCACTTCTTCCACCCAACATTCCCACAGATGCTCTGGTTAGAGTTTGCCATCTTTTCCTACACACTCCAACCCCACAGGGACTAAAACCCAAGCTGAGGGATTGCCCGCACCTGGTGCATGGATTGTACCCACATTCCGTTTGACGAGCCCCTTGACTGCCCTGCCTGTGAGTGTTAGGAAGCCGACTGGGCTCTGAGCTCCTCTCTCAGCTGTAGTTTTTTTGTTTTGTTTTCAAAACAGGGTTTCTCTGTTACAGCCTTGGCTGCCCTGGAACTCACTCTGTAGACCAGGCTGGCCTCGAACTCACAGCGATCCGCCTGCCTCTGCCTCCCGAGTGCTGGGATTAAAGGCGAGCGCCACCACCGCCCAGCTCTATCAGATGTCTTTTTTGTTTTTTTCTTCGAGACAGTCATATTATATAGTCCTGCTTGGACTGGAACTTGCTATATAAGACCAGGCTGACCTTCAACCCATGGTAATCCTCCTGCCTCCGCCACCCCAAATGCTGGGATTATAGGACTGGACTACCACACCTAGCCCCATTTTTAGCACCTCCCAGTTTCTGTTTGCCTGACCCTCTTAGGTAGAAAAGGCACTCACCAATCTATCCTCTGATTCAAACACAGAATAGTCAACAGTGAAGTTTACATTAAAGTCATCTGGAGAGGAGGAAAAAGAAAGAAACAGGAATGAGAGGGGAAGAGGCCTCGTGCTTAGAAGACCTCAGCCAACTGCGCTGGAACATGTGTTGGTACAAATCTACTTCTAGTTAGCGCTAGTGTTAAAATGCTTGTGAATTAGAGCTGGCGAGCTGGCTTAGCAGTTAAGAACACGGAGTGCTCGTTCAGAGGACCTGAGTTGAGTTTCCACACCTAGCGGCTCTCAGCCCCTCCTAACTCCAGCACCAGCGGCATCAGACACCTACACTCTCGTACAAGACACACCTCTCTGCACACGCATAATTTAAAACAATAATGAAAACAACATTTTTTTTAAATATCTGCAAATGTGTATGATTTATACTGTTAATCTAGTATATAAAATAATTTACAAATTGGAAAATTTTCAAATTGTCCCAACCGTTTTTTCCAAGAATAAAAACATAATGAGCAAGCCGGGCGTGGTGGCGCACGCCTTTAATCCCAGCACTCGGGAGGCAGAGGCAGGCGGATCACTGTGAGTTCGAGGCCAGCCTGGTCTACAAAGTGAGTCCAGGATGGCCAAGGCTACACAGAGAAACCCTGTCTCGAAAAACCAAAAAAAAACAAAACAAAACAAAACAAAACCAAAACAAAAACAAAAAAAACATAATGAGCTTAGGGGCTGGAGAGATGGCTCAGTGGTTAAGAGAACTGGCTGCTCCTTCAGAGGACTCGGGCTCAGTTCCCAGCAACCACCTGTTAGCTCAAGACCATCTGCAGCTCCAGTGCCAGAGGATCCAATGTTCTAGTCTGACCTCTGCGGACACCAGGCACACCCACGATGCACAGACATACTCACAAAATACTATTACACATAAAGTTCTTACTTTTTCCTCTCCCCCCCCCCCCCCAAAATCACGAGCTTGAGAAATAATACCAAGAGTCTTGATAGATTTTGTTCATAGGCAACATTTGGTCGATCCTGCTCTTGTGTCACCAAGTGAAGGGCGATCTTGGAACTAGGCGGTCCCCAAATCTCTCTCTACCCCATGTCACATACGCACCATAGTTGTGGGTCACTGTGTAATAATAATATGCCACTTGGTAATAATCACTCTCGTCCAGCTCTTCATCAGCCTGGTCGTATTCCTGCCCTGCGGGGACAAGAGCTACAGGTCAAAAGCATCTGGAGCTCCTTAGCAACCACACACATGGAGCTGAGCATCTGGAGCTCCTTAGCAACTACACACATGGAGTTGACCTCAGATCTCCCTGCTCTCCTTCCTGTCTCCTCTGGAGAGGTCTCTTTGCCTCTGAACCTCTAAGCCTGCCCAAGTCTCCTGGCTCCCCGCTTCAGTGAGGCCAGTACTCTGCTTTCACTGCACAACTCCCAGGACAGAAGCTCCAAGGGAAATGTAAACTCTTTAAAAGTGGAAGGCAGGGGACTGGAAAGATGGCTCAGAGGTTAAGAGCACTGGCTGCTCTTTCAGAGGTCCTGAGTTCAATTCCCAGCAACCACATGGTGTGGATCACAGCCATCTATAATGAGATCTGATGCCCTCTTCTGGTGTGTAGGCATACATGCAGACAGAACACTATATACATAATAAATAAATCTTTGGGGGGAAAAGTGGGAGCCAGGTGTGGTGGCACCTTTAATCCACTCGAGAGGCAGAGGCAGGTGAATCGCTGTGAGATCAAGGCCAACAACCCTGGTCTATAAAGCGACCAGGGGGTCGCTTTTGGTTCGGGGGGTATTTATTTATTTATTTATTTTTGAGACAGTTTCTCTGTGTAGCCCTAGCTGTCCTGGAACTCGCTTTGTAGACCATGCTGTCCTCAAACTCACAGATCTGCCTGCCTGCTCCAGAGTGCTGGGACTAAAGCCGGGGGCCACCACACCCCGGCTGAGGGGTTATTATTTCTTTAGGAGCTAGACAGGAACTCACTATGTAGTCAAGTATAACCTAGAATTTTTGACCCTTTCCTCTCTATGTCCCAAGAGCTGGGCGGGCATGTGCCATCAGGCTTGACTCTCACACCTATGTCTTCCCTAACAGAAGGTTTTATTATTATTATTTTTTCCCTTCTACTTTGTGGGAAGGAGATACTCTGGCTCCTCTCTCTCCCTGGACTTCCAAGAGCCCACTTCTCTCCTTCACCGAGCCTTACTCTTCTGTTCAGCCTTGTGGTGACAGAAACAGAAATCTGAGTTCAGGATCGGCGAAGGAATTCTCTCTAGGGCTCATCCCCCATCTGCCTTCTCTTGGACAAGCCTTCTCCTCAGCTTGGCTCTGCCTTTGACTTCCTGGCTCCACCTTCCAGATCTGCTCTGCTTCCAGCCCTGGACTCCAGCAGCTGAGAAAGCACTGCCCTCCCGGCCGAAATGCCCACAGAACCTTCTCCTTATATCTTTATTTCTGATTCCATTTATGACAAAAGGCCTGGTACAAAAGCTCTGGGTCAGAAGTAGACTTACCCAGGATGAGTGGCACAGCAAGCAGGGCTATAAAGAGGACATCCATTCTGGGGTTTGCACTATCGTTGTGAGAGTCAAAAGGAAATTGCACTGTTTCCCACCACACACTCACCCCGCCTCCGCCCCCCCGCCCCCCGCAGTGAAGCTGGGAGGGAGCTTGATGATTCTTCTCCCAGGGGGCAGAACTCTCCGCCTACTCACCCAGTGGATCTGTAACACAGCTGTTGGACTGACCCGCAAACCTGGGTGATGGATGCTTGACTCGTTACTCCTGGGGAGCCTCCAGCCTTGGATTGGGTCCACTCGGGACTTCCACTGCTGGGATCAGAGTTTACTCTCAATCTTCCCAAGAATTCGCCTTCCCTCTTGCAGTCCTTAACTCACCGTTGGCATGCAAGATTGCTTTTTCCTCTGTGGGAAATGTGAGCTCCTCTTTCACTGTGGGAAGATGAGAGCAGCCGGTGAGGACTTCTTTCAGACTGGAAATAAACTGTGTCTCTTCTCTGCCTGTCTTGGCTGGAGGATGAGAGTAATGTTTATGGACCATTGTTGGACTCCCAAATTTCCTTCTGCATTGCTGCTGATAAAACTCTTACCACCCTTGGGGGAGAAAACAAAGCAAAGCAAAACAAAACAAAACACCTCACCACTGTCAGGTCCAAAGGAAACTCTAATTCCCCAACCTTCAAAAGGCAGTCCATACATCTAGAAATGAGCTCAGCCTGAACTACATAAGTATTTCTGAGAGTTAGATTAAAAACCAGCTTTCCAAAAACAAACAAACAAACAAACCAGAGTGCCTTTGGACCTTGCGAGACTGTCTCCCCTTGGCCACATGGAGTCATTTCCTTCACCTCTGGCACAATGATTGCCTGGGGCGCCTATGAGTATTATCAAAGCTCGGCCGGCATGCAGGCTTCCTCAAGTATCTTTGTTTGTTTTGTTGTTGTTTTTCCGAGACGGTTTCTCTGTGTAACAGCCACAGCTGTCCTAGACTCACTTTGTAGACCAGGCTGGCCTCGAACTCACAGTGATCCGCCTGCCTCCCGAGTGCTGGGATTAAAGGTGTGCGCCACCACCACCCTTCTTATAGCTCAGCTATTCTCTCTGTTGTTGGCTTTTGCAAGTCTCACTGTGTGCACTCTGTCCTCATCCCCAGCTACTCTCCTGCAGAGAGCCTTGGGCACAGCTAGTCTCTCTGTCTCCGTCTCTGTCTCTCTCTCTCTGCTCTGAACTCTTCCAGATACGCCTGGCTGTCCTCTCTCTTAATGGCACCTTAGCCAAACCATGGAGTGGTCATGTTGCCAGTTTCTTTACTGCACCCCCTCACACATAATAGCCAAGGCCAGTCATCTTCTCTCCACTCTGTGTGGATCCTGATCACCCCTTCCCCCCACCTTCTTGGAAACAGGATGGAAGAAGAGAGGAAGCAGACACTACGCTCTGCTGGGCACCATGCCCATCTTCCACTTTCAGGCACATGGCACCGTCGTTATCACATTCTGTCTGCTTCTGCGTCCTGTTTTCATTCAGTTCAATTTACAGGCAGCAGCATATTCATTGGGCACAACGAGCTAAGGCTGGTCTGTTAGGCAATTGAGACCTCACAGACAAGAAAATTAAAAACCAATACACCGTCACCACCCTTAATCCCAGCACTTGCCATGAAGAGGCAGGCAGACCTGTGAGAGTTTGAGACGAGTTTGCTCTACATAGCCAGGGCTACAAAGAGAGACCATATCTCAAATAAATAAATAAATAAACAAAAAACGCAAAACCAGGAGCTGGAGAGATGGCTCAGTGGTTAAGAGCACTGGCCTATCTTCTGGTAGACCAGGGTTCCATTCCCAGCACCCACGTGGTGGATCACAGTCATCTGTAACTCTCGCTCTGGGTGTCTGATGCCCTCTTTTGGTCTCCTAGGGCAACAAGCACATATATGTTGCACAGACATGCATGATACAAACACCCACACACATAAAATAAATATCAAGACAAAAACAAAAACAAAAAGAAACCAAAACCCCACATGCTTACTAAATACTTGCTCAGCATCTAAAGAGTCCCTCGGACACGGCTAGTGTGTGTGGAACTACCACTCCCAGGACAGGCTGCAGACAGACAGGACAACTGGTAACAACCCACAGAGAAAGGAAAGTCGGCTAAAATCACCAGCCTGTTGAACTCAGAAGCAGGACTCACACGGAATCTTGAACATTGGCCACCTAACTTTGAGGAAAAGATGTATCTGGTGACTTTTTTCAAAAACCTGTTTCTCCATCACCCCCCTCCCCAGCTTACCTCCCCCCTAATTTACAGGGAGGAAAAAGTATAACACAGGCCAGGCGGGCGTGGGTGGTGGGGCACACCTTTAATCCCAGCACTCTGGAGGCAGAGGCAGGCGGATCTCTGTGAGTTTGAGGCCAGCCTGGTCTACAAAGAAAGTCCAAGACAGCCAAGGTTATACAAAGAAACCCCGTCTTGAAAATAAAACAAGCCGGGTGTGGCCCACGCCTTTAGTCCCAGCACTTGGGAAGCAGAGGCAGGCAGATCACTGTGAGTTCGCGGGGCCAGCCTGGTCTACAGAGTGAGTCTGGGACAGCCAAGGCTATACAGAGACACCCTGTCTCCACCCTCCCGCCCCTCCCCCCGCTCCCCCGCAAAACAAAACAAAAATAAAATCAAAGTGTTTAAAATAAAATATAACAACAAAAAAGTGTACAAAAGCCATATGAGTGGCACACATGCATTAAATCATAAATCATAACCAGGAAGCCTGGTTAGCTTAAAAAAAAAAAAAGTCTGTAGTTTGTTGTTGCTTAGAGTATACTCCCAGAACCAATTGTTCAGGTCGGATCCCATAATAGGATTCTTTTGCTTGGGCAACAATCTGTCCTCGTAAAAATGTTGCTCATTCTAATGTGAAATCCCTCTCCCCAGCTTGTGGAAAAAGACACCACTCAAGTTTACTTTTTAGACTATAAACAGAGGATGCATGACATCAAAGGAACTAAGCTGCTTGGTGCGGGACTGTCATTTCCCCTCGGTCCCCATTCCTTTTAAACATTTTGCTAACTTTTCTCTCCCGGCTCCTCTTACTTCTCCTCATTCTGTCACTGCAGAACACAGGCGAACGGTTTCGTTTGAGACAAGCTGTACTACATAAAATTCCTATACCAGACTGCCCAACGAGCTCCCGCCTTTAAGCCCAGCTTTGATTCCTTAGGGTATGTCTCTGGGTCATTTCCTCTAATTCAAGTAAGAACAATGTCCGTCCCTATCTTCCTACAAGCCCATCCTGTGCTCTTTTGTTATTATTATTATTTTTTTTTTTTTTAATTTGTCTCTAGATTCAAACAGGATCTTTCCCCGCCAGGCTCTTCTAGAAATAGGTAGCTTGATTATCACCCTTCATGGGTAAAGAAAGGAAATCGCAGCCAAGGCGCTAGCGAACCGAGGAATCCTTGTCCTGATTGGGCTCGGTCCCGGCGCCACTCCTCTGGAGCCACGCCCAGCCCCAACAGGGGAGACTACAACTCCCAGAAGGACTTGCTGCCACGACCCCACCTCTGCAGTTCCGCCCCTCCAAGGATTCATTGGCCTTCCGGGGGTGGGGATTAGATGGGAGGTGGCCATGGGGCAGCGGCCGGGGGTTGTTCCCTCATCGGCTTCCGTAGACGAGGTCGGGAGGACCTTCGTCCCGGGTTTCGGTTCCCCCCCCTTCCCCTTCCCCTTCCCCGGGGTCCGGGGGTGACATTGCACCGCGCCCCTCGTGGGGTTGCGTTGCCGCCCCACGCGGATCCCCCCCCCCGGCGGGGCGCTGCTCCCATCTGCCTCCCTCGGCTGGAGCTCCCTCCCTCCCCCAGCTGCCCAGTCATGGGGGCTGCCGTGTTTTTCGGGTGCACATTCGTCGCGTTCGGCCCAGCCTTCGCCCTTTTCCTGATCACTGTGGCTGGAGACCCGCTTCGGGTTATCATCCTGGTCGCGGGGTGAGTGGGCGAGTGGTGGAGAAGACCAGGCCAAACGTAAAGAAGGAGATGCAGAAAAGGGGTGGAGGAAGTGGGGCGAGCTCGGGAGCCTGAGCTGGGGCGGAGGGAGGGGGCACAGAAGTAGGAAAAGGTTGGGACAGAGTCAGATCTATGGTCTAGGCGAATCACCCCCCCCAGTTGGCTTCGCCTTCCAGGGGTTTCACAGATCTTCCTGTAGTCCTCCGGGCAACGTCAGAGAAGGGCCCAAGGCCGAGACTAGAGACGGGGCTGTGCTGACCTCGGCCAGCCGAGGATCCAGGAGTGGATCCCTTGCCGTCCGTCCGTCCGTGCCCACACGCTTTGACTCTCATCTCACCGAAGACTGATTTCTACCGCTTCTGCCGCTTGCGGATTCCCACAGACGAGTCTGTTGGAGACTTGTCCTAATCTGGCCCCTGTCTCCCTGACCATCCGGAAGTCCCAACTTCCACTTTTTTTAGACTGCAGCCTTGGCTGGCTCCCCTCCTCGGTGTTTCTGGCTGTCCCTGCCTTTGCCTGTCTCATTGCCCTTGTGTTTTCTCAGAGCCTTTTTCTGGCTGGTATCCCTGCTCTTGGCCTCTGTGGTCTGGTTCATCTTGGTCCATGTGACAGACCGATCAGATGCCCGGCTCCAGTATGGCCTCCTGATTTTTGGTGCTGCTGTTTCTGTCCTTCTACAGGAAGTGTTCCGTTTTGCCTACTACAAGCTCCTTAAGTAAGGACGAGGGGTGGGTGGTCTGGACGGGAGAGGGGACAGTGGTGTCCACTATGGGCTAGCCCTTGGTTGCATGGCGGGCCAGCCCTGCCATTCCTTATGTTCTCCTCTCGCCTACCCCAGGAAGGCAGATGAGGGCTTAGCGTCGTTGAGCGAGGATGGAAGATCGCCCATCTCCATCCGACAGATGGCCTATGGTGAGAACCAAGGGAGAGGGGCCAGAGGGGGGACTTGGACACCCCCTCCCTTTCTGGGTAACCGAAACACCCGTATGCACTAAGTGTCCTTCTTCATACTTGACTTCCAAGGAGAGGCAGTCTGGAGGGAGAGTAGCTATGGGAACATTTTCACCGGGCGTGGGGAGTAAGGTACTGATGATGGGGGTCCGTGATGACCTTGGATGTTCATGAGAGCCTCCCTCCCCCCCTCCCCTCAGTTTCTGGTCTGTCCTTCGGTGTCATCAGTGGTGTCTTCTCTGTTATCAATATTTTGGCTGACGCGCTCGGGCCAGGTGTGGTTGGGATCCATGGCGACTCACCCTATTACTTCCTGACTTCAGGTAAGGCTCACCTTAGGTAAGGCAACGTTGCCTTTCCGCCCTGCACTTCCCTGGCCCAGCCTCTCAGGAGGCTGGGAGCAGGTCAGGCATGCACCTCCTCCTCTCCCCTGTCTCTCTCCCTGCAGCCTTCCTGACAGCGGCCCTTATCCTACTCCATACCTTTTGGGGAGTTGTGTTCTTCGATGCCTGTGAGAGGAGACGGTACTGGGCTTTGGGCCTGGTAGTTGGGAGTCACCTTCTGACATCAGGACTGGTGAGTGGGAGACGGGGCCTGAGTCAGGGAGAACACGTTTGACAGGGACAAGCGGGACAGGATGTGTGTTCTCACTTCTTGTTCTTACCTTACCTTGGGTGGAGGCAGAAAGGTGAGCTCTGTCACCTTAGCAGTGGTTAGGCCACCTGCTGTGGGGAGGAGTCAGCCTGCCGCAGAAGGCCTGAGGTGGATAGGAGGAGCGGAAATGTTTGAGGGGATCTGAAATCACAAGTCCCCTTAGCTGTAAGATGTCGGTGCTTTGAAGAGCGGCCTGGGAGTCCAAGTAGGGTGTCTGCGGAGGTCGGGTCAGAGAGACAGAGTGAATGTCGGGGTTGGGTGAGGGGAGGACCAAACTGCTCTTCTGTCCTCATTCTCAGACATTCCTGAACCCGTGGTATGAGGCCAGCCTGCTGCCCATCTATGCAGTCACCGTCTCCATGGGGCTCTGGGCGTTCGTCACAGCCGGAGGCTCCCTCCGGAGTATCCAGCTCAGCCTTTCGTGTAAGGACTGACTACCTGGACTGCTCGCCCGCCCGACAGATCCCATCTGCCTGTCCACTGCCCATGACTGAACCCAGCCCCAGCCCGGGTCCATTGTCCACATCCTCCTCCGTCTCCTCGCCGATGTGTCCCGCTTCCTTCCGGGTCTGGCGTTGTCCGTCTGTGACCTGTAGTCTCTAAGCTTTGTCAGGAGCGGCCTGGGTGCAGCCCGTCAGGGACTGGTGGGTCTGAACCTGCATTTCTCCCCACCACCTGGGGAACCCCCCCCTGTTGTCCAGGTCTCCCCATGTGTCAGTGCTCTGCTCTCACCCTGCCCACGACTCACCCCGCTTCCCCTCTGCAGGCCGACGGCAGGAGGACAGTCGGGTGATGGTGTACTCTGCCCTGCGCATCCCACCCGAGGACTGAGGGAACATGGGGGGGACCCCAGGGCCTGGGGTGCCCTCCCGATCTCCTCGTCCTGTGTTTCTCCATCTCCAGTTCTGGACAGTGCAGGTGGCCAAGAAAAGGGACCTAGTTTAGCCCTGGAGATGAAGTTAGTGGAGGCTCAAGGGTAGATGAGTCCAGTTGCCCAGTGTCTCCTGCCCAGACTGGACATCTTGGTCTTTTTCTCAGGTCTGAAGGGAACCATTTTTTGGTATGATAAAAGACCCCAAAATGCCTTTTTAAAAAAGTGTGTGGGAGGGATATGTTGGGACCCCCTAGCCTCCTCTGTAGGCTGTATTTGGTTTGGTTTTTTTAAGTGTGTGTGGGGTATGTTGGGACCTCCCAGCCTCTGTAGGCTGTATTTTTGCTCCTGAAACTGCTGATCATGGCTCATTTCTATCTCATTTTCCCCTTGGTCCCAGGCCCTGGGGAAAAGGAAGGAAGTGCATGTTTGCGAACTGGTACCACTGGAAGGTGTGTTGTAACGTCCAAGACCTCAGCATCCCTCCTTTCCCCAAGGTGAAGTGGAGGGTGCTGCGGGGCTTGGCCCCTCCATGGCAGTGCCCCTGGAGGAGTCAGACAACCATGGCATCGCAGGCCAAGAGGGCAGACATTTTTCTAGTTTTTAATTGGGGTGGGGTGGGGTAGGGGGGTTTTCTATCACTGTATCATTTTTCTGCCAAGGATGGGATGGCCCATTCTTCTAATCAAAGTGACTGTGATTTGACTAATAAAAAGGACTTTATAATTGTGGGGGAACTTGGCTCTTAAGAGAGGGGATAATGGATTGAGATTTCTATCTTTTGGTGGCTCTGGTCCGTCCTACCCAGCCTGGCAGCTGATGTTCACCATTGGGAGCTTTGGTGTGATGACAGAAGCATCGGTTGGTGGTTTAACTGGTGAAACTGAGTTAACTTTTCCCAGAAGAATAGGAAACAAGCAGTTAATCCCGCAGTTTTCTTTTTCCTCTATGCCTGTCTCCCAAAGGACAGAGGAAGCCTTTACAAAAGACAGATCAGGATTAAGGTCAAAAACTTTAATTTTCAAATATATATTGAGCAAAAAATAATTAAAATCGCAGCAGCAGCCCTTTTTCCTAGAGAAAAATTACGAAGTGTGTGTGGGGGAGGGAGCGTGACCATCCAGGTGAGGAATGTCAGAGCATCTCCTGAGCGTCACACTAAAGACGAAAACAGACCTGTTCTACAGCGTAGAGAGGACAAAGGCCCCGCTCTTCCTTAAAGAACTGAGGCCTTGCTTCTCTGGCCTGTGGGGTGGTGGAGGTGGTATTTAGGAGAACATGGTAACCCAGTCCCTGCATCCCTTAGAATGCTTCCCCGACCAGTATGAAGGGAAGGCACCTGTGACATCTCTAGACAGCTTATGCCTCCGTGGCAGCCCGTGCCGAGGTGAAGACAACACTTTTCCGGTTCCCTAGCCTCTTCTTCCTGGAAGGGAGCAATGGTTCATTGGAGTGACCAGGTCCTGAGTGAGGAGGTCAGAAGTAGAATAGGAAATACTTTTTTTAAAAAAAACTCAGTAAGTATCTGATCATGACCAGCTTCTCCTCCAGCTCCTGAGTGTTGGCATTACAAGTGTGTGTCAGCGTGCCAGGCCTAATGTGGTGCTAGGGCTCAAACCAGGGTTTTATGTGTAGGAGGTAAGCACTCCACCAACTAAGCTACAGCCCCGGAGAATTTGGGGGGGATGGGGGAGCATTTATCTCACTGTGTAGACCAGTTTGGCCTTGAATGCACCAAGGTCCTCCTCTTGCCTCCTAAGTGTTGGGATTAAAGTTGTGCACCACCATGCCTGGCTGAGAATGCTCCCACCCCTCCCTTTCCCCTTTTTTTTCTTTTTCTTTCTTTTTTTTGAGACAGGGTTTCTCTGTAGCCTTGGCTGTCCTGGACTCACTGTGTAGACCAGGGTGGCCTCAAACTCAGAGCTCCCCCTGCCTCTGCCTCCCTAGTGCTGGGATTAAAGGTGTGTGCTACCATGCCCAGCCTCTGAGTGTTTTCTAATAGGAGTAGAGAGCAGGAGCTCACCTAATTTTTCGAGCGATGAAATAAACAGCCAGCAGGAGGCAGAGACATCCAGCCAAGATTCCCACACCTAGACCCAGCATCTCCCCTGGGGTAGATAAAAGGAGTCAGCCCAGCCTACCAGGCCCCAAGCCTGTCTGCCTAGGCTAGCATCCGCACCCCCTCACATAGCCGCATAGGGCCGCCTTACCTGTGGTATACAGCGATCCCACTGCAGAGGAAGAGAGCGCAGGTTAGAGGGCTTCAGCACGTACTCCCATTCTTGGGCCTCTGCTTCCACACCTGGAAGACGGCCTGGGCATCTCCTGCTGTAGCTGGCTCCCAGTTGTCCCCCCTGGCCGCCGCCTTCTCCCCTCCCCCCCAGGGGCTCACTATTCCACGCCTTTGAGCTCCTCAGGCTCCCACCTCTTCTGAACCCTGTAAATCACCTTGACTGAAGGAAGCAAAGATGGCCCTCTGGTTGAGAGGCTGGGGCGCTCTGTAGTTCTGTACCAGGGCTTCAGGTGGCCCCTCTTCTGTGGAGAACAAGGCCCCCTGGAGCTTTTCTAACTGAGGAGCAGAGGTGGAGAGGTCACCCTGGGCTGTGGGCAGGCAGGCGTCTGCAGTTAGGGCATTCTTGACACTCACCTGTCCCATGGAAACCTGGGCCCTTCTGTTGAAGACTGTCCAGAGCACACTCTGGTAGCAGGGGGGCGTTGTGAGCGAGCCGTTGTAGCGGAAGAACTGCTCCAGCTGTTGGGGGAACAGCTCTCTCACACTGAAGGGAGGCACTGAGGTCTTCTGATCTGGGGGAAGGGACCAAGAGTCTGCCTTCCTGGACTCTCTAAGCAGAATCTACTGCCAACTCGCTGCCTCCCCGCAAAACCTCCCAGGTTAGGTTTTGAAAGCACCCTGCAGTTGAATCTTTTTGGTTTTCTGTTACTCTGTGTAATAGCTTTGGCTCTCCTGGAACTCTTTGTAGACCAGGCTGGCCTCGAACTCACAGCGATCTGCCTGCCTCTGCCTCCCGGGTGCTGGGATTTAAAGGTGTGCACCGCCACACCCCGGCTCAGGTTTTTAGAGCTCACCTTTATGTCTTATTTTATGCAGATGACTCAGAATGTGATCGTAAGCTGGGTTTTCCGTCTCGCCCACCTGTAACGGGAGTGTGTGGCAGAAGCATGTGTTTGGAGTAAGAAGAGCGCGTGGGTAAATTTTAGAGAGGCCAGGGACGAAACAGGCCTAAGGGGTGCAAATTAAGGGGTGAAGCCGTCCTGAGACAAGACACACCAGGGGCTACTGACCTCAATCAGGACGCCTAGGACAGCCAGGCCCTGTGGCTTCTGAGCAGCCTCCGTCAAGCTGCCGTAGGACTCTGAGTCATAATGGACCACGTGGAGCTGAAGGAAGAGAGGAGAGAGCGATGCTCCTTCATTCCCTCCAAGGCTTTAGCTTCAGCCCCCACCTCAACTGCCTGGGTTAAGTCTCTGCCCGCAAAGCTATATCACTTCCCCGGGATCTCCATCCTCTGTCTAAGCACAACCGGACTGCATCAGCCGGGTCCCAGCCCGAGCCCCCGGTACCTCCGCAGCTGTGGCTTCACTGTCGATCTGGTGCTCAGACCCCTCTTGGGATCCTTTCTGACCCCAGTGCAGGTGGAGCTGGGCCGCTGTGTATTTGCGGGGCAGTCCACCCAGGTGCAGGGTTGGGGGCAGGGAGAGCTGTACTGTGAGGAAAGAGCAAAGGTAGGATTGGTGGAGGGATGTGGGCAGTTTACACCCCAGTTTTCTCCCCACATGGGCCACTTGGCTCTCCTCTTCCTTCTCCCTCCCAGAGGCAGTGAGCGCCTCTCACAGGCTGTAGCTTTCTAGCCAGTGGCCTGTCTGCTGAGGAGGCCAGCGCTATGAATGACACATTGAACTTGATCATACACACATCCAACCCCACCTTAGCTGCAGGAGCCCCAACCTCATTCTTTCTTGTTTGTTTTTATTATTTCTTCTAGGCAGGGTTTCTCTGGGTAGCCCTGGCTATCCTAGAACTTACACTTGTAGACCAGGCTGGCCTTGAACTCGCAGTGAACTGCCTCTCTCCG
This sequence comes from Acomys russatus, assembly GCF_903995435.1. NCBI lineage: Eukaryota > Metazoa > Chordata > Mammalia > Rodentia > Muridae > Acomys > Acomys russatus. The sequence continues at coordinate 66,595,254 of NC_067151.1, forward strand.
CCTCCCTGAGCACTGGGATTAAAGACCTGTGCCACCATTGTTTGATTCTGAACTTCATTCCTTTTTTTTTTTTTTTTTAATATCTATTTATTTATATGAGTGTTCTATCACCAAACCCCACTGTAGATGGTTGTGAGCCACCATGCGGTTGCTGGGAATTGAACTCAGGACCTCTGGAAGTGCAGCCAGTGCTCTTAACCTCTGAGCCCCTGAACTTCATCTCTCCAGCCCCTGAACTTCATTCTTATGTCCACATTCATGAATGGAGTGAGACAGGGTTTCTCTGTGTGGCCTTGGCTGTCCTGGACTTGCTTTGTTGACCAGGCTGGCCTCGAACTCACAAAGATCCACCTGCCTCTGCCTCCCGAGTGCTCGGATTACAGGCGTGCACTACTGGGCCAGGTTTCTCTGTGTAGCCTCCTGGAACTCACTGTAGATCAGGCTCGCCTTGAACTCAGGTATATCCAAGTGCTTCTGCCTCCTGAATGCACAGATTAAAGGTGTGCACCACCACTACCCATCTTCCCCTGGCTCTTTAAGATTTGAACCAGAAAGAAAAAAAAAAAAAAAGATTTGAACCGGAGCTGGGTCTTTTACCTGTATGGCCATTATTGTGTAGATCTAAAGGCTCAGTACCGGGCTGGTCATATCCGCGGGGCTGCACAGCAGGCAGATCGGGATCGAATATCACACCGGCTGTCTGGATATCAATGGGGGACTGGGCGTCGCCTCCACACTCAGGATAAGAGCTTGGCCAGTGGTCCTGACCGTGTGGGCCTGGTGGAGGGGCAAGTTACCATGGAAACCTGCCCAGCCCCACAGTACCCGCCCCATGTTATAGTGGAAGAGGAAATCTACTCTCCACCCAAGTTGGGTAGGGCTGGGAGAGGTGGGAGTCCCGCACTCCCCAGAAGCTGGGGTGCCTCTGCAGCTGTTCTAGTTAGTGGGAGAATGGTAGCTTTCTCTTTCCTTTCTTTTCTTTTCTTTCTTTATTTATTTTGAGACAGGGTTTCTCTGTGTAGCCCTGGCTGTCCTGGACTCATTTTGTAGACCAGGCTGGCCTCGAACTCACAGCAATCCACCTGCCTCTGCCTCTCGAGCGCTGGGATTAAAGGGGCACGCCACCATGCCTGGCTAACAGATATTCTTTTTGGGCCCCCTATCAAGTAGTTTTGGGGTTCAGATATCCTTTCTGCCACTCATTTCTTACTCTCACACTGGGCCTTGCTTTGGCTCCAGAAAGATCATTAATCAAAGGTTCAGAGGGATTGAGTTCCGCTGTCCCTAGAGTCACAGTATTCTGCCAGCTTTTCCTCCTGACCTCGGGCCCTGACTAGTTTCAGAGGCAGGACCGGTTAGGGTAAAGAGGCAGAAGACCCGCAGCGGAGCTCTCGGCCCCTCCCTACCCAGTTCGCTTCATTTGCACCCGGATTTATGGGGGACTCATTGTCTTTTCTGCAGAATCAGGAGACGTGGGATTTAATGATTAGAGCAGGGTCTAGCAGCCACACGTGTTTGTGTGTCTGTGCCGGAGAGGAGCTGGTGGGCGGGACTCAAGAAAAGCTCCTCTTCTCCCCCTGGGACATGTCTCGGCGGTGCCTGGTGAGAGGGTCCCAGGGTAAAAGGGGGTGCCGGTTGACCTGGGGTTCTGCTCTCACCTTCATATGTCCAGTGGTGACCTGTAAGAGAGGGTGATTTAGCCTGGAGCAGTGTCCTGGGCTCTGCTGTCTTCTCCCTCCCGCGCCCCCGCCCCCCCTTTCTGCTCTCTTTCCCCGCCCTCCGCTCCAGCGCTTCCCAAGCACTGAAACTGGACACCGCGGTGGAAAGGCCGCCGGGGGTCCTGTTTAAAATAACTGGCCAGGCCGTGTTCGTGGTTAATGAGTAAAGAGGGAGGAGCAATGAAAAGAGATAAAGCCGGGAGACTAAAATTAACCTGGATCCAAATGTGCAGGCGGACCCAACCCTTCACTGCCCCGACCCCCTTCCCGACCCCCCCCCCCCCGCCAGCTGGAGCCAAGTCAGAGTAACACTTAGAAGGCTCGGGTGGGGAGGGGTGAGGGTGTGGGCAGAGGGCTTGGAAGGATAAAGAGCAAAAGTGGATGGAAAAAAGTTGAGTGTGTGGCAGCGCTACTGAAGGCAGGAAGGGCTGTTAGTCCTTCGCCTAGCCGCACCCGCGCACGCACCGCGGGTGAAAGCACAGCACTGGTGGTTCCCCCCCAGCTCCAGGGGAAAGCTGCCCCTGCGCTCTCAGATGGCTCAAGAAAGGGTAGGGCCTGTTGTAGGTTGAGGGTGGTGGGTGGGCACAGGCAGCCAGGCTGGCAAGGACAGGATGAAAGTGAAGCATTGTGTGTGGAGAGCAGACAGCTGCCAGCCGGGTCACATGCCAGGCTCTCGTGCGGTTCTTCTGTCTCTGGCCAAAAACGCTGGGGGGTCCGAGGATTTAGCCCCCCGCCCCCAATGGCTAACCTGCTTCTAGGAGAAAATTCTTGTAGACTGCCTTGTATTGCTTAAATCTAGAAAATGGGAGAAACCTTAAGTTCCGTTCCCTCTTTGTTAATCCTTTATTTATTTCATTTGTTTGAGACTTGGTTTTGCTATGTAGTCCCTACTGGCCCTGTACCCACTCCGTGGTTCAGGCTGATCCCCACCCTGTGGCAATCCTGCCTCAGCCCCCTGAGTGCTGGGATCACAAGCTGCCTAACACCTGTCTGCTCGCACTTGTGAGATGCTTTGGGCCTCATCGGTGGTCTGCCCCCAGGGGCCCATTCCTCAGCTCAGGAAGCGTTGCTAAACAGCCCAAGTCGTTCACTATCTCTCTGGGATATGCCAACAACGAAAGTCCCCTGGCTTCGAGAAGGTGCCCTGCCCTTCCTGCAAAATGTTCTGAGCTGTTTCGAATACTTTTCCCCCTTTTCCCAAACTGCTTCTCAGAAAAGATTTTATGGCTCTTCATTTCATCTCGTCCCCTTGGCCCCATCTTCTCGCTTTCTAGATAACCCTCCCCCTCCCCCTCCTTCCAACCCTAATCCCTCACCTACTAAGTGCCAAGCGAGGCGTGTACAGCTGGGAGCCAGGGGCAAGAGGGTCCAGTCTAGCCTCGGCTATGTAGTGATTTGAGACAAGTCTGGCCACATAAAACCTTGTCTCAACAACCACAACAATAAAAAACAAAAGTAAATAAAAACAAAACAAGCAACAACAACAAAAAAGAGCTGTATGAATCCTTAAGGCATTCCTGGACCCCAGGAACTCCATGGTTTGATTTTCCCAACTGTCTCCCTCTCCATTTCTGACTCCCCCAAATCCTTATGGCACCATAAAGAGCTGAGCAAGTTTCTACCGCTGTGTTGCTTTCAGGCCAGCGGACCAATTGGTTAGTGTCTCCGAGCAGTGAAGAGGGCACCTTGGCAGGTCGTGAGGCTAGCCCCCGATCAGCTGGGAGCCAGGGTAAGTTGGGCAGTCTTGTAGCATGCGTCCCTCCCCACCCTGGTCTCCCTAGCCAGCCAGCACAGTGCACAAACAAAGAAGGCCAGGAGGGCTGCCTGGGACTAGGGCAGTGGGGAAAGAGCAGCTGTGGCTGGCCAACTTTCCTACACTTGAGAGTATTCACACGCTGGCCTCGGGCTAGCTCTCCCCTGCCTCAGCAACAGCAGTAATAGCTAGGCTACAGAGGAAAAGGGAGGGAACTCCACCATACCTTTCTCCCACCCGGTGCCTTCCCCCCCAGCCCCCCCCCCCAGCCCCTAGGCTTCTCTTTACTAACCCTCTCCTCCCCCACTTAAGTACACATGGCTATGTGTGGACATTAGCACAAACCCAGATGTACCTACCCCCTTCTGCAGCCAGGATCCAAGTCACCTTTAACACGAGAGCGAAGAGCAACATATTATCCACACAGTGGGACACAGGGGGCTAGAAGAGAGAGGTGGGGAGCGACCGAGGAGTTCCTGGCAGTCTCTCTTTTCTTCTTGTCTCAGTCTCTGCCAGCTCCCAGGGATTTGATTTTCCACAGGTTAGCACGAACTTCTGGATGCCAGTATAAATCAATCAATCTCTCTCAATCTCTCTCTCTCTCTCTCTCTCTCTCTCTCTCTCTCTCTCTCTCTCTCTCTCTCTCTCTCTCTCTCTCTTTCTCTCCCCACCACTTGCTGGCCCGCAGCTTCACAGTTGCCTCCCGCTTTTAAGGTGGCTCTGAACCGGTGTACGTGAGGAGGGGGTGGTGCCTGGGCTGCAGGCGAGCAGCTCCTTAAATAGCGGATTAGGTATGCAGGATGGCCCAGCCGAGCCCAGCGTCCAGGCCTTGGCTCAGGAGCGCAGCTGGAGCAAGCTCTTCCTTTGCCATTTACAAGGCCACTCAGATGGGTGTCCCCTGGAACTCTTGGGCAGGCGGGGGGGGGGGGTTTCACACCTCTCCCTCTTAGGACACTGCGTTCTCGTTCGCCTCCCTGAAGAGCACATCCCTGTGGGACAGCTGGCGGGGAACCTGTTTCCGAAACCAAGAGACGTTGAGCTGTTTGGGGCCTGGAAGGATTCGGACTTGGGAGATTAAGGGAACAGAAGTTGGGGGCTCAGGGCGCAGGTGGGGACTGGGAAGTCAAAGTTTAAAACCTGGATTGTGGAGAGCGAGAAGCGGGGCGGAAAGAATTGTGTCTTCCACGCTGCCTTCCTGTGGTGCCAGTCACCACCTCCTTCCCCTGGATGAGGCTTAGGTCCACGTGCCTGCGTAGTCTGGGGTGGGGGGTGCGGTTTAGTTTGCCTTATAAAGCCCATTTGTGTGCATAGCGGGGGAGGGGTTGTCACAGCACCAGGGAGAGACAGCATTCTAACTACCAGACCCAGCCACCTCCCTCCCCGGGGAGCCCAGATCTAGGGCGCCTTTTGTCACTGAAGAGGACACTGACCCCTTGCAGAGAGGCCGGGGGCAGGAGGAGCGGTGGGTGAACTGTGGAAACAATTAACTGTCACCAGGAGAAAAAAGGCGGACTCCAGAGAAAGGGAGGGGAGGGGCCAGAGAGAGAGAGGCCATGTGACCAGGTGGGTGAGGGGTCCAGGGGCTTCCCGCCCACCCAACAAAGGGTCCAGGCTGGTCCAATGGGACCGAGTGAAACCTGCCACGGCGGAGTTGGCTAGTGGCGCATGGAGGCTGCGTGGCGTCTTAGGAATGTGAGCTGGTGTGCGCGCTCCCCCCACGGGACTAGAAATCCCGGTCGGAATGTACATCCTAAGTACCTGATTAGGGAGTGTGAAAAAAACGCAGATAATTTCAAGCTGGACGGGGAAACCTCTCTCCTCCGTACCCTTTCACTAGCCCAGGGCGTGCACCTATGTGAGGTCTTTCTGCCCTCCTTGCCACCGACAAATAGCCAAAAACAAAGGGAGCAGAAGCCAATCAAGGACGCGGGATAAAAGCCAAATGAACCGAATAATGCATGTCTCTTGCGGAGACAGGAGCTCCAAGCGCTGTTCTGTCCCGTGACTGAGCTTCACAGCAAGGAATTTTTATTTTTTTAAATGTTACTTAAAAAAAAAGTTTTCATCGCCTTGCAAATTCTTCATTCCCTAAAGAATACTTTCCCGTCTTGAAGTTCTTCCAAAGCCCGATTCATCCCATCTAGGAAGAATGAAAGATGTAAAATCTAAGACTTCTTTGCAATCAGCGAAGTTAATAGGGGGGGGGGGGGGGGGGGGGGGGGGGGGGTGGGGTGGAGGAGAACAGGCCGAAAAGAAGGTAGGAACGAGGAGGTTGAGATAGAAGGACCCCGGGTCAGAACGGAGCTCCCCAGGAGCCTCAGCGAGCGCGATTCAGCCTCCCGGGCAGGAAGTACGCATCGCTTGGCGCCACCTCCTGGCTTCTCTATGAATTTAAAAAATTTAAAACCTGGGATTCCTTCTGGACATCAGTCGGTGCTGGGGGGTTTGCGGACTTTGCCTACACGATTGACCATTGCTTCACAAAAAAAGTCTTAGACTGGGGGTGGAGGTGGGCTGGAGAGATGGCTCCGTGGTCGAAAGCGCTGGCTGCCCTTCCAGAAGACTGGGTTCAATTCCCAGCAACCACATGGCAGCTCACAACTGACTGTGTGACTCCAGTTCCAGGGGGACCTGACACCCTCACACAGGCGTACATGCAGTCGAAACACCAATGCAGATACAATAACACCAAAATCATTAAAATATTTTTTCCCCAGAGACAGGGTTTCTCTGTGTAGCCCTAGGCTATCCTGGACTCGCTTTGTAGACCAGGCTGGCCTCGAACTTAGAGCGATCCGCCTGAAAAGAGAATAACCAACAACAACCAGAAGGTGACTGAGTCCTTCAGGCAGTTTCTTCAGGCAGTTTCCTCTCAGTCTTTGTTTCAGGGTTGCCTTTCTCGCTCCCATACCCTCTTCTCGCCCAGCACCTGGCCCAAAGTCCAACAACCGGGGACGTTCCACTACTGAATGGCGCCACCTCCTGTCCTTGCAAAGCAGTGAGTCGTGAATGTCAGATCACCGGGGAGGTGACTTTCTGTTTGTCTTTTCTTAACTTAGGTATTTACACTCTCTACTTGAAAACGGTCCTGTAGCAAACCCACTCAGTGCCCCGAGTTTGATGCTGGAGTTACAAGAGGGTTGGTAAAAGAGCGAGTCAGATTAAGACCACGATCAACGAAGACACAGATCAGATGGAACTAGATTTTCTAGAAGAGCCGGTAACAGACCCGAGACACAGACATCTAGCAAACAGAGAGAGAAGCTAAGAGCGTTTGTGAACTGAGATGATACCATGGAGGAACATTCTAGTTTGATAGGTAACCGCGTTTAGTATTACACCCTTGACTTCTGAGGCTTCAGTCGGGAAGCCCTCAGCAAACACAAAAGTGCTTCTGAACTAAAGTCTCCGGGGACTGGGATGAGCAGGTGACTGGACCCTCTGAGTCTTTCTCCTCCCAGCTTCCCAGGCCTAGAGGAGCTGGGTGAGAATCCTGTGAACAGAGGGCAGGTAAACGCGTTGTCAGAAATGTTGCTGGGTTTGTTTTTTTGTTTCTAATTAAAAAGTAATTCTCTACACCGGGCTTGGTGGCGCACGCCTTTAATCCCAGCACTCGGGAGGCGGAGGCAGGTGGATCTCTGTGAGTTTGAGGCAGCCTGGTCTACAAAGAGAGTCCAGGACAGCCAAGGCTACACACAGAAATCCTGTCTCAGAAAACCAAAATAGGGGCTAGAGAGATGGCTCAGAAGTTAAGAGCACTGACTGCTCTTCCAGAGGTCCTGAGTTCAATTCCCAGCAACCAGATGGTGGCTCACAACCATCTGTAATGTGATCTGATGGCCTCTTCTGGGGTGCAGGTGTACATGCAGGCAGAGCACTGTATACATTTAAAAAAAGAAAAGAAAAGAAAACCAAAATAAATAAATAAATGAAAAAGAAGAAAGAAAGAAAGGCAACTTTCATTGAAGATTGGTCCCATGCACAGAGCACCGCGGGGCTTACGGATACCTGTGGATTCAGTGAGTGAATCTCCCCGGGGAGCATCCATTCATTGTGCTTCTAGAGTCTCGCAGCCTTTTAGAGCAGCGGGCGCTTAGGCGTCCATCCAAACTGCCTGTCATGCCCGGTGGAGAATGGATTTTGAGGGATTTAGAGATTCAGCTGTGGTTGATGAGAAAGCTATTGGGCTAAACCAGAAATGCAGCCCAAGCCCCCGTGAGCGTTTCTCTGCACTGCTGGCTCTCAAGCCTTGGTGAGCATTAGAGTCACCTTGTGCACATGGTACAGGGCTCCAGCCTGCACCGTCACATCTCACGCTTTTGTCGTCTCTTGTTTTTTGTTTGTTTGTTTTTGAGACAAGATCTCTCTACATGGCCCAGCCAGTCCTGGAACTCACTATGTAGACCAGGCTGGTCTTGAACTCACAGAGATCTGCTTGCCTCTGTCTCCCCATTGCTGGGATTGAAGTCGTGTCCCACCACGCCTGGCCTACCATTCTGTAAGCCCAGAGGTTTGCATTTCTTTTTCTTTCTTTATTGTGAGTGTGCGTGTGCACACTCGTACCATGGTGTGTGTCTAGAGGTTTCCTTCCTTCCTTTCCATTTACTTGCTTTTGTGTGCATATGTGTGGGCACAAGTGTGGAAGTCAGAGGACGAGTTGTGGGAACTGGTTCTTTCCAACATGTGAGTTGCGGGTTGGCGAAGTGGCGGGGGAGGCGGGTGTTGAACATAGGCTTTTTTTGTTTTGTTTTTCCAGACAGGGTCTCTCTGTGTAGCCTTGGTCACTGTGTAGATCAGGCTGGCCTCGAACTCACAGCAATCCGCCTGCCTCTGCCTCCCGAGTGCTGGGATTAAAGGCGTGCGCCACCACACCTTGAACATAGGTCTTTCTGTTTAACATCAAGCATCCTTTCCCACTGAGGCATTCCGCTGGTCCCCAGAGGTCTGCATTTCTAGCAGGTACCTGGGTGAGGCGCACTTAGCCTGCAGGACGTCGTCGCCTGAGAGCGGCTGCCCCATACCTGGAAGCACAAGTAGTAAATTTGCCGTTCTTTGTGGAGTTTAAAGTCATCCATTCACCCCGTGGTCACCATATTCTCTGAGGTTAGCAACAATTCCCTCCCTGACATATTTTAAGCACTTCTAGGTCCTGGGTGCTAGTCACGGCTTAGAAATTAAAAGTGCCCTAAAACTCTTCTGAAGGAGATAAACATGTTTTTTTGTTTAGCTCACAAGTGGGGGATATGGGCTGGGCTGTGGTGGCACATGCCTTTAATCCTAGCACTCGGGAGGCAGAGGCAGAAGGATGTCTGTGAGTTCGAGGCCAGCCTGGTCTAAAAATGAGTCCAGGACAGCCAAGGCTACACAGAGAAACTCTGTCTCAAAACAAAAACAAAACAACCCCCCCCAAACAAAAAAGCCCCCCAAACAACAAACAAACAAAAAACAAGTGGGGGATGAGAAAAAGACTTGTGAGAGAGCAGGTGATATTTATCCCTTTAGAAGTCGAACCACCATGTCAGGGAGATTGGTTCTTAACCAGCTGAAAAACATCCTTGAACAAATGCTGAGAGGAGGTATAAATGTGAGCTAAAAACAAGAGGTGGGGCCTTTGGAGACTTGGGATAGTTTTGGCTGTTCATGGCTTTGCTTCAAGACGCTCCCAGAGAGAACCGCTCCAGGAAAGGCTTCAGGACTTCAGCTCCAGCTGAGGTTCTGGGTTCCGGTTGCTCCAGGTTCCAGCAGAAGAAATCCTGCTGACTACGTCAGGAGAATCGTTCCTCGGAATTCACATACTTAGGGCTTCATTACTGTATTCTCTAATCTCCTTTTCCTATTGTTTAGGTTAGTTGGGTTATAAGTGAGGTACTCTGGGTTAATAAGTTCGTAATAAAATATAATTGTTAAGAAAATTGAGCAAGCTAGGCGTGGTGGCGCACGCCTTTCATCCCAGCACTCAGGGAGGCAGAGGCAGGCGGATCTTCGAGGCCAGCTTGGTCTACAAAGTGAGTCCAGGATGGCCAAGGCTACACAGAGAAACTGTCTTGAAAAAACAAAAAAAAAAAAAAAAAAAGAAAGAAAGAAAGAAAATTGAGCCTACACACTTCCGAGTCTCTGGGGGATGCAGATTTTATCCAGCGCCTAGAATACTAGAATAGACACTGGGAATATCTCCGTGGTGATGGCTGGGTGTGAGGGGAGCCTAGGTGCTCTGGGGTAGGGGGGGGGGCTGGAGTGGGGGTAGGAGAGGATGGGGGCATGGACAACCATTAGTACTCACACTTGGTATCAGCATTGTGACCACTGTGATTCAGCCGGGCGGGTAATCCCACATCACCGGCCCCTTCGAGGTGGGCAGTGCCTGCACCACCCTCACACCAAAGGAGGCCCCCTGATGTGTGTAGCAAACTATTTCCTGTGGGGGGAGGGAGGGGCCCTGGGGTGTAATGACTGCTTCCCTGTGTCCTGGTGGCTGCCTCACTCTGCCTCATTCCTCCATACCCCCCTCTCTGCCTTCATGTAACCCAGGCTAGACACAAACTCCCTGTGTAGCCAAGGCTAACCTTCAATTCTTGGCCCTCCAACTTGAGTTCCCAAGCACCAAGATCACAGGTGTGTAACTGCCTGGTTGAAACTTTTTAGTTTTTAAGTTATTATTTTAAAGATTAATTAAGGAGGCTGGAGAAATGGCTCAGAGGTTAAGAGCAGTGGCTGCTCCTCCATAGGTCCTGAGTTCAATTCCCAGCAACCAATGGTTGCTCACAACTATCCATACTGTGGTCTGGTGCCCTCTTCTCGGCTGCAGGTGTGCATGCAGGTAGAGCACTGTGTACATAATAATAAATCTTTTTTTTTTTTAAGATGAATTTATTTTATTTGTACTAGTATTTTCTCTGTAGGTATGTAAGTGCTCCGTGTGAGTAGAGGAGTGGGTTTCGTGTCCGTTGAAACTCGAGTTAGAGGTGGCTTACTGTAAGCACCATGTAAATCCTAAAAACCGAACCCTGGTCCTCTGCAGGGGCAGCCAGTGCTCTCACCCCCTGAGCATCTCTCTGGCCTTTCATCTTCATCATCCTTGTCATCATCACCATCGTCATCATCATTTTGGGATGGGGTCTTACTCAGCAGTCCAGGTGGTCCTGGAACTTGAAGTAATCTTCTAGTCTCAAGCCTAGTGCTGTGCTCACAAGCGTAAGAGCGGGCAGCTGACAGAGTTCGGAGGAGTGTGTACTGTTGCCATGGGCACAGCCCCAGCGCCTCCGACCATGGGAGTGGCAGAGCCTCACGTGACTCAGGGGGATGGCAGGGCTTTGGGTGAGTGCAGAAAGCATCAACCAGCTCCCCTCTAGGTGGCAGCCCTGAGACTGCTCCCTTAGGAGGTTAGAGACCCTCTGTCTCTCATTTGTGGTGGGTGTGAAAAAAGTCCTGAGGCTCAGCCTCTCCATCACCACAGCACAAGAGACCGGAAGACCTCCACTGGCCTGTAACTTTCTCCCCCTCTCATCCCCCTCCTCCTCTTCTTCTTTGGTTTCCTAAGACAGGGTTTCTCTGTGTATCCTCAGCTGTCCTGGACTCACTTTGTAGACCAGGCTGGCCTCAAACTCACAGCAATCCTCCTGCCTCTACCTCTCGAGTGCTGGGATTAAAGGCGTGTGCCACCATGTCCAGCTTTTTTGGTTGTTTTGAGACAGTTCCTCTGTGTAGCCCTGGCTGTCCTGGAATTCACTGTGTAGACCAAGATGGCCTTGAACTCACAGAGATCCACCTGCCTCTGCCTCTCGAGTGCTGGGATTAGAGGCGTGCACCATCAGCTTTTTTTTTTTTTCTCAAGAAAAAAAATTGTTTAAAAGACTTATTTATTTTAAAAAAGATTTATTTATTTTATATGCATGAATGTTTTGTCTGTCTGTATGTATGTATTTGCAGTGTGTGTGCCTGAAGCATCCAGAAGAAGAGAGCACAGAGCCAGTCATGGTGGCACATGCCTATAATTTCAGCACTCAGGGAGGCGGAGGCAGGTGGGTCCCTGAGTTTGAGGCCAGCTTCTTCGTCTGCAGAGTAAGAGAGAGAAAAACTATCTTAGAAAACAAACAAACAAAAACAAAAAACAACAAAACAGGGGCGGGGCTGGAGAAATGGATCAGTGGTTGAGAGAACTAGCTGCTATTCCAGAGGACCTGGGCTCAGTTCCCAGCACCCACATGGCAGCTCACAGCTGTCTGTAACTTCAAGATTTGAAACCTTCATACAGACAGACATTCAGGCAAAACACAAATAGATACGATTAAATAAAAATAAAAATATTAAACAACACCCACATGATAGCTCACAACTATCTATAATGAGATCTGGTGTCCTCTTCTGGTGTGCTGGCACACATGCAGGCAGAAGACTGAGTACATACTAATTTTTTTGGGGGAGGGGGGTTTGAGACAGGGTTTCTCTGTGTAGCCTTGGCTGTCCCAGACTCACTTTGTAGACCAGATTGTCCTCTCGAACTCACAGCGATCTGCCTGCCTCTGCTTCCTGAGTGCTGGGAATCAAGGTGTGGGCCACCATGCCCGGCCATAATAAATACTCTTAAAACAGAACAAAACAAAACAAAAACATTTAAGAAAATCATAAGGTAACATCCGTGGGGCACATGGACAGTGCCCCTGGGAAACTGGTGTGGAGCTAGAGTGAGTTTCAGACATGTCCAAACCCACAAAATCTCAGTCTTGAGACCAGCAGGAGTAAGGATGGCTCCCTCCGCGACCTGTGCCTGCAAGCGTCAGTGCACATAGTCTTAGACCCCTGCTGGCATCTAAGTGGCCTGCCTCTGGGTTGCTTAGTAACCTATGACGTCATCGCCTGCCGGAGCCAGGTGTGTACCAGACCATGAAGGCGCCAACCTGCCACCTTGTCCCTCTTTGTTCTCACTCTGACTTTCTCTCTTGCCCTGTCAATGCTGAGTGCCGGGGTTATAGCTGCGCATCAGCGCGCCTGGCCCAAGCTACTCCTTTTTACATGTTATTTGTTTATTTGTTTTTGAGACAGGGTTTCTCTGTGTAGCCCTGGTTGTCCCGGAACTCTCTCTGTAAGCCAGGCTGGTCTCAAACTCACAGAGACTCACCTGCCTCTGCCTCCCAAGTGCTGGAACTAACGGTGTGCGCCAATCCGCCCAACTTAATTTTTATTTTTTGCACCTGGGAATTGAACCCAGGGCCTTGTGTGTGATCACCAAAGGGGCTTAAGCACTGAGTGTTAGCCCCAGCCTTCCTGTCACACTTTATTTAGAAATAGAGTCTCACTAACTTGCTCAGGCTAGCCTTGAACCTGTGTTCCTCCTCTCAGCCTCTCCAGTGACTGGAATAAAGGCTTTATAAAAATACAAAAGGAGGCCGGGCGGTGGTGGCGCACGCCTTTAATCCCAGCACTTGGGAGGCAGAGGCAGGCGGATCGCTATGAGTTCGAGGCCAGCCTGGTCTACAAAATGAGTCCAGGACAGCCAAGGCTACACAGATACACAGAGAGACCCTGTCTCAAAAAACAAAGAAAAAAACCAACAAAACAAAAAATTCTGTTCACTTTCCTTTCCTCGTCTACCAGCCTGGGCTATAGACATGGGAAAGAAAAGTTTCTGTGCAGGCACACTTAACAAGAAAGTGTATGTGGGGGAGGGGAGGCTAGTTAAGAGCTCATCGGTTAAGAGCACTGGCTGCCCTTCAAGAGGACCGAGTTCAATCCCCAGCACCCACAAGGCATCTCACAACTGTCCAGAACTCCAGTTCCAGGGGTTCCAACACTCACACACAAACACGCAGGCAAAGCACCAACGCGTATACAATAAGAAGTTATTAAAAGAGGAAAAAAAAAAACAAAACCGTCTGGGCCCGCTCTGTGAGTGACAGCTCTGAAGCCTGAGCGGTCTTTCCCGTCAGCCTAGCAAGTGTCTTCATCACCACCCAATGATGACCAAGACGGCGCCCGACTATATCTAGACGGAAGCTAGCTTCCTACCCGATTCCCTAGTGTCCAGATTCCTGTTGCCCAAAAGGTCATTCGTAGGTTAACAACTTCACATAACCAACCCTTCAGCTCTTATCTGGGATCGTAATTGCAGCCCAGGTGTGATCCACAGGGTACTTTGAAAGCGGAGGATGGGGTGTGCCAGCTGTGGGTTCACTTTGTCTTAGCAATTAAAGGGAGATCTTGATTACAAAAATAAGCTATGTTGGGCAAGGTACGGTTGTACAACCTGTAAGGTGATCTACGTCTTTTCAGCGCTTTGGGCGCTGGCTTGGATCATTCCTCCCTTAGCCGGTTTGGGCAGGAGGGAAAAGGGCGGGGTTGGGGGGTTGGGGATGGGGAGTGGAGAGTCTCCCTCTGTACATGGGGTGTCTGGTTTGTTTGTCGTGACTGATGTCCCTCTGTCAGTGAGCTCCTGAGGGCTGCAGTGGCTGTCATGGCTCTTCCACGGCCTGGCCCCACGGTGACCATTCTCATGGGATCCCCAGACATATCGTATCATCACGACAGTGCAGAATTTTTCTTTGTTCAGCAGCCTTACTCTAATAAAATTGTAAAAGATAGCCAGCCCTCCCCGCGACCCCCGTCCCCCCCCCCCGCCTCCCCCCCTCCACCTCCACCACCAAAAATGTGTGACGTGTCCAGTTTATTCTTCGCTGGACCAGCCTTTATTGGTAGCATAAGTTTTATATAAAGTTCCACTACTGTGGGCTGCACTGGGGTTGGCCGCTGATGGATTCTTTTCATATATATTCTGTGCCATGTTCGTTTTTTTTTTTTTTTCGAGACAGGGTTTCTCTGTGTAGCCTTGGCCATCCTGGACTCACTTTGTAGACCAGGCTGGCCTCGAACTCACAGCGATCCGCCTGCCTCTGCCTCCCAAGTGCTGGGATTAAAGGCGTGCGCCACCACGCCTGGCTCTGTGCCATGTTCTTAAAATGAACTATGCTGCTGTGCCACAGATTCTACAAGGATTTATTTTTCTTTAAGAGTTTGTTTGTTTGTTTGTTTTTTAGAGACAGGGTTTCTCTATGTAGCCTTGGCTGTCCTGGAATCACTCTGTAGATCAGGCTGACCTCAAATTCACAGAGATCCTCCTGCCTCTGCCTCCCTGAGTGCTGGAATTAAAGGTGTGCGCCACCATACATATCTGCACCTATGGTTTGAACATTTCAGCCACTTCACAAATATCTAAAAAGCAAATTTGGTTGCTAAGTAGTCTGTTTCCTCCTCTGCACTTTGTTGTCTCTGGGATGCAGAACAGCTCAGCTGATTTAGGACACATTTCAAACGTTTCATTGCTGCGTCTGTGTATGAATACATGTCTGTGCAGGTAGAGGCCTAAGCTGGGGTCGGGCTCCCTGAAGTGGGGGTCACAGGTGGTTGTGGGGAGCTCAGCACGGGTGCTGAGACTGGTCTGCTCCTCTGACAGAGCTGCAAGTACTCTTAACTCCCGAACCATCTCCCCAGCCCCCGACTTAATATGCATTTTCAAACTGCCATAATTAGCTGGGTGTGAGGGTGATGCCTTTAATCATGGCACTTGGATCTCTGTGAAATCCAGGCCAGCCTGATCTACAGTGAGTTCCACAGGTATGCGGTGAGACCTCAACTTAAAAGAAACAGAAGCCAAAACTATTAGATATCTTGTTTAGAGACAGATGAGATAAATTTGATTTCAACCGTGTTTTAAAAATATTTTATAACATTAATGATGATTATTAAACAATAAAAATATTTTTCCTTTTTAAAACTTAAATAACAAAGGAAGGGTGAATGCTTCACTGAGCCCTGATGTTCCCCACTGTGCTGGTGCCAACTCCAAGTAACTAACTTTTCTTTTGTCTTTTTTCAAGACAGGGTTTCTCTGTGTAGCCTAGCTGTCCTGGACTCCCTTTGTAGACCAGGCTGGCCTTGAACTCACAGCAATCCACCTGCCTCTGCATCCCAAGTGCTGGAATTAAAGGTGTGTGCCATCACTCCTGGCTTCTTTTTTCTTTTTACTTAGTTATTGTGTGGGGGTGTTTCTGCGTTGAGAGATGGGTGTGTGGGGGGGATCCAAAGTTTGTTTATTTTTTATTTTGGTTTTTTGAGACATGGTTTCTCTGTGTAAATGCCCTGGCTTTCCTGGAATTCTCTTTGTAGACCATGCTAGCCTGGAATTCACAGGAATGCTGGCGTTAAAGGCGTGTGCCACCCCGTCGGGCAGTGGTGTCCATTTCTACAGCAGAAGATGCCCGCTGCCCAGTCATATTTGCTACTGTAGGAGCTCACACTGGCTGTCCCATGGAAGCAGCCACTACACACTAAGTTAGTTAGTTACCCCTGCGGCTCCACTGACAGGCCGTCTTTGAGTCCTTCGCACTGTAGTGGGGACAATGTGGACCTGATACTTTTAATAATTAAAAGTAAAAATTTCAAGAAAGGGGCTGGAGAGTTGACTCAGTGGCTAAAGACACTTTTTTTGGTTTCCAGGGGATGGGAGCACCCATGTCAGGATGCTCGCTGGCTGCCTTAGCTTCAGCTCCAGGGGCTCTGATGTCTTCTGGTCTCTGCAGACATGTATATACACACACACACCACACACACACAAGTAAATTCTTTAAAAAAAGAAAAAAACAAACAAGCTGGGCGGTGGTGGCGCACACCTTTAATCCCAGCACTTGGAAGGCAGAGGCAGGAGGATTGCTGTGAGTTCGAAGCCAGCCTGGTCTACAAAGTGAGTCCAGGACAGCGAAAGCTACACAGAGAAACCTTGTCTTGGAAAAAGAAAAAAAAAAAAGAAAGAAAAGAAAATTAGCTGGGCGTGGTGGCGCACGCCTTTAATCCCAGCACTCAGGGAGGCAGAAGCAGGCAGATCGCTGTGAGTTTGAGGCCAGCCTGGTCTACAAAGTGAGTTCAGGATGGCCAAGGCTACACAGAGAAACACTGTCTCAAAAAACCAAAAAAAAAACCAAAAAAAAAAAAAAAAAAAAAAATTAAAGACTATAATGATGAAAAGTCAGACACTGTGGCACGGGTCTGATTTCCCTGGACTTGGGAGGTTGGAACAAGAGGACCCTGAGGTTGAGGCCAGCCTGAGCTGAGAAACTGTAAAATTATAAAATGTAAGACCTGAGGCTCCTCCCAGTTCTTGTTACTGCTAGCCTCAGGAGTTCCACCCTAGTTCCCAGAATAGCTACATGCGAGCTCCCCACTATCAAAGGTTCCATACGGTTTCCAGTAACCGCCCTAGGGACCCACACCCAAGTCCCCACAAGAGGTCTCCCAACGCCAATGTCCATATGGTCTAACTTGATAAGCAGCCCCCCCCCCCTGCTTTTTTGTTTTAGCCTTTAAAAACTAGCCTGTAACAGCTACTCGGGGTCCTTCACCTCCCGAGTGCTGAGGGACCCTGACATATCAACAACTGGGACTTCTGATGTGTCAGTAATAAATTTTACCTATACATCCAGCCTGTGTGACTTGAGTGGTCTCTCGTGGCGACCCCCTTCCTGAATTGGACTCTAGGGTCCAACAGGCTACCTAGCAAGACTATTAAAAAAAAAAAAAAGACAACAAAAATAAAGGTAACATCTCTTAAAATTCAAATTCTCCCGTTAGAAATAACCAGTGTTCACATTCTGCTATTTACTTGGTTTATGTTGTTGCTTGTTTTTGTTGTTTTTTTTCGAGACAGGATCTCTCTGTGTAGCCCTGCCTGTCCTGGAACTCTCTCTGTAGACCAGGCTGTCCTGGAACTCAGAGATCTGTCTGCCTCTGCCTCCTGAGCGCTGGGATTAAGGCTGTGGGATATGTTGCCCAGCTCTGTTATTTGTTAACACAATATAGCCCAGGTTGGATTGTAACCCTGGATCTTCCTCCGCCTCCCAGGTACTGGGACAGATGACTATGTCACCATTTAATTCCATCTGATTATGCCTATAATCCTAGTACTCAGGGAGGTAGATGCAGGTGGACCTCTATGAGATTGAGGCTAGCCTGGTCTACAACATTTAATTTAGGATCTACCTGCCCAGGTCATGGGCTGGTGGTGATGGAGGTGGTGAACAGGCCAAATCCAGGGCTTTTGGGCTCTGTTTCTTAACAATTAAACTTTATTATACATCCCAACTAGCTTACACAAGAAGGAAAAAAGGTTAAAGGGACAAAATAGTGAACCTTCTGGTATCCGTTCCATGGGACGGGTCCTTAGGTGTCTCTCTGGCCCGCGTGCTGGTCCAGCCTGTTCGCTGCTCCACATGCGCTCAAGCCCGGGCTGAACCTGTTGTTCTCTCCTCCCCACCTGCCTGAGTCACGTGGGAAGGGTGGTCTCCTTCTCCCGTTGAGGGTCAATTAGAAAAACAATACCCCAGTTGGGGTTCCCAGGTCTGCTTCCTGAATTCCAGGCCCAGGATGGCTCCACTCAGTCTGTCACAAGGTACTCATGGGGTGCCCCAAGGGTAAAAGCCCACCAAGACTGCTCCCACCTGTGACAAAGCTTAATCCTTCCCACACATCCCCCTTCACTTTTAAAAATAATTAAGAACTATACACACACATATACATATATACATAATCATCGGTATCAAGTACATAACCAAGTCCTTTTATACTTGTTAACCTGAGAGAAAGTATTCCACTATCCTACCAAAGAGAGTCCTTTTCTTTCAGGAGAAATTGCAATTATCAATCTATAAATGTGTTTTTAATTCTTAAACTAAAGCTTCTAGTAACACTGTGGCTATCTAGTCTTCAATCCCATCAGAGACCCAAGAAGGAAAATCTACCTAATAAAGGACGTGCTGGCAGGCAACTTCCAAGTTGCATAGGACAGAGAGAGCAGACCGCCTGGATAGTCACCGGATTCTCTCCTTCATTGGGGTAATCAGTCTTCAGCCTTATCGGCCCAAAACATCCAACAAACTGCTTTTTGAAGCAGGAAATCCAACGGTCTGGTCCATCTAGTCTCTTCAAAGCTGGACAGTCAACTTTCCAGCATCACTGTTGATCATGCAGCCAGTCAGCCTGTCAACAGCAGTAGAGATAAGAGCAGTTTCTCAGTCCAGTGACCATTCTGTCATCCGCGTCTCTTGAAGCCCCCATCTTCAATGATGCAAATGGAGAAGCGGCCAGGTGCAGATGTCTCTCTGTCAGGAAAGCCCTCATCGTTAAATGCCATATTCTGTGGATCTCTGAAGAGTTTGAAGACCAACTCTATCTATTCTTTTTTTTTTTTTTTTTTTTTGGTTTTTCGAGACAGGATTTCTCTGTGTAGCCTTGGCTGTCCTGGACTCACTCTGTAGACCAGGCTGGCCTCGAACTCACTGAGATCCACCTGCCTCTGCCTCCCGAGTGCTGGGATTAAAGGCGTGCGCCACCACGCCCAGCTAACTCTATCTATTCTTACAGTTATCAATCTATTCCTTTGAAGACATATACATTACCTATCAATAATTTGTCGATCTCTTCATTTCCTTGGGCCAATGGGCCTGGTAAACCCGTATGGGATCGAATATGAGTAATATACAAGGGATAATTTCTGCTTCTGATGACCTGTTGTAGTTCTAAAATAGTCAATTCTGTGTTATCAGGAGTAAATTCAGCAGTTTCTATATGCAAAACAACTCTTTCAGCATATTGAGAGTCAGTAATTATATTAAGAGATTCAGGAAAATCTAACAATACCATAAGGATTGCATATAATTCTGATTTTTGAACTGATGTAAATGGGCTTTTAATCACCTTGGTCATTTTCTCAGACTTATAACCAGCCATACGTGATTTATTTGCACTCAGTGAAAAAGTGGGGTGCCCCTGAGATTGGGTGACCTCTTTACAATACTTGGAAGGATCTAATTAGTTCTTTTATAAACTGTTATACGTTGCTTTTGGGTATCTATTGTTAATGTCTTCCAATAGTTACTACAAGCTCTTTGCCAGTCTTCATTAATTACCCATAAAGACATAATCTCAGAATCAGTAAGAGGCACTACAATTTCTGTCAGGTCCATCCCTGACAGTTGGCGCAACCGTATTCTTCCCTTTGTAATCAATTCAGAAATTTTCTCTATGTATGTTTTCAATTTTTTGCTTTGTTTATTTGCCAGGAATATCCATTCTATGATCCTGTCTTCCCTTTGCATGAGAAGCCCAGTAGGAGAATGTTTCGAAGGCAAAATAACCAGAATGCAACCAAGCTCAGGATCAATTCTATCCACATATGCCTTTTGAAGTTTTTGCTCCACCAAAATTAACTCCTTTTCTGCCTCAGCGGTTAGACACCTAGCACTGTTTAAATCCGAATCCCCTTGTAATGTTTGAAACAAGTTACTTAACTCATAGGTAGCTAACCCGATTGTAGGCCTTAACCTTAATATCTCCCAATAATCTTTGAAAGTCATTAAGAGTTTGCAATTGATCTCTACAGATCTGTACCTTTTGTGGTTGAATTTTTTGTTCAGTTATTTTATAGCCTAAATAGGTAATTGAAACTCCTCTTTGTATTTTTTCCATAGCAATCTGTAATCCCCAGCATGGTAGAATTCTTTGTGCTTCCTGAAACATTTTTTCTACAACACTAGGATCAGAATCAGCTAGCAGACTATCATCCATGTAATGGTATATGATAGATTGAGGAAACTGCCTATGAATTATTTCTAAAGGTTGTTGTACAAAATACTGGCATAAAGTTGGGCTATTCAACATTCCCTGTGGGAGTACCTTCCAATGATATCTCTTCATTGGAGAATTACTGTTCAGAGTAGGTACTGAGAAAGCAAACCTCTCCCTGTCCTTCTCATGTAGAAGTATGGTGAAAAAACAATCTTTTAAATCAATTGTAATTATATGCCAAGACCTAGGTAGCAAGGAAGGCAAAGGAATTCCAGGTTGAAGCGAACCCATGGGTTGAATCACCTTGTTTATGGCCCTCAAATCTGTTATCATTCTCCATCCACCTGATTTCTTTCTTACCACAAACATAGGGGAATTCCAGGGACTGGAAGATTCTTCGATGTGTTGAGCCTCCAGCTGCCCTTTCACTAGCCCATGAAGCGCCTGTAACTTTTCTTTTGTTAAGGGCCACTGCTCCTGCCGTACAGGTCTGTTTGAAATCCATTTTAGGAGCAAGGCGGTTGGTATCTCAGCAGTGGCCCCTCTTATAAATTTTGACACTCTAAACCTGAAGAGTTCTGAGGTTGGACAATGGGCATAGCTTGTGGTCGCCCCTGATCACTTACATGAATCTCTTCCCCAGAAGCACGTGCCAATTCACCCATAGTTTCAACCTTGTTTTATCTCGGTATTTGCAGGAATAGTAATCTGAGTACCCCACTGTTGTAAGAGGTCTCTTCCCCATAGATTTATTGGAATGTCAGCCACATAGGGTTTCAGCCTCCCTATCTGTCCGTCTGGTCCTATACACTCAAGCCATTGTACACTTTGTTTTATTTGAGATAGCTTTCCAATTACTACAATTTCTGTATAAACCTTCTTAAGTGGCCAATTTTGGTTCTAAGACTTCTGGCTAATGATGGAGACATCGGCTCCGCTGTCCACCAAGCCTTCTATTTTAACACCATTCAATTGTACAATTAACTTAGGTCTCTGATCATTAATTACTGTTTGCCAGAACACACGGGTCCCGTGCTTCCGAACGCACCAGTCCTTTCCACTGGAGCGGCTTTGCCCTTAATGTAAGGAAACAGTAGGAGTTGAGCAATTCTATCCCCGGCATCGTTTTTCATCTCCTTTTTTACACATGCCATGATTTTTATTTCCTCTTTAGAATCTCTGTCTATAATACCAGGATGCACAATAAAACCATGAGAAGTCAGCCCACTTCTTCCCAGAACCATTCCTACTGTGCCATAAGGCAAAGGTCCGAAAACACCAGTATTTAATTTGTAACATTCAACCTGGGGAGATAGGGTAAGAGACATATTTGAAGCCAGATCCAAGGCTGCACTGCCTTCAGTAGCATGCATTAGATCACTAACACTCAGTTCCCGTTTTCCTGCGGGTTTGTCACTTCCTGACTGGCCAAAGGAATTCGGCTGGCATTGTTTATGGGGGCCCGAGCCGATGGCCCCCTCCTGCCGTTTCCCGTCGGCAAGATATTGTCTTGCACATCTCTCTTAGACTGACAATCCCGAGACCAATGTTTCCCTTTCCCACAGTGACTACAGTACCCTGGGAGTCTTGGTACCTCATTAGTGACATAACCAGACCCTCCTTGTTCTCTCCTACAAGTTACGTTTTCTCCTGGGTTATTGCACCTTCTATCTCTACAGTTTCTTTGCACATGACCAATTTTACCACAATTGAAGCACCGAGTATTATGATATCTGGGCTCTCTGGATAAAGCTTGTCCCACAATATTATTTTGATACTCCTGAGAGTTAATATTAACTGTCTCCTTTACCCAGTCATCTAGTGGAGCACCTCTTTCCTTTAATGGTCTAAGCACCCTCTTACATTCAGTATTTGCATTTTCATAAGCCATGATAAGTTTTGATGCCTGTTTGTTGTCAGAATCTGGCATCACCTTATCCATAGCAGATCCTAATCTCTGCAAAAATTCTGTAAAGGGCTCCAGGGGTCCTTGGAACACTTTAGTAAATGGAATAGTTGTTTTCCCAGGTTCCTCTACCAGCTCCCAAGCTCTCAAGGCTGCCTTACAACATTGTTCAATCACTCTATCTTCAGCTTGAATTTGTTCTCTAATGTTAGTATATTGTCCTTCACCAAGCAATTGATCTCTATTAATATTTATTCCCTGTGTCGTATTTTCCTGTTCTATTTTTATAGCCTCTGTTCGCCACCATGATAACCACTGTAACTGTTGTGCTGCTTCCAATACTGCTGAAACTAAATTTTTCCAATCTTGAGGAACAAGTCTATTCTGAGTGGCCCAGCTATTTAACATTTGTTTAACGAAGGTAGAGTGCATACCATATTTGACGACGGATTCCTTAAAATGTTTTAAATCCATCATGTCTACAGGGTGCCAGGCCATTTCGTCATAACCCTCAGCACCATTTTGCTTGGGCACATGTCTTACAGTGACTGGAAAAGCTGAAGGTGTCTGGGCGACTGTGGAGGTATCCTTCACTGGGACATTTACTTCCAAAGACCTTTTGGTCGGTCTGGCTTCCTTTGCCTCTGGTTTCTGACCTTCTCCACCCTTTTTAACCAAAGGTGCCTTCTGCTTTTCCAGCCCTTCCAGTTTTTTCTGCATTTTGCCCATTTGTTCAGTCAAGTCAGTAATTCTTTCCAAAAGGATAGAGCTTATTGACTCTTCCGTTTTTTTCTGGCTTTCCGGTCTCTCTATTTTCTGTCCTTCATCACTCCCAATTACCAAAAATTCTATCTGCTTTCCCATCCCTTCATTTTCTTTCCTCAGCCTTTCCATCTGTCTGGTCAAATCTGCAATCTTTTCCAAAAGGATAGAACTTACTGACCCTTCTGGCTTTTCTATGTCATTAGCCTTTCTTCTAATCCTTCTAAGCTTGAAATATTGTAATAAAAGGACAATGAAAAAACAGAGAATTCCCTCTAAGTATAAGGCAGGAAAGAGTTTTGCAACCAGCAGTTGCAACTTTGCTGAAACCTGAAACAGCATTTCTGTACCTTCGAATACTGAATCTTCCCTCATACCATTAGGGACTGTGGAACCCATCAGGCTCCACGTTGGGTGCCGGATGTTGGCTCTGTTTCTTAACAATTAAACTTTATTATATAATCCAACTAGCTTACACAAGAAGGAAAAAAGGTTAAAGGGACAAAAGAGTGAACCTTCCGGTATCCATTCCACGGGACGGGTCCTTAGGTGTCTCTCTGGCCCGTGTGCTGGTCCAGCCTGTTCGCTGCTCCCACATGCACTCAAGCCCGGGCTGAACCTGTCTCTCCTCCCCACCTGCCTGAGTCACGTGGGAAGGACGGTCTCCTTCTCCCGTAGAGGGTCAATTAGAAAAATAGCCCAGGTGGGGTTCCCAGGTCTGCTTCCTGAATTCCAGGTCCAGGATGGCTCCACTCAGTCTGTCACAAGGTATTCATGGGGTGCCCCAAGGGTAAAGCCCGCCAAGACTGCTTCCACCTGTGACAAAGCTTAATCTTTCCCACACCCTCCATGGGCTCTGTATCAGCTCTTGCCTCTAGGTCCCTGCCCTGCTTGAGTTCCTGTCCTGACTTCCTTTAAAGATGGACTTCAGTGCAGAAGTGTAAGCCAAATAAACCCTCCCTCGACCACTTGCTTTTTGGTCATGGTCTTTTGTCCTAGCAATAGAAACCCTAACTAAGATAGCAACTTAGGGCTGGAGAGATGGCTCAGCTGTTAAGAGCACTGACTGTTCTTCCAGAGGTCCTGAGTTCAATTCCCAGCAACCACATGGTGGCTCAGAACCATCTATAATGTGATCTGATGCCCTCTTCTGGTGTGCAGGTGTACATGCAGGCAGAGCACTGTATACATAATAATAAATAAATAAACCTTAAAAAAAAAAAAAGACAGCAAATTAGTGAGATTCTGCTTCAAAATGTAGGTTTGAAGCCAGGTGTGGTGGCACATGCCTGTAATCCCAGCACTGGGGGAGGCAGAGGCAGGTGGATTGCTGTGAGTTCGAGGCCAGCCTAGTCTACAAAGCGAGTCCAGGACAGCCAAGGCTATACAGAGAAATCTTGTCTTGAAAAAAATAATGTAGGTTTGAAGATAGAGTTCAGTGGTAAAGTGCTTGCCTGGCATGTAAGAGCCTGTGGGAAAAAAAAGTAATTCTATTTTTCTATCATTCATTCCTTCATGTTTAAGGTATGGCTTGAATACCAGGTTTTCGTATGCTCTTCCACTAAACTCCACTCCCAGCCCCAGTCCGATGTATTTCTCCAATCCTTTGCATCTGGAGTAGGTCATTTTCAGTTTTTACCTATGACAACAACAATTAGCACACTCTCACCCGTGTGTCTATTTACACACTTGTCTAGTTGTTGCTTACAAGTGCCTCTCAAGTGGGTAGTGTAGTTCCCCCCCTTTTAACATTATACAGAAAAAAAAAATTAAGTCAGGCTTAAGGAGATATAGTTTATATGCATTAAAACCACACTTTTTCAGTGCGCACTTCCATGGGTTTTAAAAAATCCACTGGGGAACTACCCCATAATCAAGATACGGACCGGTTTTGTCACCACCCCCGCAATAAGTCCCTTGGGTCTTTGGAGTTAACGTCTCTTCCCACAGTCACTCTCTGGTAACTACTGTTTGTGACCCTATAATTTTGCCTTTCTCAGTGTGTCTTATGTATCAAATTATGCATCCTTTTAGATGTGGCTTCTTACCCTCAGCATTCATGCGTGTTGCTGGGTATCGGGAGCCCCGCCCCACTCTATCACTGAGTTTCTGTGTATGTGTGGCCCAGTTGCTCCGTCATTGGCTGGAGAGCATGTGGGTTGTATCTAGGTTTGCATAATAGAATGGCTTTCAATATTGACATAAGAGTCTTTGAGTGAACACATAATTTATTATTATTATTATGTTTTTGTTGTTGTTGTTTTTTTTTTTTTGGTTTTTCAAGACAGGGTCTCTCTGTGTAGCCTTGGCTGTCCTGGACTCGCTTTGTAGACCAGGCTGGCCTCGAACTCACAGCGATCCGCCTGCCTCTGCCTCCCAAGTGCTGGATTAAAGGCGTGCGCCACCACGCCCGGCTGATGATGTTTTTCAAGACAAGGTTTCTCTATGTAGCCTTAGCTGTTCTGAAACTCACCAGGCTGCCCTTGAACTCACAGAGATCTGCCAGCCTCTGCCTCCCGAGTGCTGGGATTAAAGACCGGTTCCGGGGGCTGGAGAGATGGCTCAGAGGTTAAGAGCACTAACTGCTCTTCCAGAGGTCCTGAGTTCAATTCCCAGCAACCACATGGTGGCTCACAGCCATCTGTAATGAGATCTGATCGTACTGTATACATAATAAATAGATCTTAAGAAAAAAATAACACCCGTTCCACCATCTCCTGAGTCTGAACTTCATTCTTTTTTTAAAGATTTATTTATTATTATGTAGGCCAGAAGAGGGCTGGAAGAGAGGAAGATAGAGGCATGAACATCCTGACCACACTCTCCTCATTTTTGATTTCCTCCGGGACCAATGCTGGTTAGCGGCAAGACTCACTGTGGTCCATGTAGGATTAGGGTAATAGAGCAAGAGGCAGGGTGGCAAGAGTCTAGGGAGGGCTGTCTTAGCTACTGCGGGATTGCTGTGAAGACACTATGACCAAGGCAGCGTATAGAAGAAAGCAGCTCACCGGGGCCTTGCTTGCAGCTTCAGAGGGTGAATCCATGGCCATCATGGTAAAGAGTGTAGGCATCGGGCGGGTGAGTGGGCTGGCAGGCGGGATGGGTGGGGGTGGGGGAGGCCAGTGGGCGGGAGGAGCAGCTGAAAATCTACAAGCTGATCTGAAGGCCAGTAAGACATTCAAGTCAGTGCCTGAGGATAAGGTTAGGTTTTGAATGTTAAAGACATGTTAACAGGGGCTGGAGAGATGGCTCAGTGGTTAAGAGCACTGCCTGCTCTTTGAAAGAACCCGGGTTCAATTCCCAGCACCCATACAGCAGCTCACAACTGTCTGTAACTCCAAGATCTGACACTCTCACACCAACGCACATGAATTAAAGTTAAATGAAATGTTTAAAAAAAAAAAAAAGGAACTGTTAACAGCCTGGCAAGGTGGCACAGACCTATAATCCCAGCACTCAGGGAAGCAGAGGCAGTCAGATCTCTATGAGTTTGAGGCCAGCCTGGTTTACCAAGCCAGTTCAGGACAGCCAAGGCTACACAGAGAAACCCCGTCCTAAAAAACCAAACCAACCAACCAACCAAGGACATGTTCACTTTCTTTTTTTCCTCCTTTTTCTCTTGTTTCTTTCTGAGACAGGGTTTCTCTGTGTAGCCTTGGCTGTCTAGACTCACTTTGTAGACCAGGCTGGCCTCGAACTCACACTGATCCACCTGCCTCTGCCTCCTGAGTGCTGGGATTAAAGGCTTATGCTACCATGCCCAGCTCATTTTTGTTTGTTTACATTTATTTATTTACTACTTTATTTTGTTTCTGTGTATCTATATGACATGTACCAGACATGTACCATGGCATGAATGTGGATGCCAGAAGACAGCTTTTGGGAGT
Organism: Acomys russatus; assembly: GCF_903995435.1. Taxonomy (NCBI): domain Eukaryota; kingdom Metazoa; phylum Chordata; class Mammalia; order Rodentia; family Muridae; genus Acomys; species Acomys russatus. The sequence goes on from NC_067151.1 coordinate 66,621,885, forward strand.
CAGTCTCTCCTTGCACTGTGTGGGTCTCATGTTGTTAGGCTTGCCAGAAAGTGCCTTGACCTGCTGAGCCATCTGCAGGCCCAGGAAAATTTTATTTATTTATTTATTTATTTATTTATTTATTTATTTATTTATGGTTTTTCAAGACAGGGTTTCTCTGTGTAGCCTTGGCTGTCCTGGACTCACTTTGTAGACCAGGCTGGCCTCGAACTCACAATGATCCACCTGCCTCTGCCTCCTGAATGCTGGGATTACAGGTGTGTGCCACCACAGCTGGCTCAGTCTCATTGGCAGATTAAAGAAGGCTTTTAAAGCTGGGCAGTTGGTGCACACTTTTAATCCCAGCACTTGGGAGGCAGAGGCAGGTGGATCATTGTGAGTTCAAGGCCAGCCTGGTCTACAAAGTGAGTCCAGGACAACAGCCAAGGCTACACAGAGAAACCCAGTTTGGAAAAACAAGAAAAAAAAGAAGAAGAAGAAGAAGAAGAAGAAGAAGAAGAAGAAGAAGAAGAAGAAGAAGAAGAAGCCTTTTGAATCATTCTATCACTTCTTTCTCTCTCTCTCTCTCTCTTTTTTTCTTGTAGCCCTGAAGCTCCATATGTAGACCAGACTGGTCTCAACTCACAGAGATCCACCTGCCTCTGTGTCTGTTTCTATTGTTTGTTGAGCTCCCATACATCCCTGCCCCTTCTCTTTCCATTCCTCCGTTTCTTCAGTACACAGCACTTTAGTGGACAGTGCCTTCCTCTCTCTTTCCCTCCTCAATCGTGTTTTTGTTACCACGCATGTCCTTTTGGGGTACCCTCCCTCATGGTCAGCTGTCATCAGGTGAGGACCCTCCCTCATGGTCAGCTAACAGGTGAGGACCCTCCCTCATGGTCAGCTGTCATCAGGTGAGGACCCTCCCTCATGGTCAGCTAACAGGTGAGGACCCTCCTTCATGGTCAGCTAACAGGTGAGGACCCTCCTTCATGGTCAGCTGTCAGGTGGGGGCAGAATTCAATACATATTCTGAGGTAGTCCTAAAATATGTTTTTTCTTTTTCTTTCTTTTTTTAAATTTATTTATTTATTTAGAGATTTGCTTACTGCCAGCTGGGCGTGGTGGCACAGTCCTTTAAATCCCAGCACTTGGGAGGCAGAGGCAGGTGGATCACTGTGAGTTCAAGGCCTGCCTGGTCTACAAAAGCAAGTCTGGGACAGCCGAGGCTACACAGAGAAACCTTATCCTGGGGGGAAAAAGATTTACTTACTGCCAGGCGGGGTGGCACATGTTAATCTTCAATCCCAGCACATGTTGATTGCTGTGACTTTGAGGCCAGCCTGGTCTACAAAATGAGTCTAGGATAGCCAAGCAGCCAAGGCTACACAGAGAAACTCAGTCTCAAAACAAGCAAGCAAAAAAAGATTTATTACTTATTTTATGTGTATCAGTGTTTTGCCTGTGTGTGTCTGTGTGAGGGTGTTGGGTCCCCTGGAACAGGAATTAAAGCTGTGAGCTGCCATGTGGGTGCTGGGAATCAAACCTGGATCCTCTGGAAGAGTGACCAGTGCTCTCAACTGCTGAGTCATCTCTCCAGCCCCTTGTTTTTTCTTTTTTATCCACTCCCAACTGTTGCCTGACATGTTTGCTTCATTTTTGAAATAAGGTCTTTCTTCGTCCTTTTGTTTGTTTTTGTTTTTTGAGACTTAAAACAAACAAACAAACAAACAAACAGCCTTGGCTGTCCTGGAACTAGCTCTTTAGACCAGTCTGGCTGACCCCAAACTGAGAGATCCTCCTGCCTCTGCCTCCTGAGTGCTGGGATTAAAGGTGTGTGCCACCAATGCCTGGTGAGTCAGGGTCTTAGTGTGCGGTTTTGGCTGGCCTGGAACTTGTAGCAATCCTGCCTCTGCCTCCTGAGTCCTGGGCTTAAAGGAGTGTGCCACCAGGCCCCACATGCTTCCCTTGCTGTTTTGGTGTCTTCACATCCTGGCTTCCGTTAGCATTGTCAGCATCAAAGCACCAAAACCTGACTAACTCTCCAGATGCCCCCCCAGAGGTGCATTTCATTACTGAGCTGTTTGCTATTAAATGTTGGCCTCTTTGTTTGTTCCTGTGCCTGGTGGGGTAAGGGGTGTGGGATGGTGACAAGTCTGTTGGAAACCCAAAGGTCTCTAGCCCGAGACACTGAAAAATGAGAGATGTGTGTAATTCTCTCATTCCCCCAACTCATCCGGAACATCTTTGAATAATTGTCCTAGCGGTGGCGTACGAAAATAAGGCATAATATAACGTAACTAAGAAAAGTTAAGAGCTTTAAGATAAAAAAAAATAGAGAGCCGGGTGTGGTGATGCACTTCTTTGATCCCAGCACTTGAGAGGCAGAGGCAGGTGGATCTCTGTGAGTTCGAGGCCAGCCTGGTCTACAAAGTGAGTCCAGGACAGCCAGGAACCCTGTCTCAAAAAGCCAAAATAAATAAATAAATAAAATAAAAATAAATACCAAACTGAAAAAAAAATGAGCAGTGGTGTTGTATACCTTAAAAAAACTAATTACTTTTTTGTGTGTAGGTGTTTTGAATACCTCGTATGGTTGTGCACCACGTGCGTGCTGTGCCCTGGAGGCCAGTGTGGAACTGGAGCTACGGACGGTTGTGAGCTCCAGTGGGTGCTGGGGAGTAAACCTGGGTCTTCTGCAATGCAAGCACCGTAACTTAGTCACTACACCGTCTCTGGTGGCGCATGCCTTTAACACCAGTGCTCCGGAGCCAGAGGCCTGTGCACCCCATCCCTCCCACCCTCAACTCCCCCCCCCCAACCCCCAGCCAAAGGATAAAATTAGTATTTTAAAGGGATAAAGGGCTTTAGTTCACACTTCTAGGCAGAGTCCATCACAGGAATTGGAGGGAGCTGGCCACATGTCAATCAGGAAGCTGAGAAAAAGGAACCTAAAAGAAATAAATCTTTTTTTTTTTTTTTTTTTTGGTTTTTCCCAGACAGGGTTTTCTCTGTGTAACTGCTCTGTCCTGGAACTCACTTTGTAGACCAGGCTGGCCTCGAACTCATGGAGATCCACCTGCTTATGCCTCCCTCTTTCTTTTTTTGAGAGAGGGTTTCTCTGTGTAGGCTTGGACTCACTTTGCAGACCAGGCTGGCCTCCAATTTACATCAATCTGCCTGCCTGTCTACCGAGTGCTGGGATTAAAGCCGCGTGCCACCACGCCTGGCTCCCAGTTGTATCTTACACAGGTACACTTGAACTCACTAAGTAGATGAGGCTCCCCTGACTCTCTTCCTTCTGAGGGCTGTGATTAAAGGCATGTACCATTATTCTGGGTCTTACAGGGACATTAACAAACAAAAACGTTTGTTGTTTTGTTTTGTTTATTTAGAATTACTTATTTTGGCTGGGTGGTGGTGGTGCACGCCTTTAATCTCAGCACTCGGGAAGCAGAGGCAGGCGGATCGCTGTGAGTTCGAGGCCAGCCTGGTCCTCAAAGCGAGTCCAGGACTGCCAAGGCTACACAGAGAGACCCTGTCTCGAAAAACAAAGACAAACAGGATTACTTATTTTGTTTTTGTGTATCTGAGTATTTTGCCTGCAAGTATGTACGCGCACCACATCTGCGCCTGGAGCCCGTGGAGGCTGTTGAATTCCCTGGAGCATGAGCAAACAAGTGGGCACTGGTCCTCTGCAAGAGGCCACCGGCTCTCCAGTCCCTCGCATACACCGTTTTTCCCTCTGGACTTGATTTGTAGACCAGGCTGGCCTCGAACCCACAGAGATCCTCCTGCCTCCGCCTCCCGAGCGCCCTCACACACACTTTTAAGAACATTTAGGACACTTTTAAGAACATGCAGCAAGAAGCCGGGCGTGGTGGCGCACGCCTTTAATCCCAGCACTCGGGAGGCAGAGGCAGGCGGATCACTGTGAGTTCGAGGCCAGCCTGGTCTACAAAGTGAGTCCAGGATGGCCAAGGCTACACAGAGAAACCCTGTCTCGAAAAACCAAAAAAAAAAAAAAAAAAAAAGAACATGCAGCAAGGTTACCAAAAGAAAATGGGAAAGGCGAGGCCTTGCTGGATGGTGTCTGGGAAGTGTGCTTTCTTTGGGCCTGTGTTGCTTTCTCTCTCTAGTGTCACAACTTTTCCCTCCAGGCGACAGCGCGTCTTTCTCTGTGCAGTCCTGGCTCTTCTGGAACTCCTCTGCGGACCAGGCTGAGCCCGAACTTAGAGACCCTCTGCCCCTTCCGCCACCGCCCGGCTATTCCATTCTCACTTTTATTTTATTTATTATTTATTTTCGTTTTTCGAGACAGGGTTTCTCTGTGTAGCCTTGGCTGTCCTGGACTCACTTTGTAGACCAGGCTGGCCTCGAACTCACAGCGATCCGCCTGCCTCTGCCTCCCGAGCATTCTCACTTTTAAAAGCAGTGACAAATGACCTCAGGTATCAACTCCTCCAGGGCAGTTTTATTTAAAGGTTTCTGACTTAACGTGCTAAGCTCGACTGCGGCTTTCAACGTCGGCCGCCGTTTTATAGCGGAGGTTACCGCGCGCCGGCTCTGCAGCACGGAAGGCTGCGGCAAGGCAGGCGGCTTGTGCTTTGAGACCCCCCGACTTATAACCTGGGCGGGGGAGGCCGCCACGACGCCTTTCCCTTTACTTTTAACCCTGCAGCCAATAAAAACTCCAAACAAACAAAAACAAACCCAACTGGCGCCCCAAAACCGTCCCGCGGCCGAGGGAAAGCGCGCCAACCACACAAAGAAAAGGAGGGGGGCGACTGGGATTCAAAAATCATTTCTCCGGGGACGTATATTCCTCTCGGACCTATCGGAATTAACTGCGCGCTTGGTCAGAGCCAATGGGCACTGAGGATCTGGTCCAGGTCCCGCCTAAAGACGGACGGACAGTCCTCTGGGCCAATGGGGTCGTGCGACGCTCAAGAGCCGCCCAATCCCGTCGTGAGGTGGGCGGAGTGTAGGCCAGGGGGTTGGCGGTGCCGTGTCATGGAGGCTCAGTCTCGCAGCAGCCATTGAAGGGGAAGGACCTGCGGGCAGGCGCGCGCGCGTGTCTGTGTGTGTGTGTGTGTGTGTGTGTGTGTGTGTGTGTGTGCGCGCGCGCGTGTGTAAGTGTGTGCGTGCCCCGGTGTGCGCGCGCGGGTGTGCGGACTTAGGAGGAGGTGGGGGGCAGCCGAGTTAGTCCCAAGTCGTCGGACTCCATTTGCTATTTTCTTTTCTTTTCTCTCCCCCCCCGCTCCACCCCGCTAACACCCGGGTGGCAGTGGGCGTTCGTCTTCGCGTCTCTCTCCATTCATCCCCAGACCTTTAGAGGTTTGTTTTTATTTATTTTTAGGGTCGGGGGTAGCGGGGAGGGCAGGCGAAGGGAAAGGAGGAGGACATGGAGATGAAGAAGAAGATTAACCTGGAGTTGAAGAACAGAGCCCCAGAGGAGGTGAGATGACTCAGCCCCCATCCTCCCTCCCGCCCCGCCGCGTGCCGTGGGTGGGTTTCGGGGAGGTCCGGGTGGGTCCCCCCACTCCCCCGGGAAACGCGCCCCCCACTTAAGGGTGGGGGCGGGGTGTTTATTTTAAGTTTTAAATCACCAGGCTCTCGTGCTTTAAAATGGCGAAGGGCTTAAGTTTCTAGGGGGCATGTTTTCTTTTTTTCTTCTTTCCGTGAGCGCGCGGGGGGCTGAGGGCCCCGTGGTGTCCGGCCTCGCGGGGGAGGGCGGCGTGGTAGCGAACACCCCCCACCCCCGGGCCCCTCGCCACCTGCGAAGTTGGTGTAACTTTCCCGCGGTGCCGCTGCTCCGCTGGCCGCGGCTCCCCCACCCGGCCCCGGGGCGTGGGTCTGGGGCGTGGATCTGCGGCGCGCGCCCCGCGGGGTGTGTGGGTGGGTGGGGGAGCCGCTGGGGACGCCGCGGGGTCCCGGGACCCGACGGCGCGGGCCGCGATCATCCGCGTGGCGCGTGGGGACCTCTGCGCGAGCCGCGCTGCGCTCCGTGCAGCCGTCGCCTGGGAGGAGTCCCCCCCCCCGGTCCCCTCCCCACGCCCCTCCGAGTCATCCCCCTGCCGTCGAGATTCCCGTGCGGGCTCTCGCGCGTTCGCGGCGGCGGCGTGAAGTCGAGGGACAAGGGGGTTCTGCGCCGCGGTGGCCCAGTCCTGCCCGGCTTTCAGGACGATGGTTGCAGGCTGGTGTCTGCGCCCTGTTCTTCCCTGTGGGTGTGCGGGGGTTTCTCTGAGGTTCCCGGAGCCTAAGGGTGCTGGAAACATTGTTGCCGTGAGGATAGTCTCTGAGTGTGTTGGGGGGGGGGGGACGGACGGGATGGGGCTAGAAGTTTCCTAGAGCCTGTTAGAAGAGTCTAGAAAAACTAAAAAAAAAAAAAAAAAAAAAAAAAGTCGGAAGCTGCCCGAGACCGTCAGCAAGACGTGGTGACTGGTAATCTGTAATATCTGTATGAGGTCTGTAATCTCAACGTCAGTAATTTTCAGCTCCTGAGAGGCCGAGGTAGGACTGTGTCAAGGAAGGCAAAACAAATCAAAACAGCTTCTCAGCCGAGGGGCTCAAAAGTGCGCCCCCCCCACCCATTCTTTCACCTCCAATTTGGAGGATTGCTCGACGACGCCTTTTTGAAGTCTCCTTTTGGTGTGGTGTGGAAACGTCACGTTTATATAGACCGTTGATAATTCACCCTGGATTTGTTTGTTTTGTTTTTTAACTTTATCCTTGGGAAAAGTGGTAAGCTGGGTTCTATTGTTCTAGAATCCAAATTAACAAACAAGTCTCGATGTGGTGAAGTGGTTTTATTCTAGTGGAATAACTGGGTTTCTGACCATACATCTGTAAAGCTCTCTTTCGGCAAAGACTAGAATTCAAAGGTTTAAGAGTTGCCTAGTGTGAGGCCAGGCCTTTAATCCCAGCACTCTGGGAGTCAGAGGCAGGCTGATAGCTGTGAGTTCCAGGCCAGCTTGGTCTACAAAGTAAGTCCAGGACAGAGAAACCATGTATCAAAAAACCAAAGGAAAAAGAAAGTTGTCTAGTGTGTAACAGGCCAGGCCATAGTGTCCTGGACCTTTAAGCCCAGATCTCTGAGTTAGAGGCAGCCCTATGTTGCACTAATGGTGTGACCTATTACAAGTCACTCTTTTCTTTACGTTGGCTCCTTGTCTCTAAAAGGAATATCAAGGTGCTATTTCTCCTCATTCAAGTAATGATGCTGAGGTACTCTTAAATACAGGAGATGACAGTTGTTCCCAAATTTTAGCCTTCGATTAAACATCTTTGCATTGGGGCCAGAGGGCCAGGCTCCTTTGTGCTTAGGTTTTGTTCAGGTATAACCCCTAAAGTTTTGTCGCTACATCTCAGATCTGTGGCTTAGGGCTGTTCTTGCCAGCGCTCACAAGGTGGCTCACAGCTGCCAGAGGCTCCGATTCCCTCTCATGGCCTCCGAAGGCACCAGGCACCTGTAAGGTACACATATGTGCAGGAAAAAACCCCACACACAGAGAACAAAAAATAAACTTACCACTCAGAGAAATCCACGTCTGGGCTGGAGAGGTGGCTGCTCTTCCAGGGACCAATGTCCTCTCAGAGCCCACCAGGGCAGCTGGCTACTGTCTGTGACTCCCGTCCCAGGGACCCTAATCCCATCTTCTGGCTCCCATGGGTACTGCAAGCACAGGGTGCCCGGAGGTACATGCAGGCAAAACAGAGGCTGGCGGGTGTGTGGCAAAGTCCACAGAACCCCCTGAGCATCAAAAGGAGAAATAACATTTTGTCAAGAATATTATTCTGTGTGGTGGGCTAGTTTACAAGGTTTCTGATGTTACTTTCTGAAGGGTAACAAAGTTAGAATTCTCCTGGTATTTGTCAGTGGAAGATAGCGGATTAGACTGAAGGGTGGTGAGCAATGACTCTCCCCTCCCCCCTGCAGGAGCCCCCGTGTCTGCTCCCTGAGGATGTGTCCTCAGCATAGTGAGGCTCCCTCCTGCTCAGTCCCAACCTGTTTCAGTAGGCTCCTGTTACTTGGGTTTTCTGCCTCAGTGAGGGGAAGCAGGCATGGGCTTGCTAGTCCACGTTCGGGTGTAATGGATTGCTTACAGCGATATCGAGGTGTGTGTGTGTGTTGTTTTTTCTCTCCAGACAGGGTTTCTCTGTGTAGCCTTGGCTGTCCTGGATTAAGTTTATAGACCAGGCTGACCTCAAACTCCCAAATTCTGGGATTAAAGGCACGCACTACCACACTAGGCTCTGGTTTTGTTTTGTTTTTAAAGATTTGGTGGCGCATGCGTTTAATCCCAGCACTCGGGAGGCAGGGGCAGGCGGATCACTCTACAGTGACACTCTACACTCTACACAGTGAGTCCAGGACAGTGAAAGCTACACAGAGAAACCCTGTCTCAAAACAAAACAACAACAACAAAAAGATTTATTTATTCAGAAGAAGGCATCAGATCACACTGTAGATGGCTGTGAACCAGCACCTGGGTGCTGGAAACGGAACTCAGTACCTCTGGAAGGGCAGTCAGTGCTCCCAACCTCTGAGCCATCTCTCCAGCAAGTTTTTTTGGTTTTTTTGTTTGTTTGTCTTTTTGTTTTTAGCATACTTTATTTTTAATTTTGGTATTGGTGCTTGCCTGCATGTATGTCTGTGCGAGGGTGTCAGAAGCCCTGGAACTGAATTACAGACAAGAGTGATCTACAGTGTGGGGGATGGGAATTGAGCTTGTGTCCTCTGGAAGAGCAGCCAGTACTCTTAACCAGAGTCACCTCTCCAGCCCCGCCCCAAGTTTTATGCTAATTACATATAGAGCTTTTCATCCGTGTGTATAGCATCTGCATATAGTGATCACATTCACTCCTGATCCCCCCTGTTCCCCCACCTGCTGATCCCCTTCTTCCCAGCTAATCCCCAGAATAATGCCTTCAAGTCAGTCAGTCTCTCCACCCTGCCTCCTTCCCTCCCCCCACCTCCCTTCTTCTTTCCCTCCTTCCCTCCCTCTACCTCTGGAACAGCATTAGGGTTGCACAGGAGCATGGGTGGGTGAGGAGGACGGAGAAGGATCCATGGAAGGGGTTTGTTTTCCGTTGTTTTGAGGTTACAGACCTCATGGCTCAAGTGACCCTCCCACCATTCCCAATAGCTGTGCTTATAGCTCGTGCCACAGCCGTCAGTGTGGGACTGACGGTTTGGTTTTGGGTTTTGGAGGCAGGGTCTCTCTGTTCTGCATCTCTGGCTGTCCTAGAACTCATTATATAGATTCTTCAGGTTGTCTTGGAGCTCAGAGAGATGTCTGCCTGACTCTGCCTTTTGAGTGCTGGGGTTGTTTCTCCTCCCCTCCCCCGAGACAGGGTTTCTCTGTATAGCCCTGGCTGGCCTTGAACTCACAGAGATCCACGTGCCTCTGCCTCCCAAGTGCTGAGGTTACAGGCATGCACCACCACACCCAGCATGGGGTTGGTATTTTTAATGTTCACAAGTTTTAGAGTGTTGCTGTGCAAACTAATTATTAAAGTTTCTCCTGGCAGGTGACGGAGTTAGTCCTTGATAACTGCTTGTGTGTCAACGGTGAGATCGAGGGCCTGAACGACACCTTTAAGGAGCTGGAGTTCCTCAGTATGGCCAATGTAGAGCTAAGTTCCCTGGCCCGGCTTCCCAGTCTGAACAAACTGCGGAAGGTGAGTTGGGGTTAGTGCGAGGACACCAAGGTTCTCATGCCTGGGCTTATGGAGTCCTGGGGTAGGGAGGTGACCATTTCACCTGCTAGCTAGAAGTCTTCAAGCCAGCCGTGGTGGCACACGCCTTTAATCCTAGCACTCGGGAGGCAGAGGCAGGCAGATCTGTGTTGAGTTCGAGGCTAGCCTGGTCTACAAAGAGAGTCCAGGACAGCCAAGGCTACACAGAGAAAGCCAGTCTCAAAAAAACCAAAAGAAAAAAGGAATTGAAATTAGAATTGTTTAGTGGCACAAAATTGGATTTAATATCTACCACTGTCCTCATCAGAAAATCCAAATGAACACCGGTGAACCCCAGAGAAGCCAGGCAGGTGGGCACTGGGGAGCCAGCGAGGATGGCGCAGGTGGGCACTTCAGACTGACTGGCTTCATGGACCTTGTTTTTTCTCCATGTTGAATATGCAGTTGGAACTTAGTGACAATATAATTTCTGGAGGTCTGGAAGTCCTGGCAGAGAAGTGTCCGAATCTTACATACCTCAATCTGAGTGGAAACAAAATTAAAGATCTCAGCACAGTCGAAGCACTGGTAAGTGGAGGCATTTGTCTCTGGACTTGAGTTTTGGGGATTAATTCATCTGACATTTGTTTGCATCTTCTCTCATTAATTTCTGTTTATGTCTGGAATTTTCTGAAATCCCTCTTGTGATCCAGATGCTCTCCCCCGCCCCCCCCCACACACACACGCAGGGTCTCTCCGTGTAGCCCTGGCTGTCCAGGACTTGCTTTGTAGACCAGGCTGGCCTCAAATTCACATCTATCCACCTGCCTCTGCCTCCTGAGTGCTGGGATTAAAGAAAGGTGTGTGGTGTGTCACCACCGCCTAGCCAGACGCTATCTTAAACTAAAATGTCCTTGTCACGTAGCCTCTAATCTCAGCACTTAAGGAGGCAGAGACAGGCGTGTCTCTTGAGTTCGAGGTCAACCTGGTCTACATAATGAGTTCAAGGACAGCCAGGGCTGTGTAGCGAGACCCCGTCTCAAACAACCAAAGGCCTCAGCACTGCTCATTTCAACAGGCCCTTAGCACCAAGTGTGAAGGCTGCAGTCGGTCCCTGGAACCCTCTCCTGAAAGTTGTTCTGCATCACACGCGTGTGTCACGGCATACGTGTGCACACCTCTCCCAAGACAGCGCAAATGTGAAAAAAAAATAAACACCTATTTTTTTTTTTTCCCCTTCATTTTGAGGTTACTGTGTGTCTCCTTATTTTCTGATGATAGGAAGGAAAAGATAAATAGTATAAAACTGAAAACGGTGCTTGGGGTTACATTTTGTTTTACTGCATTTGTGCATGTGTGTTTCAGAGGACAGCTTGTGGGGAGTTGGTTTTCTGCAGCCGTGTGGGGCCCACGGATTGAGCTAAGGTGGTCAGGCGTGGCCAGCCCTGCCCTCAAACTCTTAAGTGATTGGATCTGGGAGGCTAACGCGACTGAGAAGTCAGGGCGGCGTGGGCTGCGCAACGAGACTCTCAGTGCCTTTAAAAAGGAAGAAAAAGATGAGAGGTTAATACGTCAGAAGTGAGATGATGAGGTGCAGAGTTAGGGTGAGAGCTGTAAGACAGATGCTGAGGCTGAAGCAGTGACAAACCAAAGTTCCCCCACCAGGGCGAGGACACAGCTGCCTGCTCCACACAGTGGCCCTTACAGAACAGGAAGTGCATGGTCTGTAGTTTCAAGTATACGTTTTTCAGATCTTTCATTAAAACTGAGAACACAGTGTTTAAAATCTTGATTGTAGACCTTAACTTTACTTTTTCAGCAAAATCTGAAAAATTTGAAAAGTCTTGACTTGTTTAACTGTGAGATCACGAACCTGGAAGATTACAGAGAGAGCATTTTCGAGCTGCTCCAGCAGATCACGTACTTAGACGGCTTCGACCAGGAGGACAACGAGGCGCCCGACTCAGAGGAGGAGGAGGAGGAGGGTAATGCCTTTACTTTTATGTTTTACTTGTTTTCAGGCAGGGCGTCTCTACATAACTCTGGCGGTTCTGGAACTCACTGTGTTGGCCGGGCTGACCCCAAACTCAGATCCAACTGGATCTGCCTCCTGGGTGCTGGGATTAAAGGTGTGCGCCACCATGCCTGGCAACAAGCAGATTTTGAAGTGGCCACAAAGTAAAACAGCTCTGGCGTGTATGATGTTTAGAAATCTGCTTCTGAAAGGTGCTGGGGATGGAGTCAGGGCCTTGCATGTGCTAGGTGCGCGCTGGACCGCATCCCCAGTTCAAGAAAAGCTGCTCCTTGGTGATGAGCGACAGTGCTATGAGATCGAAGGGTTTGCTTTTTTGTTTGTTTTGTTTGTTTTGTTTCATCGAGGCAGAGTTTCTCTGTGTGGCTCTAGCTGCCTCTGCTCCTCCCCCGAGTGCTGGGATTGAAGATGTGTGCCACCATTGCCTGGCCTGAATTGCTTTCTTTGAGCAAAGTGTAGGGCCGTTTTGAGATCCTCTGCACCATGGGCTTAAGGTGTTGAGGTGATCGGGCAAGAGTGAGGAGGGCCCACATTTGCCTGGCCATGTGGTCATCTTTTATGTTTTTATTTTGAAGATGGAGATGAAGATGAGGAAGATGAGGAAGAAGATGAAGCTGGTCCACCTGAAGGATATGAAGAGGATGAGGAGGATGAAGCCGGTTCAGAAGTGGGAGAGGGAGAAGAGGAGGTGGGCCTCTCATACTTAATGAAAGAAGAAATTCAGGTGAGTGACACTTGACGTTACACTGCAGATGGTTGGCCCAAGGCTAGGTACTGTAAAGAGTGAGATGTGAGCTCTTTCCTAATGTGTGGATGTGCACCTGTCTTCCTCCACCCTCCCACTGGATGCTCTGCTGTGCATCTAGGCAGCCACGAACACTTGCTGGTTTGTTGTTTAGCTCAAGGACAGTTTTATTTTAAAACTCTCAGAGTAAATCAGCTATAAGTCTCAGCAGCTGCTGGACGTGGTGGCGCACACCTTTAATCCCAGCCCTCTGGGAGGCAGAGGCAGGTGGATCGCTGTGAGTTCGAGGCCAACCTTGTCTACAAAGCAACTCCAGGGCAGCCATGGCTACACAGAGAGACCCTGTCTTGAAAAACAAAAAAATCGTGGGCTGGAGAGATGGCTCAGAGGTTAAGAGCACTGGCTGCTCTTCCAGAGGTCCTGAGTTCAGTTCCCAGCAACTACACAGTGGCTCACAGCCATCTGTAATGTGATCTGGTGCCCTCTTCTGGCCTGCAGGTGTACATGCAGGCAGAACACTGTATACACAATAATAAGTAAATATTTCTTTAAAAAAAGAAAAACCAAAAATCTCTGCTGGGAAGAGAGTGGAGGTGAGAAGGAAAAAAACCCAACCTGCTGTTAAAGCTGCCATTGAGGCGAGACACACGTTGGACAGGGCAGGGAGGGGGCTTTAGGGAAAAGGGGTATGGAAGCCCAAATTATCAGAAAAAGCACATCTTTGGTTTTGGCCAACATCCCAAAGAATGAGAGAAAGGGAGCGTTACTTCCGTCTGCTGGGCCTCAGAAAGATGAGCAGACCCAACCAAAGCTCTTCATGACTCAAGGACGGCCACTGCTCGTGGCTTTTATCTCCCAAATGTCCCTTGTACACGTTCTGCCTTCACTGGTGGAAACATGCTGAGTGTCTGAGCCTCTCTTTCTGCAGTTACTAAAAGCAAGCTCCTGGAGTGCTCTGAAGATTTAACAAGATATATTTACAGAGCACCTAGTTCCTGGTTGGCACAATGCAGACACTTCAGAGACCGGAAACTTCTTCCTTCCAGTTAGCTCTTGCTTTATACTTCTGCAGCAGCTTTTCTTCCTTTTTTAACTAAAAAGTTTATTGTGTTTGTGTGTGAGAGTGTATGACACGTGGGTGCACTTGCCTGTGGAAGCCAGAAGAGGGCTCCCTGGAGCTGCACTCACAGGTGGGCACCACATTGCCGAAACTGTCCTCTGAAGTGTGGTAAATGATTTTAACTCCTGAGCCACTGTGCCAGCCTCTTGTATTAGCTTTCTAAGTGACCTATGCCCGTAGCATCTCTGCATAGGGTATTATATTCTCCACCTGTGTGGTTTGCAGGTAGGGTCATTACTCTGCGTCTTGGTGGGTGGTAATGGTTCCCTTCCTCCCCCGCCCTTTTTTTTTTTAAGTTTTTTGAAACAGAATTTCTCTGTGTTATCTTGGCAGTACTAGGCTTAATTTTGTAGACCAGGCTGGCCTTGAACTCACAGCGATCCGCCTGCCTCTGCCTCCCGAGTGCTGGGGTTAAAGGCGTGCGCCGCCACGCCCGGCTCAGCAAGCGTTAACCACTCCTCATCCGCTATTTACACTTTTTTTGCTGAGTTTGGAACTCACACATTCAGCAAGACTGCCTGGTAAGTCCCAGGATCTTCCTGTTTCTGTTTCCCCTGTGCCAAGAGTGTAGGTGGTCAACACCGTGGCACGTTTCTGTGTGGGTGCTTAGGAATCTGAGCTCAGGACTTCATGCTGTGCAGCCACTGCCCCAAAGCATTGCGTGTCTTTGAGACAGTCTTGCTCTGTAGGGCTGGCTTTGAACTTGCAGCCCTCCCACCTCTGCTGGGGAATTGCATGTGTACCACCACAAAGTGCTTAGTAAAGTTTGCTTGAGGAGCAGACTTGTGTGGTGGTAGGTGGAGAGGCTCTCACTGATGCTTTTCGGATGCACAGTAGTGTACCACGTGTGTCCTGCACCCAGTCAGCGTAAAAGGCTCTGAGCCGCCAGAGTGTGATACACGTCCCAGGCCCGACTCTGTCAGAGGTAAGGTAAATCTGTTGCCTGTGCATATTTAGTTGATAACTTTATTGCTCTGTTCTAATTCTGTAGCAGAATAAAAATTAATAACAGGAAGAGTGACTGTAAAGGAGAGGGTGTAAAACTAGGAAAAAGAAAAAGAAACCCAACTGGAGGCCAGAGCTATTTAAGAAGCAGCGAGGAGGCCAGTGGCATCCTGCTGGTAAAGGCTCTTGGAGTGTTAGTTAGGGTTTCACTGCTGTGAAGACACCATGACCACGGCCACTCCCATAACGGAAAGCATGTGACTGGGGCTGGCTTACAGTTTAGTCCTTATCATCATGGCGGGAAGCGTGGCAGCTGCAGGCAGACACGGTACAGGAGAGGGAGCCGCGGAGAGGTCTGCATCTTGATCCACAGGCGGCAGGGACTGTGTGTCACACTGGGTGAGCTTGAACATAGGGGACCTCAAAGCCCGCCCGCACGGTGACACACTTCCTCCGAGAACAGCACTCCCGACAGGGCCACTCCAACGGGCCACACATTCAAACCCGTGAGTCTGTGGGGACCAAACCTGTTCAAACCACCGCACAGTGCAAGCCTGGCGCCCCAAGTTCAATCCCTCGAACCCATGGAAAGGTGGAAGGGGAGAACTGACCCCACACAGTTGCCTTCTGACCCCCACATGTGCTGTGGCGTCTCCCACACAGTAGCATGCACACAGTCATAACAAAGAAGTGAGAAAACCATCTTATATACGCTAGTAGGCTTTGAGAAGTCAAAGCATCGCAGGTGATCAAGGGGCCGGGCCGCTCGTGGTGAAGCACTCATCTTACAAGGCCTTAGTTTGATTCTAAGAATCCATTTTTTAAAGGAAGGTGGGTAGTGGCGGCACATGTCTTGTGTGAATCACAGCCAGCTACACATAGAGAAACCATGTCTTCAAAAACACAACAACGGGTGTGCATGGTGGCGTGTGATTGTAGTCTCAGCCTTGGGGAAGCGAAGGCACGTGAAGTCCTGGGGGAGGGTGGGAATCCAGTGTCGTCATGTGGCATGTTCTACTTCTAGTGTTGATGCTCAAAACATTTTCAAGAGTTCTGGAACATTCTGGATTTCATCCATTGCTTTTATTGCTTGGAAAACTGAGGTCTAAAGAAATAACATTTATTAGCCAGGTATGGTGGCACACGCATTTAATCCCAGCACTCGGGAGGCAGAGGCAAGCGGATTGCTGTGAGTTCGAGGCCAGCCTGTCCAGGACAACCAAGGCTATGCAGAGAAACCCTGTCTCGAAAAAAAAGAAAAAAGAAAGAAAGAACATTTATCTACTCTGTGTAACCGTATTTAGTGTTAGTGTTCAGATCATCTGTGCCTCAGTCTATAAAATAGAGTAGCTTTTTTTTTTTTTTTTTAGCATAGTCAAGCCTGTTTCTTTTATGGTAAGTACTGGGCAGATGCGGGCATTTAACAGTAAGGTGGACAAAGTGGTACATGCCTGTAATTTTCACATACAGAACCAGAACAGTCATGAATTAGAGGTTAGGGTGCGCTGCATCATGAGACCCTTTCTGAGTGTTCAGCAGCCCTCTGGTACAACAGAGCGGCTGGTTTGTTGGAGAAGAGCGCTGGCTGCTCTTCTTCCAGAGGTCCTGAGTTCAATTCCCAGCAACCACACAGTGGCTCACAACCATCTTTCTATAATGTGATCTGGTGCCCTCTTCTGGCCTGCAGGGGTACAAGCAGGTAGACCACTGTATACATAATAAATAAATCTTAAAAAGAAAAATACAAAAATAAAAAACCCAAAAGCAGAGCAGCAGAAAGCGTCCTTTGTGGGCTGGAGTGATGGCTCAGAGGTTAAGAGCACTGTCTGTTCTTCCAGAGGCCCTGAGTTCAATTCCCAGCAACCACATGGTGGCTCACAACCATCTATAATGAGATCTGGTGATCTCTTCTGGTGTGTATATGTAATAAATACAAATCTTTAAAAAAAAAAAAAAAAGAAAGCGTCCTTTGCAGACACAGCTGAAGTGTAATTTCATTGCTCTCGTTGAGGTTGGTTAAACAGTAAAACTTCATGTCATGGTTCATTTGTTCTCACATTGAATATCTGAATTTGAAGGATGAAGAAGATGATGATGATTACGTTGATGAAGGAGAGGAAGAGGAAGAAGAGGGTGAGTTGCATCAGCCATAAGCACGCTCTGACCCTATCTGGATGGGTTGTTGAGGACTGGGTGTGGCCCCTTTGACTTGTTCATCGTTATGGGCCTGGAGGAGGTAGATGAGAGTGTCCAGAGAGTAATTTAACTAACCAAAACAAAACAAAACAGTTTGTAACCTGTACTTAACACAATGAGAGGCTGGAGAGATGGCTCAGCAGTTAAGAGCCCTGGCTGATCACCCAGAGGACCCAGGTTCAATTCCCAGCCCTGGCAGGGAAAAACAAATGAAAGCCAGGGATGGCGATAACAGGATAACACGCCTTTTGTCCCAGCCCTCGGGAGACAGAGACAGGTCGGTCTCTGAGGTGGATGCCAGCCTGGTCCATAAGCATGCGTCCTTAGTAGAGTCTGGAACAGTCTGAAATTGCAAAGACTTTAGAGTGGAAACCAACCCATATTACCTGTTGCCTTTCATCTTTTTATTTATTTATTTTCGAGCTAAGATTAAAAGCTTTGTAACAAAAAAAAACCCAAAAACTCCTTTGTTAAATTTAAGTATTTTAGCCAGGCGTGGTGGCACGCACCTGGGGGCAGGTGGGTCTCTGAGTTCGAGGCCAGCCTGGCCTACAGAGCGAGTCCAGATAGCCAACGCTACACAGAGAAACCCTGTCTTGAAAAAGTTAAGTATCTTACACACTTCCGTTTTAGAAGAAGAGGGTCTGCGGGGAGAGAAAAGGAAGCGAGATGCTGAAGATGACGAGGAGGCGGAAGACGACTAGACCCCGGGAGGAGGACGCCCGCCGGCGCGCATGCCCCTGCGCGGGCAGGAGAGCCGCCGGCGCGCGGGCTTTGTTTCTGTGTATGATAGCTGTCCCTCTAGGAGATGACATGTAACTTTTTATAGGAAAAGTGTGGTTTTACTGTTTTGGCCTTACCATTCCGGTTAAGATTTGCTAGTCTGTTGGTCATAACGTTCGCAGAAAGAATTTTCATTCAACCTTCCATTGTGAGATTCTCTAGCGTTGCGTTTTAGAGTCTGGATTTTTATAATTCATGCTTAATGTACTAGACATTTTTAGCGCATAATTAAAACATGGTTGCTTTTACAGAAGTGTAGTTTTGGTGCGTTTCATTCATAATGTTTTAAAGTTATTTATGAATTAACAAGTTACGCTCAGCTGTAATGGAAATGGCAGTAGTCTCTGGAATGATAAGACTGATGTTTTTTAGAGGTGATCCAGGTATCATTAGTTTGTTGGCAGTTTTCTGGGGGTGGGGTGAGGGCCCTGGCGGGCTTTCCCGGCACAGTTTGGAAAGCGGCGGCAGCAGGGGAAGGTTCTCCGGCGGCACAGGCCACGGAGCTCCTGTCCGCGGTGCAGCTCAGGGCTTCGCGGAGCCTGGTAGTAACGTGAGTCCAGACTTGGAGTCCAGCGCTGGAGTCTTTGGCTGTCTGGACTCTGTAGACCAGCCCGGCCTCTGCCTCCCCGAGGGCTGGGGTTGCAGGCCTGTACCTCCGCGCCCGGCCAGCCAAGCCCTTTCTGGGGGTGGCTGCCGTCAGGTCGCTGCGTTTCAGGTGTGCGGCCGCTCCCAGGTGGTTCTCCTTCCCCACCTCCCCTGCGCCACGCCGCGTCTAAGCGCGTTTGCTGAGCTACAGGGAGGATCGGGACAGGGATTTGCTCACTGTTGTTGACAACACCAGGCTGTCTCAGGACAAGAGGCTGCATTCTCCTTCCTCGGGCCAGAGTGATCGCCTGCCAATAACTAATAACGTGTTCAAGTCTAATTTCTTTTTTTTTTTTTTTTTTTTTTTTTTTTTTTTTTGGTTTTTCGAGATAGGGTTTCTCTGTGTAGCCTTGGCCATCATGGACTCGCTTTGTAGACCAGGCTGGCCTCGAACTCACAGCGATCCGCCTGCCTCTGCCTCCCGAGTGCTGGGATTAAAGGCGTGCGCCACCACGCCCGGCAAGTCTAATTTCTAAGTTGTTTTCCTAGGTGATTTGGATACCAACGCTGTGAAATAATTTATTATGTTTCTGAGTGGAACCTTTAATTTTTTTCTTCCTATAGTTTTGAAAGTGTGATCATATGGAGCATTTGATTGGAACATAGTGGCAGTAGGAGGACTGTTTGAAAAATCAATCTTGAACCTGGTATTTATTTCAGGTGGATGTCTGCAAAATAGAAAAACATTTGGGGTTAGGATATGTGCTTCCTCAGATGGCTACTAACATGGTAGACTGGCCCCTCTCCTTTTTGTCCCGGAGGATCCATGTTCTCGGCAATCGTTTTTTAGATCTTGTTTGAGGATCCATGTTCTCAGCAATTGTTTTTTAAATCTTGTTCATTAGTTTTTGCTTTTGTTTCGTAGATCTAAGTTTTTGTGGGGTTCTTGGTTGTTTGTTTTTTAGTGTCAGATTATTCTGCCTCTCTACTGGGGCATACAGAAATCACTCACAATAGAGGAGCTTGTTGCTTTTTCAACGTAAGATGTTTGACCTGGAGTTTCAAAATAACAAATATGAAATTACTCACTGAGAAGCTAACAAAGTTGCATACCTGACTGAAATAAATGTGTGATAAATTCAGTGCAAGTACTGGGATCTCCACGGGCCTAACCTTTGTCTCCTTTTTTTCAGTAATTGCAACATGTGCTTTTTGTCCGTAAGAGTGGTTTCTGCACACCATGCCAGGTTCAAAATAAATGCTTATTTTTAAAAAGGAAAATCTATATATTGACTTTTTTATCAATCATCTATTATGCAATCAGAATTAGAGTTCTTGGGTTTAAAAACAACACATAGGGCCTCCAGATAATTATTAAGACGTATTTAGCTTTGTGGGAGGTGTTTTCATGCAAATAAGCAAGGGTGGGTTTTCTATTCTGTAGAGGTTCTGGCTCTAACGCTCTGTGCTGCGTGTATATACAGTATGTTAAAGCCCTTAGAGACTTTGAAGTTACTACTTTTTTGTGCAACTGTATTTTGAATAAAGCCACCACAGTGTTAAACACGAGGACGGGCAGTACTGATCATGTGTTTTGTTTTTGTTTCCTGACTCCTGTAACTTAAGTTTTTGAAACTGAACTGCTTTGAATAAATTGAAGTGTTGTTGATAATGATCAGCTTCAGTGTGTGATGCTCACTCTGCATTAATACCCCTCACTGTTTCCAAGGGAACAACACGCACTGGAAACCTCATCTCCCAGACCCAGCTCTGGGGAGGCAGGGGCAGGCGGGTCTCTGAGAGCTCCAGGCCAGCCTGGTCTACAGAGTTCCACGACAGCCAAGGCTACACAGAGAACCACGTCAGGAAAAATAAAACAAAAATGCATTTTCCTCATTAATTTTTCGAGAAGCCAAAAAACCTCTGGACTGGCTTAAACGTCTCTTGTAATTACCTGAGGGAGCCGGGAGTTTATTGCCTGTAGTTCCGCCAGTATTCATAAATTGCTCACAGGATAGTGTTTTTTCTAGAATGAGCCCAAGCATTTTTTTCCCTTTTCTTTGAGACAGGGTTTCTCTGGAGTTGCTTTGTAGACCGGGCTGGCCTTGAACTCACAGCAATCTGCCTGCCTCTGCCTCCCGAGCCCTGGGATTTTTGTTTTTAATATCCCTAGTTTTGGGTCTCCCCTGAGTAATCTTGAACATGTCTCAGCTGTGTAGGATTCTGAGATATATTTTAAGTTAGACATAAACATAGTGGTAATACATGTTTTACTTACTAAATTCTTCTTGAGAGAAAGGATGGAAGTGTTTTAACTACCGGTATTATTCACTGGGATTTGGTTTTGCCTTTTTCTGAGAGGGGACACTCACTATTCCAGCCTCTGCAGAAACTCACTGTAGACCAGTGGCCTTGAACTCAGTTTTGTCTGCTTCTGCTTCTGCCTCCCGAATTCTCAGATTAAAGGCACCAGCACCGGCATGCCTGTTGGCTTGGTGTGCTATCTTAAATATGATCTCAGCATGTAGGAACTGGAGAATTGCCACAGTTGAAGGGCAGCCTGGGTTACAGAGTGAGACTGAAGACAAACATTGCTGCAAGTATTTTTCTTCACAAAAGTTATTAAATAATTTGTCAATTTAGTAAGGGGTTGTAATTCAGAACTTTTTTTTTTTTTTTTTAAATCTCTATGTGGATTGTGAAGGTGTCAGATCCCTTGGAACTGAAGTTACAGACAGGTGTGAGCTGCCGTGTGGATGCTGGGTATTGAACCTGGATCCTTTGGAAGAAGGGCAGGCCGCTCTTAACCACTGTGCCATCTCTCCAGCCCCCGGAACATTGCTAAGGAGGGCTTGAATTACGTTTTTTCCCCCCCTAGATGCTGGAGATTCTGTTTCCAGTGCTGGAATCAGATGCCAGTGATCGTCTGCAGCTGTCCTTTAAGATGCCCTCTCATTGCCCCAGGCCCTATTCACATTCTAACCAGCCTGAGGCTGAGTGTGTTCTGTGGCTGGGCAGCTTCGCAAGTTCCTGTTGGATATGAAGGGAAACATCACAAGATGGGCTTTTATCTCAGGAGAATCTCTTTTAAAAACTATGATGTGCCAGGCAGTGCACTCGGGAGGCAGATCGCTGTGAGTTCGAGGCCATTCTGGTCTACAAAGCGAGTCCAGGACAGGCAAGGCTACACAGAGAAACTGTGTCTCAAAAACCGAAAGACTATGGTGCTGATAAAATACATTTATGTATTTAGAGACAGATTCTCATATATTCCTGGCTGGCCTGCAGCTTTTCTGCCACCTTGTCCTCCAAAGCCATGCCCAGCCCTGGTAAAACACTTCAAGGTTTTTTGTTTGTGGAGGCATCATTTGGGTTTGACTACTTAGAAAAACAATCCGCCACATCACTTCCAGCGTTAAGATGTTGCCTGTTTTCTCTGTTCTGTTTAAGTATTAAGAACGGCCCTCCTCGCTGCCTGTGACTTTCCCTGGGTTAAGCTTACAGCACAGGGCCCGGTGGGTTCTTCACCCAGAGAGAAGAACGCACAGCCTTTTGACAGACACATGACCGATGTTGGTTTTTACACGCTTCACACTTGAGAACATGAAATCGAGGTTGTTTTATTTTGCTCTAAGCAAAAACAACCCTCACCGGTTTAAACACATTTGGGGTTTTATATTAGGCCATATGGCTAGCTGCCTTTGGCAGCTGGGCCCCATGCAGAGAGCTAGCCGTCACGACTATTAAAAAGAATAAGGGCTTGGAGATGAAGGTGCTTTAAAAGTTTTTACTTTCGTGAGGCTGGATCTAGTTTAACCTAGGCTGGCTCCAAATAGCTCCGCTTCACCAGAGTGCTGGCATTACGCGGATGAGGAACTGTCCTGAAGAGCCAGCGAACGCCGCCCCAGCTGCAGGCAAGGCGCTGGCGGAGGCTGCTCCACCCTGCCCGCGTGCCCGCCCGCCCGCCGTCCCTTTCTGGGAACACTGAGTTAAACGTTTGCAACGCTGAGAACTATTTGTAGATCAGTAAGGTCTTTCTGGATAGGATTAACAACTAGATTTTTTTTTTAATTCGAGTTTGGTGATTTTACAGGTTTTATTTTTTCCAAGACAGGGTTTCTCTATATATCCTTGGCTGTCCTGGACTCGCTTTGTAGACCCGCCCGCCTCTGCCTCCCTGGGGTGCGGCTCTCAGGATGAGCTGCGCGGGACTCCTGGAAGGTCGAGCTTCGCGGTGACCTGTATCTAATGCTCTCGGGAGTCAGCCCTCTGCCGCAGACCCCGACACCCGAGGCCCCAGATATTTATCTTCCTTTTTCCAAGCGCTGCTTCTGCAGCAGAGAGGGCAGGATGTGCGAGGAACCGCCACCCGAACGCCAGGCGCCAAACCAGCGATGGCGGCCGTGACGTCACAGCGCGCCCCAACCGGACGCACCCGCCGGGTCCAGGCTCCTGCGAGGCCGACGAGGCTGTACCGGGGCTGAGGACACCAGAGGGACAGAGACGCCGCGGCGCCGGTGACGAGAGCGCCCCTCCGCCAGCCGGCCGAGAGCCCGCGCATGCGCACTCGCACCGGAAGCTCGGCGCCTGAGCTCTGACGTCACGGGCCCCGTGGTCCCTCGAGGCGGCGGCGGCTTTAAATGCCGACTCGTTCTAAAATCTAGTGTTGGAAAATGTCTCCCGGCCCTGGTTAGCCAGCAAACGGAGACGGCAGCGCTATTTGGTTTTTTGTCTTTTTTGAGACAGGGTTTCTCTGTGTAGCCTTGGCTGTCCTGGACTCACTCTGTAGACCAGGCTGGCCTCGAACTCACAGAGATCCACCTGCCCCTGCCTTCCGAGTGCTGGGGTTAAAGGTGTGCGCCACCACGCCCGGCTCACTTTTCTTTGCATACTATGTAAGACTTTTGTTATTTGTAAACTTGATATAAAGTATGGTTTCATAATTAGACACACCTTAAGTACATGTTAGCCAACAAACTTGTATTTCACAAACACAAATCCATTGTGTTCTGTTTGTTGTGTTGTTCTAAGACAGATTTCTCTGTGTATCCTGTGCTGTCCTGGACTCGCTCTGTAGACCAGGCTGGCCCCGAACTCAGTGATCCGCCTGCCTCTGCCTCCCGAGTGCTGGGATTAAAGCTGTGTGCCACACCGTCCGACTTTGTTTTTTGTTTTTATTGTTAGAAACCAGAGATAGTTTTTTTTATTAATATATAAAAATTTTTATTTTATATATGTATATGAATGTCTACGCGTGAGCCTGGTGCCCACGGAGGTCAGAATCGAGTATCGGATCCCGTGGACAGACGTTTGTGAGCCGCTGTGGGAGCTGGGGACCCATGAAGAGGGACCAGTGCTTTGAGCCGCGGAGCCATCTCTGTACTCTCTACCCCTTCCTTGTTTTTACATGAAAACGCTTGTTTCATTGTATTATTTCTCTCTCTCTCTCTCTCTCTCTCTCTCTCTCTCTCTCTCTCTCTCTCTCTCTCTCTCTCTCTCTCTCTCTCTCTCTCTCTCTGTGTGTGTGTGTGTGTGTGTGTCTCGCAGGAGTGGTCAGGACCAAGTGTCATCTCCAGTGAGCGCAGTCTGCGCAGCAAGGGACAGTACCTGCTGGGCCATCTCAACTGGCCTCCAGTTTAGTTTACATTCTGCGTTTGGAACTGAGGCCGCTTTTGATTTTCCATCTTGTTTGAGACTTTTCTCACCGACCTTGTCTGTTGTCCTCAGGAACTAGCTGTCCTGTCCCCACTCTGAAAGCTAGAACTGCCAAGTTGGTCAAACTTAAAATTAGATCATGCAGGTTGAACAGTCACTGGGGGAAGCACCGCAGAACCCAGAGCACACGTAAAACAAAAACAAACTAACACAAAAACCCCAAAGAATATCTGCATCCCTTTGTTTTATACAGTAGAAGTTTCGTTGAAGTGCCCCACAAAGCTCATCTTCTGGCTTTTGTTTCATTTTTTGTTTTTTTGGGTTTTTGAGACAGAGTTTTTCTCTGTACCTTGGTTGTGCTAGACTCACTTTGTAGACCAGGCTGCCCTCAAACTCACAGCGATCCGCCTGCCTCTGCCTCCGAGTGCTGGGATTAAAGACGTGCACCAGCAAGCCCAGCCTAGTCCCTGCCATTTGAGGAAGGACGGTGGTAACACACTTGGATTGTTCCCGCTTTTGAGACAGGGTGTCTCTCTTTACCCTTGGCTGTCCTGGAACTCAACTGGCCTCAAAGTTGGAGATCCACTTACCTCCCGAGGGCTGGGATTAAAGGCGTCTTCCATCATTGTCTGGTGAGTTTTCATTTGCTGCAAGTTTTAGAAAATCTGTTTTTTGAGGCTGGAGAGATGATGGCTCAGTGGTTAAGGGCACTGTCTGCTCTTTCTAGAGGTCCTGAGTTCAATTCACAGCCATCTATAATGAGATCTGGTGCCCTCTTCTGATCTCCATGAAAATAAAGCACTCATATACATAAAATAAATAAATCTTTTTAAAAAATGTTTTCTGTGGAGAAACACCTCACTATTGAAAGACAGAGGAGGTGATCTGTGGTGCCTGCCGCTTCATGGGACTGTCACTGCTCTGTAGAAGCTTCCTCCAAACTCCATGTGTCGTCTGTACTTAGAGCTTGTTTTTTAATAACTTCAGAACGCTATTTTAGGGGCACAGGAGATCATCTCTCTCCTCTTGGTGAGCAGGATTCCAAAGCCAGGACAGACCTCTGTCATCTTTTCAGTGAGTTTGACATAAACACTGTCTAGTGTATCAGTAGACTGGCTGGGATTCAAGTGTGCCTACAGTAGTGTGTGTGTGTGTGTGTGTGTGTGTGTGTGTGTGTGTGAGTCAATTTGGATCTGGACACATTCTAAGTTGGTCCATGGTGTCAAAGTTTCTGTGGGTCTTAGCATTTTACAGAAAAGGAATTTTTTTCTTTTTAGTAAATTTTTAAGATGATATTTTTCTTTCTATCTATCCATCCATCTTTTTTTTTTTTTTTTTTTTTTTTTTTTGGTTTTTCGAGACAGGGTTTCTCTGTGTAGCCTTGGCCATCCTGGACTCACTTTGTAGACCAGGCTGGCCTCGAACTCACAGCGATCGGCCTGCCTCTCCCTCCCGAGTGCTGGGATTAAAGGCGTGCGCCACCATGCCCGGCTGATACCATCTATCTATTTTATTTCGATGTATGCCCATACCATGTGCTTGCCTGGTGTTGGAAGAAGCCAGAAGAGGCCATTGGTTCTTTTGGAACTTGAGTTACAGCTGGTTACAAGCTACCATGTGGTTGCTGGGAATTGAACCTGGCTCCTTGCAAGAGCAGCCAGTGCTCTTAATCTTTGAAGCACGTCTCCAGTCTCTTCCCTCCTTTTTTTTGAAATAGAGTCTCACTAACTCAAGCTGGCCTGGAATTTACAGTGATGCACCTGCCTCTGCTTCCTTTGTGCTGGGATTAAAGGTTGCACCACCATGCCTAGCTTGACAAAGAAAAAAAATTTTTTTTGGGCGGGGGGGTTTCAAGACAGGGTTTCTCTGTGTAGCCTTGGCTGTCCTGGACTCACTTTGTAGACCAGGCTGGCCTCAAACTCACAGCGATCGGCCTGCCTCTGCCTCTGCCTCCCGAGTGCTGGCATTGAAGGAGTACGCCACCACCGCCCGGCTGTCTTTCACTTCTTGAGTGTCTGTCGTTCCTTCATTTTCGCCTGGCTCCTCGTCAGGTCAAGGCACCAAGCCATGTGGGCTGTGGCTTGCTAACAGGACAACCAGGCTTTCAGTTTTATGAAGTTCAAATTAAGTCTATAATCAAATCTGTAGAGAGTATAAATCCTATTGTCTAATACAGAAGTATTATTCTTTTCTTTTCTTTCTTGCTTATTTTTTTTTGGAGACAGAATCTCTACATAGCCCTGACCATCCTGGAATACACTATGTAGACCAGGCTGGCCTCAATTTACAGGGATCCGCCAACCTCTGCCTCAAGCACTGAAATTAGAGGTGTGTACCACCACACCCGGCTCAGAGTACTATTCTTATTTCTAAGTCCTATTTCTTTTTGTTGTATTGTAACCTGTTTAACCTGCTTAAATTCTGTTAAGGCCTACTGTAGTTCCTAGCGTGACTGTAGCCCCTGTTAACATCACCTTGTAGCATTATCAGAAGCCATTTTGCCTGAAGTCTCCAGTTGGATCATAAGGTGAAATTAAGTTCAGGTTTTCAGGCCCTACGTGCCTGAGATCAGGAGAGCTCAACATTTGCTGCTTAGAATAAAACAATATTCAGGCGGATCTCTGTGAGTTCAAGGCCAGCCTGGTCTACAGAGTGAGTCTAGGACAGCCAGGGTCACAACAACAACAAAAGCCAGTCCAGTGGTGGCGCATGCCTTTAATCCCAGCACTTGGAAGGCAGAGGCAGGTGGATCTCTGTTCCTTTTTCCCAGAACAGTGCGGAGCTGGAAAGTCCCCAAGCCTATATCCTAGCCAATCAGCTTTAAATACTTTGTCTAGCTACCTGGGCATTGTGCTTGGAACAAAAATCTATTCTTGTGTTTAGCTAATCAAAATGATGTAATGCTGCCTTCCCCTTGCTTCCCACCTGGCTACCTGGTTATATGTTTTCTTATTTAAAAAAAAAAAAAGCCGGGCGTGGTGGCACATGTCTTTAATCCCAGCACTCGGGAGGCAGAGGCAGGCCGATCGCTGTGAGTTCGAGGCCAGCCTGGTCTACAAAGTGAGTCCAGGATGGCCAAGGCTACACAGAGAAACCCTGTCTCGAAAAACCAAAAAAAAAAAAAAAAAAAAAAAAAAAACCCTACCTGGCTATCTGATTGGTGTTTTTGGAGGGGCAGGGGGGCTACCTGGTTGTTACATGGTTATAAGTTTTTATATTAAAAAAAAACCTGCCGGGGCTGGAGAGATGGCTCAGAGGTTAAGAGCACGGACTGCTCTTCCAGAGGTCATGAGTTCAATTCCCAGCAACCACATGGTGGCTCACAACCATCTATAATGAGATCTGGTGCCCTCTTCTGCTGTGCAGGCATATATGTAGTCAGAATACTATATACATAGTAAATAAATACATATTTTTTAAAAAACCTGCCTTAGAAACAGACTGACATCACAGTTCAGCTGCCAGGTCCACTATGTCCTGTCCGTGGTCCGTCTCGGGGTGTGGTATTTTAATAAACCATCAATATCTCGCTGAGATTGGTGCTGAGTGGTTTGTGTGGCAATTCTTGTATTTTAACAGTTGTTTTCTCGTTTTGTTTGTTTGTTTGTTTTTGGAGACAGGGTTTCTCTGTGTAGCCTTGGCTGTCCAAATTCAGAGAGCAGGCTGTGCCATCAGTGGCACACACCTTTAATCCCAGCACTCGGGAGGCAGAGGCAGGCGGATCACTGTGAGTTTGAGGCCAGCCTGGTCTACAAAGTGAGTCCAGGATGGCCAGGGCTACACAGAGAAACCCGGTCTTAGAAAACTAAAAAAAAAGCAGAGCCATCAAGCCTGGCTTTAAGTTCTATTTCTAATGTCAGTAGTCATTATTAACACTGCATTTTCAGAGTCTATGGGATCTAAATACTGTTTTCCAAGAAAGACCTAACTGTCATCTATGCAAATTAAGCTGTAAAATAATATGGTAGGAACTTCCTTTGTAATGTCACCCACCCCCTCAGTTGGCATCCTTCCTACTCCTAGGAAGTCAGTGGGAACAGCTATTTGTACTAAAAATGGAATACACTTGGGGGTACAGTCTGTCTGGGGGAAAGTGGCGGCAACAGCGTGCAGAGTGTGTTCCTGGAAGTGCCCGTTAGTAAAAATGTACTAAAGGGAGTGCTTTCTTCTCCCTTCCCTCCCTCCCTCCGTCCGTCCTTCCCTCCCTCCCTCCCCCATGCCCTCCCCTCTCGTCCTTTCTTGAAAGAGTCTCACAATGTAGTTGAGGCTGATTGGAACTCACGACCTTCCTGCCTCAGCTTTTCAAGTGCTGGAACCCCCAGCTTCACACTCTTTCTTTTTCTTTTTTTCCTTCTTGAGATAGGCCCTTACAATGTAGCGCTGAAACCCCGCCAGGAATCAGGCCACACTTCGAGGCAGTCCCTCTCGGGACAGAGCTGATAAGCACAGTGTGTGTGTGTGTGTGTGTGTGTGTGTGTGTGCGCGCGCGCGCGCGCATGTTCCTGATGTGGAGCTCAGAGGGCATTTGGGTCCTCTGGAACTGAGCTACGATGGCAGATGGTTGTGAGCCACCATGAAGGTGGTAGAAACTGAACTCAGAGCAATGTCTTAGCTTTCAGCTACCATGTAAAGACAACATGACCGAAGGAAAGGATTTTAATTTGGGGCTCAAAGTTCTGGAACGTTAGAGTCAGTGTGGCCATCTTTGCAGGAAGGATGGGGGCAGGCAGGTGGGCCTGGCATTAGAGCACTAGCTAAGGTACAGGTACACAGGTACACACACACACATACACACACACACTGGGCGGGGCAGAGTGCACACCAGGAATGGTGTGGGCTTTTGAAACCTAAAAGCCCTCCCCCAGTGGCACATCAGCATCCTTCCTAAACAGTTCCACCAACTGGGGCGAGAGCATCTGAGTACACGAACCTCGGGTGTGTGTGTGTGTGTGTGTGTGTAATTCTGTTTCAATGCACCCACAAGCAGCAAGTGCTCCTAAGCCGGAACCGGCTCTCCAGCCCCGGTTCCCTTCTCTCCACTATCAGCCATGTGCTACAGGAGCCACTTTTCCCTTCCCTTGCCCATCTCCCTGATAGAGGCACCGTTCACAGTCCAGGGGCAACCACCCATGGCATCCAGGAAGTCATGGTGGCTGACGGGATTTTCCATGGTAGCCAAGTGTTTGAGCTAGAACCAGGAGTGAGTGTGACCTTCAAAGCTCACCCTGGAGATGCTTTGCTTGCTAAGACAGAGTCCCCAAAGTCCCACACACTTCTCAGAACAGCACCAACAGGTGGGGGCCAGAGGTTTAAAAGTGGGGATAGCATTTCACATTCATAAATTGAACACATGATATACATTTAGATGCCTTTTTTAGCTTGGAGGGTAGGTGTTTTGTTTTGTTTGAGATATGTTTTCTCTGTGTAACAGCCCTGGCTGTCCTGGACTCACTTTGTAGACCAGGCTGACCTCAAACTCACAGAGATCCGCCTGCCTCTGTCTCCCAAGTGCTGGGACTAAAGGCGTGCGCCACCACAGCCCGGCTATGAGGGTAGGTGTTTTGAGACAGGGTTTCTCCTTGTAGCCCTGGCTGTCCTGTAACTTGCTTTGTAGACCAGGCTGGCCTTGAACTCACAGCAATCCACGTGCCTCTGTCTCCTGAGTGCTGGGATTAGAGGTGTACGCCACCATTTCCAGCTCATTTAGATATCTTTTGGGCACAGGAGGAAATATTGGGTTTCAGACTTCAGACAAGCTTGGTTTTGGTGCCTATTTAGCATATCAAAGCAGATCTGGCCTCCAGGTCCTCCCAGCATCCCTCAGTGCCTTCCTATTACACTGTATGGCTGGCATACCCTGACTTCCAGCCAAGGGCCTGGCCTCCCCCTCCCCCAGAGGCTCTTCCCTATATAATCTGGACATTTTGGTCACTCTTTCAATTTCTCTGCATTTCTCTCTCCCTGTGCAGTGCCCCTGCCCCCCACGCATGGTGATTTTCCTGGCCCTGTTCCTTGGGACCAGTGAACTCACCCAGGAGCCATTACTAAATAAACCTGCCCTTTTTTTTTTTTTTTTTTAATTTATTTGAGCTGGGCGTGGTGGTGCACACCTTTAATGCCAGCACTTGGGAGGCAGAGGCAGGCAGATCGTTGTGAGTTCGAGGACAGCCTGGTCTACAAAGTGAGTCCAGGACAGCCAAGGCTACACAGAGAAACCCTATCTCAAAACAAAACAAAAAAGTTCAGTTTGAACTGGTATCCTGACCTGCGGGCCAGTCAACGAGAGACCCTAGCAACAGAGGGGAGGGGGGACAAGGAGGGACTCGAGAAATGGAGCCAAGTCTGGAAATTTCTGATCAAGACTTGTTTATTGAAAATCCTCACAGAGCTTTTATGGGGTTACTGGGGCAAGGGTATTTGCATACACGAGGTTGCTATGGATACATAAACGAGGTTGCTATGGATACCTAACTGTGGGATGCTCCAGAAGGTGTCTACCTTTACAGCTGCTCTAACCACAGAAGGGGGAGAAATTCCAGAGAGAGAGGGAAGTTGTAAAAGATCTGGTTAGTCAAGAAAAAAATTCCCGGAACTGCCGCTCCCGGGGAGCTGGCCTTTATCTGATTTTACCAGTAGTCTTACTGGAAAAGCTCGTTTATAGCCAGGATGGAGTAGGTCTTATCATGAGCTCGGGGGTCTTAGAACGGTCATTCCCCACAAATTGGCTTATTTCATCAGTTGAGAAATTCTATTAAAATATCTCATATTCAAGCCTGGTGGTGGTGGCGGCTCACGCCTTTAATCCCAGCACTCGAGAAGCAGAGGCAGGCGGATTGATGTGAGTTCGAAGGCCAGCCTGGTCTACACAGTGCAGGTAATTTCTCTGCATTTCTCTCTCCCTGTGCAGTGCCCCCCCCCATGCATGGTGATTTTCCTGGCCCTGTTCCAGTGCAGCCAAGGCTACACAGAGAAACCCTGTCTCAAAAATAAAAAAAAGTAATATGTTCCATTTTAAGTTTATTAAGAACTGATTAGTGTTACAGGGAGCCCACCAGAGAAGACCACTCAGACACAGCTAATTGAAAGTCTTTATTCCTGGAGCTGGAGAGATGGCTCAGAGGTTAAGAGCACTGGCTGCTCTTCCAGAGGACCAATGTTCAATTCCCTGCAACCACATGGCGGCTCATGACTGTCTGTAAGTTCAGTCCCATGGAAATCTGGTAACTCTACACAGACCCACATGCAGGCAAAACACCAGTGCACACAATAAAGACAGAAAAAGAAAAAGAAAAAAAGGAAAAAGAAAGGCTCTACTCAGCTGGCTGGAAATACACTCACGTGTTCAGGACACAAGTGCATGCCTGAGCATTCAGACCGAGGGGGTTTTAAAGGCAAACCCCACATTCTGGTATTTATGTCAACAGCTACAAGGGGAGGCTTTGTGTAAGCAAGGATAAGATGTCCCGGGCATCCTGCCTTCAGGTTCCTAGAAAAGTGAAGTAATTTCCTATAGGGCTTCTTATCAAGGAGATAAAATTTTTTTTTTTAGTATTTATTTACTTATTTATTATGTATATGGTATTGTGCCTGCAGGTACTGCAGGCCAGAAGAGGGCACCAGATCTCATTGTGGATGGTTGTGAGCCACCATGTGGTTGCTGGGAATTGAACTCAGGACCTCTGGAAGAGCAGACAGTGCTCTTGACCTCTGAGCCATCTCTCCAGCCCCACGAAGATCAATTTTTATTAAAACCCAGAATGGCCTCAGCAAGAATACAAGATAGGGGGCCGGAGAGACGGCTGAGCACTGTATACATACATAACAAATAAGTGTAGCTGCCCTTGGAAGGCAGAAGGGAGCCCTCCCTGCTCTTCTGGAGCTGGACTTATAAGCAGTTTTCAGCAGCCTGGTGCTGGGACCAAACTTCCGTCCTCCGAAAATGTTTAATGGTTGTACTCGTCAGTCCAGCATTTGCTTATTTTCTTTCTTTTTTTTCTTTTTTTGAGACAGGGTTTCTCAGTGTAGCACTGGCTGACCTGGACTCGCTTTGTAGACCAGGCTGGCTTTGAACTCATAGAGCTCCGCCTGCCTCTGGTTCCAGAGTGCTAGGATTAAAGGTGTGCTCACCAGGCCGGGCTCCAAGCCTGGCTTTTTATGCTCAACCAAACTGTTTGAATGAACAAAGAAGTTTAGGGAAAAAAAAACCTTTCTAATATTCTGGTAATAACTATGGAGAAAGTGTAGTGGAGGCCAGGGTGTGATGGCGTACGTCTTTAATCCCAGTATTTGGGAGGTAGACGCAGGCAGATTGCTGTGAGTTCGAGGCCAGCCTGGTCCACAAAGCGAGTCCAGGACAGCCAAGGCCTCTGCCTCCCCGAGTGCTGGGATTAAAGGCGTGCGCCACCGCGCCCAGCAACTACACTTAATGTTTTAAAGGCAAGATTTTTAAGTCCCAAATCCCATTGACCGCTGTCTGTAACTCCAGCCTGTGAGGACCTGCTGCCCTCTTCTGGCCTCTTCAGGTACTGCACACATTTGGTACGCAGCCATACATTTAGGCAAAAAATGTCCATATACATAACCTTAGTTAGGGTTACTATTGCTGTGATGAAACACGATGACCAAAAACAACCTGGTGAGGAAAAAGGTTTACTTGACTTGCATATATACCCCAAGTCATAGTCCATCGAGGGAAGCTGAGGCAGGAACTCTAACCAGACAGGAACCTGGAGGGGTGCTGCTTACTGGCTTGCTCCTCATGGCTCACTCAGCCTGCTTTCCTATGGAACCAGGGGTAGCACCTCCCACAGTGAACTGGGCCCTCCCACAGCAATGCTTAATCAAGAAAATGCCCCACAAACGTGTCTACAGGCCCCTCCGTCTACTGGAGGCATTTTCTCAACTGAAAGTCTCTCTTCCCGGATAACTCTAGCTGGTGTCAAATTAACCGCCCCCCCAAAAAACAAAACAAAACAAAAACTATTTAAATTCATCCTATTAGATGAACAAAGGAACTAGAAGAAAACTTTTTTTCCTGGAATAGCCTCGCTTAGAGGATCCCAGATGAGCGCTGAGATGTTCACGGCAGGGGACGGGGAAAGCAGAATTCTCTGAAGGTAACAGTGACCTATAGTCTTGTTGACAGGTGGGTCAGGGGCTGGTAGGATGGCTCAGTGGTAGGAGCGCTTGGTATTCTTCCAGAGGACTGGAGGTGTGTTCCAAGTGCTCTGCTCAAGTCGGGAAACCCTCTTAGACCCTCAGAGACCAGCCAGATACAATCCACACAGAGTCATCTTATTGAGCAAACTTCTGTTCCCTAGGAGCTGAGGAAGGTGGCTGCCTGGATGACTTAGGATACAGGGTTTATAAAGGCAAAAAACCGTAGGCGGGGCTTTTCAAGCCTTAGTAAGAGGCGTAGGGAATCTGGCCTTAGCTGATATGGTTACAGGGCAGGAGGGATTTTTTAGCTCTCACACAAGCACCCACACACCAAGTGGCTTACCACCTCTAGTAAGCCCAGCTCCAGGGGCCCTGGCGCTGTGCTTCTAGCTCCGGAGGGCACGTGCACGGAGTATACACACGCAAACAAGTAAGTGCCCCGAGGTAGGCGAATGCAGCCTGTAAGATGTAAAGGGTAAACACCAGAGTTCAAAGGAATACTAAGTGCCCCTCAGTGCTGGCCCGTCCCTCTGCTGGACAGCCACTGCATGTCTGGGGAGCGTAAGTGACCTGCTCCTCTGAACAGGCTGTGGAGTGGGGTGACCTGTTTGCATCCTCCCTCTCTGAAGATCTGTGAGGCTCACTGCACAGTTCCTGAACCCCAGCTTCCTCCTCTGTAAAACAGAGTGATTGGTTTTAATCACAATGAACTAATCAGTCACACCCACGCGGTGAAGCCCTGATTTGATTTCCAGGCTCATCTGATGAAACCTCCCCAAATGTGATGCTCCGTGGAGCGTCACGTGAACTCACCGACGACGTGCGGGAAGGGAGATGGCCCAGATTCCACGGAGAGGGCACGGCAAGCTCCACCGTCAGCCTTTACCCTGCGGCACATTGCACATTCTGTTGGGTGTCTTTGAGCGTTTGTAGAGGGCTCGAGGGCCACGTGGTCACAGATGGAACCAGAGAAACCAAACCAAACCACCAACAACAACAAAAAAAAAAATCCCAAAACAAACTAAACAAAACAACAACAAACAAACAAAAACAAAAAACAAAAACAATTAAATAAACCCACCCAGGCTTTCCCTTCAACGGATGAAATCGACACGTGTGCACCCGGAAGGCTGGAGCGGATGTTGTTGGTAACCTGGTGACCTTAAGCTGCTCTGCGGAGCCAGCGCTCACCGGAATCCCCTTCACCCTGAGCCCTGTTTCTCAGTCAATGGAACCCACTCATGCAGAAGAGGCCACAAGGTGTTTTTGCGAAAGACAACCACTTTGCAAGGGAGTTTCAGTGTAGTCCTGCCATAGCTTTGTTGTGATAATTGTCACGAGGAAACTTTTTTCGCCAAAGTTTTACTGTGTTTAAATATGTAAAAATAAAATAAAATAAACAGATCGGGTCAGACTCCAGAAGTTCGAAGCAGCCCAGCTTAGTTGTGCTCAGCCGAGTTTTCTTCTTGCCTTTTGAAGGTGCCCGCCACCATGCCCGGCTCCACAGCAACTCCTATACAGTAGGAAAACATGTAACTGGGACAGGCTTACAGGTCAGAGGTTCAGTCTGTCATCATGGTGGAAGCATGGTGGCGTTCAGGCAGGAACTGGAGGTGGCATCCTGGAGGGGACGGTCTACAGCTGTATTGGCGGGAGACAGAAACAGAGAGGAGAGACAGAGACTTAGCCTGGCTTGAGCATTTGAAACCTCAAAGCCCACCCCCAATGCACACTTCCTCCAGCAAGGCCACGCCCACCTCAGATAACGGAGGCGGCTTGAATAAGAATGACCTCCATATGCTCATATATTTGAGTGCTTAGGGAGTGGCACTGTTTGAGAGATTTAGGTGGTGTGGCCTTGATGGGGGAAGTGTGTCACTGGAGTGCTCTGTGAGGTTTCATGCCAGGCCCAGTGTCTCTCTCTCTCCCTGCTGCCTTAGGGTCCAGATGTAGAACTCTCAAGTACCACGTCTGCCTGCATGCCGCCACGCTCCCCACCATGAGATGATGGACTAAACCCCTGTAAGCAAGCCCCGACTAATGAAATGCTTTCTTTTATAAGAGTTGCCATCCAGGCATGGTGGCACACGCCTTTAATCCCAGCACTCGGGAGGCAGAGGCAGACATATTTCTGTGAGTTCGAGGCCAGCCTGGTCTACAAAGTGAGTCCAGGACAGCCAGGACTACAAGAGAAACCCTTTCTTGAAAAGCAAAACAAAACAAAACAAAAAAACCAAATAGACAAAAAAAGAGTTGCTGTGGTCATAGTGCCTCTTCTCAGTGATAGAACCCCTGACTCTCCTGGTCCTCAGGGGCTGGGAGGCACACTACATCTTTCTTGTATGGATCCCTTTTCCTGGCATTATTTCCATTCTTTCCCTAAGTGTCTAGTTTCTTGTTTTACCCAGTTTCTCATAACTGCATGTTGCAGGGAGAATCGTGTCCCCCAAAGAGAAATGTTCAAGTCCTATTACCACTCAAGGATGTGGCCTTTGGAAATAAAGTCTTTTTTTTTTTTTTTCTTTTTTTTTTTTTGTTTTTCGAGACAGGGTTTCTCTGTGTAGCCTTGGCCATCCTGGACTCACTTTGTAGACCAGGCTGGCCTCGAACTCACAGCGATCGGCCTGCCTCTGCCTCCCGAGTGCTGGGATTAAAGGCGTGCGCCACCACGCCCGGCTGGAAATAAAGTCTTAATTAAATTATAGTGTCATGTTTGTTTGTTTGTTTTGGTTTTTCGAGACAGGATTTTTCTTCTGTGTAGCCTTGGCTGTCCTGGACTCACTTTGTAGACCAGGCTGGCCTCGAACTCAAAGTGATCCGCCTGCCTCTGCCTTTGTTTAGAGCAGCGGTTGTCAACCCGAGGGTCCCGACCCCTTTGGAGAGGAAGGACCCTTTCACAGGGACCGCATATCAGATACGCAGGATATTTAAGTCAGGACTCATAACAGTAGTAAAATCACAGCCACGATGTAGCAGTGAAATATTGTTCCAGCTGGGTTCACCACAACATGAACTTTGTTGAAGGGTCACAACTTTAGGAGGGTTGAGAGCCACTGGCTTAGAGTTTTCTTCAGAAAGTTTCACAAGCAGAACTCAGAAGAGTAATGCGCACTGTGGTTGGAAGTGGAAAGGCCAGCTGCAGTTTAGGGACAGCTGAGAAGTGTGTGAGTCACACCTCACTAGGAGAGTGCTTGTGCTCACAGGAGTTTGGGGGGCTGCTTGGCTCTTGGGTACCATGCAGCGACCCTACATCACAGAACACTGGTGATGAGAGAGAAGACCTCGCTGCCAGGCATTTGTCTGTACTAAGGAGCAGCGTCTATTTCCCACTGTTTATCACGCTCGGCTGTTGCTGCTACAGACTCCCACAGCTGTCTCTAACTCCCATAAAGCCTGCCGCTGGCTGTAGGCCACACCAAGAGGCACTGCTAACCCTGCCCCTTTGTCCCCTGAAGTCGGATTTTGCTTTCTGACTCCAGTTTTACTGTTTTCAAAGCCAGTGTGGTTGGGTTTCCTATACCTGTTTTATCTCTTGAGAGTTGGTAAGTGGCTATACTTAAAATTGGCCACATATTTAAATGCATGTGCTATGTTCATCTTTGGATGCCAGATAAAGAAGTTATTTATAACGTGCTGGCCTCTGGCTTACACTCTTGGAATATATTATTTACTTAAAGGTGAGTTGCACGCATATTATAGGAGAAACATGACAATAATTATCACTCAGAAAAAGAACACATGGAGTTTTAAATTTTGATTTTATGCTGGGCGGTGGCACACGCCTTTGATCCCAGCACTCAGGAGGCAGAGGCAGGCGGATCTCTGTGAGTGCGAGGCCAGCCTGGCCTACAAAGAGAGTCCAGGACAGTCAAGGCTACACAGAGAAACCTGTCTCGAAAAATGAAAAAAAAAATTTATGCATATGGTGTTTTATCTACATGCATGTCCACGCACCAAATGCATGCCTGGTACCTGGGGAAGCACGTCCTCAGGAACTGGAGGTGCAGGTGGTTGTGAGTCTTATGGGTGCTGGGAACTGAACCCTGGTCCTCTGGAGGAACAGGAAGTGCTCCTAAATCCCCCCCACAGGGTTTTATAACATAAATAGTTGGAGGAGATGCAGTTATTCAAACCCAGGAACTCTAACAGGATGAGGCACTAACAACGGAACCAGCTGCCCCTGTAGCCCGTTGTTCTAGGACGGATTCCCAAATCATCGCTTACAACAACACAAATCAATTTCAGTCTCGAACTCAAGGCTGTTTTTGAAATGGGCTTCAAAATTCTAAGATGAAGATGTCTGTGTAGCTTGTCTTTGTTACTTTGTGGGCTCTTCTTCTTCTTCTTCTTCTTCTTCTTCTTTTAGGTTTTTTTTCGAGACAGGGTCTCTCTGTGTAGCCTTGGCTGTCGTGGACTCACTTTGTAGACCAGGCTGGCCCCGAACTCACAGTGATCCACCTGCCTCTGCCTCCCGAGTGCTGGGATTAAAGGCGTGCGCCACCACGCCGGCCTTTTGTGGGCTCTCCTTTTCTCACCCTTTATCTCCCTGGTTTCACCCCCTAACACTAGATAGGAATCCATGAGGGAGACAGAGGTGGGAGAGAGAGAGAGAGAGAGAGAGAGAGAGAGAGAGAGAGAGAGAGAGAGAGAGAGAGAGAGAGCGAGCCCCGAATCATCTAACTTCTTTCTGACCATTCCTCCTAGTTTCTAGCTCAGCGGCTTCAGATGTTTCTGTCCACCATTCCTTGCTCAGTTTCCCAACGGTGTGTCTCTTCTCCTGGTTTTCCCAGTACAACTGTTTTCCGCCTATCTGCTCAGCTCAGCTGCTCCTGGCTCAACTGTCTCCTAACAGTATCTTCTGCTCCCTCTGCCTCCCCCCCCCCCACCCTTTCTCTATCTAGTGCTAGAGGGTGAAACTGGGGAGGGGGCGTGGTTAAGGGGTGGGAAAAAGAAGAATCCACAAAGTAGCAAAGAGAAGCGACACATCTGCAGGGCGGCCTTCTTCTGCAGCGTTCAGGAGGGGACTGTTCCCTGCCTTCTACAGCGGCTATGGAGCCTGCACTCCTTGGCCCCTGGGCGCTTCTCCGTCATGCAGCCCTCTGAACTCGCGTTCCACCACTGTGGCTCCTTATGTGCCCTGACTTTCGGTCTCCCTCTCTCACCCACAGGACTCCTGAGGTTGCGTTGGCCCGGGCTTAGGCCGCCTTGAGCTCCTTAACCCCACCTGCAATCCTTCTAGTTCTGTAACATTCACAGAGTCTGCGCATTAGGGCATAGAGTTCTTCTTCTTCTTCTTCTTCTTCTTCTTCTTCTTCTTCTTCTTCTTCTTCTTCTTCTTCTTCTTCTTCTTCGAGACAGGGTTTCTCTGTGTAGCCTTGGCTGTCCCAGACTCACTTTGTAGACCAGGCTGGCCTCGAACTCACAGAGATCCACCTGCCTCTGCCTCCCAAGTGCGCCACCACTGCCCGGCTAAAGATTTATTAATTTACTTTGTGTACTGGGCACCAAATCTCATTATAATGGTTGTGAGCCACTATGTGGGTGCTAGGAATCAAACCCAGGTCCTCTGTAAGAGCAGCCAGTGTTCTTTTTGTTTGTTTGTTTGTTTGTTTTTAGATTAATTTATTTACCATTATTATGTATACAATGTTTTGCCTGCATGTACACCTGAAGGCCAGAAGAGGGCATCAGATCATGTGATAGATGGCTGTGAGCCACCATGTGGTTGCTGGGAGTTAAACTCAGGACCTCTGGAGGAGCAGCCTGTGCCCTTAATCTCGGAGCCATCTCTCCAGCCCCGGCAGCCAGTGTTCTTAATAGCTGAGCCATAGTGGGTTGGTGGTGGTACATACCTTTAATTCCAGCACTCAGGAGGCAGAGGCAGGTGGAGGGTGGAGTTCAAGGCCAGCCTGGTCTACAGAGTGAGTTTCAGGACAGCCAGAGGCTACACAGAATACTCGAGCGGTGGTGGTGGTGGTGGTGGTGGTGGTGGTGGTGGTGGGGCAGCTCTCCAGCCCCCCCCCCCATTCAG
This sequence comes from Acomys russatus, assembly GCF_903995435.1. Lineage (NCBI taxonomy): Eukaryota > Metazoa > Chordata > Mammalia > Rodentia > Muridae > Acomys > Acomys russatus. The sequence continues at coordinate 66,660,796 of NC_067151.1, forward strand.
CTTTGTACTCTAGCCAAGTCAAACACATTTCTACGTTTTAGTGTTAAATGTACACCTGAAAGCAGCCCTTTAAGGATAAAAGTCTGAAGACGGCGATTTGCTCTACAGTGTGCTCAGAAGACTGTCTAATTGCATTTAATTAGGGAGAGATGGGCGAGTCCAATAGAAACAGAGAGTGACAGCTTCTGAAGTGGAGGCAGTGGGAGGTCACAATGGCGGGTGTCTCCGTTCAAGGTTCTGGGAACAGGCACTTGGCACCCGCACAGCTACACCACAGTGTACAAACAGTGTAAACGTGCACGTGTCAGCAGGAAGCAACGGCCTGTAATCCCAGCGCCGGCAAGGCAAAGCCAGGAAGATCAAGAGTTTAAGGGCAGCTTTGGCTACATAGTGAGTTTGAGGCCAGCCTGGGCTACATGAGATCCTGCTTTAGGAGGAGGAGGAGGAGGAGGAGGAGGAGGAGGAGGAGGAGGAGGAGGAGGAGGAGGAGGAGGAGGAGGAGGAGGAGGAGGAGGAGGAGGAGGAGGAGGAGGAGGAGGAGGAGGAGGAGGAGGAGGAGGAGGAGGAGGAGGAGGAGGAGGAGGAGGAGGAGGAGAGGTGGTGGATGGTGCTGGAGAGATGTCCCAATGCTTAAGAGCTCTGGCTGCATTTCCAGAGGATCCAGGATCACTTTCTAGGACCTACACCTGCTGTTAACTCCATTTCCAGATCCAGCGCCCCCTTCTGGACCTCCGGGATGGGCACTGCATGCCAAGGGTGCACAGATTACACGAGCCGCCAGCGCACCAATACACACTCAAAACAGCAGACACAGCACAAAACAAAGTCCCTCCCTCCCCACAGCCCGCTCCTGTATTTGGCCCGAAGAGCAGCTGTTTCCTAAGCACTTATTTCAGTTTGCCCGTGGGTTCCCAGCCAGGGCTGCTCCCCCGAGTTCTTTCCCAGCCAGGGCTGCTCCCCCGAGCCCCCCCCCCCCACCCCCGGGATATTTTGGTTGCCACACCTGGCCTGAGAGGCGCAGCACTTAGTGGGTAGATACTGGGGGTGCTGCTCAGCACCCCACAACCGACAAGTCAGGGTTATGGTTAGGCGACACCAAGCTCTACATGTCAACACTGGGAAGCTGGGGCCGGGGCTCAGGGAGATGGGATTTGATTTTTAGAAGACTTTTCTCTTACAAATAGAAGGGGCAGAGTTTAAGTCTTTATTTATTTATTTATTTTTAAAGTGCAAGCACTAGAGGGCACTGCCCGCTCAAAAGTTGCAGTTTCTGTGGCGGTGATGGGGTCTCGCAGTGGGGGTGGGGGTGGGGGGCGGGAAAGTGAGAGCTGTCTGTCGAAATAGATGGAACTCCAAAACAGTCTTAGCGGACACTGCAACTGAAGCCGCCAGGAGCAGAGCCAGCGGGCTTTTCATTTTCTTTTTCCTTCTCCTCCTTTCTTTCTCTCTATTATGATGTCTTAGGAGCCTTTGCCGGGCGAAAGGGGAGGAGGGTCTGGCTGGATATCACGTGCAAGGACACCGACGTCATTGGCGGAGGTGCTATTCCTGGGCTACGTGGCTCTCTCTCTCTCTCTCTCTCTCTCTCTCTCTCTCTCTCTCTCTCGTGCAAAAATACTCATACACATTAAAAATAAATAAATAAAACTGACCTAAAAAAGAGCCAGCTTGTTGCTGGGAGCCCTTTCGATGTGCGCGGGTGCCCAGTGGTTCCTCCTAAGGTTCGGTCCAACTTTAAAAAAAAAAAAACGTTTTTTTCTTTCTTTTTTTATTATCACGTCTATAACTGAACAACTTCTTCTTCTTCTTCTTCTTCTTCTTCTTCTTCTTCTTCTTCTTCTTCTTCTTCTTCTTCTTCTTCTTCTTCTTCTTCTTCTTCTTCTTCTTCTTCTTCTGTGTAGTCTTGGCTGTCCTGGACTCACTTTGTAGACCAGGCTGGCCTCACAGCGATCCACCTGCCTCCGCCTCCCGAGTGCTAAGATTAAAGGCGGGCACCACCACTCCCAGCCATAACTGAACTTCTATGTTTGGAATTTTAAAATAAAAATTAGGCCCTCGGATTGGCAAGATGGCTCAGGAGGTAAAGGTGCCTGCTGACAAGCCTGACCACCTGGGTCCAACATGGTGGAAGGGGAAAACGAGGCCCCCTGAAGGTTGTCCTCTGGCCTCCATGTCCTTATATAAGGCACCCACTCCAAGTTAATGAAAACAAAAACTGGTCCTTCCTCACATCACCTCTATATATTCCCTTCTTTTTATTATTAAATACTTAAGATGTAGCACAGAATTCTGGGGACTTATTCCTATGAACTTGGCATTGAATTTAAGATTTCAGCAATCTCATGAAAGACCCTCAGCTCCTGCTCTCCGCAGCCCCTCCCCCCTTCCTCCTGTAACATGCGCCTCTTTTTTTGTTTTGTTTTTTGAGACAGAGTTTCTCTGTGTAGCCCTGGCTGTCCTGGACTCACTTTGTAGACCAGGCTGGCCTCGAACTCACAGCGCTCTGCCTGCCTCTGCCTCCCGAGTTGCTGGAACTAACGGCGTGCGTGCCATCACCGCCCGGCGATGCTCCTCTTCTTGCCATGAGCCTTCTGTGGTCTCCAGGGTGAAACATTTCCATAGGCTTCTTCCGACCTGTGGTACGTGTGCCAAATCCGCATAGTAACACATAATCCGCACATGCTTTAAAACCTCATGCAAATGGCCTAGGGATTGGTCTCCAGTATGTTTCCCCTCGGGCGCTGGCTGGTAGAGGTTTCCGCTGTCGATGCACACAGCTTTGGTAACTGTATACCGACGTGGGTTTTTGGTATTTGCATATTTGCTACTACCAACAGGGATGCTTTGATCACTTTTCCTTTACCGCTGAGCGTGTTCACATGGATGGAACACTTCTAGGAAAGAGGGAGTAAGCCAGCCCAGGCCTCTGCCCACGAGCCCTTGCCTACTTTTTGTGAAAGTGGCTTTTGTATTTCTGAATGGTTTTTAAAAAACAAAACACCACCAGGCCCAGCAAATTTTATTTTGTTTGTTTGTTTGTTTGTTTCGAGACAAGGTTTCTCGTGTATCCTTGGCTGTCCTGGACATGCTTTGTAGATCAGGCTGGCCTCGAACCCATAGCGATCCGCCTGTCTCTGCCTCTCGAGTGCTGGCATTAAAGGCGTGCGCCACCACATCCGCCTCAATATTGTTCTTAATAAGTCCTTATAAATTGCTTGGTAGAAGGTTGTACATTCCTATTTAAACTTTCCATAGTGCACGGCCAAATCTTTTCCTGGTTGTCATCAGCATTGAGCTTGTCTTATTTGGTTACAATGCTAGATTGGATGGAGGCAGAAGGTATTGTTGTTTTATGATAAATTATGCAGTTATTAGTATTAAGAACGAGCACTTTGCTATTTTGATGATAGTCTGTTTTACTATTCTTGTATCACATTTTAGGGCTGTAGTTTAAATTTTCTCACTAACTCATTTGAATTCATCTTTTAAGGAACAGTGTTGGCCAGGCCTGGTATTATGTGCCTGTGAGTCTAGGGGGCCAGAGGGCCAGGGGTTCATGTCATCTTCAGCTGTGTACTGAGAGAGAGAGACAGACAGAGGGGGGGAAGGGAGGGGAGAGAAGGGGAGAGAGAGACAGACAGACAGAGACAGACAGAGAGAGAGACAGAGAGAGACAGAGAGAGACAGAGAGAGGGGAGAGGAGGGGAGAGAGGGAGAGAGAGAGAGAGAGAGAGAGAGAGAGACACACACACACACACACACACACACACACACACACACACACACGGTGGTGGGGTGGGGGAGTGGGGAGGATCTCAAAAAACAAAACAACAAAACAGAACCAACAAACCAAAAAGCCTAAATCAAACAAACAAAACCCAGCGTTGATGTGCTTTTAAAATAACACCCCTGTAGGTGCCTATTTTCAACATTCAAGTCTAATTTTTAAAACTTGTTGTTTGTGGAAAACATTGAGTTTCAGTTCTTCTTAGGTGCACTGACGTCTTTGCGGGGGGGCTTAGAGCCGTTAAAGGAAGCGGGGAGGTTAGTGCTCTGTATTAAAAAAAAAAAAAAAAAAAAAAAGAACAAAAAACTATGTGGGGCACACTAAAGAATAGTAATAAACGAAACAAGAAAAAAATCCTCAAAAAACAAACAAACAAGGATGTTTTGGGGAAACTGCTTTTAGAGATATTTGTCAGTCTGGGTCTTTTCAGGTAGTCATGTCAACAGTGTGAAGATTTAAAAAAAAAAAATTAGGTTGTTGAGGTGAAATTCACCCCCCCACCCCACCCCCGAAAGATTCTTGTTCAAATTTGGAAAGAGACGTGGTTGATCTGGAAAGGGTGGGAGGGCCCCAGGTGCGTACTATTTGGCTTTAAAGCTTTTGGTGCCCTTGGACCTCTCTCTCCCTCTTGACGCCGCCGCCCGCGCCGGTTTCTCTGAGAGGCGAGGCCTTCCCTAACAGCCGAAAAGCAGGGACTTGGGTGTGGGGTGGAGCACTTTAAACTTTTTCTTTCCTCACCATTTTAACGCGCCCCTCGCCGCCCCTGTCTGTCACTGCGTGCGCGCCCCAGCGAGCGCAGAAAGGAAATGCTAAGCGAGACAGCTGGACGGGAGGCTTTGCCTTTTAAAGAAGTTGACAGACAAATGGCACCGGGGTCCCTGCTCTTGCCAGCTGAGGGCTTAGCTTCCAGAAAGCGCCCCTCTAGGGGGAACAAGCGGGGCAGTGTGGAGCTGCTGAAAGGCCTCATTGAGGCCACAGCCCGAGGCTCTTGTAGCGCATTGTCTGGTATGCGGCGCCTTTCCGAAACCGCTCTCCACAGTTCTGCGCCCCCCAGCACCCCCAGAACTCAGAAATCAGCCCGCCCATCCCACCAATTACGCTTGGTGTTTTTAAGGGAAACTCTCAAAAGGTATTGGCTTTTGTTTTTTGGTTTTTTTTTTTTTTTTTTTCCTTTCGCCTTTGGGAGTCAGGCGATGGTTCCCACACTCGCTGGAGTCCCTGCGTGGTCCCTGACGCTGCGCTCGTGAGACGCTCAGGGCTGGAGGGAAACTCAGCGCTTCGCATCACTTCTCTGGCTCCAAGAATCGTTGGGAGAGTTTTAAATCTACACCAAAGAACGGCTTTCCCAAGGCTTCAACAGTTACTGAGTTGGCATCAGCGAGGTTTGCAGAACCATCCAGAGACCCTAGGGGGACACACAGCCATCTGATAAAGTCTGGGGAACCCTAGTTACCTTTCGGGTATTGATACAGATGTTAGGATGCGCCAGACTTGAGAGGCCCTGCGCTTGCTTTGAGGAATCCAGAGCCGCAGCGCTCTGCACTCCGCGCACGGTGGTCAGCATGCGCCCCTCACTCGGAAGCAGAGGTTCTTAACCTGTGAGGCGGAGACATCGGGAAACACTGGGAACTGAGACACCGCTCGGTGACAGCCAAGGCGGCACAGAGAAACCCTGTCTCAAAAAAACCAATGATGATGATGACGATGACGATGATACTTTTATGGTTGGGAGGTCACCACACCATGAGGAGCTGTGTTAAAGGGTCGCAGCATTAAGAAGGCGAGAACCACCGCTGGACCAGGAGCTCCAAGTCCTAACTGACTGAGAGCAGATCTCACAGCAGCAGGGTGGGGGTCCGCCGTCTGCCATGGGTGAAGAAGCTGCCTTGTGGCTGTTAGCGGGAAATTCAAGCAAATATGGTTTGTGTTATGGCCTCGACCAGCAGGGCATTCTTTAGGGTCAGGGCTTTTTTGTTTTTGTTTTTTTTTTGTTTTTCGAGACAGGGTTTCTCTGTGTAGCCTTGGCTGTCCTGCAGTGACAGGGTTTCTCTGTGTAGACAGAGGACCAGGAGATTAGAAGACAAAGAGAATGAAGACAGAGAAGACAGGAAAGTTTGGGATCTGGACGACGTCTGCTATTCCTTCTGTGTAACACAGGGCCTCAGGGGGAGCCGGTCCACACAGGTGAAGTTCCTGGCGGGAATATTGGCATATTTCCAAGAGTGTGGCCTGGACACTACAAGATAACTTGATCTCTGTTTTTTATTGTTTGAGGTCATATGTAAATAAATAAATAAATAAAATCAAGCCGGATATGGTGGTGAATGCTTTTAATCCCAGTGGTTAAGATCACTGATTGCTCTTCCTGGGTGCATTCCCAGCACCTAATGGCAGCTCACCGCTGTCTGTAATTCCAGGATCTGACACCCACAGACATACATGCAGGCAAAACACTAATGCACATAAAAATAAATAGATTATATATATAATATATAGCATATAATATATATATACATACATATATATGCCAGGTGTGATGGCACACACCTGAAAAGCCTGTCTCAAAAAACAAGACAAAACAAAAAAACAAAACCCCAAAATCGTGTCCTTCAGTTCAAGCATGAAGAAGGCTTTAAATTCTTCAGACCATATGTCTGTCAGGCTGATATAGCTTCCTGAAAACAATGAAAGCCACCAGCGCTGGTGCCGTAGGGGTGTGTGCGTGTGTGTGTGTCAGTCTGTCTGTCCGTGCACATGCCACGGATGTCTATGGGAGTGCGGTTGAAGCCCTTGAGCTGGAGGTTTGTGAAGAGGTCAGTTGCCGGGATCTGGCCCTGAACATCGTCTCTCCAGCCCCAGGCTCTGAGCTTACTGAGCAAGCTTGTTAGGTTATCCCACCTTTGGGGATGAACCCCAGTTTGTTACAACATCAGCTCTTCCCCAGGAGTTGGCTTTGGAGGAGGGGCTTAGGGGGGCCCTGCTGTAAAGAAAACGAACTACTCTTCCTAACTCTGCTGGTCTTAAGACCTGCCCCATCTCACTTCCGCACTCTGCAGTTTTCTCCTTTTGCAGGACTTAATAAAGAGAAGCTATGGTCCTTTTAACACAAAGGACGCTTGTCCCAACAGAAGGCTGCGCCGCAGAGAGGCCAGCCTGTGGGGGTCTTCATGTTTGGCCTCCCTGTGCGTTTATTTTGGTAACTGCTCTCAGTTAGGCTGATAGATGAGGAGGAGGAGGAGGAAGGAGGACGCCCCCCCTCTCGACACCGCCCCGCTCCCCTGCCTAACAAGTTCTATGAAAGAGACTGGAGAGGGAGGGTGGGCAATATGGGTATTGGATTTGAAAATTGCAACCAATCTCATTGCACTGTGGCAATGGATTGTGGGAGAGGAGAAAGAGAAAGGGTGTAGAGCCGGTGGTAGACCTAAGCAGAAGGTGGCTGCAGTGGCTGAGCAGAGACTAAGTCATAGCTCGAACTAGAACCCTAAATAGTGACTTCGGCATTCAAGATGAGGAACTCGAAACCTTCAAACAGCTGTGTCATTCAAAACAGGGAACTAGCGACTGGAAACACATCTTCTGTTAATGTCAAGCCCAAGCTTCTGAGAACAAGAAACCTCTGGAATACTGATGATGACATAATAATGTTATTGTGCCATTACAAATAGAGCTGGAAATGGCCATCCTGGGACAGGCTTCCACAGCAAGGCTAGGGGCCAGTGGGAAGCCCAAGTACAGACAAACTGAAAGTTTAAGAGAAAGAAGTACACATTGCTTACATTGAATCTTCTTTTTTCTTCTTTTCCAGTGCCAAAGACTGAACTCAGGCCTTGTGCTTCCTGGGCAAGCAAAATGCCGCCCGATGCTGAGCTGCAACCCCAACCAAACCCTTCCACCTTTCCAGTCAGATTCTTACTAAGTTGCTCAGGCTGGCTTTGAACTTGCTGTGCTCGCTTGTGTCGTCTCCAGAGTAGCTGGAGTTACAGACCTGTGCCATGAGACCCTTCTGTCTGTTTGTTTTTCTTTTCCTTATTTTTTGAGGCAGAGTTTCAGGCTGGGATTACAGGCTCTTTAGGGAATTCTTACCATCATTATTATTTTTAAAAAAGATTTATTTATTATTATGTATACAGTATTCTGCCTGCCAGAAGAGGGAATCACATCACACTACAGATGACCGTGAACTACTATGTGGTTGCTGGGAATCGAACTCAGGACCCTTGGAAGAGCAGGTGATGCTCTTAACCACTGAGCCATCTCTCCAGCCCCCCATCATTATTTTTTTAGATGGTGTGTGTATATGTGCGTGCGTGTGTGTGTGTGTGTGTGTGTGTGTGTGCACATTCATGCATTTGGAGGCCAGAGGTCAACCTCAATCACTTCAAAACAGTGCTGTTTTTCAGTGAGTGTCTACCTTGTCAATCAAGACAAGGTGTTTCATTGGCCTAGAGCTCGCAGAATAGGCTAGGCTAGGCTAGCTAGGGGCCCCAGGGACCCACCAATTTCACCGATTTCTGTCTCCCCAGTATGCCAAGCATTTAACAACTGAACTGTCTCCTTTGCCCCAGATTTCTATATATGATAAAGCTCTCCATGGTCAGCAAATGGACTTTAGCAAGAGTCCTGTCTAATTGGACCTCCTAGCAAGCCTTCAAGAAGGCCACTTTGTGCTCCTCCTGTAAGATGACATAGCTGAGGTCCAGAAAGGATCGAGCCTCGGGGGAGACAAACATAAGTAGCAGAGAGGCCACAGACGTGTCCTGTCTAGACCCCTGGTGTCCCCACTGAGGAGGTCATGTTCCCAACGACTGGGACTGTAGTAGCTGAGAGCACGTTGGCTTCATGACCTCTCACAGCTTATGTCTTCGCTCACAGTAGAGTCTGGTCATAGGGCTGACTGGGGGCTGCAGACACTGCACCTTTTTTTTTTTTTTTTTTTTTTTTTTCTGAGACAGGGGTTCTCTGTGTAGCCCTGGCTGTCCTGGACTCACTTTGTAGACCAGGCTGGCTTGGAACTCACAGTGATCCACCTGCCTCTGCCTCCTTAGTGCTGGGATTACAGGCGTGCACCACCATGCTCGCCTCTCGCTGCCCTGGTTTGAGCACACATCCAATGCAGTGAGCGGGCCCAGGGAAGATAAAACGTCAGTCTAGTTTGCTGAATGCCTAGTGCTTTTGCACCATTATAAAGTTGAAAGAGTATAAGCCTGGCTGTTGTGGCTGGGGACCGCCGTTCTTTAGGACTGCCAGGGGGAGACGCAGTCCCGCCCTCAGCCTGCCCAGGCTTGCAATCCCACGTCTGTTCTCTAGTCATCCTTTAAGATGTATGCCATTCATGGGAAACTCACAGGTGCCTGTAGCCTCAGCACTCGGGAGGCAGAGGTGAGAAAGGTCAGGAGTCCAGGAGTTTAAGACTAGCCCTGGGGTTGGAGCGGGGTACAGCATTTGCAAGATGATAGCTGTAGGGGTAGTGACCTTTAAAAAGAAATGATCCGGGCGTGGTGGCGGCGGCGGCGGCGGCGGCGGCGGCGGCGGTGGCGGCGGCGGCGCACGCCTGTAATCCCAGCACTAGGGAGGCAGAGGCAGGTGGATCACTGTGAGTTCAAGGCCAGCCTGGTCTACAAAGTGAGTTCAGGAGTCCCCGGAGTGCTGGAACTACAGGGGTATGCTACCGTGCCTGGCCCTCACACCTTCTTAAATTGACTTTGAGGCATGGTGTGACTATGTTGCCCAGGCTGGCCTCAAACTTGGAATCCTTCTGTCTCACTTGGCTTTCTAATTAGCTGGGATTATAAAGTGCGTGGCTGGGCTTGGCTTTTACAAATATATATATATATATATATATATATGTGTGTGTGTGTGACGCATGTGTGCATGAAAGTGGTGCGTGGCTGTTATGTGGAGGTCTTACCGCCACCATTTTGACAGCAGGAGCCGTTCCCCACTGAGCCATCTCACGAGCCCCTAACAAGAGGCCTTGATGGCAGAATAATGGTTTACTCCAAAGCTATTGACCACAGCAACTTCTATAAAAAGTGGGAGAAAGAAGCCACAGGCACCGCACGACTCATTCACACATGCCAGTGTGTAGCCCGCCCCCTCCCAGAGGAGAGCACCTGAATTCTAGAGTTCCTACAAGCAGCTGGCATTTTCTTGGCATGTAATTCTGTAATTTCCAGCAGGAAATTACAGGCTGTCGTGTTGCAGTTCCTCCCGAGAGAGTGCCACACGCAGATTACAGGGGCAAGTTATGCCGATGGCACTGCCCAGCACTGCAATGGCTTTTTTCTTACCAGATACAATTCCTAAGTCTGGCTTCTCTATCATGTGGGAAAAAAAGAAGCCAGAATGATTTACTTAAGCAGCTATTCTCCACTTCCAGGCCCGAGTCCAGGGCCCTGCACATTGCTAGTAAGTGCTCTGCCACCGGGCTATACCCCCAGCCTAACAGTAAATTAAACGACAGAGGAAAAAAAAATTAAATGACACAGAAACCCTGTCTCGAAAAACCAAAACCAACCAACCAAATAAACAAACAAATGAGGAATTACTTTTACCCGTTGAGAAATCTGGCCTTGGTCCCACCTACCATGATTCTCTAGGGACCAGAAGCTTCCTGGGAGTTGGGCTCCTGGCCTGGAAAACTGAGGCTGACCCTGACATAAGAACTTGCCTAGTGTGTGCAAGATTCTGGATTTGATCCTCAGTACTGGAAAAGAAAAGTATATTTTGTTTTTAGTTTTTGGCCTTCCGAGACAGGGTTTCTCTGTGTAGCCTTGGCCATCCTGGACTCGCTTTGTAGACCAGGCTGGCCTCAAACTCACGGAGATCCTCCTGCCTCTGCCTCCCAAGTGCTGGGATTAAAGGTGTGCGCCACCACTGCTTGGCTCATACATTTAACTGAGGTTGTAAAAAAACCAAACAAAACAAAACAGAATAGATCCTCATTTTATTTTAGTTTATTTTTTCCAAGGAATAAAATATAATTTAAAAAATTATTTTATTTATTCTTTTTTAGTTCTTTTTAAATTTTTATTTTAAATTAAGATTATTCGTATTACATCTCAATTGTTATCCCATCCCTTGTATCCTCCCATTCTTCCCTCCCTCCCGCTTTCCCCCTACTCCCCTCTGCTATGACTGTGACTGAGGGGCCCCCCCAGTATATGCTCATAGGGTGTCTGACCCTCATGTTAAGCACACATAACTCTGTGGTGTTACACACGTTCCTAGCTTTGTGCAGCAGAACCTGGGATCTCTTCATATCGCAGCAGCAAAACTAAACCCGTTAATAAGCAAATCCATGTTTCCCTCCACGCAGACCCCCAGCAGCCACCGTTCCACTTTCTGTCCTCCGGCTCTGGCTACTCTACATAGCCTGTGTCCCCGTGTCCGTGGAATCACGACTGTCCGTCTTTTTGTGAACCATCACTTAATGATGGTTCATCTGTGTCGTATCATGTGACAGGATTTCCTCCCCCTTTTAAGGCTGCATACAGTTCCATCAAGTCTTTATAGCACATGTATGTGTGGGTGCACATGTATGTGTGGGTGCACATGTATGTGTGGGTGCACATGTATGTGTGGGTGCACATGTATGTGTGAGTGCACAGGTATATATGCTATACGTGCATATGTGCACCCATGTGGTTGGAGGCCATAGATCGACCTTGGGTGTTACCCCTCCTGAGTCATCCACCTTGTGAAATATGACAAGGCTCCTCAGGTGGCTGCCTCGTAAGCCCCAGGCTTTTTCATGTGCGCCTTCTTGGCTTGAGATTACAAGACGCTAAGCCTGCTTTGTGCGTGGCTTCCGGGCACTGAACCCAGGTGCCCACACTTCCACGGCAGGCACTTTACCAGATGAGCCCTCTCCCGCCCTGCCACACAGTACTTGCATGTTTACTCACCCCTCCTCACTGGAGTTGCCTTTCTTCGTTTCCTCCTCCCGCTTCTGGTTTTTCAAGACAGGCTTCCTCTGTGTAGCAGCCCTGTCTGTCCTTTGTCCTGGAACTCGCTCTGTAGACCGGGCTGGCCTCCAACTCAGAGATCCACCTGCCTCTGCCTCCTGACTGCTGGGATTAAAGGCGTGTGCCACCAATGCCAGTCTGATTATTTCTCCTTTAAAAATTACCTATTTGAGGGGTACCTTGTACGTATGTGCACCTCATGCCTGCCTGCTGCTGTCCAAACCCAGAAGGCGGCGTCACTGGAGTGATGAGGCTGTGAGCTGCCCTGTAGGTGCTGGGAATGAGACGTTGGTCCTCCGGAAGAGCAACCAGTGCTGGGAATGAGACGTTGGTCCTCCGGAAGAGCAACCAGTGCTGGGAATCAGACGTTGGTCCTCCGGAAGAGCAACCAGTGTTTTTACCCATTGAGCCATCTCCCAGCCCCTGGCGGTTCTTCCTTCCTTCCTTTCCTTATTTATTTTTAGTTTTTTTCGAGATAGGGTTTCCTTGTGTAGCCCTGGCTGCCCTGGAACTCACTCTGTAGACCAGGCTGGCCTCGCACTCACGGAGATCCACCTGCCTCTGCCTCCCCGGGTGCTGGGATTACAGGCATGCACCACCACTGCCCGGCTGCGATTCTCTTTTGAACTGTCACACACTTCTTTGTTATCAGCAGTGCGGAAGGGCTCCGGGTCCCTGAGAATCTGTAACTTCTTGCCTGCGCTTGGGTTGGCTACATGCACTTAGACTTTGTTGCCATCCGTTGGCCCCTAAGGTCCTCATGCGCTGTCAGCCAGCTGAGCTCTCCCTGTGAGTCAAGCCCTTGGCTCCTGGCCCTTTGATTTTTCTGGCCCTGGCTTCTTTTGTAGCCCCTGGTTTCTCTTGCTTGGTAATGGAGCTGGGAGTGGCAATCAATAGCCTCTGTCAATGACCCTGTTATTACCTCTGCCTCTGGCCTGCAGAGGTCATCATTAGTTTAGTGATGGGGGCAGGGGTGGGGGTGAGGGGGTAGGGGTGAGGGTGGGGGACACGACCCTCACCAGCACCATTCTTACAGCTGTGATGGAGTGAGTGGTGTGTTTTCCATGACTCATATCCATGCTTACGCCTTTTTAAAATTAAAAAAAAATTTTTTGAAGAATCTTGTAGCTGGGTGTGGTGGTGCACACCTTTAATCCCAGCAGAGAGGCAGAGGCAGGGGGATGGCTGTGAAATGGAGGCCAGCCTGGTCTACAAAGTGAGTCCAGGACACCCAAGGCTACACAGAGAAACCTTGTCTCAAAAAACAAAACAAACCAAAACAGTCTCAGGTATCTAGACCAGCCACAAATTCTACTAGTAGCTGAGGATGACCTTGAACTTCTGACCCTCCTGCCTCCTCCTTTTGAATGCTAGGATTACGACCTTGAAACACAAAGCCAGTTTTATGTGGTGGAGGATATGAAACCCAGGTCTCCGGGTCTCACCCATGCTAGGCAAGCATTCTACCAACTAAGGTTTCAGAAGAAACTGGAAGCCAAAGATCTCCAAGTGGCCAATACAGTGTGGCACATACCCATAATTCCAGCCACTTATGGCATGAAGCAGGAAGACCAGACCTGGGCAATGTACTGAGACACTGTCTTTTTTTTTGTTTTTGTTTTTCAAGACAGGGTTTCTCTGTGTAGCCTTGGCTGTCTTGGACTCACTTTGTAGACCAGGTTGGCCTGGAACTCGCATTGATCCACTTGCCTCTGCCTCCTGAGTGCTGGGATTAAAGGTGTGCGCCAACACCCCCGGCTGACACATTGTCTTAGAATGGGAAAATTAGTTCCTGATTAGAAATCAGACTCAGCTGCCCCTCAAGACAGCACGGATGGTTTTCCTGACATGGTTACAGAAGAGCTCCCTCAGAGCTGCCTCGGCTCATGCCCTGCCTGCCCGTGTGACAACTATGGCTAAGTCACAGCGTAAGTCAGCAGGCAGGCAAGGAGGGGCAAGTGAACACACCGTGGTGCGGTCGGGAGTGAGGGAGATTCCTGTGGATCCAGGGTTCCATGATCCTGGGATAGGAGGCTGGGTGAGTATCCCAGTCTTATTAACAGGGTCCTCATGGCACCTGCAGCTGGTCACAGTGGCAATGCCTCCTGTTTTAGGTTTTAATGATGGCAACGTTCTGCTTCTGCAAACCAGCTTCTTGTTTTCTTGTGCACTGCCCAGTAACAAAGCACCTTCAAGCTGGGAGTGGTGGGTGGTGCACGCCTGTAATCCCAGCACTCCGGAGGCAGAGGCAGGAGGATCTCTGTGAGTTCAAGGCCAGCCTGGTCTATAAAGTGAGTCCAGGACAGCCAAGGCTACACAGAGAAACCCTGTCTCAAAACAAAAACAAAACCAAACAAAGCACCTCCAAGTCTCAGTGCTACAGGTAACAAGGATTGCTAGTCCCTCAGCTCTTTTTTTTTTTTTTTTTTTTTTTTTTTTTTTTTTTTCGAGACAGGGTTTCTCTGTGTAGCCTTGGCCATCATGGACTCGCTTTGTAGACCAGGCTGGCCTCGAACTCACAGCAATCCGCCTGCCTCTGCCTCCCGAGTGCTGGGATTAAAGGCGTGCGCCACCACGCCCGGCTTGTCCCTCAGCTCTTGTTCTGGAACTTACTCTGTAGCCAGCCTGGCCTCAACCTCACAGAGATCCCCCTGCCTCTGCCGCAGCTGCCGGTTCCCTCAGATCTTTCCGGCTTCTTTGGGCCCTTGATGTCTGGTTTGGCTGTTCTACTGATTCAGCCGTGGGGCTCCAAGGTCTTTTCTTTTCTTTTTTTTTATCCTGTGGCCTTTCGCTTAGGATGCCGGCTGAGGCTTCTTACATGCAGCAGAATTTTAAGAGAGTCAAAGCTGAGGCAGGCGGGAGGCAGAGGCAGGCGGATCACTGTGAATTCGAGGCCAACCTGGTCTATAAAGGGAGTCCAGGACAGCCAGGGCTACACAGAGAAACCCTGTCTCGAAAAAAAAAAAAGTCTCTTGGGGCTGGAGAGATGGCTCAGAGGTTAAGATCACTGCCTAGTGTTCCAAAGTACCTGAGTTCAATTCCCAGCAACCGCATGGTGGTTCACAACCATCTATAATGACATCTTGTGCCCTCTTCTGGCCTGCAGGTGTAGATGCAGACAAAACATTGTATACAAAATAAATAAATAAATAAAATCTTAAAAAAAAAAGTCTCTTGATGTGTCTGCGCATGGATATATGTGTGTGTGGGTGCAGGTGCCGATGGCGGCCGAAGAAGGTGTCAAAGACCTGGGAGTTGTAGTTACAGGTGGATGGGAGCTGACTGGACCGGGGGGGGGGGGGGGGGGGGGGATGGTGGTGCTGGGAACTGAACTCTGGTCCTCTGCAAGAGCCGCGGTCTTTACCGCTGCGCCATCTGTCTCTCCGGCACCGAGGAGAAAGGAGTTTCTGTTCTCGTTGTTCTAATATTTTGAAGAATGAAAAGCAAGAATGAGATTGAGAATAGTAACTGAAAAAGAACAGAGTGGTTTCTGAGTTCTCCCGAGCCAGCAGGAATGGGGGGTGAGGAGGAGCGGCCAGGAGTTAGCGCTGAGGCCGCTGCAGACCCAGGTCCGGGGTGGGGGTTGGTGGTGGTGGGGCTAGCTGCAGACCCAGGTCGGGGGGGGGGCCTCGCTGCAGACCCAGGTCGGGGGGGAGGCCTCGCTGCAGACCCAGGTCCCGGGTGGGGGTGGGGGTTGGTGGGGGGGCACGCTGCAGACCCAGGTCCGGGGAGGAGGGGTGCCTCGCTGCAGACCCAGGTCCGGGGGGGAGGGGTGCCTCGCTGCAGACCCAGGTCCGGGGGGGAGGGGTGCCTCGCTGCAGACCCAGGTCCGGGGAGGGGGTTGGGGGTGGGGGCCGCGCTGCAGACCCAGGTCCCGGGTGGGGGGGTGGGTGTGGGGGCCTCGCTGCAGACCCAGGTCCTGGGGTGGGAGGAGGGGGGCCTTCTCCGAGTCACTCTTCTTCATAAAGTTCCACCAGCCTCTGTGCTGGTGGCTAGGGGAAGTTAGGAGTCTGTAGTTCCTCTGGCTCAGGCACGGCTTGCCATCCTCCTGCCTCAGCCTTCTAAGGCGCCACCATGCCTGGCTGGGAATCTAAACTTTCCAACTGCTCCCTTTTATATTTAAAAATAAGAAGATAAGATGCCAGGAGACGGGTATGATATTAGGTGAGGAGTTTATTAAATGAGCACGGTGGGGGGGGCGGGGAGAAGGAAAGGGGGGAGGGGTATGAGAGAGAGGGAAAGGAGGCAAGGCCACGCCCCCATGGCAGGTAGGCAATGGTGTCACAGGTAGACAGTAGGCAGACTGGAGCAGACTCCTAACTCTTCCCCACCCTAAATGTTCTCCTGTTGGTTAAATCTCCACGATTCCTGCAAATTTTCGCACTAACCCCATCCTTGCTTCAACCAGAGAACCACGGTGCGGTTGGACTGGGGGCACATTCACGACTTCCTCACCCCACCCTGTTTTCCAAGTGGAAGTGGACTGCACTAATTGACCTCGAGGGTCTCAGCTGTGCTAAGTTGGGTGCTTGTTAGAGCTCGTTAGGCTTGTAATTAGTGCAGGGAATCTAGGTCAGAGGCAACCAGTTGGAGTGATGCTCTCCTGGGGCACGGATAAAGGTGGGGAGAGAGAAAACACATCCCTTGTTTTTTTGAGGGTGGAGTGAACCAGGGACAGGGGACAGTGGGGCTCAGACGAGGGTCACCACGTGCAGAAAAGCTCCTCTCTCTCTCTCTGTGTGTGTGTGTGTGTGTGTGTGTGTGTGTGTTCGCTCCCGCTTTTACTCGGGTTTCCTCCAGCCTCTCCTTATATGGTATGGCTCTAGAGCAGGCTGGGGATTGGCTGCTGTTGTTGGGAGACCGGGAGGCAGGAGAGAAAAGCAGAAAAAGAAACCCAGCGTAGGGAGGGAGGGGAGAGCGTGCTAGGCTGGCTTCAAGGGTTACAGAAGGGGCAGCGGCCTGTGAGGTGTAGATAGAGACTTTGGGATGGGTTTCTAGGGAGAATGGGGACACGGTTCCTGCTGCTAGGGGCCTAGGGGAGTGGGTGGGGATGGGACGAGGATGGCTGTTGCTGGCCCTAGGGTCACAGCCTTAGGCTTAGAACCAGTTTGTGAGGGGGCCCTAATGGAGAGGGAGAGGTCAGAGAAACTTGTGTTCAGCCCCTCCCCTTTCTTTTCACCCTAGACAACTTACAGCAATGCTGTGGAAATCATATGCAAATTAGCTCATTAGCTTTCCAGGCCAACACCTCAGACCTCTTCCTAATGGAGGAAGCTGGAGACTGTACTTTCATCAGCCCCCTCCAGCCCTCTTCAACAGCTTACGGAGAGAAACAGGCAGAGCGGAGGGGAATGCCACTGAAAAAATGAGTTAAGCATCTGGTGCTTAGACTTACCTGTCTCTACTCTTGAGTCACCCTGGTTCAGCTCTGTCCTGGGTTCCCCCCTCCCAGTCCTGGGGCCTCCCAGGGGAGTTTCCCCTCCTCAGATCACTTGGGTAAGAGGATAGAGCCAGGCTGTTGGGAGGGAGGGTGAGTATAAACATCCTGAAAATGTTTGTCAGCAGCCACAGGCTCCTCCTCTCTCCTCCCCATGTGGAGGTGGAGAGGTGAAGAGAGAGAACGGCAGAGGAGGACAGCCAGGAGGAAACTAGCTTGCCGTGATCCTGTCACACTGGCGACGGTCTAAACATTTTTACATGATCAGAAATCTTGCTGGCAGCCGCCCCCAGCCGCAAGCGTGGAATTTAGGTTGCTTTTCTAGCGTGAAACATGGTTTGTGTTAAGCCCTGCAATAGTTGCAGAGCAGGAATCTCGCTTTTTCCTCTTACCTCGCGTGCCCTCCTCTCAGGAGAGCGATAGGCAAGGCCTGTGGCTCCTTCGAGGATGTGGGGTGGCGTGGCAGAGATTGGCCCTGTGGCCTGTGCCTCAGTCAAGCTATGGCCCGGCCACCTGAGCTTGCTGTTCATGACTTACTGAGCTAAACTAGTCACAGCAGCCTTGGAAGCCACTGATGGACAGACAGACAGACCACTGGCTGTTCTTTACCACGCAACAACCGTAGTTTGCAGAGGAGAAAACAAACTCTTCACCCAGGGCCTCTTAACCAAAAAGTGACAGTTGGGAACTTAAATCCAGACCCCTGTGGTTTCAAAAACCGAGGCTCTTTTTATCACTGGTAGAGACTGGGTACTGGAACACCTGCTGGGAGCCGCTGGCTTTGGCTCCCAGAGCCTAGAGCTTTCCCGCTGCTCACCTGGCATGTTCCTCCAGTGTCCGCTATGGTGTGCGCATGTGTGTGTGTCCCTCCCCTGGGTTCCACAGATGACTGGCATGTTGGGACACATATGCCATTCTTGTTTGCCTTTTTCTTTATTATGTGGGTGCAACGACAAGGAAAATGAAAAAAATGCTGATAAAATGAAAAGACAGGAAGGCATAAAGTGTATCCTTGGCAGCTGGGCGTGGTCGCGCACGCCTTTAATCCCAGCACTCGGGAGGCAGAGGCAGGCGGATCGCTGTGAGTTCGAGGCCAGCCTGGTCTACAAAGTGAGTTCAGGACAGCCAAGGCCACCCTGTCTCGAAAAACCAAAAACCAAACCAAACCAAACCAAAAAAAAGTGTAGCCCTGCCAATATGTGGCTCTGCAGACTCTGGGGTCAGAGTTGTGGGGAGTGAAGCCTCTTGGGGGTGGGGGCAGGAAGCCTGGGTCCCTTACTTTGGCCCCCTAGGAGAGCCCTGGGGCACAGGAAAGGTGGCACTTTGTGTACTTTCCTTGGCTCAAGTGTAGATTGCTCCAGGCTAGGTCTCGGAGAATGTTGATGAGGACAGTGAGAACAAGAGTCCCTCTCCCGGCAGGCTGGGGAGATGGCTCTGTGGTAAGAGCACTTGTGAGTTCAAATCCCCAGCCCTCCTGTGTGCCTGAAAACCCAGAATCTCTTTCCTCAGGATGGCTTAGTCTGAGGGACTACCCCAACACTTTTACAAGGCGACATGTCCCAATAGCGATGGTAACCCGATGCTGTTGCTCACGCCTAGAACCCAGCACTCCAGAGGCTGAGGCAGATCAAAGGGGCCAGATCAAAGGGGGTCCTCCCCCTAAAAATCTGTTAACAGAGCAGCCAGGGCCCCTGTTGCCTGTCCTCCCTCTTATTTCTCTAGGAAATGGCTGCAAGGGTGAGACTTCAGGAGGATCCAGGACAGAGGACTCCAAGGACAAGGGGCACTTGTAACCCCGTATTTGCCTGATTCACGTGGCTCTAGGACCCCTTATTTCTGGAATTATTCAGATCTTGCCCTCCTTAACCACTAATAAACTTCATCTTAGAAAATAAGCTCATCAGCCGGGCATAGTGGTGCACGCTTTTAATCCTAGCACTCCAGGAGGCAGAGGCAGGTGGATCGCTGTGAGTTGGGGGCTAGCCTGGTCTACAGAGCGAGTCCAGGACAGCCAAGGCTACACAGAGAGAGACCCTATCTCGAAAAAAACAAAAAACAAAACAAAACCAAAAATAAATAAATTAATTAAATAAAAAAAGCCCGACTGCCACAGCCGGGCCTCCGAGGAAGCCAGGCAGGTGGCAGTGTGGGGAGAGCTGCTCCAAGGAAAGGAGGTGGGCAGGGCAGAAGAAGCCTTGGCTTGGCAGAAAGAGGAAACTGGGTGTAGGTCTGGTTTCCCCTCCTTCCCACACAGGCTCCATCGCAAGGCAGTTTCATTCTTAGTTCAGTTCTTGCACTGGGTCAGCTGCTTCCCAGCTCCTGTATTCCTCCACCCAAGTCAGAGGACCAAGCTAGGCCCAAGCTTGTATCTTCAGATCTTGGTGGGAGGTAAAGGGAGCCCGGAATAAGATAACCAGGGCAGCTCAGCCTTGTTGGAGAAGATACAAGGGCCTCACCTATGCTGGGCAACCGCTTTGCCGCTGAGGGGCAGCCGCAGCCTTAGGTAGTATGAACTCAGACCCCCCCCCCCATACACACCATAGTGAGAAGCCAGTGATCGGTTGGGCGACCTTAGTCCCACACACCCTCCTCAGGGCTGGGGTAAATTTCACTTCTCTTGTGGCATGGACAGGTGGCATTGGCCCCTGTGTCCCTGGAACTCAAGTTGCACAGCTGAAATTTCACCCTCAGAATGAGAAAATGGACGTCCGAGGAAACCTCGTCCCCAGCCCGTTCTAACCCAGACACACGTGTGCATCCGTGTCCACTCCCTGCTGGGCCTGGGAGCAGGCGGCCTGAGCATAGGGCGCAGGCTGCCTACACGTAAGAGCTCCTTACTGGGGCCTTAAGGCTCACCTCCTCCTTCTGACTAGGGAGTTGACCCGGAGTAGGTAGGAAAAGGCGATAGTGGGTCAGGCATCAGCAAAAGCAACGGATTTTTTTTCTTTTTTCTTTTTTTGGATTGAGGTAAATTAAAAAAACGCTTTATCCTGCAACATTTAAAGAGTCTGTGGCCCCCAAAATTCCAGATTCACCGCCCCCCCGTCCTTCACATGAGGCTCTTCCGGTATTGACTGTGCTGGGAGGTCTGTCTGAGGTGGGAGTCAGGGGTGTGCAGGTCCATCTGTCTGTACAGGTCTCTCAGCTCCCTGACTTCCTGCAGCACCCTCTTCGCCTGGCTCCAGTTGGACGAAGCCTCTCCCAGCAGCCTCTCGGTCTCCAGCAGTAGCTGCTCCGACTCGGAGTCGGGCGGAGACTGTGGGGGGTCCTTGGCCTTCCGCTTGCCGTCCCCCAGTCCCTGAGCCTCCGCCAGCAGCTCCTGAGTCTTCTCAAGTTTCCTTGCTACCAGCTCCTGGATCCGGGACAGCTGCCCCGGCGGGGCGGGGGCGGGGGCTTCCTCGGCTCGGAGGTGGAGCGGGCGGGCTGGGGCAGTGTCCCTCTGGGATAGGATCTCCTCCAGGGAGGCACAGCGGCTCTTCTCTGGAGCGGGCAGCTTCTTCGGTGCTTGGGGGGTGTAGGTGGCTCCCTTCTCTGGTTTTCCCCAAGGCCGAGAAAGGCTGCTCGCTCGATGTGCCGAGGGCTGGACGCGGTCTGAGTCTGCTCTCCGACGACTGCCGGCCAGCTGCGCCACGGACTTGTCCAGATCGACCCGAAAGCTCTCGGCACAGGAGGCTGGCTCCTCCGGGGAAGGGTCTTCTATCAGGTCTAATGTTAGCATCCCGTCTGAGGTAGAGGTCGAAGCCTGGTCGGGAAAAAAATGTGAAAGGCGCAGTGAATGCGGAGTGCAAGCCTTTCTCAGCTTGCCTTCCCTGGAGGAGACCCTTCCAGCCCAACCCCTCCCCTTTGCAGTTTCCGGCCCCTCGGATGAGGATTTGAGTGTTGTTTGTGCTCTGTGCTCTGTGCTCTGTGCCCTGCTACCAGCTTCCCCAGGAGAGTCTACGTCTGTGTTGTGGACCCTTTAAGCATCACATGGGAGATACAGACAGAGGAGGGTGCTCTACCCTGTCCTCTCAGCCACAGCCTAGCCTGCTCTGATATTTGACCTCTGAATTTATGCCTTGTAATAAAACTTGTCTTCTTTCTTTTGATTTTTCAAGACAGGGTTTCTTTGTGTAGCCTTGGCTGTCCTGGACTCACTCTGTAGACCAGGTTGGCCTCGAACTCACAGTGATCCACCTGCCTCTGCCTCCCGAGTACTGGGATTAAAGACGCGTGCCACCACGCCTGGTGGCTTATTTCTTAAGTGCTATAATTTAGCAGAAGTGGTAAAGGGAATTGGGTACTTTCTATGCTGCACGTGTGCTGTGCTGACCATTTCTCACAGAAACCCTTTCCCGCAGGAGCCCTCAGTGCCTGGCTTTCCAGGCTACAGACCCACTTTAGGGTCTGCTCTGCTGACTTCAGGGCCTGTGCTGCTCCTCCTGTGTGGGCAGCCTCTCCCCCTAGACTTGGAGCAAGGATGAAGGGGAGAAACCTTGCCTTCACTCAGTAGAGGGTTTGCTGTGGGAGTATGTAGCACCTACCATCACCCACCAGGGTGGCTGGCCACCAACTGCTCCCAACACTTCTATCCTTCACCTTCCTAGGGCTATTTCTCATTTCCTCAGAAGTTACTGAGAACAGAGATGTCTGGTGGCAGGGTGCTAAGTAAGCCATTTTAATTTGGAGGAACTAGGCAGGGGCGTGGGGTGGAGCGGCCTCCTGAGCCTTTGGCCGTAGCTATCAGGACTCCCACTGGTGCTCCTGCTTGTACGTGGTTCAGATGGACCGACCTGCACAGAACTGGCCCCCAGGCAATGTTTGCCTTCTTGCAGTTTTAACATACCACAGCCATGAGGTGTCCCCGAGTTGGGGGGCGGCGGGAGTGTTGGATTTTCGCTCTGTCTCGAGTAGGGTGGGCAAGATAGCTGTCCTCCTCAACAGTGACCTGAAGAGATGTGCTTTAGGGCTCTATCCCAGCCGGGTGACTCCTAACGTGACTGGGCAACAGGCCCATCCCACCAACCCCTCCTGAGCAGGGCCCCAGACACATGGATTTACGGACCCAGTTGAACCAAGGCTGCCTCAAACATCATGAAGTTGGGGGGACAAGTCAGCAGAGAAAAGAGTTAAAAGAGGGTGTGTGTGTGTGGAAATGGACAACAGGGCCTTTAAAGAAGCCGAGAAAGTAGAGCTGGGGGGAACTAAAGGGGCCCCTCCTCTAGTGAGTCACAGCTTGCCTTCCACCCCAGCACCCCCTTCCCGGAACAGGTCCCTGACCTCATCCAAGATCCGGTTCTTAGCTCTGGTGATGGCGGAGCTCAGGGCGTTGATCCACGACTCCTTTTCTTCAGGGCTCACAGCCAGGAAGATCAGGTTGGGTGCCTGTGGGGGGAGGCACTCTTGTTTTAGCTAAAGTTTTACAAATAAATTAGACCTGCCCCCCACCCTCCACTCTCTCCCCCCAAAAAAAAGAGAAAGAAAAAGGACTGGGAGTCTCTTTCCCTTACAACTAGCTCTGCAAGGAGAGACTCTTTGGGGCTCATCAACGGTTCAAAGAAATCCCTGATCGATCCGCTCCTGCAGAACGTGCCCCATTGTGTTAGAAGAGGTGGAGGAAAAGCTGAGAGACACTGGATTTGGAGATGATACTGGGGGCAATTAGGGGAGGTGTGACAAGGCTTCTGTGTCTGAAGACACAGAATGTGACAAGCGTGGCTTCCCTGGGAACTTCAACCCTGCATCAGGGCACAAGGATCAATAACTTCTTCTAAGAGAAAATATGTGTACACACGGTAGGGGTGTGTTTGCATGTGTGCGTGTGCGCATGCGCGCGCGTGTGTAAGTGTGTAAAGGGGGTGGGGGGGGGTAGAAAAAGATATCTTTATGGCTGAACAGGATTCAGGCTGGCCTGCCCTGAGGAAAGGAAGTGGTCGGAATATTCTCCAGTTAACTAATGAGTGCCAAAGGGAGGATAAATCTGAGTCCTACAGCCAAGACTGCCTAGCCCTTCGGTGGCCAGGGCAGCGCACCTACCGTGGAGCCCGGCTGCTTGCATCGGGCCAGGGTGAACTTGCTGTGGTTTTTTTTGCTCCTGCTCTTGGATTTCCGGAGCTCTTCACACTTCTCATAGTCACTGAGATCAAACACCTCCTGACTGGTTTTCTCATCTTTTACCTAGGGGAGGTTTGGGGTGTGAGAAGGGTAAAATTATTCCGCTTCTCCTCCTGAGGAAAGGGCAGTGTGGCCGAGCAGGGAGCCCTCCCACCCACAGGGTGTAACTGGGAGTGGGACTGAGACCCAGTTCCTGTGTGGGGATGTTCAGCCCCCTCCCCACAAGCTACCATCCCATGACCCTCATGGTGTCTCTGAAGGACATAGCGTGCAAGTCCTTAAAGGGACATGGTGAACGGGCTGCTCTGGTCATTCCAAGTAAGGAAGACTATTAACAGCCATGGCAAGGTGAGGAAGGCAGCCATCATCTGGAAAAGGGACTTGCCTCAGGCCTCAGGCAATACTGTGCATCACCAGAGCGTTCCTTCCCACCTGGTCTCTCTTCTAAGACAGGGCCTTATAAATTTTCCCTGATCGGCAGGCTGTGCCCCTCTCTTCTACTTGGTTGGAAATAGGCCAGGAATGAGTGGGTCATGTGTCCCGGGAAAAGGTTGAAACTAAGCAAATGTGGATTGGTAGCCCCATGTTTCCCTTGGCAGCTGCCTACAAGCTTGTAGTTGATCTATTCCCTTTGGTTTGCTCATCACACGTGCTGGGGTGGGGTGGGGGTTGGAGGGGGTGTGGGGGAGGCACATTTACCAATCTCCATTTGTCTGGCAAGGTTTGTTTCTCCTCTTTCTAGGGCTCCCTGACTTTTTTTGGCTGGAAAGTGACCTTAAGAGGCCTTAAACATCAAGGCGGACATGGGACAAGGTGCCACAGGGAACATTCCAGAACAGTTCACAGGAACTGTGGGATGTGGGATGATACGTCAACCTCCTCTCCAGAGAGGCTATCAGCAGAGGCCAGAAAGCTTGGAGAGGAAAGAGCTGGTGTGTGCAGTCAGGGGAAGGGCTTACTTGTTCTGCTTTCCCAGGGGAAGGGCAGGGAAGGGGAGGGGAGGGGAGAGGAGGGGAGGGGAGGGGAGGAAGCTCTCCTGGCTGGGACATGGCTGATAAGGCATTCTGGGAGCAGGAGGTGTTGACAGAGGTTAGGAGTGGCACCGGGTGAGGCAGGCAGCAGAATATGTAGATGCCGGTGCCCAGAAAAGACAGATACTCTGGCATCTTGTTCTCTGTTGTAGTCCGTCTTTTCTGTCACACTCAAGTCCCGAAGTCTTATTTTTGACTACATCTTCCAAATTAACCCTTCCTTCTCATGGTCCACAAGCACAGTTGGCACTGCTTTCACGCTGACTTCCTCTACGATGGAGGCACCCTAATGTGTGGGTCTGTTCCTCCATCTGGGCCTCGGACCTAAGACACCCCCGGCCCTCTTTAATTGAAAGAGTGCCCTTGGGGGTTAAGGAATGACCCACAACAGGGCCTCACAGGGCGCTGCACAGAAAGGCTTCTCTGGGTGGAGGAAGCTGTGGAGGCCTTGTTCTCCCAAGGAAGGAAGACTGAGGTGGGAGGATCAGGAACGCTTTCTTTCTTTTTTTGTATCTTCAATCTACTGGTTTTCTGCTACTTTTGTTTACAGGCAGAATAAATGGTGTCCTGTGGCAGCTTCCCTTTTAGCCCAGGCCCGCTGGACCATGGAATTGACTCTGAACAAGGGTCAGAGTCCGGTGTGGTTCCCTGTTTTCCAATGCCCTTCCCAGTAGGGGGCATCTGGCCCCAGGTCTAGTCAGATGCTCCTGACTCAGAGGGCAGCAGACACTGTAGGCTGAGGTCATTCTGTCCTGGCTCTGCTCTGCAGCCCTCCCTTCACACACACGGTTATTAACAAACTAACCATGCTTTGTTTTTTGTTTTTGGCCCCAAGTTTTGTCTTTTGGACAAAGAAAAGGGGGAAAAAAAAAAAAAAGGCCACGTTCTGTTTCCTTTAGCCTTTCACTGTCCTCTGGTTTCTCGTCTGGCTTGTGGGAAGGCCTGACTTGATGCTCACTGCATTTCCTGCCATTATGAAGTTCAGGGAAGACAGGAGATACAACACAGTGACACTTGCTGCTGGCTTTTTTAGAATAAACAAAACAAAAGAAGCAAGCAAGAAAATCGCGGGAAGAGCTCTCTCTGTAGGGCTAGATAGATAGCGGTGACCCTGAAAAGGAAACTCTGGGCCACGTCTTCCCTCAGCTGGCTCTCAAGCCTCTCCAAACCCCTGTCTAGGCCCTCTGGGGCTCACGGCTAGTTAGCACTCTCCGCTGCCTCAGTAGACAGTTTTCGGACGAGTGCAAGTGTTGTCTGCTTCAACACCATAAAAGGACTTATTCACCCAAGTACAACGGCAGAGTGCAAGTGTCTCGTGCCGAAAGCAGAACAGGGTTAGAGCTCAGGGAGGGGTTCCTGGTTGGTTGGTTCTGGGCAAGGGCACACGGGCCAGGGAGGAAGGACCAGTCTAAAAGGGACACAAGCTGTCCAGCATGCTCTGGGGACAGCCACAGGGAAGCAAGCCCCGTTTTTGTTTTTTCTTTTTTTCAGCGTTCTCTCTAATGATTCAAGATTTAGGGCTTTACAAAAGGGGAAAGGGGCGGGGGTGGTGGTGGTGGTGCCTGCGATTCCATGACCCGGCTCTAGATTCTGACCCAACGTGGTCAACTACAGAGCCAAAGCCACGCAGACACTCACAGATGCTCACAGTCCTAACTCAATCCCCCCACTCCACAAATAAAGGTGAGGATATGAGTTTCTTTCTTTTTTTTTTTTTTTCCTTCTCTCTTTTTTTTTCTCTTTAAGTGGAGTAGAAGGTGAGGAACCTGCCTGGCTCAGGACGCTGGCTCCTACAAAAACCTAGCATCACAGCTACTCTACCTCAGGCCCCAGAGACTCACTCCAGGGTGTGTTTTCTATGATGTGGGTTACTGTGCTACCTAGGGGACCTACAAATGCCCCTGCTACAGACAGGGACAGAAAGGGTGGTGGGCTGGTGTGGGGAAAGGCAGGAAGGGCGAGAGACAAGATGACCAGTGTGTCTCAACAGCAAATTAAAAAATAAAAATAAAAAAATCTCGTATTTCAGGGGGCCAGGATAGGGTAAAAGGCGGCGGACATTCAGAACTTCTGAGAAAGGTGTCCGCAAAGGCACATTAAATAAGTAAACTCCTAATTCCCACTCGGTTCTCTCACTCGGGGGTGACTTTTCTCCGCAGACACAAGACTTTTGCGACCCCTGAACTTGCAGGGAGGGAGGGCGGGGCAAGCCGGAGAACAAGCCGCCGTGGGGACTCGGGGGTCGGGACGGCTCGGGCAAGGGCGCCTACCTCCTTCTCGGAGACGTAGAGCTGGTCGCCTTTCAGCACCACATAGCGGTTTTTCCAAATCTCCCTGAAAATCCCTTTCCCGCAGAATTTCCGGACCCAGCCGACCTTCTCGGGCGCCGCAGAATGATGGTTTCCATCCGGAGGTCCCTGTCCGGGCCGAGACAGGGCAAGGGGCGGCGGTTCAGGCGGGTCTCCGCGCCCTCCCCACCCCCCAAAGCCCGGCCCCGGCCTCATTGTCCGCGCGCGGCGGCGCACTCACCCGCTTGCGGGAGCCGCTCTTCTTCATGGCCGGATCGGGCGGCCGCGCCCGCTGCTCGCTCGGCGGCTCGCGCTACCCGCAGGCCGGGCCCCCGCTGCCCCCGCTGCCCATGCCCGCCCCCGCCGCTCGGGCCCCCGGCCGCCGCCGCCGCCGCTGACGTCGCGGGCTCCGAATGAAGGGCGGACCGCGCCGCCGCCGTGCGCTCCCCGCCCCCCGCCTTTGTTTCCGACCCGGCGCCCGGCGGAGGCGCGAGCGGATAACCGGGAGGCGCGGCGGCGGCGGCGGCGGCGGGGCGGGGGGGGGGGGCCCGAGGCGTGGCGAGCGGAGCGGAGGCGCTGTGGGAGAGCGGCCGGCTTGGCCCCCGCAGTCTCCCGCTAGCTGAGCTCCGGGGAGTCTCCGGTCTCGACCCACGCCGGGGCGCCCCGCGAGGCCTGCGGGAAACACGCGTGCGGCGGCGGGCAGGCCCGGCCCCGGGAGGATGCCCCGACCGGGAGCCCCGAGTTTCTGATGAGGCTGGGGGGGGGCGGAGCTCAAGTTTGAGCAGAGCTTTGCTCACCGCCGCTCCGAGGTCTCCGCTCTCCCACCTGGTGAAAGGAGGGAGGTGAGAGCCCTGTGAGGACCAAGTTTTGTCTTCTGGTCCAGTTACCACCACACGATAAGTCAAATAAACCCACTCCCTGGTGTAGGGTGGACACACCCACCACGAAATGAGTTAACATCCCTGGCACAGAGCAGGAGAATCTTTTCCCAGAGCCGTCCAAGATGAAGTGTTGGTAAGTTTGTGGTTTGAGGCGTGGAGGATTTTTTTTGTTTTTTGTTTTTTTTTTTGGGGGGGGGGATCTGTTAAGAAAGACGCCCCCTTCTCAGACCCACTTTCCAATTCTGTAATCTCATTGGCCACGCTCATTGATTTCTTTTCCAGGTGGATACAGTGCCTTATCCTTTAAAAACACACTTATTTTGGTACTTAAAACTGTCCAGTGCCATTTTGTAAGGCACATAAGAGAATATTATCCCTCGGGAAATGATCTGTCGGGCACGGCGAACCGAGTGACGCGCTGCCGTTACAGGAGTTAGAATGTAGGTTTTCTGACCCCCGTCACAAACGACACACTTCCCAGACTGTCCCCACGCCGTCTCACCATCGCAGTTTGGTACTGTCCTGTTTAAAAGGCGATGAAAAGAGTGAGAAAACTCAAGCTATGTGGGGAAGCAAATGTACCAGCCTGGGGATCCAGCTGAGGAAATCGGCCCCCAAGAGCTTTTGGGAACTTGTTGTCCGGGCAGGTAAGAATGGTTTAGGTTGAGGTTTTTTTAATTTTTGTTTTTTTTCGAGACAGGGTTTCTCTGTGTAGCTTTGGCTGTCCTAGACTCACTTTGTAGACCAGGCTGGCCTCGAACTCACAGCGATCCGCCTGCCTCTTTCTTAAGACAAGGTCTTACATAGCCGAGGCTGCTTTCAGACTCACTACATAGCCTGGGCTGGTCTTAACCTGCCAATCTTCCTGTCTCCACCTGACTTACCTAGTTTAAATAGGGGCTGGGGGTGTGTGTGGCTCAGCCGTTTGCCTCCGTGTATCACCAGCGCTCCAAGGAGGAAACAGAAGGATAGATTCTGGCTCAGGGGGTAGAAGGAATTCATGACTTCGCCTGTCTCTCTCCTCTCAGGAGCTTTCATTTAGTCAACAGATACTAGAGTCTCTCCGGTGTGCAAGACAGGGCTTTGTGCATAGCATCAGACCCGAGCTGGTGCTTTGCAAAACATCAGGCTTGGGGGGATGGGGGTGGGCGGGGTGGACTCGTAAAAAAATAACCAAAGTCATTTTCAGACTCCAGAGCAGATGCATGTGGGCTGCAGGACCTTCTCTGCCTGTCTGCGTCTTAAGACATTACATAAATCTCTGGCTGGTCCCCATCCCTCCCGGCTCCCGCCTTCCCAGCAGCCGCGACTATGAGGAACTGCTGTCCTGGCTTTCTCTCTGCCTTGGCTTCATTGGACCTTCCTGTATGCCAGCCGTTTGCTCTAACGCCGGCTTCTCTCCCCGGGTGACCCTCATGGCACCTGAATCTGGATCTAAGCGGGATTGTTTCTAGAGATCAGAGCTTACGTGAGAAAGTGGAAAAAGCACTTCTGGTTTTCTTTACATGCTGTAAAGACACACACACACACACACACACACACACACACAGCACACAAACGCACGCACATACCACACACCACACACATAAATGCACACACACACCACACACACCACACACATGCACACACACACACCACATATGCGCGCACGCACACCACACACACATGCATGCACAAATATAACTTGAGCCAGTTTCTCTGGGGAGAGAAGATCCGGGGAGGACCCCTGTGGCTTAGCGCGCCCACGTGTAAGGCAGCACTGCCACAGCTGTACTCCACAGCCGGGCCTTTTATAAGTGCTCCACTGGGGGGGAGCAGAAACTCTCAGAGGTAACATCTTGTGAATTGCTGCTTGTAAGTTTACAGGGCAGAAATATCTGAGTTGACATTTAAAAACAAATATCCTTGAATTCAAAATCCTATTTTTAAAAACAGGATTGGCATTTTTCTCTCTCTCTCTCTCTTTTTTTTTTTTTTTTTTTTTTTTTTTGGTTTTTCGAGACAGGGTTTCTCTGTGTAGCCTTGGCCATCCTAGACTCGCTTTGTAGACCAGGCTGGCCTCGAACTCATAGCGAGCCGCCTGCCTCTGCCTCCCGAGTGCTGGGATTAAAGGTGTGCGCCACCACCGCCTGGCTCAGGATTGGCATTTTTGACTAGGGCATTTTAACCTATGGGGCAGAGAGTTATTAAAAGCATTTTAATTAGAAGGGTTTTTTTTTGGCCAGCTTGGTGGTGCACGCCTTTAATCCCAGCACTCGGGAGGGGGAGGCAGAGGGAGAGGCAGGCAGATTGCTGAGAGTTCGAGGCCAGCCTTGTCTACAAAGTGAGTCCAGGATAGTCAAGATTACACAGCGAAACCCTGTCTCGAAAAAACAAAACAAAACAAAACAAAAACAAAAAAGGGGGGCATTTCTAATAAGGACCCGTAATAATAGGCTCTCTCCGCTTTTTGCTCTCTCATTTTATTTACTCCTTACCATCACACAAGGAAGGCACTAACTAGTCTCCCTTTATGGATGAGGAAAATGAGCCAGATCAATATTTCCAATATTAATCACATAAATATGACATACATTTGAATAATGCTAGAGGATACTTACCAATATGTAGGTTGAGGAGCCAGAGGGACGGCTCAGCAGTTAAGCACGTGGGCTGCTCTTACAGAGGCCCTGGGTTCAGTTCCCAGCACCCACATGGACAGGCTGTAACTCCACCCACGCATGTGTGTGCTTGTGCACACACAAACACACACACAACCTTAAAACATTAAAAAACGCTCTATAGAGAAACAGGGGAACTGTGCTGTGGGGCCTTTGCCCCAGGGATGGAGGACACCTTAATTTCCTGCCATCGTTGCCACGGCCACTTTTTACTGCGTTCAGGAGAGGCGAAACCCAAGACCAGGGCTTTCATTTGCTCTGGTCTAATTAAACACGCCCTGGGTACAGGCTGTGCCTTCGCTGTTCGGTATAAACACCATCGCAAGTCTCACCTTACGGATTCCCATGAACAAGCCTCAGCGAAATCAAACAAAATCACTCGTATCTCTGCAGAATGAACTCTTACCGCAGCCAGACGTGGGTTCTCCATGTGACAGCAAATGGCTCCCCAAGGACCGAGGTGAAGTGGACAAGGGGGCCGTCGGTGGCCGCTGAGGCTGGTCCTGGGACCCTGACCGGGGCAGTGGGGAACGAGGAAAGAATAGACACACACGGGTACAGAAAAGCTGGGCAGCTGGGCTGTGTACACTCTGATGGACCTGCAGTCGCGGCCACGGCAACCTGGAGCCTCAGTGCATTTCTGTACAGTCCAGGGGAGATGTTAGCTGCAGGCAGTGGGTGGTATCTACAGGGGAGCAGTCTCGGCTGGTGTCAGTGGGTGGTGTCTACAGGGGAGCAGTCTTGGGCTACAATCATCCTGGAGGAGGAAGTTGAGTTGCTAGTTTCTGTGGAGAGGAAAGGCTTTGCCAGCTCTCCAAAGGTCTGCTTCCAAGTCCTTAACATGGCTCATGTCGCTCAGACATCAAGAGAAGATGGGACCCAATGATGGCACCATGTATGACACGGGCCTTTCTGAACCCCTCTTATCTCTGACAACCATTTCTCATGATCAATTGCAACAAGGCCCAAATACACAAAGATGTCGAATACACAAAGAACACGTTTATTTGATACAGAATCACAGGTGGGCTTGTCACGGGCAGTGGGGTGTCTGTACCAGCAGTTCAGGAATCAGGGGAAGAGGGAGGCCGGGCCACTCCTGCGGCTCTCCATCGCTGTCTCACCTTCTGCTTGCTGGCCTGGAGGTGGGCTGTGAGCTCTCCCTGCGCTTGTGCAGCCCAGAAGCCAGGACTTCCTCGAGGAAACTGACAAGGAAATTCCCGGTTAATGGAGAGAAAAGCAAAAGTCTCACTGAAACAGAGCTGCGCCCTCACGGTGCTGACCTGACCTGAGTAAGAAACAGGGATAAAGCTGGAGGCTGTGTGCTGTGTGCTGATGGACGCTGTCTGCTGATGGACGCTGTGTGCTGAGTGCTGATGCTGTGTGCTGAGTGCTAATGCTGTGTACTGTGTGCTGAGTCCTGATGCTGTGTGCTGTGTGCTGATGCTGTGTACTGTGTTCTGTGTGCTGTGTGCCATGTTCTGGACTCAGGCCAGGAGGAGGACAACATCTTCATGCTCATTATTGTGTTTTCTTAAAAATTTTTTCCTTTATTTCTCTTTCTTTTTCTTTTAGGATATGACTTTGTGACACAGCTCTTGCTGCCTGGAGCTCACTGTGTGGCCTTTTCTCTCGGCCTTGTAAATGTAGGTGCCATCCTGTGTTATGCCACGAGCCACAGTGTTTGTGTGAACGGCAGAGGACACCTTGGAAGGGACCATCTCAGGTCATCAAGTGTGGCAGCAAGTGTCCCTACCCATTGAAACTTTAAAAAGAAATTACAGGACCCCAGATCTTTTAAGGGCCCTTCCTGACGCTGCGACCCTTTAATACAGTTGTCCACGCTGTGGTGACCCCCAGCCAGAAAATTTTGTTACTACTTCATAACTGTAATTTTGCTACTGTTAGGAGTCATAATGCGAACATATGATACACAGGGTATCTGCTGTGCCCATGACCTACAGGTGGAGAGCCTCTGCCTTAGGACCATGTTACATTATATACTGTATTTTTTCCTAAAACAGATTTGATCCTGTGGGATGTTCTTTCCTCTCTAAATTCTTTCTCAAAAGCCTTTGCACGTGTGATGCGTGTCACGGCGTGCATGCGGAGGCCTCAGGTGTCAATGCGTGTGTGATGTGTGTCACAGCATATAGAGGCCTCAGATGTCACCTGGGTTCTGCCTCTCACTGACACAGGGCCTGCTCATGCCAGAATAAAGTTTTATTCAGCTGCTTCTCCAGGGCTTGGCAAAGACACACAAAGCACACAAGCTGGACAGAGGAGTTACAGTGGCTCCCACGGGTGGGTGACGCTTCTCTCTGACATCAGAGTTATTTTGATGGCATTTGTAAGCACAGCTCCACGGGCAAGGGAAGCACGGAAGGCCCATCATCACCGCTTTGCAGTTCAGAGGACTTAAATTCTAAACTCTGTTAGAGACGAAGAAGCAAGGGAAGGAGTAGACAGCCATCACTTCCCTTCCAGCCTCAGACTGGAAATGCTGGAGGACACTGAATCGGGGTCAGGAGAGGAGGCAGCGGCCTCTGGCAGGTGATTTCTAGTAAGAAGGAAGCTGTCCCTATAGGATCTTGTCAGGTGATCTTTGCTCACTTTCAATTCCAGTACGCGGGGGGAAAAGAACTTGCTAAAATTATACAGTGCGCTCCTCCCATGTGCATCAATAAGACCACACATTCCTGACTGCAAAGAGAAAACACAGCATTTGCCAAACCTAATTTTGCTTCCCAGGGCTATTGTGACTTTTCAAACATCTATTTAGGGACTTTGATGAGTCACTGCTCAGAATGCTTAAAAACTATGGGCAACGAACATATTGGTAGCTGCATCCTAAATTTAGACTATGTTTAAAAACAATGAAACAAAAAGAATGCCTTGTCTAGATTAAAAAAAAAAAATCAATCTCACCAAAAACAAACTTCAAATCTGCAAAGCTAGGATCCAATGTGGTTCAGTTAAATTGAATTTAACAAATGTTTACACACACGATGGACCACAGCTTATGAGTCCTACCTTCAGGGACAGATGCACAACCACATCTGGGCAGGAGTGTGGCATAAACAGCACAGAGACTGGCTGCCAGCGCTGCAGCTCTTGCTCTGTCAGCAGGGTGCTGGGCCACAGAGCTGGCTCAGTGCTTAAGCATTTCTAGAAGACCTGGGTTCAGTTCCTGGCACCCACACAGTGCCTCACAAACACTTTAACTTCATTTCCAGGGGATCAGATGCCCTCTTCTGGCCTCTGCAGGCACCTGGATGCATACAGTGCACATGAACACACACATGCAAACACACATAACATAGAAATCTCTTAAAAATGCTTGTATCAGGCTGAGCATGGTGGCACATGCTTTTAATCCCAACACTGCGGAGGCAGAGGCAGGTGGATCACTGTGAGTTTGAGGCCAGCCTGGTCTACAAAGTGAGTCCAGGACAGCCAAGGCTACACAGACCCTATCTCGAAAAACAAAAACCAAACCAAACCAAAAGTGCATATCATCTTACGTTCTAGTCTCTGCAGTGTTACTGTTGTCCTCGGACTAGCTGTTGGCACACAACACAGCAGTACTGCGTAAGTGTGTGCACATCTGAACCAGCATCTGCGTCCTTTTCACTGTAGTCCTCAGGCAGGCATTAGGACGTGTGAGGGAGGATGGAAAGGCTGGTTCGCAAAGACTGACATCATATGATGTATACATGCATTGAAGTCGCTGGTGAGGAGGCTCTGTGGGTGAAGGTGTGTGATGCCAGCCTGGTGTCCTGAGTGGAAAGGAGAAGTGATGCCGCTAAGCTGTCTTCTAATGCCCGTGTGCGCCATGGTAGCAAACCCTTATCTACGCCAATATGAACAGTCACGAGCAGTGACAGAGATAAACCTTAGAGGCAATCCCTGCTGAGAAAAGCATAATGCCACTTTTGCTGTGATTAACGCCATGCAAAGTAAACGTGTGATTTAGAAGCCCGTGCCTCACTGGTGAACATGCACATTTGTAGCAAAGCCAGGGAGGATTCGGGGTGTAACTGCAGAGATGCAAGCCTGTGGGCGCGGGGCGGTGGTGTGTGCCTGAGCTGGGCCCACGGCGCCCATGCTCACTGCAGTGTGCTAAGGACATAGGGGGCGGAGGTGTGTGTCCAGGTCGGGCCCACGGCTCCCATGCTCACTGAAGTGTGCTAAGGACATAGGGGGCGGAGGTGTGTGTCCAGGTCGGGCCCACGGCGCCCATGCTCACTGCAGTGTGCTAAGGACATAGGGGGCGGAGGTGTGTGTCCAGGTCGGGCCCACGGCTCCCATGCTCACTGAAGTGTGCTAAGGACATAGGGGGCGGAGGTGTGTGTCCAGGTCGGGCCCACGGCGCCCATGCTCACTGCAGTGTGCTAAGGACATAGGGGGCGGAGGTGTGTGTCCAGGTCGGGCCCACGGCTCCCATGCTCACTGAAGTGTGCTAAGGACATAGGGGGCGGAGGTGTGTGTCCAGGTCGGGCCCACGGCTCCCATGCTCACTGACACACGGTAAGCCCACCATGCGAGTGGATCTTCTCTACGGTTCCTCAGTGTCTTTACATGCTAATGTGCCTTGTGACTTTCCCAGAGAACAGCCAGTGCTTTTCAACCGTGTTGTCTGTGCACTTCTTTCAAAAATGGATCTATCAGTGCCTCCTCAATCACTCTCTACAGAACGTACTGAGAAACGCTGACCTAACTAGAACTGCCGTGACAACCATCCTACTGAGGCTCCTTGGACCTCCTGCTGAGCGCTACAACTGTTGGCTAGAAACAAAGCTGCTCCCTAATTCCTGTCTTCCACTGATGCCCAACTTAGGAAAAAAGGAGAAGGAAAGCAGACAGGGGCCTTGGCCATTTCTCCTCTGGAGGGGGGGGGGGGGCACATGTGAATCCAGCACCGTGTGTGCTTGGCTGACGGGAGAGGAGGGAGGGAGCAGGCCCTCAGCGCCTGCCAGGGAAACTGAGTCAGGAGAAAGAGCTGCTTGTGCTATCAGTCACGCAGGTCCAAGGGGAAGCCGCCCAAGGCTAAGCTCCTTTCCCACCATGAACACCCAAGAGCAACCACAACTACAGCAGGAAAATCAGGAGTTCAAGGCCAGCCTTGTCTACAAAGTAATTTTAAGGCCAGACAAGGATACATAATACCATGTCTTGAAAAAAAAAATTTAAAAAGAACAAAACCCTTTCTCGCTGGCAGTTTAGCCTTTAAAAATGTTTATGCCTTATGTACAGTCATCTCTTCCCGCTGCTGCCCCGAGAAGGTGTGGGCTCAAACCCTGGCTC
The DNA here is from genome assembly GCF_903995435.1 of Acomys russatus. NCBI lineage: Eukaryota > Metazoa > Chordata > Mammalia > Rodentia > Muridae > Acomys > Acomys russatus. The sequence goes on from NC_067151.1 coordinate 66,696,250, forward strand.
TGCACTTCCCAGACGGGATCCAGCAAATCACTCCCAGCCTTGGTTTTCTGTGGATGCTGGGATCACAATGACCTTATTTCTTGGACTAGGAAGGTCAGATGAGATGCCATTCGCACTGAACAAAGCGTTCCGGCACGTGACTTGTGCTCAATTGCTACCCAGATGGATGGTGCATAAGAATGCATATAAGATATTTATAGCACTGTCTCCAAGAGCGAGAATGCACAGAGACTGTCAGCAGGGGCTGAGGATGTGCCGAGTCAGCCCTGGGTTCAAGCCCCAGCACCACACACAGCAGATATGGTAGTGTACACATGTGATCTGAGCACCCAGGAGGAGAGACAGGAGGATCACAGTTCAAGGCCACCCCTAGGGCTACATGAGACTCTGTCTCAAAAAAAAAAAAGTCAACTAAGTGGGGAACGGTGGCACACGCCTTTAATCCCAGCACTCGGGAGGCAGAGGCAGGCAGATCACTGTGAGTTTGAGGTCAGTCTGGTCTATAAAGCAAGTCCAGGACAGACAAGGCTACACAGAGAAACCCTGACTCCAAAGACTAAAACCAAACCAAACCAAACTAAAAAAATATATTTTTGGGACAGGGTTTCTCTGTGTAGCCCTGGCTGTCCTGGACTCACTTTGTAGACCAAGCTGGCCTGCAACTCACAGAGATCTGCCTGCCTCTGCTTATCGAGTGCTGGGATTACAGGCATGCGCCACCACGCCCGGCTTCCATATTGTTTTATGACGGAAAGGTGTCTTTAGCTTAAGAGATTTGAAGAAGTTCTAGTGTGTACATACAATAGAGTCAGGAGACATACTTGGGTTGAATCCTGATTAAGTTCAACTTTGTCTTCTTACGTTAACCAAGCTTTTCTGTTAGGCACAAGGCTGCCGGGCACAGGGCTCCTCTCCCCAGCACCATGAACAGAACTTCACACACACTCGTACAGGGGAAGAGCTGGTCAGGTGATGTGGTCCCCAAGCTTTCAAAGGGGACCCTGAAATGCCCCAAAATGAAGGACACTGGTGTCTGGATCCCTTTCTCTTTGAAATGCAAATTCTGTCATAGTATCCCAATTTTTCTGTAAATAATTCAGGGATTGAGCTAACTTGTGGTTACAGGAGAAGGGCCAAGTTTCTAGTGTTACTTGCTAAGAGCGATCCGCAATGCACTTGCTGACAACATGCAATCAGCCCCTCCTGGCTTCAAGTCTGCCCAGGTGTCCTAAGCCTTCATCAGTTACCACTGAGGAATCAAACTAATTGTTTTGATCTACAGTTTACTTGGGATGACAAGAGCCCTAAAACGAAATGACTCTGGCTCCTTGTTTTATATTAATTCCTTACCCAGCAAAAGGCTGCGTAGTTTGCCTGCCTTACAAGTGCATTTAAAAGCAAAGGTAAATCTTCCCAAAATGTTTTCTGAGCTGATTTCAGGTGTTCAGGGCAGAAACAAACTGGGCTGCGTTCCAGCCCTACAACTGGATAGCTTGATGGCCTTTTACTGTGTCAGTTTCTTCATCTGAGAAATGAAGTCTCGGTGGGGCCAGGTGTGGTGGTGGCACACGCCTTTAATCCCAGCGCTCGGGAGGCAGAGGCAGGCGGATCTCTGTGAGTTTGAGGCCAGCCTGGTCTACAGAGTGAGTTTCAGGACAGCCAGGGTAGTTATACAGAGAAACCCTGTCTCAGAAAAAAAAAAAAAAAAACGAACAAAACCAAAATTGAAAGTGTTTAGCAGGTATAAATGTGAGCTACAGAGGTGATTTAAAATGTTCTGGTAGTCATAAAAAAAATGAAGGGAAATTAACTATAATGAATAGTTACTTAATTCATATACCCAAAGATTATTATTTTAGCACATTACCTTATGTTGCAGGATATTTGATCATACTGTGAACCCTGAGATTGTGTCGTTTACTGGAAAAACCTGTTTCTAGTTGTGATGTAGCCCAGCCCTGGCACATACCTTTAATCTAAGAGTTTTCTGCTTTAATTAAATAAAATCAATCATAGGTCAAGAGGCAGAGCAAGCATAAGTGAACGTAAGGAAAAACCACAGAGTAAGAGGAAGTGAGGAGGGCGGGCAGGGAGCTGCGCAGGAAGCAGCAGGGACATTCGGTTGGAGGTCCCTCTGAGCAGCCGTGGGTGAGGAAGGAGGTTTCCTTTTTTTCTGGTAGCTGAGGCAGAGAAAGCTGCGCAGGAAGGAAGCTGCGTATTTTCTCCACCTCCTTGAGCTTTCACCCCAGCTTCTGGCTCCCCAGTTCTTATTGGTAAAACTGAACATTTGGGATTTTGTCAAAAACAAGAACGTTAAAATTATTAATGAGATATTTTGCATTTTTTGCATTTTCTTTGAAATCCAAAATGTCTTTTACACTTGCAGTGCACCTCCAATCCAACTAGCCACAGTCAAGAGCTCAGCAGCCGTGAGTGGCTGGGGCCGCTGCACACACAGCACAGGGTGTTAAAGCAACGTGGAGCACACAGAAAGTGCACAGTGTAATTTAGTCCTCAGTGTTATATCTTCTTTAAAAAATATTTATTTTTATTATTTTTAAAGTTACATATGTGTCTGTATGCAGGTGTGTGCTGGATTCCCTGAGCTGCAGTTGCAGCCCACCAGAAGCCACCTGACGCGGGGGCTGCACACTGGACTTGGGTCCTCGGTAAGAGTCATACTCATCCTTAAGGACTGGGCCGTCTGGCCAGCCCTGTAATGTCCTCCCTAGGCGCTGCTATAGAGTGTATTTCCCAGTGTGCACTGCAGAGCCGGTTGACATCAGGTGGTTGTGGGCACTGACGTTCAACCGCACTGGGCCCACGATGGATCAAGGAGAAGGATGAGCCTGGTGCTGTAGAGCTTCGCTTTTTCATATCTTAATTTTGTTGCAAGTGGGGCTGGGGACTGACTAGGTCAGTACTCCACACCAGGCTACATCTCCTCAGTCCTACATTCTAATCTTAAAATTGAGATATAATCCATAGACTATAAAACTCATATTTTAAGGGCATGATTTGATAAGTGGCAGGTGGATAACGTCATCAGTGGAGACACAGGATGTTCCTGTGCCCTGAGCTGGAGCTTCTGAAAACCAAGAGACCAAACTCAACAGGAGCCATCACGCTGAGCCCACACTTGAGCACACAATACTAAGTGGCTTTCCAGAAATGTCAAGCAAATTTACATTTCCATTTAAGCCATACTTGAAACCACCTCACCATACATTTAAAAATAGTCAAGCCTAGGGAGGATGAATTTATTAATAGGCATAATAATTAGTATAGCATTATGTACTTTAAAATGCAATCGAAATGTCTGATCACAATAAAGACATATCATTTACATTTTAATTAAATTAAAATTATTGTAAAGAACATTTGATATCATAGGAAAATGTTTTCAATATAACAAAAATAAGAAAACCAAGTATGATCTGGACGTGGTGGCTTACAACTGTAATCCCAGCGCTCTGGGAAGGTGAGACAAGAGGAAAGCTGTAAGTTCAAGGCCAGCCTGGGCTATGTGGCCGTATGCTGTTGCACAGTTCTTCCTTGCCCAGTATAAACCTCGTATGAAATGGTCTACACAATACTATCCTAATTATGTCAAACAAAACAAAACAAACCCCAAAAGCCTTTATGTGGGCTGGTGAGATGGCTCAGTGGGTAAAAAGGTGACAGGAGTTCAGTTTAGGGGATCCACATGGTAGAGAGAGAAAACTGACTCCTGTGAGTTGGTCCCCACATACTGTGGGGACATGTGACTCTCACCAGACCCCAATACACGTGTGTGTTTAAACCTTTGTGTAAAGAAACAATTCAAAGAGCCACAATGGCTTGAGTTACCTCACCCTGAGTGGTTTGTACTTTCATATGGATTTCCTTATCGGCTACAGTGAGTAGGAGGAACGCCTGGTAAGGGGCTGCCTGGCTATCTGTTGCTGATACTACAAGCCTTTGCTAGTTGGAGGAAAGCAATTGGAAAGTGAGCTCTTTAATTGCTTTGCAGGTTTATAGCCACTGAGGGCTTAGCTGAATGCAGAGGACCACCATGTGTCGTGATTATTACTGATTCCAAAGGGAATCTGGCAGGGAAAAGATGGCTTGGTGTCACCTAGCAGGAGGCATCCTTGTCAAGAGTCTTTTTTTTTTTTTTTTTTTTTAAGATTTATTTATTTATTCCGTACACAGTGCTCTGCCTGCATGTACACCTGCAGGCCAGAAGAGGGCGCCAGATCTCATTAAAGAAGGTTGTGAGCCACCATGTGGTTGCTGGGAATTGAACTCAGGACCTCTGGAAGACCAGTCAGTGCTCTTAACCTCTGGGCCATCTCTCCAGCCCCGTCAAAAGCCTTAAGAAAAAATGGCTGGCTGGTTCTGGAGACTGACACTCCTGCGGGTCCTCTCGGCCAGCTAGCTAGCACAGTCTCCTCCTTGCCTTTCCCCTGTTCCGAATGCTGTGGAAACAAGGGCCCATCAGAACTGTGCTCCTACCAATCAGGGTCGTGGCCTCTTGGCTCACACAGCTGACCCAGCTGCTGCCAGTCAGGACTAGAGCTCTCTAATATCGACTGCTAAGGCTTAAAGTCCAAAGCAAGATGCTCACTCCTTTGCAAGGAAGGATTATGCTCTCCCAAAATACAAAAAGATGAAGATCAATTTATTGCAGGTGAATAAATAGACTATAGTTTACTGTACCTAGGATTCTGAGTTTTCATACTAAACAAATGTTCATGGGGAGGAGAGTGCTTTTAGTTCACATTAGCTTCTAAATGTCTTCTAAAAAATTTGTTTACTTTTAATCTATGTGTATGTGAGATAATGTGCACCTATCCATGCAAGCGCCTGTGAAGGCCGGAAGAGGGAGTTACAGGCAGTTGTAAGCTGTGAGCACTGGGAGCTAACTGAACTTGGGTCTTCTGCATGAGTGTAGCGCTCTTAACTGCTGAGTGCTACCTCTAGCCCCCCATGTTAGCCTTGGTAGCTCAGATGACACTCATAAGACCAATGTCATAACTCTTTTTAAACCCACAGTGCACAAAGGCTGCACAGAAATGTTCTGAGTAGCATTATTCATAGGAGCCAAAAGAGGAAAACTACTCAGATATCAAGCTGGGTGAGGTGGCACAAGCCTTTAATCTCAGCACTTGGGAGGCAGAGGCAGATGGATTATTCAGAATTGGAGGCCATCCTGATCTACAAAGTGAGTCTGGGACAGCCAAGGCTACACAAAGAAACCCTGTCTCAAAAACCAAACATACCTCAAAACCCAAAACTATTCAGATGTCAAGAAAATGTGGTCCATGCAAACAGTGAAGACCTCAGTCATAAGAGGAATGAAGTATGCTATTACACCATGGGTGAGCCTCAGGAGGGGTGCTAGTGAAAGAAACTACTCAAAAGAAAACATGTAATCCCTCACAAACTGCCTAGAGAAGAGACGCCGATGTGGACAGGGTATGAGGCTCTTTTTTTTTTTTTGGTTTTTCGAGACAGGGTTTCTCTGTGTAGCCTTGGCCATCATGGACTCGCTTTGTAGACCAGGCTGGCCTCAAACTCACAGCGATCCGCCTGCCTCTGCCTCCCGAGTGCTGGGATTAAAGGCGTGCGCCACCACGCCCAGCTTGAGTATGAGGCTCTTTTGGGGAAAATGAAGTGTTCTGACCTAGACTGTGATGAGGTTTCCCATGCTGGTAAATACACGGAAGGTCAGTGTACTCTACACCAACTACGTGAGAATGCATCTCAATAGAGCAGCAGCCCAGGCTGGAGAGGTGCTCTTGGTAACAAGACTTGCTGCTCTCCGAGGGCCTGAGTTCAGTTCCCAGCACCCACAGTGGGTGTGGCTGCTGCTAACCCTCCTCTAGGGGATGGGTTGCTCTCCTCTGGCTGCCGTGGGCACCCTCCACAGGTGCACACACACTCATACAGACACATAAGCCTTCAACTGATCTGCCATGTTCTAACTCACAGTGAAAGCCCGTCTTTATAACACGCTGCATGCCCTCGGGATCAGGCCTCAGGGGCGTCTGATTTCACACCCTTATATTTCACACAGACTCGCCAGCCTCCAGCTCCCCCAGTGCGCTGTGTGGTTCTGTGCTGGGACACTGGGCCCATGAGGCTTTCTTTCTACATCAGTTTGCCCTTATGTCTTTGCGTAAATCACATTAAGATGGTTTTCCTGACACCATATTGAACAGTGTGACCCACTCTCACTGCCTGTAAGCAATACCAACTTCCCTTTACCCTGTATCCATGTACCCTCACAGCACACATGGCTTTCTAGTTACTATGAAATGTATTGACTTGCTGAGTTTATTTGTCTCTTCTATAGCCCTTTGCTCACTAAACATTTGAGCAAATGAACTACTGACTTGTATCATTTCCATGTCTGTTCTAGCACCCTTGGGGGAAATGGCTGCTGCCTGCTCTGTGTAAGCGTTGGTGAAGGCACCTGTGGTTCTATGGCAATGTTCATATGTCATACGTACTTCATAGAAGCTGAAATGCGGCATTTCCACACCTATTTGAAGATATAGTAGGCTCATGTGATTAATGAGACAAATGAAGAATTAACCCTGTAAGAAGAACACTACTAAGGAGGTGCTGGGTGGTGGTGGCGCACACCTTTAATCCCAGCACTTGGGAGGTAGAGGCAGGTGGATTTATGAGTTCAAGGCCAGCCTGCTCTCTGGAATAAGTTCCAGGCAGGGCTACATAGGGAAACCATGTCTCTAAAAAAGAAAGGAAAAAAAAAAAAAAAAAAAAAAAAAAAGGAAGGAAGGAAACAAAATACTACCAGAAAAGCGTGGTCTTAAAGAAGTTACTTAAGAAAGAGACACTTAACTGGATGCTGTGGTGTACGTCTGTAACACCAGCAGTTGAGAGACTGAGTGAGGCAGGAGGATTGCTGTAAATTTGAAGTCAGCTTAGGGAACAAAGTGAGACCTTGTCTCAAAAAGACAAAAATGAATACACAATCAAACAAAATGTTTTTGTTATAGTGGGTCCATGTTAATTATGTTGTAATAAACAATCATTTTTAATATGGTTCTCTCTTGGTCATTTGTGTCTAAGCTGCCATGGTAGAAACAGCCAATGGCTCTTATCTGAAAAACTGTGTGTGTATGTGTGTGTGTGTGTGTGTGTGTGTGTGTGTGTATGTGTGCATGTGTGTGAAAAGAGACAAAGGCCTCTTTCTTTGAATGGCAACTTGAATTTTAGATTGAACTGTATATTTTCCTTGAAGCTCTAAAGGAGAAAGCCAGGCAGGGTGTGTGTGTCTGTAATCCTGCACTGGGAAGGCAGGCAGGGTGTGTGTGTGTCTGTAACCCTGCACTGGGAAGGCAGGCAGGGTGCCTGTGTCTGTAATCCTGCACTGGGAAGGCAGGCAGGGTGTGTGTGTCTGTAACCCTGCACTGGGAAGGCAGGCAGGGTGTGTGTGTCTGTAACCCTGCACTGGGAAGGCAGGCAGGGTGCCTGTGTCTGTAATCCTGCACTGGGAAGGCAGGCAGGGTGCCTGTGTCTGTAATCCTGCACTGGGAAGGCAAGGGTAGGAGGACCTTTCTCAAGCCACGCAGTGACTCCCAGGCCCTGGTTCAAGGCGCAGATGGGTGGGGCATATGTTTCCAGGTACCTTCTGGCTTAAAATGAAGAAATTTACTCAAGGTTGTATGTCAAAACTGAAACTAAACCAATAACAAACCAAGCAAAGGCCAGAGGCAGTTCTCTAGAATGTTCAGGTGCTGGATCAGGTCTTAGCATTGTCCCATGACCCCCAACACTGCAAAACAAAACAAAAAGATTGCTATCACCAAAAAATTATCTTAGTCCTAGATATCCCCTACGGCAAGAAGGAAAGACTAGTTTTTTATTTTTTATTTTATTTTTTTAACCTGAGATGAAACTCAATACTGAGCCCAGGCTGGCCCCAAATTTAGAGTTCTCTGCCTCTACCTCCTAAGAGGCTGGGGCTGCAGATGTGTGCCACCATGCTGGTGTTTTTATTCTTTATTTGTTGGTGCAAATAAAGAATAAACTTCACAACTAAGATTTAATTTCAATTTACAGCAGACAGTTAATAAATTTAGCTTGGGGAGAGAAAAGGAGCCTGGAACTTTTTGGAAAGCAGGTCAACTTTGACCCATTTATCCTGCACTTGAAGTAACTTCTGCCAGATTATAAACTGTGGTGTTTATGTATGTTGTAGCAAGTGATGTTTCCAACATTCATCTGCAGAATAAATCTATGGTAGGCTCAGGTTTTATTTAAGATTGCAAAGATCAGGGGAACCAAGTGACCTGTATCCACTGCAATTCTACAAGAAGCACTTCAGTCTGTAAAGACAGTGGCTCTGTTGTGGCCCGTCCTGTCTATCAGGACACGGTGACACGGCCATGCTGCCTCTTACACAATTCTGAGCATTCCTGAAGGGCATTTTCTATGGTTCTAAAAGTAGATTGCTCTGTAACCTCCACGGCTTCCCAAAATGATACTGAGCTGCAGAGCTCCTGAGTTCAAGGCTGCGACACAATTTCATCCTTTGGGTGTCACACACTGTAAAGCAACAGCCTCTTAGATAGAACCATAACAATTTACAGAAACAAATTACCCAGCTTATTTTCCTGACATTGTCTGTAGCGCAAGCTCACAAGCAGCCCCACTGTATCTAGCTATATAATTTTTTTTAATTTTTATTTTTATAGAAGGCTCCCGTCCTCTGTCTCCAGGGCCTCGTGACTGCTAAATGCTCACTCCACCACTGAGCTGCATGCCCAGCATAGGACTTCAGTGGTTTAAGGGATGGGAAACTGCTGGGCGTGGTGGCACATGCCTTGAATCCCAGCACTCGGGAGGCAGAGGCAGGTGGATCTCCGTGAGTTTGAGACCAGCCTGGTCTACAAGGTAGGTCCAGGAGAGAAGCCCTGTCTTGAAAAACTTAAAAAAAAAAAAAAAAAAAAAAAAAAAGCCAGATGTGGTGGTGCATGCCTTTAATCCCAGCACTGGGGAGGCAGAGGCAGGCGGATCTCTGTGAGTTCGAGGCCAGCCTGGTCTACCCAGTCAAGGCTACACAGAGAAACCCTGTTTTTAAAAACAAAACAAAACAAACAAAAAACAACAACAAAAAAAGAGAGATGGGAAGTTGGTGGTTGGTGGTTGCTCAGGCCAACCTGAGCAATACAGTAAGACCTTGACTCGGAACAAAAGAACAAAAGGAGTCGATTACTTAACAACTCAGTGACACCTCAGGTAGTGTGCACTCATGAACACAGAGCCTCTCCACTAAAAGTTGGATTTCTTGAATTACTTAAGCTTTCATAATAAATAGCCTTTGAGATGCAATAATAATAATTTCTTATTGTTAATCATATATTTTATTATTTATTTACTGGCTATAGGCTATATATATCTATAAAAGGAAACTATAAAAATCTGATATTGAATTGTTTACAAATTAATAAACATCAATTTTTTTCCCCTCTCCATTTGGCAATTGTCATAGCAAGTCCCTCTTCCTAAAAGCTTCGTTGGTCAAAAGCTATAAACGATCCTGTACTCAGTGTAAATATTTAGCATGCTATCAGGCAGACAAATGTAAAACCAAAGTTAGATGCACTCTGAAGGGCCTTGAGGTTTTTTCAGGGCTGTCTTCTTTCTTTTTTAAAAAATTAGTTCTGTGAGAATTTTAAACAATGTATTTTAGTTATGTCACCCCTCCCCCACCTCGCCCAGGTCCTCCCACCTCCCTTCCCAGCTCTGGGTCACCCCTCAGCTCCTTCACATCAAGGCCAGCTCGTGCTGCCCAAGTATTCTTGCGCGTGTGGCCGTCCATTGGGGTGTAGCTGACTTGTCAGGAGCTGACTCTTAAAAGCTGACCCTTTGTCTCCCAGCAGCCAGATGTGATGGGGTAACCAACCACTTCCTGATTGGCTTAAGGACTGCTGCTCCATAAGAGGACACTTATATCTGACACCATTTGGGAGCTCTTATTTCTTAATTTCACACACACAAAAAAATCATTTGCTCAGTAACGTTGACACTAATTTATGAAATTAAACATTTTTTTCCTTTGCTTTTTTAAACAGTAAAGTGAAATTTTGCTTAAAGCACTAATAATCAAAATCTGGGAATATGCATTTTTATTTACACATGGAAAGACTATTTTATAGGGATGTGCATGTGTCTATCTTTCTAACTCTACTTATTTTTAAAATGAGATATAGATGTTTAATTTATATACTTCTGATAATTCAAGTGAAAGGAAAAATGTTACTTTCTTAGGCTGTAGAGCTACAAAGACCTCAGAAGGTATATTTAAAGTGTTTAAAGGTCAATTAATCCTTTTGAACACTGATATTAGAATCTATTAAAAGCAAAAAACTATCTAAGTACATTTGAGCAAACTTATTTGGATCAAGAAGATAAAAACCACTGCATGGCTGCTGGCAAGCTGGGCTGTGAGTGTCAGAGAACAGGTGGGGACCAGGGACATGTGAGCTATACTCATGACACAAATGCACACTGGGCTCTGCCTTCCAATCTCAGTCTCGGTCTCTCTGTCTCGTTAATTAACTGCTCAGGATTAAGTGGATATAGGTAAAATACTTAGTATTGTCCTCAGCACACAGTATATGCCCAGTAATTATTAAGTGTCTTCATTGTTTTTTTATTAGCAGAAAGGGAAAAATCTGAACAAGATGATTATGAAAGCATTACGTCATTTCTATGCCACACCCCTCCCCCCAAGTTCATCTTATTTGCCACTGAATTAGGTATAAAACTTTAAGTTTATCATTTTAGGATGCAAGGCTGCCTTTAAATTTTTTATCCTCTAAAAGTTTGAAAATGAAATTTAATGTCATAACTATTCTATACACGCCCAAGTCCTAACTGTTAATTCATGAATATTTTTATTTCTGAATTTAAGGCAGATTATATAAAGGTTCTCTTACAACAGAACACATAGAAAGGCAAGAAATGCTTAAGCCTTAAACATGTATCTAAATGCTTCAAAAGCAGAAGGAAACAGGGCAGTGGCTCATCCTTTTGATCCCTGTTCCCAGGAAGCAGAAGCACTGGGACCTCTGAGTTTGAGGCCAGCTAGGAATACATAGTGAGATTCTGTTGAAATAAGCGAACAGCAAGACCCTTCAAAGGAATCAGAAATTAGATGGGTAGAGGATAAAGCAGACTATGGGATGGGGATGGACCAGCATTCTTAAACAAGGCCACAGCTGAACATTAGTGTGTGTGTCTATAATATGTAATGCTTATACAGCACACAAACGACAACCAGGGTGCTTGACCATTAGCTGGTGCTGTTCTTTCATGTAATTCACATTACAGAAGTAAAGTCTTAACTTCATTCTGAGACTTACCCTTATATCCATATACGGATGTATGCTTATATGCACTCACACACACACACGTGTAACAATAGTAATCAGAGAAAAAGAGGCCATTGAGAGGGTCTAAGGGGCATGGGAGGGATTGGAGGGAGGAAAAAGGAGTGATATATTTTAATTAAAAAATTATAGGACTTGAAGCCAGGCTACACAGAGAAACCCTGTCTCAAAAAAAAAAAAAAAAAAAAAAAATTATAGGACTTGAAAGAAATGAAGAACTCGGAAGCATGAGAAGAAAAAAAGAACATTAACAAAAGTCAGACAAATTTGAACAGGAAACAGACAGAGCATAAAGTATAACATAAACTATTCTAAAATAAAACTCAATGGAGACGCTAACCACAGAGTCCGCAGAGCTACAGAACAGCTGAAGTGGAATAGCGATCTGAAAATTCACACAGAAGCGAGCACACAGAGATGACAGAGTACAAAAGGGAAACTAAGGCATACAAGGGTCCAAAATAGACCTCAGCTCTAGGAGGAGACACCACAGGGAGTAAAAGAGTGGCAACTTTCGAAGAAATGTGATGAGAATTTTTCCAGAAATTACGCCAAACATACAATTTTTTAAAAGGTAACACATATAAGAATAAACTCGGGCTGGAGAGATGGCTCAGAGGTCACTGACTGCTCTTCCAGGTCCTGAGTTCAATTCCCAGCAACCACATGGTGGCTCACAACCACCTATAACGTGATCTGATGCCCTCTTCTGGCCTGCAGGTGTGCACACAGGCAGAGCACTGTATAATAATAATAAATAAATCTTTTAAAAAAGAATAAACTCATATTTATATTCAGAATACTAAAGCTAAAGCACCAAATATAACAAAGAAAGTCTTTAAAGAGAATAGAAGAAGTCGGACGCAGTGGACGCCTTTACTACCAGCATCTGGTCTACAGAGTGAGTTCCAGGACAGTCAAGGCTACACTGAGAAACCCTCACTTGAAAAAACAACGAAACAAACAAACAAACCAAAAACAAAAAAAGAATCAGAATATTGACTTTAAATTAAAAACAATTATAGTAAGAAAAGACTTTTTCTGCTTTTGAGGCGGAGTCTCTTTCTATGTTGTCCTAACTGGCCTTCTGAAAGTGGCCATGTAAACCAGGCTAGCCTCAAACTCACAGACATCCACCTGCCTCTGCCTCAGGAGTGCTGGATCAAAGGTGTGGGCCACAATGCCCAGCCTGAAAGAATATTTGTCAGTAGTCACAAGTGAAAGTAACTCCACTGACCAGGTCCTGCCTCCAGGTTCCTGCCCTCTGAGTTCCCTCCCGACTTCCTTCAGTAGTGGGCAGCATAGGGAAGTGTAAGCTGAATAACTCACCCCCCAAAAGAAAATAATTCCATTGACTTTTAAGTGCTGAACAAAAATTATCAGCCCAGAATTATTTTTTTATGAGTCCCCTCCCTCCCTCTCTTTCTAAAACAATTCATTTTAATTTGTGTGTGTGTGTGTGTGTGTGTGTGTGTGTGTGTGTGTGTGTGTGTGTAGAGGTCATCAAATCCCCTCATCTGGAGTTGTAAGCAGTTCTGAGTCACCTGCTGTAGACTCTGATCTTGGGTCCTCGGAAGAGCAGCACGTAATTTAACTCCTGAGCCATCTCCCCAGCGCTCAGCCCTGAATTCTAAACTCAGCTGAAGTAGCACTTTAGACATGTCCAGGTGACCAGCGGCTGGAGGAAGATGTTCTTTAGTGAGAGGAAACCTGTGTCAAAGAAAGGCCGAATGACAGGGACAACTGGGGAGGAGGGACAAGTCTATGTGGGAGGAAAGTTAAGTCGGACTGAGTTTAGGCTCTGTGTGGGCGGGGCGCCACCGTGTGTGGGTGGGGCGCGGCTCTGTGGGGGTGGAGTGCAGCTCTGTTGGGGCGGGGTGCACTTAAGTAGCACAGTGCTTGTAGCACAGATCCTAAAAAATTTAGTCTCAGGGCTGGAGAGATGGCTCAGAGGTTATGAGCACTATCTGCTCTTCCAGAGGTCCTGAGCTCAATTCCCAGCAACCTCATGGTGGCTCACAACCATCTGTAATGAGATCTAATGCTCTCTTCTGGTATGCAGGCAGAGCATTGTATACATAATAAATAAAAAAAAATTTTTTTTGTTTTTTGAGACAGGGTTTCTTTGTGTATCCCTGGCTATCCTGGAACTCTCTTTGTAGACCAAGCTGGCCTCAAACTCACAGAAAACCACCTGCCTCTGCCTCCCAAGAGTGGGATTAAAGGCATGGGCCACCATGCCCCGCTAATAAAAATTTTAAAAAGAAAAAAAAAAAATTAGTCTCTATATCTATTTATTAACTTATCTTCTTTTAACATTTTTTATTTTGTTTTTGATACAAAGTCTCACCCTGTTGCCCTTTTGGTCTAAACTTGAAGACCAGGGTGGCCTTGAATTCATAGATTTTCCCGCCTCTGTTTCCCAAGTGCTGTAATTAGGCATGGTCCACCATGCCTGGCTAACAAATATCTTTTAAGATCAGGTAAAATCAATTTCTGACCACAGGAATCCCACAAGCAGTGATGACCTAGGGGGTTGAGCAGATGCAAGAGGGACATTTATCTCTGAGGACACTGGCTACAGAGGTGTATTCAGTGTGACATTTCACTCAGAGGACTCCTCTATGTGGAATGACATGTATGCAGTACAACAGAGAGAGGGCTTTGTCCCTATTCTTGGCACAGAGCCCCTAAAACCCGGGCGTTTCCTGAATGTCTTGTTTCAATGAAGCTCCTCTTGTGGCTTCGGGATTCGGAAGAGACCAAGGGATGGTCAGAAGCCTGGACGTTCAGCCCGCGCCTCGGCCTTTGGGGAAAGTGTCTGGAGTCTTAGTCACTAGTGCTCAGTGATCTAATCAGTCACACCCACACAACAGAACCCCACAAACGCCATTAAATGGCAAAGTTCAAACGTGTGTCAGGCTGGTGTGTGCAGCTCCCACCCAGCCCACGAGACCTTGCCCTGCCGGTTCCTGATGGACACTCCTGAGCTGTGAGCTTTGTAACAAGTTAGCAAACAGAATGAAGTGTTTCCTAAGTCCTGCACATTGTTACCAAACCCACAGAAGGAGCTGTGGAAGCTCACCTTGCGGCAGGTAAGTCAGAAGGCACCTGCTGCATCTGAGGGGGCAGTCAGGGGAGACTGAGGCACTGCAGTCTGTGAGGTCTTCGCTAGCTCTAGGTAGAGTGGATGCTCGCCGTGCAGCCAGTTAGTGTCCAGAGACGTGGGAACGTGGTGTTGAAGGTGTCGGGAGGAAAGAACTATCCATAGAATCTATACAAGCTACACATCTCCACCACACAGCTTAAACCACGATGAAATAGATATTTCTGTTAGACTATTAAGATGCAAGTTTAAATATGAGTTCTAAAAGTAATAGTAAAGTTGTTAGCATTTATAAGCTTGGTTGGGAAAGAAATTTAACTTTCTAAGCATAACATCAAAGGCAGAAATCACTGGAAGCTTAACTACATAAAAATTAAAGACAACAACAACAATAGAATATAAAACAAAGCCATCTGGGGCTGGAGAGCCGGCTCGGTGGCTGAGAGCACTTGTTCTCGCAGAGCACCCGGGTTTAGTCCCCTGAGCCCACGCAACAGCTCACAGCCATTCTTAGCTCTAGCCCCACAGGCCCCAGGGCCTTCCTCTGACACCAGGCACAGGTCACACATGCTGAAACACACGCAGGCAAAAATACTCATACAGAAAATTAAATAGGGACATAAATATTTAAGAAAAAACTGTGAGAAAGATTGGAAAATGCAACATTAGTGGTTTTATCCTTAATTATAAGTACAGGAATTTAAAAATGATTATGAAAAATGGAAAGAATGCTCTAATTGTAAGTGGGCAGGGACATTAGCTGGCAACGGGCACACAAATATGCACGTGTCAGCACGCTCTGGCACTGGCAGTGGGGCCAAGTGACTTGTCCAAGTTCTCGAAAAGAGGCAGGAGAAAGCTAGGGATAAAACCCAGGCAGCAAGCTGGGTGTGGTGGCGCACGCCTTTAATCCCAGCAGGTAGAGGCAGGTGGATCTCTATGAGTTCCAGGCCAGCCTGGTCTACAGAGTGAGTCCAGGACAGCCAAGGCTACACAGAGAAACCCTGTCTCGAAACCGCCCCCCAAACCCCAGGCAGCCTGCCTTTTAAAAGTCTGTCAGTGTAAACTATTCAGTCCTAACAGTACTTACGGCAAGCTGCCAAGGGCAGGTTCTAGAGCAGGACCGCAGTGAGCAGTGAGGCCCCTTTTGGCTCACATGCTACCATGAATGTCTGTGCAGACCTGGGAGAAATGCTGGAAGGACCCTCGGATTAAGTGGCTGGGCAGTGGGGTTTTTCCTTCTCTGTATACATTTTGAACTAAAAAATGAAAACCCTTCACAATGTGTGCACAGTACCTCCACAATAAAGGCAAAATTATGTTGGAAAATAAAAAATGATATGCAGTGAAAGAACATGTAAATATTTTTCATGACTCTTAGTTACCCAAACCCACACATCTCAGCACAGACCCTCGGCCACGGACGACATGGACCCTCAGCCACGGACGACACGGACCCTCGGCCACGGACGACACGGACCCTCGGCCACGGACCACACGGACCCTCGGACTAACCGCTATGTGCAAGCATGACTGAGTTCTCTAGTCTCGGCGGCGTCACCCGTCAGGGCCACGGTACTAGTCCTAAGACACCATGTTTCCTGTAATTTTACTGCTTAAAAACTTCAATATTTTCCATTTTCTTTCTCTCTTTTTCTTCTTCTTTATGTTTACAACAGACTTTACTTAAAGTGAGGCATCTGCAGAGCCAATAATTCTTAAATTGTGATTTAGGTTGAAATACGTACATAAAAATATCCCGAGACCAGGCACAGCCACAGATCCCAACTGTGAGATCACTTCACCCACTCTTCTCTCTTTTCTTCCTCGAATAACCTCCTTCAGGGGAGGCTCATGGTAGACTTTGCCCTCCTCACATTTTGTCCACTGCTCTTTAGGCAAGGTCCGCAGCCTCACGCCAGGTCCAGGGCTCTGCTGTTAAGAAGGTCCTCAGCGAGCCTTCCTATGGCTTCTCCCACACCCTCAGCTTCATACACTGTGTCATCTCACACTGACCCCAGTTTATAGAACCCTGCAGCATTATAATACCATTGCAAAAACCACCCAGCCACGTGCTTCACACGGCAACAGCAGGCCTGCCTGCCATTTTGACCTGAGACTGAAGAGAGCTCTTTTTTTTTTTTTTTTTTTTTTGAGACAGGGCTTCTCTGTGTAGCCTTGGCTGTCCTGCACTTGCTTTGTTGACCAGGCTGGCCTCGAACTCACGGAGATCCACCTGCCTCTGCCTCCCGAGTGCTGGGATTACAGGTGTGAGCCACTATGCCCAGCTCTATTTTCTTATATAAGAAAATAAAAATTCCTCAGCCCCATACCCCAGGCCTTTCATACTATGGCACTTAGTTAAACCCTTTACTTTGAGGGTCTGGAGAGATGGCTCAGAGGTTAAGACGCTGACTGCTTTTATTTTATTTTATTTTTTTTTCTGACTGCTTTTTCAGAGGTCCTGAGTTCGAGTCCCAGCAACCACATGGTGGCTCACAACCATCAATAATGAGATCTGGTGCCCTCTTCTGACGGGCAGGAACACATGTGCGCAAAGCACTAGATACATAATAAATAAATAAATAAATAATGTTTACTTTGGCACGTGCCTTTAATCCTAGCATTCGGGAGGCAGAGGCAGGCAGATTGCTGTGAGTTCAAGGCCAGCCTACTCTACAAAGTGAGTCCAGGACAGCCAAGGCTACACAGAGAGAAACCCTGTCTCAAAAAAAAAAAAGGTTTCCTTTGTCGTGGGTGGTAAGCCCTGCAGCTCTCTGTTTATAACTTGCTCCTGGAATCAACTCTAGGGTGTGCCCGTCTTCATACCCTCAGGTTTTGTGTGAGGCCCTGCTAGCGTATTCTGCCACATGAGGCACTTGCCAGTTAGCTCCCTTTGCCTCTTGAAAACCCCATAGTTCCTTTCTCTCTCCCTGGGGCCTTACTTCCTTGATTCTGTTCTGCATTTCCTGACAGTAGGACTTGAGATGGACTCTTCAGCTTGTCTTTGCATCCTTCTCTCTAAATACATACTGAACAGAGATAATCCACAAACAGCAACCCAAAGCCAAGAGCGGCACTGAGCATGCTCAGCTTTTGTCAAAGTGCCTGCCTGATCAGAGAGTCTCCTCTGAGCACGGAGAACATGGCTTGCTGGCAGTCCAGCACAGACTGTGCCTCGCACACTCAGCTCCTCAGCTCCGAGAGCTGCCTTCTTGAGGAGAAGGCCTGCAGGTGCCAGCGCATTGTGCTTTATGGCAGTTTGGTCATCAATCTTGCCAAGATACAGGGAATTTGAACCTTACTGCCCAAGGGCAGGGAGGCCTGGAGGGCCGAGGCGGTCTTTTACCTTTTGGTGTTGTGTACTGTTGTTCCTCCCAGAACAATCCTCACCCCAGGAGTGGTGCGGTTCAGGTTATAAACTGTCAGGGCTTCTTCATAGGTGGCTCCTCCAATGATGAACACGATGATGTCCTGAGGCCTGCGATGACGAAGACAGAGAGCATGTCACAGGCTAAGTAAGCCATAAAAGGGGGGCTTTTAGTAACAAGGAAAGGTCTGTTTTTATTATATGCACAACTTCAACTTCTGAGGTCCTCTACCCCGTTTTTGGTGAAGGAAGCAGAATAAAGGGTTTAAAAAAAGTTTTAATTATCTCAAATTGGCAGGAAAGAGAAGGAAATGCTGAATAGTGATTTGCTTTCTGCTTATGAGCGGATGTCTTATTTCTGTGCTGGGGATTTCAGAATAGCACAATGGTGTTTGCTGGAACCAAATGCAAAAATATTCTTTTATATTCGAGAGGCTGAGAAGGCTGTACTGCAGCACGCTTCAATAAGGCAGTGTTTATGCTTGTGCCACACATCTCCTTTCAACTACAGCCCTGTGCCGTTTACTGTGGCCCCTGCCAAGCGCTGCGGACGTTTTGTGGAACACTGGGACGTCCCTGTCCTGATGGACTAGAGTCCCTGAGTGTGATGATTCTAGTGTGATCTCACTTCTTCTTTGATAACAAGTGTACGGCGTGGCATTATCCCTGCAGAGCCAGCTCGGCCGCTGGCGTCATCGGGTGGCACTCAGCTTCTTCCTGTACTTCTCTTATCAAAGTGGCTTCAGAGTCAAAGAAAACAGGTCCTGTGAGCTCCTGCTGCAGGCGTGACGACATCTTACTGTCAGTTGTTAACGTTTTTCTTACTTTTCCTTTTCTGTGCCATCAAAAGAAGAGGAAACTGACCAGACAAGCAGTTTTGTTACCACACATTGTGTAAACTACAGCAAGCAGAAGCATCCATTTTGGAAGTCAGGGCCCAAAACTACGCATGCGTATGTGCAGATTATGGAAAAACACAAGTGTACACTTCTGTGATGTGTCTCCTTGTGTCTTTCTAAATTGCCTTGAAGCAATGAAACCAAGACCGTATTTATTTTTACAGGATCTCATGGAAACAGAATCAGATATTGTAGCTATTTAAATAAGGTCACTCGGGAGGCAGAGGCAGGCGGATTGCTGTGAGTTCGAGGCCAGCCTGGTCTACAAAGTGAGTCCAGGATGGCTAAGGCTACACAGAGAAACCCTGTCTCGAAAAACCAAAAAAAAAAAAAAAAAAAAAAAAGGTCAGAAGGCCCCTGAGTTGCAGAAACTCTCCATTGTATGCAAATTTGAAAAGATAAAGAAGTAGTTATAGCCGGGCGTGGTGGCGCACGCCTTTAATCCCAGCACTCGGGAGGCAGAGGCAGGCGGATCACTGTGAGTTCGAGGCCAGCCTGGTCTACAAAGTGAGTCCAGGACAGCCAGGGCTACACAGAGAGACCCTGTTTCAAAAAACAAAAAACAAAAAACAAAAGAAGTAGTTATTGTACAGTTAGCTAGTTGAGGGGCAATTATGACACTTCTGTGGGACTTAGGATGAAAATCTTGTATTTAATACTAAATTTACTTTTAAAAAATAATTGTATTTGTTTTTCTTTAATGTGTATGGATGTTTTGCCTGCATGGATGTCTGTGCCCATGGAGGCCAGAAGAAGGTGTCAGATCCCCTGGAACTGGGCTTATAGACAGTTGTGAGCTGCCATGGGGGTTCTGGGAATTGTACCCAGGTCCTCCACAGGAGCAGTCAGTGCTTTTAACTGCTGTGCCATCTCTCTAGGCCCTAAATTTACCTTTTAAGATACATTTCATTTGAAACTCTGACCACAGGCTGGGGACATCCTGGCATGTGCAAGGCCCTGGGTTCCGTTCTTAATCCATAAAACAAAAGAACCCCCCCCCCCCCCCCCAGGCCAACAGCACAGCCAGCCACAGCACTCTAAGGGTCACACACTGCTGCATCGCACACAGAGTTTACACGCTGTCGTTTACAAGACACAGCTTTGAAGTTGCATGTGGGACACACCTGCACTTAGAAGGCGTAGGAATCTGGAGATCTGTGATTGATTTAGTCTGTGTCAGGCAAACCAGGCCTCTATAGTGACATATATATAAAATTAGAGCCACCAAGATTGGGTGTTAATGGGTAAAAGTGCCTGTCACCAAGCCTGAAAGCCTAAGTTTAATACTCAGAATCTACATGGGAGAAGGAGCGAACACTCCTGCAAGTCATCCTCTGAACACCATACATGTGCTGACACAGACATAAAATAAATAGGTGTAATTTAAATGCTGAGCCAACCATCCAACCAATAAGCCAACTAACAACAGGTAAAGACTCCCCAAATTGTTTTGAAGTAGATAAAGCCAAGTACACAGCATGAAACACAAAACCCACTGAAGACATTTCTTCTTACTGCGGCTCTTTTGCTGTCTCGTCCCTGTCGTGCCCTACCCCCCTCCCCCGGCCCCCTCCTCTATCCCCTTCCCCCGGCCCCCTCCCCCAACACCTAGGATTCCTGTAGAGGTGAATGTTGTTGCTCCCCTCTGTGTGTCCCTTGAATGGCACTTTGAAACGCAAACACAAAGCCTTCCACACACAGTGCTCTGATCCTTCCTTCTCTTGGACACACAGTGCATTTGAATGTGTGTGTGGGGGGGCCATGTATTCCTGTACATACCAGATCATGTGTGTGGATTGCCAAGGACAACTGTGCGGATTGGCTCTCTCCTTCTACCGTGTGGGATCTGGGGAATTCACCTCAGACCCTCAGGCCTGGCAGCAAATCCCTTTGCCGTCTTGCCAGTGCCCTATTGTACATTTAAAGGTTTGAGAGAGGGAACTGGCAGATGGCCCAGTGGTTAAAATCAGTTGCTATTTTTGTGGAGGACCCAGGTTCAGTTCCCAGAACCCACATGGTGACTCTCAGTCATCTGCAACGTCGGATTCAGAGCATCCTCTGAATCCGACACTCTCTTCTGGCCCTGTGGGCACCAGGCACACACATGGTGCACTTATTTGCAGGGAAACACTCATAAAAACATCAAATCATATTTTAAAAATTTGAAATTGGGTGTGGTGGCACACACCTTGAATCCCAGCACTGGGGAGGCAGAGGCCAGCCTGGTCCACATAGCAGCTCTAGGCTGGGTAAGGCGTCACAGTGAGGCCTTGTTATTTTTGTGAGTTGTTTCTTATGTATCACAGTGCCAGTACAGCAGAGCACCGACTCCTCACACGCCAGGGCTGTGCATTTCAAAGCCGTGGGTGACAAAGCGGGGTCTCATTGTGGCTTCGTGTTATGCTCTGGTTATCTCATCTTAAGCTAATTTCAGGCAGTTTGGCTCCAGACCCCACTAAGTAACTTCTGTCCTCAGGGTGGAGCCCGTGGCTAACTCCAAGTTGACACCTTTCAGTCTCTGTCTTTCTTCATGTGCCAGCAGCATCTGACAAGCTCGTCACCTGCTTCTGGATAAGCTTTCTCCATCTAGTTCCCAAGACATTATCGTCTTGGTTTTCTCCCTACTCTGTTAGTGGCCCCTTTTTGCTCTCTCTGTGTGGCTCGGTTTCACTGTGCCAACCTTTTAATGAAGTGCCCAGAGTCCAGCCCCGGGGCCACTTTGTACCTACATAGACCCCCTAGATCTCCTTCAGATGTGGTCATTTAAATGGACGTAATTAAATTAAAATTTCAACTCTTCAGCAGCACTAGCCACATGCAGCTAGTGGCTGCCTGCTAGGGTTTGAGGAAATGTAATCCCCATTGGGAGTGGGGGCAAAGCTGCCCCTGAGTACAGTGTTTAGAGGAGGGGCCTCTGGGAGTGCTTAGGACTGGCTAAGGTAATGGGGGGCAGGGCTGAGGACTCAAAGACAGAACAGAGGACAGACACATCATAGGCTCAGAAAATGAGGTTGGTTGGTTTGTTTTGGTTTTTTGAGACAGGGTTTCTCTGTGGCTGTCCTGGAACTCACTCTGTAGACCAGGCTGGCATCAAACTCACAGAGATCTGCCTGCCTCTGCCTCCCGAGTGCTGGGATTTACGTCTATGAGTGTTTGCCTGCATGACTCTCGGTGCAGCACGTGCACACCTAGTATATATGGAGATCAAAAGAAGACATCAGACCCCTGGAATCACAGCTGTGAGGTGCAGTGTGGGTGCTGGGAATTGAACCTGGGTCCTCTTCAAGAACAAGTGTTCTTAACTGCTAAGCCATCCCTTCAGCTCTTGCAAAACTTCTATAAAAGGCCTCAGGGCTGGGGAGATGGCTCAGTGCTTAAGAGTACTTACTCCCTTTGCAGAGGACTCAGGGTTGGTTCCCAGCGTGCACATCCGGTGACTCACGACTGCCTGCACCCCAATGTCAAGGTGCCTGATACACACTGGCCGTCACCAGTGCACGCTCATGGTCACATAAGTCCATGGAGGCAAACTCACATACAATGAAAATAAACTTACATTTATTTATTTATTTAAAAACAGGGGTTCTCTGTGTAGCCTTGGTTGTCTTAGAACTCACTCTAGACCAGGCTGGTCTTGAACTCACATCAATCTGCCTGCCTCAGCTGGGATTAAAGGTGTGCACCACCACTGCTAGGCAATAAAAAATTTTATTTTTAAGTCTTCAAAACTGGGTGTGGTAACTCATATCTACAGTCTCAGTACTTGGGAGTCTGAAGCAGGAGGATTGTTGCGAGTTGGTAGCCAGCCTGACTTACAGAGTGAGACCTTGTCTCAAATAGAAAATTAAAACATATTAAAAAATATCATAACAAAAAAAAAAAAAAAAAAAAAAAAAAAAAATATCATAACATTTTTCATTTCTATTCTTTCCCCTCAATGAATTTTGAAAGATGTCCCTATGAGACCAGCAGTAAAATACATAGAGAATCTTTTTTATGCGATGGGACACATAACACCAATTCTATGTGCCTCTTTTTGTGCTCTCTAGTTCACTATGGCAACCAAAAGCATTAATTAAGTAGTCAGCAAATGTTAGAAAACAGCAGCCGGTTCATGCTGGATCCAGCTACACAATTTGTGTCTTATTTTGTCACATCCACCTTCCTTCCCACTCCTACACCATCCACGCCACAGCCTGACATTGTGGATGAAACTTACCTATATTAATATTCATATGCCACGACATTCTGCACTGCGAGCTGACCACCAGCTCTTACCCCCCTGTCCAATCCCTGGACACAGGCTGGACCTAACTGTCTTCCTCACATTTAACCGTGTGTAGTTCAAGTGTCCTGGAAAACTGCACGCTAAGCTCACTCGGCACACGTTAAGTCACTGTCCAGTCACTTATGGAAGTCCTGCTTACATTTCTGTAGTAAGTTAGAGTCAAAGACATGCTGCCATCTCATCTCTTACCGTATCGACCTCCTAATTAAGCTTGCAAATCTTGCTGACACTTGGGGCCATTGGGGCTTTATTTTTGTCACTTGTTTTTACGTCTCAGCAGACTGGACATGGTCTCCACGTGCTTCTCTGTGAGACTCAGCCTCTGGGCTTCTCTGCTGTGCTCAGTCTTACTGTTGGCTCCGAGCCTATGTTCAGCGCTGCTGGACTCTGAGCAGTGTTTTTTTCTCTTTCTCCTTTAGTCATCCTATCTGATCTATATGATCAATGTCTTATCAACTCCCAACTTAATATAGATTTTTAAAATTAAGGTTCTGCTATGGAATCTAGGCAAGACTTCAACTTTCTTTTTTCTTTTCTTTTTAAAGATTTATTTATTATGTATACAATGTATCTGCATTGTATGCAATGCAAAACCAGATCTCATTATAGATGGCTGTGAACCACCACGTGGTTGCTGGGAATTGAACTCAGGACCTTTGGAGGAGCAGGCAGTGCTCATAACCTCTGAGCCATCTCTCCAGCCCAAGCCTTCAATTTTCTGTCTTAGGCTCTTTAGTGCTGCAGTTACATGTGTGGGCCACCATACATTTCTATTTATTAAATAGGCATCTTTTAATTTCTTAATTTCGTCTCAAAATCTGAGTTATCCTTCATTTCTGTTACTCTAGTTCTATCAATGTACTTTCTCAAACAGATTGATTTTCCTTCCTTCTCACTGCCTAGGCAAACCCTCCTCAGTCTTGTGTGGACTGTCAGCACCTCTCTCAGTAGTCTCCTTGCTTCTTTGTTTTCCACTAGCAATGCATGTCTCACATAGTTGTCATTTAAATCACAGTCTGGAGCTGGGTGTGACACAAGCCTTTAATCCCAACAGTAGGGAAGCTGGCAGAGAACGGTGTGAGTTTAAGGCTAGCCTGGTCTAATGCCAAGCCATCCACCAGCCTGGTCTACATGCCAAGCCATCCACCAGCCTGGTCTACATGCCAAGCCATACACCAGCCTGGTCTAACGCCAAGCATCTGTTGTATCAAAGGCTAAAGCCACACAGTTAACTGTATACATGTTTAGATTACAGCGATAACGCCGTCAGACGGCAGCAGCTAATAAGCACGTTGGGGAGAGCATCATCTTGTGCTTTGTTTGGCAAGGACTCACAAGACAGGAAGGTCTGCTGACGCTGCTACTTCGCTCCTCTGGTCCATGGCCTCCTTTTACCAATAAGTAGCTATTTTTTTTTTCACTTAGCAATTCTTTAATTTTTAAAAATCAAACATTTTTAATGTACCTGTCTGTATGAGTGTATACTGTGTACGTGTGGGTCTCCATAGAAGCCAGAAGAGAGTGTGGGATCGCCTGGAGTGGAAGCAGCTGTGAGTCCCCAGCGTGAGTGCTGAGAGCCTGATTTCAGGGTCTCTGGAAGAGCCACAAGCGCTCTTTTTTTTTTTTTTTTAAATTTATTTATTTATTATGTATACAGTGCTCTGCCTGCATGTACCCCTGCAGGCCAGAAGAGGGCATCAGATCACATTATAGATGGTTGTGAGCCACCATGTGGTTGCTGGGAATTGAGCTCAGGACCTCTGGAAGAGCAGCCAGTGCTCTTAACCTCTGAGCCATCTCTCCAGCCCCGCCACAAGCGCTCTTAACTGCACTCAGCAACTCCCATATGAAATCTGTAAACGCATTAATGTTTTTAGTCTTATCAAATGAATTAAAAGCCTCAAGAACAAGGTTTTCCAAAAGCTTCCCAAATAGATGAGTAAACTGCACTGGTTTTTATTTTTTTTTATTAGCTAACATCCAAATGCACGGTCCCTACACAGCTTGTTCAAATGATTGGACTGTACACTCAGAACTTAACACCAGACGTTCAGCCATAACATCTGGTGTTAACACTGGGTTAAAA
Organism: Acomys russatus; assembly: GCF_903995435.1. Classification (NCBI taxonomy): domain Eukaryota; kingdom Metazoa; phylum Chordata; class Mammalia; order Rodentia; family Muridae; genus Acomys; species Acomys russatus. The sequence continues at coordinate 66,721,410 of NC_067151.1, forward strand.
AAAGGGGCGGGGGGCCTGGAGAGATGGCTCAGAGGTTAAGGGCACTGACTGCTCTTCCAAAGATCCTGAGTTCAGTTCCCAGCAACCACATGGTGGCTCACAGCCATCTACAAGGAGATCTGGTGCCCTCTTCTGGCCTGCAGGCAGGATATTGTATACATAATAATTAAAGAAATCTTAAAAAAAAAAAAAAAAAAAAAAAAAGGGCTGGAGAGATGGCTCAGAGGTTAAGAGCCCTGCCCACTCTTCCAAAGGTCCTGAGTTCAATTCCCAGCAACCACATGGTGGCTCACAACCATCTATAATGAGATCTGGCTCCCTCTTCTGGTATGCAGGTGTACATGCAAGCAGAACACTGTATACATAATAATAAATAAATCTTTTTTTTTTTTTTCCAGACAGGGTTTCTCTGTGTAGCCTTGGCTGTCCTGGACTCACTTTGTAGACCAGGCTGGCCTCGAACTCACAGCAATCCACCTGCCTCTGCCTCCCGAGTGCTGGGATTAAAGGCGTGCGCCACCATGCCCGGCATAAATAAATCTTAAAAAAATAAAAAATAAAAAATAATTCTGGACCAAATAACAGTTTTCTTTTTAACAGACTAAGATTAAAAAAAAAATATCACTCAATGTACAAGAGTCACTCACCTATAAATCTCAAAAACATTTTCTGAATTTCATTATATCTATAAAACAATAAACTGCCAATGATCTTAGATAATTACTGGTTGAAATAATAGATGAATTATATCAACAGTAATATTCTCACATTAAATTACCCAACTGGGGGCTAGAGAGATGGCTCCAAGGCTAAGAGCACTGACTCCACCTCCAAAGGCCCTGAGTACAATTCCCAGCAACCACATGGTACCTCATATCCATCTATAATGAGATGCCTTCTTCTGGCCTGCAAGCATACATAATAAATAAATTTTAAAAATTTACCCAACTGACACCAACTACTCCTTTATATTATGTGATTTAAAAAATACTATAAAATTTTAGGTTGGCTTAAGTAAAACTGTCTGGACAAGTTTTGTTTTAATTAAAATTAACTAACCACTGGGTTAAAGTTCTAACTAAAGAACATCATCTTGTTCTCCTGGGACACAAACGGCCTTTGCTAATCAGGACTCTCAGTTTGTGTGCTGGCCGGTCCTCACCCAAACTAGTGACAACCTGCTCTGGTTGCCGGTCAAATAGCAAACCTATTTTGGGCATTAATGTTTGAAACGCCAAATGGCAGATGCTGTAGAGCACATAAGGAAGCGGATGCGCTGCTAAAACACCAACTAAAGGCCCGAGGCCTCTGGGAAACCCGCCCCTGTACTCCAGAGCAACCAGAGCTTCCGGCTTCAGGCTCTGCTGGGGAGTGCTCGTGTAGTGCTGACACAGCAAAAGCAGAGACTCTGGCCTGAGGCGGCAGGAGACAGAGGCAGCAGCAGCAGCAGCTCAGCGTGGTCAAGACGGGCCTGACTCCCCATTCCTCAGGGCACTAACTTATTGTCATTACACCGATCTGTGTGTGTGTGTGTGTGCGCGTGTGTGTGTGCGTGTGTGTGTGTGTGAGAGAGAGAGAGAGAGAGAGAGAGAGAGAGAGAGAGAGAGAGAGAGAGAGAGAGAGAGAGAGAGAGAGGAAACCTGACTCAAGTTCCCAGCTGGGACTCAGGCTGTCCGGCTTGCTGGTTAGAACCTTTGCCTGCTGAGCACCTTGCCACCTCCTCTAGTTTTTGTCTTTGCTGTTTATTAGTCTATTTTTTATTGTTATGCAACAAAGTATCAGAAAGCTGAAGAGTAATAAGAGCACAAGTTTATATGATCGAAATAAAGAAACTGTCAGAGCCAGAGAAAAATTTTGATAACTCCTCTCAGAAATGACAGACATTTAATGTCTATTCAGGGGCTGGAGAGGTGGCTCAGAGGTCAAGAGCACTGACTGCTCTTCCAGAGGTCCTGAGCTCAGTTCCCAGCACCCGCATGGTGGCTCACAAACATCTATAATGAGGTCTGGTGCCTGTGGAGTACAGGCACACGTGCAGGCCGAACATTGTATAATAAATAAATAAATAAATGAATCTTTTAAAAAATGTCCATTCAGTAGATGATTAGCTTCAGCCTTGACACTGGGGAGAGCCCAGCTCTTACAGAGGTGGTTTAGCACCAAAACTTTGCTTCTGGAGTGCTTGCGATGTGAGCTCTGAATAGTGAACACAGAAATATTTTATTCTGATTAAGTTTGAGCTTTAACGGTTTTTTAACTACTTTAATTTTTGAGTAGAAGGAAGAAGCCCAGAGTCCCACGCATGGTGGACTAGTATACTTCCACCGAATTATTTTCTCATCTTTTCACTTAAAACTATCCTTTCAGCCTCGGGAGGCAGAGGCAGGCGGATCTCTTTGAGTTCCTGGCCAGCCTGGTCTACAAAGCGAGGCCAGGACAGCCAAGGCTACACAGAGAAACCGTGTCTCAAAAAACAACAAAACAAACAACAACAAAAAAAGCCCTCCCTTCCCCAAGGCGTGTCTAAGTTATGCAGGTTTGAGCTCCCCCTGCAACCACAGTAAGCGGTGCATTTGCTGTCCCACTGTCTCAGCCTCCATAGCACCAGGAGGTTAGGCCCGCAGTGCCAGACCAAGCTTGAACTTTGATAAGTAAAACTGACCAGTTTGTAACATGCAAATGCCGCCACACAGTTTGCAGATCTATAGTTTCTGTGGATCCAAAGTCCATGCCTAAGTCAGATCTGAGTTCTTCGCTTGGGGTTTTACCAAGCTGAAATCACGCCATGAGCCAAGACCAGGCCCTCACCTTAAGCTTGGAGACAGTCAGCGGAATTCAGATTTTTTAAAAATTACAATTACAGGGCTGCGAGGTTAGGAGCACTGGCTGCTCTTCCAAAGGTCCTGAGTTCTATTCCTACAACCACATGGAGGCTCACAAGTATCTACAATGAGATCTAGTGCCCTCTTCTGGCCTGCAGGCACACATTCAGGCAGAGCACTGTATAAATAATAAATAAATAAATATTAAAAACAAACAAACAAGGGGCTGGAGAGATGGCTCAGAGGTTAAGAGCGCCGCCTGCTGTTCCAAAGGTCCTGAGTTCAATTCCCAGCAACCACATGGTGGCTCACAGCCATCTATAATGAGATCTGATGTCCTCTTCTGGCTTGCAGGAGTACATGCAAGCAGAGCACTGTATACATAATAACAAATAAATCTTAAAAACAACAACAACAAACAAACAAAAAACAGATCACAGGGCTGCGGAACCCAGCTTTTATCAGCACTCCCTGCTCCCCTCTACACGGCAGGTCACTTCTTCAGGACAAAGACCTGGATGTGTTGGGCACTTGTTCACCGGCTTGTTCTGCAGGCCTAGTTTTTACTTCCTGTCTTTGAGGCCTTACCTGTCCCTGAGAGTGCTGGGGCCTAAGTAGGGGTAGAGGCTTTCCTTGAGCTTCCCCTTGATGAGATGGTCCAGGGTCTCGTGCAGGAACGGCTGGTGCTGTGTGTATACATTCTCCACTCCCTAAAGGATGGACACGGCTCTGTGTTATTTGAGGAAGCTCAAATATAGTGCTAATGATATATCAGAAAATGGACATGGCTCCGTGGGAACCTTATGAGACAAAATCAAGTGTGAATTGGAAAGGAATCAAAAATTGAATAAAATGTTTGTGTATATAAGCTGTGTGTGTGCATCGTGTGGATGTCACAGGTCAACACCGGTGTCTCTGTCATATCTTCTGAGACAGGGTCTCTAACTGCACCTGGAGCTCACAGATTCAGCATGACTGGCTGGAGAGCCCCAGGAGCTCCCCGCCCCCTTCTCTGCACACACTGAGGCACTGCAGGGTACAGATGCACACCACTGTATTTGGCTTTTTATGTGTTTGCTGGAGATCTACACTCAGGTTTGAGCAGCAAGCATTTAACCAAATGAACCATCTCCCCAGTCCAGAATTTTAGAATATTTAAAAATTATTTTAGTTAGACAAAATTGTTCCAATCTTACAAAAGTACTCATTTTTTTCAAGAGTTATTTTCAATGAAGTTTCAAGAATTTTTCAAGGAATTAAAAAATCTGGAATATTTTACCTTGTTTGAATCTCATTCTTTTGTGAGAATGTTAAATAATAGGAAAATAAACAAAAAGAAAGGACTGTATAGAGGAGATGGTAAGCCACAGGACCCCAAGAAAAGATGAAAGCTGTGCGGAGCAGGCTGGGGCTGGAGAAACAGCTGTTGGTAAAGTGCCTTTGACCAAGGAAAAAGCTGGCCTAGAGGAACCCACGGCAGGACGGTCAGCTTGGCAGGTCCTAGACTTACCTGGCAGAGGGCCTCTAGCAATGCCTGTGGGGAAGTGCCTTGGCTATGTTAATTTAAGTGGAAAGATCCATCTTAACTGTGGGCAAGGCTTCAGCCAGTAAGTAGAGAAAGTGAGCCAAACACTAGGCACGCATTTATTGGCGTCTTCTGACTGTGGGCATAATGTGACTGACTGACTTACCTGGAACTGTGAACTAAAATAAACCCCTTTTCCTTTAAATGACTTTGACAAAGTATTTTACTGCAGCCCCAGAGGACACTCAGACACGCCCACTTGTGCCCCTGGCCCTGGGGAGGCAGAGAGAGACCCCTGGCGCTCACTGGCCAGCCAGCCCAGCTCACTCTGAGAGGCCCAGGTCTCAGCCTAGAAAAAGCATGGTGACTGGCTTCAAAGAATGTTACCAGAAAGCTGGGTGTGGTGGCGCAAGCCTTTAATCCCAGCACTCGGGAGGCAGAGGCAGGCGGATCGCTGTGAGTTCAAGGCCAGCCTGGTCTACAAAGTGAGTCCAGGATGGCCAAGGCTACACAGAGAAACCTGTCTCGAAAAACCAAAAAAAGAATGTTACCAGAGGGGGCTAGAGATGGCTCAGCAGTTAAGAGCACTGGCTGCTCTTCCAAAGGATCCAGGTTCAGTTCCCAGCCCCACATGGCGGCTCCCACCTGTCTGTAGCTCCAGTTCCAGGAGATCTGACAACTTCACACACACACAATCAGACATATAGACAATACACCAATGTACGTAAAAATTAATAAATAAAAAAATTTTAAAGAATGTCACCAGAGATTGACCTTTTTCATCAGTGCACATGCATATGTGCACACACACAGAGAGAGAGAGACACACACACACACACACACAGAGAGAGACACACACACACACACACACACACAGAGAGAGAGAGACACACACACACACACCATGGAGAGGGAGAAAGAGCTGTGACTAGCAGAACTGTTTACACTTGCTGAAAGCCAGGTGTTTCCCACTCAGCTCCTGCCCGGGGCAGGCACAGAAGACACCCATCGCCTCCTGTGATTTCACTGGGTGGACACAGCACTACAATCAAGATCATACTGCTAAATCATACCAGCTCACACTCAACCTCAGGGTTTTTTACTGTTTCTCACTCACAGAAAAGAGAGCTATACCTTCAGTCCTTTGAGGAACTGTTTGGTAATAGCCACAGCGTCTTTGGGGCTGAAGAGGTCGCTTCCTCTAACCCGTTTACCACCATATTCAACCACTGCCGACACAAGCTGTAAAAGAAAAAAAAATGGCAACAACATTTTATTGCTTAGGTACCAAGAAGTTCATTTTATAAAACTTTATTAGGGCAACGAAGACATGAGAGGACAGAATTATAGGCCTTGTGCATAAACAGCATGATTTATCTTTTGTTGGGGCTGAGACTAACAGACTTGGCCCCTGCGGGTGGGCTTACTATATACATTTGGAACTGGGTATTGTGGCACGCTGTGAGAGACTGTTCTGCAAGCTGAGCAAGTGCTGTTGGGAGCTCAGCTGCGGCCTCTCAGCGGGCTTGCTGACTGCCTGTGCCCCACCCCTACCCAAGCCGCCAGCTGCTCCTTACCACCTGTTGTATGCGCAACGCTGCCTTTCCGGCACCTGGTGTCGGGAAGGGAAGGAGCTGGAGCACAGCGGGAGGGGAGGCCAGAGAAGAGGGGCGCCATCTGTGCAGCCATGGGGAGCACTCATCCCCGCCAGGGGAGCACCCACACCCCTCCCCTATGCTCTGTAAGGAAGCCCAATGACCTGATTGGCTGCTCAGAGTGAACCTTAACAGGACTGGTCCTTGGCGTGTCGTTGGGGCCTAAGGAAGAGGGTGGACCTGGCTTAAATTTCTCCCAGGAAAGAATTTTAGCAACACGGTACATGCCAGGAAGCCTAGCATCTGGGGAGCTGAGTTAGGAGGGCCTTAAGTGTGAGGTTCCCCCTAGGCTGCACAGTGAGACTCTCTCTCGATTGAGAGGCACGCACACAGCAGGCTACCTTGCGGTACTTGTCAGAAACACCTTTGCTCCTGAGGTCCATTATGAGGCCTGGCAGGCTGTTGCTGCTGTGTCTCTCATAATGCAGAGCGTAAAGCATCACCAGGCGAGCGGCATCCAACTCTGTGACTTTAGGGTTCTGCAGGAGTCTCTTCACATTCTGAAGACAGACAGAAGCAGTGTTAACCCTTTCACTTGAGTGGTCCCTGTGTGATGCCCGGGATCATTAGTTTATTCAGTGGCCGAGATGCAGCTCAGCTGCCGCACGCGCACAACACCCTGTTCCAACTATAACAGAGCAACTGTTTCTTATTCAGTGGAAGAATTAAACAGGAGCACTCCCCCACTGTGGTGGCCTTAGGAAGGGTGAACTCAGCAGCTGTTTCCCTTGCCCGAGTTATCTCCGTGGTGAGGTAAGGAGCACAGGCCACTCCACTTCAGTCAACTTGGCGCACAAGAGAAAGGAGCAGTGTCGGGCCGGAGGCGTCCTGCTAGTGTTGCTCACCCCCGTGTCCAAACAGACGCAAGCTGGCAGACTTCCACAGGGCCGGGCCTAGTCTCTGAGAAAGGCCAGAAGTAACAACATGTCTCAGGATGGTTGAGAGAAATGTGTGTATGTGTTAGCGTGGAATCTCTAAGAGGCAGGAGCCGGAAGCAAAGGGACAGAATAAGTCACGTGTGGGCTTTCTCACCCTCACACTGAGGGCCTTCCCACATGGCACATGTCTATGTTTATTACACAGCAAAGCACATATTTTTGTTTGTTTTGAGACAGCGTCTCTCTGTGTAGCCTTGGCTGTTCTAGACTCACTTTGTAGACCAGGCTGGCCTCAAACTCAGAGATCCGCCTGCCCCTGCCTCCCGAGTGCTGGGATTAAAGGTTGGCACCACCATACCTGGCTCACATAATTTAATTTAAGCCAAAAATACATTTTAGGCCCCAGGAGGCAGCATTCCAGGCACTGTTGGGGAAATGCTAATGTGTTTTGGGCGATTTCTGTCCTCGGTGAGTTCACAGACCGCTGAGGGAAGAAACGAACATTAGCCACTCTGCCACAAAGCATGCGGCTTCATAAGACTGAAAACTGGGACCGTGTATCAGCTAATACAGAAGACATAGTGGTTCACATGCCAAATTCCCAGCATGGACAGGCTTCCTTATGATTAAAGAGGACACAGTGCCATGTGTCACTGAAAGGAGACACAGCAGCCCTGCACACGGGCTTTCTGCAGGAAGTGTAGCTCCCTGGCTTTAGGAGCTGCCACACTTCCCAACACACTAAGTGTCTGGGAAAGGGGCAAAGGCCAATGAGGGGGATGCAAAGACATTTCACTGTAATCGAATACAAACAAACCCCACAAAACCCCAGACTGACGGGTGAAGACACCTTAGCTGCCATCGTCACTTGACAAGCATGTTTAAGGCCTCAGGGCCGAAGGAGAACATCCACTCCCAGAGCGGGGTGGGCGGCTTCTTTCCGACGCGGGTGCTGCTGCTCTAACTGCAGTGCTGATACTTCACTTAGCATTTTGGCTTCTATTGGAACTATGATTAAGCAGCATTGAGGCAAAAATTTCTTATGACATAAAAACCATGAATTATCGTACACATTACAGGTGGGCTCCATGGTCCTGGAGAGAACCGCCCTTTCTTCTGGTTTTAGTTCACTCTTTAGAATCCCTCCCTTGCTGTACAAACAGTCGGCGAATGACAACACAAGCAACAGACTAGGCCAGCAAGGTGAAATGAGCAGACGGCTCAGCAAGCTGTTGTGATCAAGCAGCTCTCACCGGGCAGTCCAAGACCACGTGCTGCAGTGCTGGGGGTCAGGAGTCCCAGGAAGACGGGAGGAGGGAGGCAGGGTCTGACCTCACTAACTGGTAATGTGCTAAGTCAATGTTCAAGTTTCTGGTTTGAGCCAGGCCTCCTGCCACTCAGGCTGACCTCGAACTCACTGTGTAGCTCACGATGGTCTTGACCTCCTGGTCTTCCTGCCCCTTAAGTGCATGGCTACAGGCAGTGCCAGCAGGCACGGCTGTACAGCGGCACAGGATGACCCAGTATTTTAACCCGGCACTTTGGAGTGTGAGAAAAGAGGACTGCCTCAAGTTAAAGGCCAATCTGGGGTACTGAGTGAGACCTTGTCTCAAAAAACAAGACAAAATCCCAAAGATGGGCCAGCAAGATGGCTTAGCAGGTAAAGGTGAGTGCTGCCAAGCCTGATGACCTGACTTCCACGCCTAGAACCCACGTGGTGGAAGGAAAACAAACTCCCGCTGACCTCCACATGTGTATCATGACATGCACGTGCGCGCGCGCACACACACACACACACACACACACACACACACACACAAAATAAATAAATGTAAAAAAAAACAAAGAAAAGCATTAAGCTGGGTGTGGTGGTGCACACCTTTAATCCCAGCACTGAGGAGGCAGAGGCAGGTGGATCTCTGTGAGTTCAAGGCCAGCTTGGTCTACAAAGCGAGTCCAGGACAGTCAAGGCTACACAGAGAAACCCTGTTTCAGAAAAAGAAAAAGCAAAAACAAACAAACAAGAAAACCCAAGCATTATTAAATTTTATAGCACAAAGGGGAGCTAGTCACCATATGTAATAAGCACTAGCATTTTCTCCCACTTTATAAACAAAAGGGGGCTGGAGAGATGGCTCAGTGGTTAAGAGCGCTGCCTGCTCTTCCAAAGGTCCTGAGTTCAATTCCCAGCAACCACATGGTGGCTCATAACCATCTGTAATGTGATATGGCACCCTCTTCACACTTGCAGGTGTACATGCAAGCAGAGCACTGTATATACATAATAAATAAATAAATCTTAAAAAAATAACTAACTAAATAAATAAAAGGACTGAGGTTTAGAGCAGCTAACAATTGTTTCCAAACTCAAGTCGCCAAAGCTCAGGCTCTGCTGCTGCTGCAGTGGCTCCAGCCTGGGCTCTCCCTCTGAGGTGTCTACGTGCTGCTAACACTGTGATCTGAGATTTTTGCCCAGGATCAGGGAGCAAGGCGCAAACAGGCTAGCCCTTCCTTCCAGATGAAGAGCAAGGCGGTGGCACCACAGGTGCAGGCTGGGGCTCCTTGCTTTCTGAAGATGGTTCTCTTCATGACATGAAAATCTGCACCCCCTAATCAAGTCTTCACCCCCAAATCACCCCTTCTGAGGGCATGCTCTTACTTCAATGGTAGCATACAACACTTTGTTTCTAATTAAATTCATCCTAAATCAAATTCGCTTGTTTTTTTAATTAAATATGCATTTATATTATTACACTCCTGTTAGTTTTTATATAACTGGTTAGAAGTGGCAGAAATTAAAGGTTAATTTTTAAGTGGGATATGAGCTTCTTTCTTACCATGGCACACTTACTATTCAATAATGTAAATCCCATCTCTATTTTTAAAACCCCAATTCATTGCTTCATGACGTACTTTTAGTTAAGGTCGAGACATCTGGGGGTCAGGCCCTGGCAGCCACTTTATCAAACAAAAGTTCCCTTTATGGACTATTTAAATCACATTGCAAAGAAATCCTTTGTGGTCAGGAAAGCCCAAATCACTGCTGACTGTAAAACTTTAACATATCGCACAAGAAACCTTAAAAATATATGTTCCAAAACAGTGATCAGATCATAGACAGAGCTCTTTTCTGTTTGTTTTTGAGACAAGGTCTCATCCTTGGCCCAGGCTGTCCTCAAACTCATGGCAGACCTTCTGCCTCACACTCCTCAGTGCTGAGATTACAAGCATGAGCAATTCCTGGGCTACAGTTCATACTTTTAAAAATATCTATTATCATTTTATTTTAAAAAATAGAAAAACTAAGAGGGCATGATGGCCCATGCATTAATCCCAGCCCTCAGGAGACAGAGTCAGAGAAACCTGTCTCAACAGCCCCCCTTCAAAAAAGGCGCAAACACTACGCTTCATGTAAAAAGAAAGCAACAACTTTTTTCTAGCTGATTTCCATATGGTAAAGAGTTGTAAATAAAAACAGTAAACAAAGTTGACTAGTGACAGCTTTGTGTCTATCTTTAAGAAGGAAAATATCAGCCACTAAAGAAGCATGAGAAAAAAAAAGAAAAAAGAAACATGAGAAAATTTAAATTTAATTAAGGACAAAATTTTATTTTTATTTAGAAAAGGGTAGAAAATCATGTTCATTGAAATAATACAGATATTTTTAATAGGCTAACAAAACAACTATAAACTATTATTGGTTGGGCTATTTAAAGTAAACTGGTTAAGCTAAATGTTTTATCTTATATCTTTGCGAAAGCTAACACACAGTGATTAAAAATGAGCCCCAAGGTGGTTAATGCATGGACTCAAGACTGGTCACAGTGCTGAGAGCTGAGCACCTGTTGAGTGCTCCCTCCTAAGACGGTATCTGTAACACTCCCCCAGGCCCAGGAGGGCATTGTGGGAGAAGGGTGGGAAGGCGTTGGGGCCTGACAGGTAACTTAAGCAAATGCGTTGCATAAGCTGCCAGCCTGAGGTTGATCCCAAGGAACTACAGAAAAGTAGAAAAGAACCAACTCCACAAAGTTGTTCTCTGACTTCCACATGTACACTGTGATACATGCACACACAAACACATCACACACACACACACACACACAAACACATCATACACAGACACGCACACACACACAGAGTTAAAATACAGAGGGAAGCTAGAGCTGCAGGATGGGAGGAGGGGCGTGAACGCTGTGCTTTGGACCCGATGTGGCTTTACTCCTGAATTCACAGCAGCTGTGCTTGGCTGCCCAAGACCTATACAAGATGGAGCCTTCAGCTGTCACCACGCACAGGGGGCTTCATGAGGCTGTATCCTCCCTTGAGGAGCTATGGTAGTTAATGGTAGCTGGGGGTCGGGGGCCAGGGGACATTTTCTTCAGTTGTGTAGCTATTGATGCTCAACAGCTGCCCGGACCCCGGCTAAGACCTCACTAGCTTTGTTCATGTAAGATTTAGCAGCTCACAAAACCCAACAAAACAAGGCAACAGGCATGAAAGTAGGTGAGGTCCTGCTGGGGAGAAGAGAGAGCTCGATGAGGGCAGGAGGATGAGAGGGCAGAGAGGGAACCAAAGTGCATTATACACATGTATGGACTTGTCAAAGGATAACACATTTTTAAGAAAATAAAATAAAAATATATAAGATTGAAGGTTCTGATCTGAAACAGTCTCTTGGATTATGGTTAAGTGAGAAAATAAAATACAGGTCTCTGAAGAGTATGGTACGACTTGAATTAAAAAAGAGAGATACCCAGCATGTGGGAGGCAGAAGTAAGTGGATCTCTGTGAGTTCAAGGCCAGGTTGGCCCATGTAGCAAGTTCCAGGCCCGCCACGACTACATAGTGAGACCCTGTTCTGAACATAACAGAGATGTGCACACACGCGGCTTAGGAAAACCTGCGTGCGGGGTACATGAAACCGCGAGCAGACCCAGGCTTCACCATACACCCCTTTCAACCTGTACTTACGTCTGCTTAGGAATTAAGAAATCATGTTAGTCTCATGTTAGAGTTCTTTGTGAAGACTTGGGAACTGTGGACAATATTAAAACACTGATGCAGCACATCACATAAATATAGAGAAAACAGCGTCTTTACGATTTTTAAAATGTTGCTATTTACAGAAAATCTTGATAAACATTTTAAACTTAAAAGCAAGACCTGTGGATGCCAGTAAAGACTGTGGTGGACTGGAGTGCCCGTACGCACTGCCACCATTTGCTTCTACTGTGTGTAAAATGGCTCAGGGTGAGGGACCCAGCGCCACACCACATCCTCACTGCAACACAGAAGCCTGAAGTTGCTATTCCTAGAATATGGGCAAAATAAGTCATTTTCCCAAAGAAACTTTGGTGACTAGGCCATGGGTCAGGCTAGGGCAGTCTGCCATGCCCAGTACACCTGGCCGGCTGTGCTGACCTGGGAGAGGAAGGGAAGGCGCGGTTTAGAGTGTGGAGCCTGTCAGTGGGGAGATGAGCTTCTTGTAAGTGGCTCAGAAACTGCTGCCTCTCAAAGGCCTTACTCCTTCTCAGGGCATCACATACAGATGAGTCATCTTTGCTTCCTGTCACTTTGACAGAATTATTTCAGCATTTCTCAGGAACCTTGGAGTCACCTCTTATCTATTCTTCCTGTCTGATTTGAATTTGTCCCTGGCTGTTTCCTCTTTCCTCTGTGACTTCTAGAGTGGCCCCTTTGCTGTTTAATGCTGTCACTATAAGGCTACGGCTCCATCTCTAGTGCATCCCACGTAGACGTAGTTTTCCACATTCCCGCGTGTGCCGCCGGGTCTCTGCCCATCTCAGCAGGCAGGCTCCTCGCACGTGCTTCTTAGCTTGGCTCCTGCTTGACAACTCAGTTTTCCCTTCTAGTTCTCCTCCACACCCTCTCTCAATAGGCCACCCTGCTTACTGTTTCCTGCGCACTGACACTCCTTTCCCAGCTCCAGCCGTTCCCCTGGGTCTACCCTAACAGAGGCTTCTCTAAGGAAGGCTTCCTAACAACCTGCCTTCTTACGGGCAGAGTTGCAACTTTGACTAGCCTGAAACATTATGTAGTTTTTTCTTGTGTTTTAGCTCTGTCTATTCAACCAGATTATATATTTCTTAAGCTTAGAGTCTGATGATAATTTTTCTTTTAAAACTCTCTGGTGACTCCCCTCATTTTAAAATATGTATGTATGTATGTGTACAGTGCTCTGCCTGCACATACACCTGCACACCAGAAGAGGGCAGCAGATCTCATTACAGATGGCTGTGAGCCACCATGAGGTTGCTGGGAATTGAACTCAGGACCTCTGAAAGAGCAGTCAGTGCTCTTAACCTCTGAGCCATCTCTCCAGCCCAACTCCCCTCATTTTAAAATTAAAGCTGAACCTCCTTTCAATACCACAACCTGGTTATTTTCTTCTCTGTTTCTCTGTCTCTGTATGTTTCCCTGTCTCTATGTCTCTGTCTGTGTCTCTCACGTGCGTGCGTGTGTGTTATAAGGGATTGAACCCTTGGGTATGCCGGGCAAGCCCTCTAGCACTGAGCCAGCCCCTACCCTTCCAAGCATCCTTCTCAGTCATCTAAAGCGCACTCCGTAGTGCCCCTGTCTTCCCAGCTCCATGCCTGTTTCTCCGCGCTGAGAGGGCGGCTCATTTTCCCCCTCTGCTTGGCATATGTACTCTGACGTATCTGCCCAGAACTAGTTGTTACAACCTCTTCATCAAGAATCTGAAAGAAGGGGGCTGGAGAGATGGCTTAGAGGTTAAGGGCACTGGCTACTATTCCAGAGGTCCTGAGTTCAGTTCTCAGCAACCACATGGTGGCTCACAGCCATCTAGAATGAGATCTGGTGCCCTCTTCTGGCCTGCAGGTGTACATGCAGGCAGAATACTGTGTACATAATAAATCTTAAAAAAAAAAAAAAAAAAAAAAGAATCTGAAAGATCATTGTTGGGAAAATGGTTGTTTTTCCCCTGTGTTTCCTACTTCCGTGTGCCTCTGTGAAGGCCGTAGCTACAATGCTTGCTACGTGAGATTGCAGTTCCTTATCACATTATATGTGTGTATGTCCCTGTTAGATGTGCACACGTATGATCAGGGTGCACCTGGATACCCCTACTTGTAGAAGCCTGAAGCTGATGCTCAGTGTGCTTTCTTGATTGTTCTCCACCATGACTGTCTTGAGACAGGGTTTCTCACTGAGCCTGAGGCTCACCAGCTGGCTACACTGGTTGGCCATTAAGCCCGTCTCTGTTGCCTAGTGCAGGGGCACAGGTGTGCACTGCCACGCCCGGCTTATATGCGGGTGCTGGAGACCTGAACTCAGATCTTCACATTTGACTGATAAGCACTTTGCCTTCCTCTCTGCAGCCCACAGTTCTTTCAGATTGCTTTCTTCCGTCTTACAGTTGAGCACGCGGAGAGGAAGGGTGGTGTTCACTTATCTTTACCCCTTGGTCCCCTCAGCACAGCGTTTAGATGCAGCACGGTAGCTTGTAAGATGGAAAGCAATCTCTAGCAACGAACTCCTTCCTAATGCTGCTGGGAAGTGAACATAGCCTTTATTTATTTTAAGACAAGGTCTCACTAAGTTGCATGTTCAGGCCTTAAATTTGTGGTCCTCCAGCCTCAGCTCCCAAGGGCTGTGAGTGTAGTTGGGGGCTGCCAACCACACCTGGCTTATATCCATCTTAGATGTGTTCCTAACCCTGTGGTGAGCCACATTCCGTGTTGGGGAAGAAGGGTTACTCGCCTCTTCAGCTCTCTGCCTGGCAAGTGCTCATGCACAGCAGGCGCTCACCCAGTTACACTGACCTGGAGGGCACTCGAGTGGTCATTCTGACAGGCCAGTTCTTGCTCAACCTCTGAGACCTCCAGCAGAGTCCGCTCACTGACCAACCGAGACAGCTCTCCGACCACTGTCACGTGCTTTGACACAGTCCCAGACATCTTCTTGAACTGCGGATAATTCTCAACAAAGGCCTGCCATGGAAGAGACATTAGTGGGAGCTGCTGCTTCATTCTAAGAACAGGCATTTGTAAAGAAAAGATTGTAAAGAACTGGGGTCACCTTCCTACCTGGGGTCCGGCACCAAGGTCCCCAACCACACGGCATTATGGTATTATGCTTCGGCAGAGAAATGCCGGCCCATGTCCTCAGCGCCTTCATAGAGGCAGACATGAGAGAACGGAAAGAAATACATGGCTCATCAAGGAGAGCCCTCAGAGAAAACGCCTCATCCTAAACAAAATGACTTGCTGAGGGGATGAGCACTCGGGAGGCTGAGGCAAAAGCGCCGCCGCGAGTTCCAGGCTAGCCAGGTCTATAGAGCTACCGTGAGTGCAGCCTCTTGTAATAAATGCTGTTTCAAAAACAGAATCAAACAACGAAAAGCAAACGCAAACAAGAAGCCAGCTGGGCATGATAACCCACACCGAGAATTCCAACACTTGGGCGGGAATGGCAGAATTTCACTTCGCAGGCGTCAGGTAGCTGAGTTTCGTAGCAGTTACCAGCCAGTGCCACAACACTCAAAGAGAAGCAAAGAATCACAGTAGACATCAGGCCTGGGACACTCCTACATGCTGCCTTCACACGCAGCTCTGAAGTCTCGTCCGTGCGACACCCACCTGTGCGAGTCACTTACCTTCATGTCTGCTATGGATTCCAGCTTTTGCTGTTCTTTTGGTTTCTTCTTCTGGAAGTCTTCCATGAGATTCTTTATGTTGCTCCCAATCTCTGCAAAGTTCAGGTACATGTTCTGTAAAAACGGAAGTCAGAAGTGAAGCTCAAAACTAGTCTGGCCTGGTTTTTGGACATCACAGAAGAAGTGGAAAGGAATTTTGGACACAGACTCAAAAGACACATTCCATTTTAATTATCAAATCTGGACATTAGCCAGGACACTAGCCAGGACATTAGCCAGGACACTAGCCAGGACACTAGTGATGAACACCATTATTATTCACACAAAGAGCTGCCAGAATGGAAAAAAGTCAGTAACTATGTGAGAACGCTATGAAAAAGAAAAAAGAAAGAAAGAAAAAAAGCAGCCAGGGCCAGCCCCCCAGCCAGGGCCAGGCCCCCCAGCCAGGGCCAGCCCTCAGCCAAGGCTAGGCCCCAGCCAGGGCCAGCCCCCCAGCCAGGGCCAGCCCCCAGCCTTTGCAGTCCTAAGATGCAGCCTAGCTGCGTGTGTCCCCCTTCCCACAAGCCAGTACTGATACTTTACATTAAAACAACTTAAAATTAAAGTCACCTACGTTAGCATAGAATTCATCATTCTCAGCAGACAGGACCACCTCCCGCAAGTCCCTGCTGATCCCTGGCACTCTGGAAAGGTCAATGCGGTTGTTGTTTATGCCCAGCAGCTCATGGACCATGGCCTGGTATGTCCACTGAAGAAGGAGGACAGAAAGAATTGGCAAATGACAACATGGACATATCAAGTGTTTAGGAAAACAAAGAATGACAACATTCCTAACATCTAGCCTGCTTACGTCAAATCTCTCTATTTAGTCCATATGCTTAATAACACGTTATTCCCTAGTAAGTATTAAGATTGTCACTTGAACTGCTTAAACACTCAAAAAGTCAAAACACTTTCATATTTCACATTCTGGAGAAAACGCAACACGAATAATACCTCTGATAGAAAGAAAACAATTACAGCTATCATTAGCTCTGATTTTTGCCTGTGAATTAAGAGTTTATTTTTGGCTTCCTAGACAGGGCTATATTGGGACCACGGTTACAAGCTGCGTCCTGTGTGCTCCTGAGACTCTCTGCGCCTGAGGAGTGTGCTCTTGCAGATCTGAGTGCTGCTGGATTATCCTGGAAACACTAATATTATCAGAAAAAAACCTAACAAGTTAATCAAAATACTGGCATAATCACACACTTGCCCTGGAATCCATCTTATATGTTTTTAACTGACTAGGAATTGTGAAGAAGGGTAGATTTCCAGCCTTTAAAATGCAAATTTGCTTGGTTAACAACCAAACAGGTGAAATGCCACAAGTCTCTCTTCTCACCATTTATGGAGACTCGACTTTTAAATCCAGTATCTTTTAGCAAGTTATTATTACATCAAAACCCAAATGCTAGAGATCTTCATATGTACATTTATAACAAACTAAATTTATTAAGAAGTAATTTAAGAGGCCAGAGAGATGGCTCAGCAGTTAAGAGCACTAGCTGTTCTTCCAAGGACCCAGGTTCAATTCCCAGCACCCGCATGGCAGCTCACAACTGTCCATAACTCCCGTCCCAGACCCAGCGCTCTCTTCTGGCCCTCACAGCACCGGCACACGCATGCTGCACGGGCACACGCATGCTGCACGGGCACACGCATGCTGCACACGCATGCTGCACAGGCACATATTCAGGCAAAGCATCCATATGCATTTTTTTAAAGAAAGAAAAAAAGTTTAAGATGTAATAAAGGAAAGTACTTTTTAAAAAGTCAGTCTTGTGCATATGTATGTGCCACATGAGTGTGGCTGCCCAGAAGAGGGCATCATACCCTGTGGATCTGGAGTTAGAGGCAGCTGTGAGCTGCCCAGCATGGGTGCTGGGAACTGAATTTGGGTCCTCTGGAAGAGCAGTCAGTCCAAACACTCAGCTGTTTCTCAAGAAGGTGCTTTATTGCCTAAAAGATTTGTCAAAGAACTGGAAGTAAAGATGGCTCAGTGGTTAAGAGCACTGGCTGCTCTTCCAAAGGACCTGAGTTCCGATCCCAGCACCCACCTGGCACCTCACAGCTGTCGATAACTCCAGCTCCAGGGGATCCAGTGCCCTTCTGGACTCCGTGGGTACGAGGCACACAGATGGTACAAAGATACACACAGGCAAAACAGTCATACACATAAAAGAAAAAGAAAAGAAAGAGGGTTTTCAACCTCCACAACAAATCAAAACAAACAACAAAAATACAGACTTGCCATGAGGATTGCTTGTAAACCAGTTAGCTCCCTCTAGGCATGGACAGCAAGTACAGCAAAGCAGCAAAGTCTGTTTTCTCTTCCTTTCAGTACATAGGGTTTTGTTTGTTTGTTTGTTTTTGTTTTTTGTTTTTTAAGGACAAGAGCTTCTCTCTTTTAACCTTACTTAAAATGCTTAGCTTACTACAAACATGTAACAAGCTCTCAGTGAAATTTGTTTTCTTTGGCATACAGAATTACAGATAATTACTTTTCTTTCTACTGCTTTTATTAGTTTTATTTTCTTAATTAGTAAGCTTGAATGTGGGATTGTGCATGAGTTGTGATGCCTGCAAAGGCCAGGCAGGGCATTGAGTTCCTTTGGAACAGGAGTTAAAAGTGTCTGTGAGCTGCCCAGTGTGAGGGCGGGGAATAGAACTCAAGTCCTCTGCAAGGGCAGCAGGTGCTCTTAGCCACTGAGCCAGTTTTCTAGACCTTTGTCCATCTTTCTTTCCTTCCTTCTTCCCTCCCTCCCTCCCTTCCTTCCTCCCTCCCTTCCCCCTTCCTTCCTCCTTCCCTCCTTTTCTCCCTCCCTCCCTCCCTTCCCTCCCTTCCCTCCCTTTCCCCCTTCCTTCCACAGTGAAATGCCCTCAGCACTGACATCACTATGTCCTGCGCAGGACTGACTTGGAAATGAGGACTTTCTCTCTCAATCGGAAGTTGCCATTCACAGCATAACTACATACAAGGAGCTGCTTAGCCTGCAGAAGAGTAAACATGGGGGGCACTGGCCACCTTAGGAGTGTCAAAACACCCAAAGATACACAACTTGAGGGAGAAAGCAGGCCCTGCCTGGCTGAAGCAGCCTCTAAAAAGCTTCTCTCTGGCTTTTGAGTGGCTTCAAGGGAGAGATGTTTCCATAGGGGAAGTGGGAAGAGAAGCCATGCCAGACACCGCACAGTGGCAAGAAGCCACGTAGGCCTCTGTAGCAGTGAGCTGCCGCTGTGTGTGAAGTTGGGTGCACATCCTGAACCAGGTTGTTTTTAAGCCAGGAGGTCAGTGGGAAGGCAAAGGAGGCAGCCCAGGAGTGGAATGCCGAGGGCTGTCGTTTAGCAGCCTTGGTTTTGTAGCATACAGAGCTGAGACAAGAGAGAACCGAACAGCCGCCCGAGGCCTCACCGTTCCCGCCTGAGGCCGGGGATCAGACCAGCACACTGAGGTCGGAGAACGTGACGCTGGGACGCTGGGCTCTGGACCCTGGAGCCCAGAGCTGAAGCTGCCTTGAAGAGAGTGGGTTTGCGGCAGGAGGGAGAGTAGGACAGAGGCAGAAACACCAGATGACATAAGGCAAAACCAAGAACAGCTGAAAGCAAGGAGGTGGGCAGAATGCGACCCGTCCACACTTGCGTTTTAACGAGCTCCAGGCAGAAGCTCCTGTGCTGGCGAGGGGCCCACACCTGGTTGAGCAGCGGGGTGATGGCGTCATCACAGCGGTCCAGGATGAGAAGCAGGGGAGGGACCTCTGTCCGCCGGAATTCAAAGAGCTCGTATTCTTTACTTATCACTTGCTGAGGAGAAGAGAGCAAAACGGTTTGGTTAACCAGTTAGCTGCAAGATGGCAAAAACAACGAACGAATGAAAAAATGAATAGAAACACACGTGGCGGTTCCCGCCCTCACAGGCCTCCCATAAAAGGGTCCGAGAGCTTCAGAAAGTTTTGTAGCGAGTTGTTTAATAAGTCAGGACTTGCCAGGCATGACCTTTAATCCCAGCACTCAGGAGGCAGAGGCAGGTGGATCTCCACCAGTTCAAGGCCAGCCTGGTCTAAAAGCAAGTTCAAGACAGCCAAGGCTACACAGAGAGACCTTGTCTCAAACACCTCGGGGGAAAAAAAAAGAAGGCAGGACTTGAAACCCTACTTTACAAGTGATTCAGCTGGGCGCCTAAAGTTAAATAGCTGGGAATATTCTTTAGGTTAAACCCAAGGGTGATAAATTTGTTCCTTTTTTATTTTGAGTTATATAGCCATACTTCTTTGCCAACAAAACTGGCACATCTTCTCCTTTGGTCCCCGCCCCGCCCCTGCCCCTTGCCCCCCCCCCGCCCCACCCCCGCCCCTTGCCCAGGCTGTCTGTCTATCTCCAGCTGCCTTTATTTTGAGACAGAGAACTTTCCTGGCCCGGACTTTGCTATGTAGACTAGGCTGGCCTTGAACTCACAAAGATCTTCCTGCCAAGGCATATACCACCATGCCTGGCACGTCAGATATTTCTTAACCATTACAGGGAAATGACCAGCCATGAAGTTTTAGAGCCAGCAACCGGGGACGCTGTACCTTAACACATTCTCCAAGTCTCTTTGCAGCCTCTGACGAAAGCTGGTAACGAATCATGGGGCACTTCTTGAGAGATAAGAGGAGAGCTGTCAGCCCTTGAGTTGTTCTGGATAGCTGGGCTGGATCCCAATTTCGACCCTTTTTTGGTTAAAAACATATTAAAAGAAAATATATTATTTTTCTCCTATAACTCCAGTTACTTGAGGAATTAATTTCCACTTGAATAACTTATTTTGAAAATCCTTGCCTTCCATACCTGACAGCAACCCAAAATATTGAGGGAAAACAAATGTGGGTTCACAGCAATGTAATCACCATAAAATTCCTGCAAACGAAAAGCATCAAGATTAGTCAATATATGGTCTCCACCTGCACTGAGAGCTATAGGCTCCACCTGCACTGAGAGCTATAGGCTCCACCTGCACTGAGAGCTATAGGCTCCAACTGCACTGAGAGCTATAGGTGCCAACTGCACTGAGAGCTATAGGCTCCACCTGTACTCGGTGCTATAGGTTCCAGCTCTACGGAGTGCTACGGACTCCAGCTATACCAAGCACTGTAATCAAATGGGAACACAGAAAGTGAAGAGATACAAGATGATCAAATAATAACTAAGCAGCAATGGCCAGCATATGGGAATTGAACTAACTATAAATACCAGCAATGATACATCTTCTGTTAAAAAGTTGAATCATAGTACTGGAGAGGTGGCTCAGAGGTCAAGAGCACTGTCCGCTCTTCCAAAGGTCCTGAGTTCAATTCCCAGCAACCACATGGTGGCTCACAGCCATCTGTAATGAGATCTGGTGCCCTCTTCTGGGCTGCTGACTCACATATGGGCAGAATACAGTATAAAATAATACATAAATAAATCTTTAAAAAAGAGTTGAGCCGGGCGTGGTGGCGCACGCCTTTAATCCCAGCACTCGGGAGGCAGAGGCAGGCGGATCGCTGTGAGTTCGAGGCCAGCCTGGTCTACAAAGTGAGTCCAGGACAGCCAGGGCTACACAGAGAAACTCTGTCTCGAAAAACCAAAAAAAAAAAAAAAAAAAAAAAGAGTTGAAGTACATACACCAAAGTAAACTTTCAATTAGTAAAAAAAAAATTCAAAACAAAACAAAAATAAATAAATAAAACACTGCTGTAGGGTACAGCACATTACATGCACGGGTAGTCTTGCGTGGGGACATGATTGAAAGCAGGCCATTCTTGTGTGCTCTATCACTTAAAATATCTTTTTGAAAAACTCAGAACTAGTTTGTTTGTTACCTGTGAAGACAGTACATTTCATGTAGGTCGTAAATATATTCAAATATTTCGATAAATGTATTCAAGAACACTGAACTATTCAAGATGGAAAAAAACATTATACGAGCTAATGTTATGACATATCATATATCACACAAAGAAATGATTAGGAATTTCCAAGTTTTAGCCTAGTGACATTAGCTCCCAAAGTACGAGTCCCTCACACAGAACACAAGGAAACCTCACTCCCAGCCCGATGCCCAGTCTCTCCCACTCAGGCACAGTCTTACTGGTGAAAGTCTTTAAGGTCCCCAACTGTGGAAATGTCCCAGCAGTCAGTCAGCCCCTCTGCTCCTTCCCAATGACCCCATTAGCTCTCTTTCTACCCAGTTTACAGCCTCCTTCAAACCTCCTGAATACAAGTCTAGTCTGGAGCGTACACATTCGTTCTCTCTGATTAGAGAGCCACAGCTTTACCTGAACTTCAGCCACGACTTCCTGCTCGTCAGCCTCAGCCAACGCCTTCACATCACTCTTGCTGATCACGTTACTGAAATCTGAAACAGACATACTGCATTTGACTTAAACAGCACCAGCTCAGCTGCAATGAGACTTAACCAGGCCTGTGGTGAAGCCGAAAGACTCAGGACGGTTAGCACAGTTGGGGCACATATTGGAGTCTCATACCTTCAGGCTGGGACAAGGAGCATAAATGTGTTTAAATCCCCAAGTTAATACTTTGAAAAGACCACCACTAAAAACAACAGAGGACGCCACAGACTCAATGCATTACCTTCAACAGCAAATATGAGAATGAAATAACCCTTTATCTTCTCTTTTATATGTAAGTTGTATCAAATAAGACATGAGGGAAGTTTAAAAAAAAAAAAGATTTACTTGTTTACTGTGTATACAGTACTGTGACTGCATGTACCCCTGCGGGCCAGAAGAGGGCACCAGATCTCATTACAGATGGCTGTGAGCCACCATGTGGGTGCTGGGAATTGAACTCAGGACCTCTGGAAGAGCAGCCGGTGCTCTTAACCTCTGAGCCATCCAGGGAGACTATACAGCATCACCTATTTAGTATTCTTGGCCATACAAAATCAAAACTTAATCCATTCAGGTTCTTTACCCACTTACAGATGTTCACGCATAAAGGAACTGGTTTAAGTTGAAGGAACATGTGGAACTACGCACAGTGACGAGATCAGGAAGACGCAGCGTGCAGACAGCTGCTCCCTCCGTGAGCCTGGAGGGAGACCTACAGAACATCAGGGAGGCGCAGCACACTGACCAGTGAGCTTTCATACGTGGGCCTTATTTTTATACAGACTCAAACAAGGGGCAGGGGTGGGGTGGGGCGGATTTGAAATCTGAACACTGAATTGAGTTCATGAAAATAGAAGTCACTTTTCATTTTTGCGCACATGAACCTATCTCTATTAAAGATACACAATGAAATACTGATGAGTAAAACTTACATGACATCTTAGATTTGTTTTTAAAATACTGATGGGCAGGAAATGGGGGCTTAGCTCTCACAGGACTAGTGTGCCTGGGTGCACTGGAATTTTTCATGCTATTTTACTTGTGAGCTTCTGACATTATCCATAGTGTTTTCAAGTAGTTTTCTTTACTAAAAAAGGCCTGTTAAGTAAGAGATTTAGCAGATCTCAAATTATTAAAATTGAGAAGGCTAATTAATTTACTATTAAATTGTGCTAAAAGTCTATAATGAATAAAATAAGTAAATACTATTATGCTTTAACCAATTAAAATTCTGAGATGGATTGCTATACCCTACCTCAGCAGTTCATATTTTATAGGACTTAATGTTAGTGTACTTTTATTCTGTTTTGTAGATTTCTAGCCCAAATCAAACAATCTTTACAAACAGTAGACTCACCACCCTCTGCTGTGCAGGGACGCTGTGTGGAGGAGATGAGGCGTCTATACCACACAACCCCATTCCACTTTCAGCAAAGGGACTCAGGAAAGGGGTGCTTCTATTATATACTGACTTAAACACAGAACCTCAGAGAATATCTATCTGTCCTGGACTCACTCTATAGACCAGGCTGACCTCAAACTCCCAGATATCCTCCTGCCTCTGCCTCCTGAGTGCTGGGATTAAAGGTGTGTGCCACCATGCCCAGCTTGTAATTTGACTCAAACGAACAAACACCCCAAAACTAAAATGAGCGTGCGCGGGCATGAGCACACTAAGGACCAGTGCCTCAGAGCCGCTAGGAAGTCAGCAAAGCCCTGGCCTAAGGCTCAGAGCGATGGCAAAGCCTTCCTGTGGTGGGAGTCAGGATGCTGCCCTGTGTGGGCAAAGACTGAACCGCAGCTTGCTCCTCCTGCCGTTGACAGCTGGAGAAAGTAGCTAACCAGCTGCCCTAATGCTGCAACCCCAACCATAAACTTATTTGTGTTGCTACTTCATAACTGTAACATTGCTACTGTTATGAACCGCAATGCAGGATCCCGGATGTGCAGCCCCTGTGAAAGGGTTTGATCCCCGCAGGGGCCGTGGCCCACAGGTTGGGAACCACTGAGCTCGCCCCCCCACCCCCTTCCTGCTGAGGTTCCTGCTGCTGTACAATGGGCGCTGCCCCGTCAGCGCGCACACGCCCACCTGACCCCGGCTTTCCTTCTGTGTCTGTGTGTCTATCCCTCACCACTCTTAGATTCCCAGGACCGAGGTGCACCCCTATCGCAGCGGCTAAAATGGGAGTCAACAAGGAATGAGTGCAGGGGTGCAAAGCTACTGGACTTCCCTTACAGTGCTGGGGGACACTGAACGTGCCACTGCATACGGCCCAGCATGGTGCTACTGGCCGTCATTTACCCCAAGGAAATGAAGGCTGTGTTCATGCGGGAAACTGTCACAGCCCAGGTGTCCTTCAGTGGTGAGCTAGAGAACACAGTGGGACACTCCTCAGCAGCAAAGAGAGGGTGACGCATACACACGGCAACCTAGGAACTGTGCCGCGCCACACGCAGAGCCCGTGCCCTGCCATGCGCAGGGAGCCCCTGCCTCGCCACGTGCAGAGCCCGTGCCACGCGCAGAGCCCGTGCCGCGCCACGCGCAGAGCACATGCCACGCCACGCGCAGAGCACATGCCCTGCCACGCGCAGAGCCCCTGCCTCGCCACGTGCAGAGCCCGTGCCACGCGCAGAGCCCGTGCCGCGCCACGCGCAGAGCACGTGCCGCGCCACGCGCAGAGCACGTGCCGCGCCACGCGCAGAGCACATGCCCTGCCACGCACAGAGCCCCTGCCTCGCCACGCGCAGAGCCCCTGCCTCGCCACGTGCAGAGCCCGTGCCACGCGCAGAGCACATGCCGCGCCACGCGCAGAGCCCCTGCCTCACCACGTGCAGAGCCCGTGCCACGCGCAGAGCCCGTGCCCTGCCACGCGCAGAGCACGTGCCGTGCCACGTGCAGAGCACATGCCACGCCACGCGCAGAGCACATGCCCTGCCATGCGCAGAGCCCCTGCCTCGCCACGTGCAGAGCCCGTGCCACGCGCAGAGCCCGTGCCCTGCCACGTGTAGAGCCCATGCCGTGCCACATACAGAGCACATGCGTGCCACGCGCAGAGCACATGCCCTGCCACGTGCAGAGCCCATGCTGTGCCACATACAGAGCACATGCGTGCCACGTGTAGAGCATTCTTAGAACAACAAACATTACAGAACGAAGAGCAGAGTGACAGCTGCCAGGGCTAAGCATGGACTGAGGTAGACGTGGATACGGTCAATAAAGAGCAGTGTGGGGACAGAACGGTTCTGTTGTTGACTGTGTCGCGGTAATACCCTGGCTGTGACCCTGACACTGTCCTGTTAGTGCTACATGAGGGGAGACTGGGTGAAGACATATGGATCTCTGCAGTCTGCATAACTACGCATCACTTTAGTCTATTTTCTGTGTTCAATATCACTGTCTAGTAAGCTACAAGAAAAGAGGTCTATATTGGCTCAGAGTTCTAGTCCTAAGTTTAGGGGCTGCAGGTGTGGACCACGCGCTGATGGCGTGGAGACGTGCAAGGCCACACTGGCTTTAGAGCAGACTCACTCTTAGGACGTTAGCCCATCAGTCACGCAGGCATATCAATTTCCTCTCACAGGTCCCATCCCAATATTTCATAGCAAATTGAATTTCAACATGAGGGTTTCTGGGGTGGGGGAGGGTGGAGTGAGAATGACAAGCGAGCAGGCACATGAATCTGCACTTCTAAATAGTTTAATTAAAAATAAAAAACTTTGATTATTAACTCAGTGAACAAAAAGTAGGATGAGAAACTATTAAAAATACTTTTACCTGTTAGATGACATAAACGCTCAAATAAAGTAAGAGACAGCTCATCGTAAAATTTAAAATATTAGAGCCGGGCGTGGTGGCGCACGCCTTTAACCCCAGCACTCAGGAGGCAGAGGCAGGCGGATCGTTGTGAGTTCGAGGCCAGCCTGGTCTACAAAGTGAGTCTAGGACAGCCAGGGCTACACAGAGAAACCCTGTCTCGAAAAACCAAAAATAAATAAATAAGTAAAAATTAAAAATTAACTCTTGGCTTCATTATTTTTTGTTTTTGTCTTTGTTTTGAGTCAGAGTTTCTCTGTGTAGGCCTGGTTGTCCTGGACTTACTATGTAGACCAGGCTGGCCTGGAACTCAGAGATCTGCCTGCCTCTGCTTACAGGGTGCTAGGACCACTGCCTAGCTAATTTTTGGCATCATTAAATAGTAATATGTGGTAAAAGAAATATGTATATCTTAGATAATGGTCTAAACCTCCAAAGCCTGAAAATCTCTCAAATATCCTAACCCTCCCGCCCCCTCTCTCTGTGTAGCTTTGGCTGGTCTGGGACTCACTGTGTAGACCAGGCCGGTGGAGTTCTGCCTGCCTAGGCTCCCGAGTGATGGGAGTAGAGGCAGGCCCAACCCACCAGGCTAATAATGCTCCAACCTTCTGGGTGCTAACTGTGCTCCCTAGTTTCAAAACCAGCTCCAGATTTTACTAATTCTACAAAGAGCAATGGTGCCACCTAGAGGACAACGATCGCAACTTCCATAGCAGAATGGAAGAAAAATCCAAATAAATTTTGAGTGGCATGAACCTAGCTCTTCCCCAGGCTTTGCCTCTGCACAGGCAATGTGTCCTTCATGCATCGCATAAAACAGCAAAGCCAAGTGGGCGAGTGCAGCTGGGGAGGGGACACATTTCCTTTACCCAATAGATCTCCGTGTATCCGTCCCTGAACTAATTAGTTTCTATACCTCAATTCACAAGTGAAACACAGAGTAGGTAAATATTTTAATGGAGGAAAAATATGCAATTTAGCTACTTATAATTTTTGGCTAATAAATCAGCCTTTTAAAATGCAAAGCAAAGTAAAAAGCCTTTTATCTAAGCAATCATGGATGAATGGAAATTGTTATTTTGGTTTCAGAAAAAGAATTATGGCTACTACTTAATTTTAAAAGGTTTATTCATTTTTATCTTATGTATATTTTTGCCTGATGTACATCTGTGCACCATGTGTGTGCCAGAAGACAGTGCCAGATCCCCTGTAAGTGGAGTTACAGATGGTTGTGAGCCACTGTGTGGGTGCTGGGAATTGAACCCTGGTCCTCTGGGAAGAGCAGCCAGTGCTTTTAACAGCTGAGCCACTGTCAAGTCCCCACAGTGCGCCTAATGCTTTGAGTCCATGAGCCTCTCAGTGCTGAATTCAATGAACTTGACGGTACAGTTACCTGAGAGCCTGGCCTAGCTGGGACGCACATACGCACATCACTGACAAAGGGAACTGACATACTTACAAATAAAATAGATGCTGTATCTGGGTCTTCGGAGCTCCTGAATTACATAGTCTACATTCTCCTAGAAAAGAAAGCAAACACAGCGTGAGCACAGCTGTTCCGTTAGAATCAGGGCGATGATAGTGAACCTGATGAGTAACAACAACAAAAACCACAAAAAAATAAAAAATAAATAAAAAAAAAATAATGGGCTGGCAAGATGGCTCAGCAGATAAGAGCATTTGCTGCCGAGTCTGATGACCTGAGCTGAGCCCCTGCCGCGTACATGGCGGGAGGAGATAGCCCACCCCTGTGAATTGTCCTGCAACCTCTGTGAATGTGACCTTAAAAATAACAAATGTTAGAAACAAAACAAACAAACAAACAAACAAACAAACAAAAATCAGTCTGTTTAAGATTTAAGTTTTTTGCCAGGCGTGGTGGTGCACACCTGTAATCCCAGCACTCAGGAGGCAGAGGCAGGCAGATCGCTGGGAGTTCGAGGCCAGCCTGGTCTACAAAGTGAGTCCAGGATAGACAAGGCTACAGGGAGAAACCCTGTCTTGTAAAACAAAACAAAACAAAACAAAAAAAGTTTTTAATTTTGTGCAAATGAACCTGTGTGCACACACAATGGCCTGGGGAAGGCAGAGGCCTCAGATTCCACTGGCCCTCAAGCTACAGGTGGCTGTGAGGTGCCCGACACGGGTGCTGGGCATCACACTTGAGTCCTCTGTAAGAGCGGTGCACACTCTTAACTAATGAGCCGTCTCTCCTGCCCAGCTCGTTTTACAAAGTCAAAACATGAGAATTCTAATCCCAGGCCATTCTGGCGAACACTTGATCTGTTTTCTGATACCAGAACACATGGTTAAATTTCAAATTACATCAGGTTTTAAAACTAAAATTTGTGGAGACAAATTTGTGGGGGTTCTGTTGCTTGTGTCACTGTTAATATATTTTAAATTAAGCACTTTAAAATTTATTTAAATCGGGCTGGAGAGATGGCTCAGTGGTGAAGAGCACTGCCTGCTCTTCCAAAGGTCCTGAGTTCAATTCCCAGCAACCACATGGTGGCTCACAACCATCTATAATGAGATCTGGTGCCCTCTTCCGGCCTGCAGGTGTATATGAAGACAGAACATTGCATACATAATAAATAAATAAATATTTTTTAAAAATTTATTTAAATCATGCCATTTAAAAATAGTTTTAAGAAGCACTCACTGCAACCTCAGATGGTGCTGCACACAAATTCCAGTACTCAGAAGGCAGAAACAAAGAGGATGTAGGGTTTTTGTTTTGTTTTGTTTGTTTGTTTTGGTTTTAAGAGACAGGGTTTCTCTGTGTAGCCCTGGCTGTCCTGGACTCTTTTTGTAGACCAGGCTGGCCTCGAACTCACAGAGATCTGCCTGCCTCTGCCTCCCGAGTGCTGGGATCACCACCATGCCCAGCTGAGGATGTGGGTCAAGTCAGCCTGGATGACATAGCCAGACCCTGTCTGAAGGCTGAAGGCGAGCAAGCAAAGGAACAGGAGTGTACAATGCCTCCTCAACGAGGAAAAGTCTTTGCATTGCCAGTCAAACTACAGAAAACTATCTTTACGATATAAACATTTATACTGTAATGATTAAGAGATGTATTTATTTGTAGGTGTATCTGCGTGAGCACATGTGCATGTGGGTGTGCTTGTTCCTGGGGTTGCAGGCTTGCAGCCGCACCCAGCTAACCATGTGGCACTGAGACCTACACTCTGGTCCTCCTGTTGAGCCATTCTCCAGCCCTTTCTTGCTTTTGTTACTGTCTGAGTTAGAAGAACATGTGGCCCAAGTGGGCTTCTGACTTACTGTGTAGCTAAGGGTGACTTGGAACTGTTGCCTCTACCTGCCAAGTGCTGGCATCACAGACATGTGCTACCATGTCAAGCTCACTGTATAGTCCTAAGGACAAACTGTTTTTAACAAGTAGTCTAGGTATAACATTACTCCTTTATACAGCCAGGGAAAAAGGTAAAAAAAAAAAAAAAAATGTGAAGCCAGGAGAGTTTGAGAGAGTGTATACAGCTATCAAGAAGTCTCCTCACTTTATGCCAGGAAATAATGAACTAAGTCATCTCTAAGACCCCTCTTCATGACCAAAATCACGAATGTGAAAAACAAAACAAGAGAAAACCAAAAACCTCACATTATTTCAGCAACTATTTCTTAGGCATCTTTTATGTGGCAGGCACTGTGGGAACATAGCAGGATGGCTGAGCAGACCCGGTTTCTGCTGACTTACTGTGGTAGGCCAGCTAGGTGTCAATCACAGAAGCCACATAACTTCGTCCAGTAAGTATCCCATGCCTGAAACCCAGCACTCAGGAGGCAGAGGGGGGCGGGGGCGGGGACTACTGCAAAACTGCAGCCATCCAGGCCTCCACAGTGACCCCGCTCTGAAAACAAACACCTTCAATTGTAAACCAGTGCCGGAGAGGAAGGCGGTGCTGTTTATGACAGGGATGTCTGGCCGGCCCAGTAAGGCCAGGGAAGATTTGCTTGAGGACGTGAAGGAGGGGCCATGTGAAGGCCACACAGCGTGATGAAACATCAGAATGTGAGTGGACCGAGGGGTAGCGTAGCCAAAGTGCAGAGTGGCAAAGAGGCTCAAAAGCCACATAAGAACTAGACCACGCTGGACTCCGCAGGCAACAAGGAAGGAGTCTGTTTCTACCATTAAAAACAAAACAAAAAACAAAGAGAAGCCAGGCAGTGATTTCAAGCACGGTGACACAATCAGTTTGCCATTTGGGAAAGTACACAGTGTGCAAGAATAGAAGCAGCCAGACGTAGCGGTGGCGCACGCCTTTAGTCCCTGCTACTCGGGAGGCAGAGGCAGGTGGATCTCCGTGAGTTCGAGGCCAGCCTGGTCTACAAATTGAGTCCAGGAGAAACCCTGTCACAACGCCCCCGCCCCAAATAAATAAATAAATAAAATAATAGATAGGCTATTTAAAAATAAGAAATAGGAAAGGTTGTTTGTTTGGTTGTTTGTTTGAAAACAAACAAGGGGGTCAGAGAGATGAGCTGGCTCAGTGGGTAAAGGCATCTTCCACCACGTCTGAGCACCTGAGTTTGAGTCCTGCGACTCGGAAGGTAGGAGAAAGCCCTACTCCCGAGCTGCTCTCTGACCCCCACCCTCCACCCCAGCGTAAATACGGCACTGGAGCCAGATTTGCAAGGTGATGCACAGAAGCCGAGAAATGGCTTACAAACTAACTTTCAGATGATGCGACGACAGGACTTAACCGAGAGAGGGGTGATAAAAAAAGACCCTTCTGGCTGTAATGTCGGAGCAGAACAGGAGCGCAGGAGGGTTCAGTGCGTAAAGGAAAACCAAAGGGGCGGGAGGATGGCCTTTCCCTGCGAGGCCACCGGACTTCACTGCAGGCGTGAAACTGAGCCACCACAGCCACCACGGAATGACTTCTCGCTGTTTTTATGATAAAGACAGATTTGTTCCTAAGCACAGATGGGGATAGAATGGTAGAGGTTCAAGATGGTAAGAGCTGCGTGAGCGCGCCCCTCGCACACTGACGTGCAGAGCTGGGTGCAGAGCTCAATCCAGCACTGAAGAGATCTAGGTTCCCAGAGCTCGTGGCTTTGGGGATAGCTATTAATCCGACCCCCCAAAATAATAATAATATATATATCTTGAAGGAAAACCTGGCTGTCAGAGGTAAACTGAGGCATGGGAAGGAGAGGAAGAACAGTCACAACACTGACAAAACCGGGTAATTATGATGCCACAAACGATGGTAACACAAATTTATTTTGCCTTCTCAATGCTTTCAGATCAGTGTCCCGCATCTGCCTGCGGAGACGGCAGCTCAGCTTGGGTAGTACCTTTGTGGGTCGAAGAAAACAAATTGCTTTTAGGTGTTTCATGATCTCTCGATTTGGAGAATCGATTCGCTCGAAGAGGTACACTTCCTTCTGGAGGATCTCTGACTGTGTGTAGACCATACTCACTATGCCGGTCTGTAAAGAAGGAGAGTGAACTAAGGTTACCCTAGTCCAGGCTAATAAAAACACCATCAACAGAGAAGCCTTTGCCATTAACACCTGGCTAGGTAACTTAAATGCTAATTTGGGGAACGACATTTACTGACTATCCCAAACAGGTTGCCATGTGTTAGAACGAAGACCTGCTCTCTCTGAGCAGGGACAACGCAAACTTCTAAAGAGGGTTTCCCCGCTCCTTTAGAAAGTTCTTTAAAACAAAACAAAACAAAAAAACCCTTGTGGCCAGCAAATAATCTGTCATTTCATCTTGAGCTCCAACAATTAACTTTTAAAAACAGCGTTGGGTGAAATAACAGGGTCGCCCTAAAAACATCTTCCAAGTGTTTCCTGTGTCACCAAACAACTTCTTGGCAGACACTCTTTCATGTGCTAGAAGTCTCGCGGCTCCGGTTAGAGCCGGTTAGACCGCACGCCCGCCAGCAAAGCTTTATACAACTTTTCCAGCGCCAGACAGAACAGACCATGGTCGGCAGTGAGAAGCTAAGTCCTTCATAAACACTGAGCAAAAGCGAACTCACCGTTTCTTTATCCATGAGAAGCACCTTCATGCCGGGCCCGCTGTCCTCGATCATTTTGGAAATATACTGCTTCACAGCAAAAACCACGTTCATGGTGGCGAACTGACAGCTGCCCCCGACAGCCCTTCCCGCCCCCTTTCCTGGCTGAATTAACCTCGGGCGGTAGGCTGGGTCTCAGCTGCTTCCGGCCGGCCAAGCATCGGTTTCCGGGAGTCCGGGTAGCTCCGATAACTGGGAACTGTAGTTCCTCTGTGAAGCGCCGGCGCCATTCCGCACCGTCGTGGCGTCGGGAGTGGGAGGCAGCCGGTTCCCTCAGAGAGCGCGGTGCGTGGAGGGCTTGGCGCGTCGCGGTAGACAGCTGTCCCGAACACAGGAACCATCGCGCGCGGCCGTGCCCACTGCTGGCCGAGCATCCCTTCTGGAGACCCGCGTGGCCGAGGCCGCGAGATGGCAGGTTCGAGACAGATCTGTTCTGCATAGCAAGGACCCTGAGAGCCCAGGCTGGGCTACGTAGGCAGACGCTGTTTCAACAGTGTCTGACAAACTTTAAAGTAGCATCATCATGGGACGGACTCCCCTGGTGGTCATTGTTAAGGCAATGACAGTGCCGGGTGTTAGGGCTGAAAATGAGACTCAAATGCATTTTCTTCTTCTTCTTCTTTTTTTTTTTTTTTAAGATTTATTTATTATAATGTACACAGTGCTCTGCCTGCATGTACCCCTGCGGGCCAGCAGAGGGCACCAGATCTCATTACAGATGGCTGTGAGCCACCATGTGGGTGCTGGGAACTGAACTCAGGACCTCTGGAAGAGCAGCCGGTGCCCTTAACCTCTGAGCCGTCTCTCCAGGCCCTCAGTTGGATTTTCTAAAGAAAAGCTGAAGTAGATCACACGGTTGTTGAGTGAAGGAATAAAGCGAAGCCGTTAGGGAGACCGCAGGGACCGCGAGCCCACATCGCCCAAAGCGCTGGACTTCTCCGTTCTGCAGGGTACCTACCGGGTTCCAGGGCCCATGAAATGGTCTGGGGGCGCTGACGCAAAGTACCTTGAGAATTCAAAGGGAAAAACATTTTTATCTAAGAAGCAATGAACGATTAGCAGTAAAATGGATCCGTACCGTTACCAGGAGAGTTGTAAAATCAGGGACACAAATAACTGCGACAAATCAGTGACTATCGGTGCTTCAAACCTTTCCACCACTCTGTGTGTGTGTGTGTGTGTGTGTGTCTGTCTGTGTGTGTGTAGTATCTGTGTCTGAGTCTATGTGTGTGTCTGTGTGTGTGTCTGTGTGTGTGTGGTGTGTCTGTGTGTGTCTATGTGTGTCTGTGTGTGTGTCTATGTGTGTGTCTGTGTGTGTGTGTGTGTCTGTGTGGTGTGTCTGTGTGTGTGTCTATGTAGTGTGTGTGTGTCTGTGTGTGTCTGTGTGTGTAGTGTGTGTGTGTGTCTATGTGTGTGTGTATCTGTATCTGTGTGTGTGTGTCTGTGTGGTGTGTCTGTGTGTGTCTGTGTGTAGTGTGTGTCTGTGTGTGTGTGTGGTGTGTGTGTGTCTGTGTCTGTGTCTATGTGTGTGTCTGTGTGTGTCTGTGTGTGTATCTGTATCTGTGTGTCTGTGTGTGTCTGTGTGGTGTGTCTGTGTGTGTGTCTGTGTGTGTGTATCTGTGTCTGTGTCTATGTGTGTGTGTCTATGTGTGTGTCTGTGTGTGTGTGTGGTGTATCTGTGTCTGTCTGTGTGTGTGTATCTGTATCTGTGTGTGTGTGTGTGTGTGTGGTGTATCTGTGTCTATGTGTGTGTGTGTGTGTGTGTGTGTGTGGTGTATCTGTGTCTATGTGTGTGTCTGTGTGTGTGACATGAAACTGGAAAGGAGATCACCAGAGGGGAGAAAGGGGTTTTAAGAGAGGAGGACCCGGGCAGACAGAGTAACGGAATACAAGGGGCACAGAACAGAAGGAGGGTCTATTTAGTAGCGGAAGGGAACCGGTGAGCTCTGGGAAAGGTGCAGTAAGGGGCTGCAGGCGGGAGGACAGGGAAGGAATTAGAACAAGCTATAACTGCCATACGTATGAAAGTGCCAACTGAAAAAGGAACGTTAACAACCAGCGCACGCAGCACACAAAACATTAGTTCTTTCAACATGTTGCAAGAAATATGATGGCGCGCGATTTTAATCCCAGCACTCGGGAGGCCGAGGCAGGCAGATCGCTGTGAGTTCGGGGCCAGCCTGGTCTACAAAGTGAGTCCAGGACAGCCAGGGATACACAGAGAAACCCTGTCTCGAAAAACCAAAAAAAACAAAAAACAAAAAACAAAAAAAACCCAAACTTTAAAATCACAAAGTAGCTGGGCAGTGGTGGCACATGCCTTTAATCCCAGCACTCGGGAGACAGAGGCAGGTGGATCACTGTGAGTTTGAGGCCAGCCTGGTCTACAAAGTGAGTCCAGAACAGCCAGGGATACACAGAGAAACCCTGTCTCGAAAACCCCTCCCAAAAATAAACAAACAAACAAACAAACAAATAAATAAAAAGAACAAGCCGCTGGTGGTGGCGCAAACCTTTAATCCCAGCACTCGGGAGGCAGAGGCAAGTGGATCTCTTGTGAGTCCCAGGCTAGCCTGGTCTACACAGAGAAACCCTGACTCAGAAACCAAACCAAACAAAGGGCAAAGAGTAGGAAAAGGATTGTCCGTGAGATCGTCCAAGCAGCTGGTAAGAGAGGAGTGGGAAGAACCCTTTAGCTGTTTATGTTCAGACAGCTGTGACTTTTTGAAGGAAGGGAGAAATATCTACTTTGACAAAGTTCACTAATTCCCATTTTCCATAAAGTTCCGAGGAGGCCTGCGACAGTGTTACTTTATCCGCTGAATGAAAACAAACATAGCCATAAGCATTTTGGAGGAGTTGTTACCCACGCAATGGACGCCGGGATGGAGCTGGCATTCGACAGCACCCTTCTTTCCTGAAGAAATCCACACAAGTTATTTTAATTGTCTCCATAGTAAGGACTTCTTCTGTATCCCTGTGTATCTAAATTTAAGACTGAAATGCCTTGTGACTCATCCAGAATAAACCCAGACTGATGTGTTGCAGGCAAGAGAAAGCACATGCAGAAGGCAATATGAGATGCCTTACTTATTTTTTTAATTGTGTAAGTAAACTAATAAATATTTGAACAATAAAGAGATTAAATTTTTAAAAATAAATCACGACGTTCTGCATATATGAGTGATTATGTGAACTATAAAAGACTCCAATGATGGGCGTGGTGGCGCACACCTTTAATCCCAGCACTCGGGAGGCAGAGGCAGGCGGATCGCTGTGAGTTCGAGGCCAGCCTGGTCTACAAAGTGAGTCCAGGACAGCCAAGGCTACACAGACTTCCTGTCTCAGGGGAGGGAGGAAATTCTAGAAATAGTTAGAAGTTTATTTTTGTGTTGGGCATAGTGGTGTACACATTTAGTCCTGGTGCTTAGGCAGAGGAAGAGACAGAGAGGCAGAGGCATCTCTAAGTTCAAAGCCAGCCTGGTCTACATAGTGAGTTCCAGGCCAGCCAGACTCTATTTTGGGGAAGGAAAAAAAAATCGGGGTTGTCTTCATTGGATTCTAGAAACTGTTGGCTATAAAGCAGGAAGTTAAAATATGATACTGATGTCTAAACAGTTTATTTAGACTTGTGCCTATACGTATAAATCAAATAAGTGATAATTATCAAAATAATGTCATGTACTTTAGCTTTTTATTCAAAATATGTACTATTTGGACATTTAAATACCTGTTCTGTTTTGTTTTGTTTTTTTAATTTGAATCATGGCTTTTTTCTCTTTAAGAACTCAAGGCTTCAATAGAAAACAAAGGCTTTATAGATAAGTTTTATATAATATAGATAATATGAAAGTTCTTAGTTACAAATTTACCATCCTTGTTGCTTCATGTAAAGTCATTCTCCTCTCAAGGCCTGGATTAGAAGAAAATGAAGATGAAATTTGATGGAACGATAGAACTGAACTTGCTTAGATCATGGGTCACTGTGATTTGTCAGCATTCTCCAGAGAAAGGGTCTGTCTGTCTGTCTAACTGTCTGTCTATCTATCTATCTATCTATTTATCTATCTTTGTTTTGTTTTTGAGACAGGGTTTCACTGTGTGGCCCTGGATGTCCTGGAACTCTCTCTGTAGACCAAGTGCTGGGATTAAAGGTGCGCCACCACTGCCCAGCTAAAGTTGGGATTAAGAGAATGCCTAATGACACCTCGCTCACTTAAATATCACCAATTTGGAGACAAACATGGTACCTACCCGCTGTCATGTTTTCTGCAATTAAACCTCAATGTGTTTGAATAGTTCCTCAATTATATACTTAAGAATCACCTGGTGTGTGTGTGCACATGCAGAGACTCACCTGGGGAGCCGGGGCCTGAATTACCTTCCCTGAAATTCGAGAACGCATCAGCCTGGGAGAAGCTACTCCTTCCCTGAGCAACTTACTGTTTCCTCTTTCTTCCTTCCTTCCTTCCTTCCTCCTTCCTTCCTTCCTTTTCGGTTTTTCAAGACAGGGTTTTTCTGTGTATCCTTGACTGTCCTGGACTTGAACTCACAAAGTTCCACCTGCCCCTGCCTCCCAAGTGCTGGGATTAAAGGTGTGCGCCACCACCGCCCGGCCCTATCTGCTTCTTTGTGTCCCTTCCCTTTACACATTCTGTTTTAGACAATACGTCATCCTTTCCTTAAGGATAGAAAAGGTCCTTATCTATTCTTTGCCCTTAGAACTGTGTCCCGCCCTTAGGAGAGAGCCACTAAATATTTGATGTTGGGCGAACTGCTGCAGTGGCGCTTTAAATAAAGTGTAGTTTTACACGGGCCAGAACAAACAAGAGGCCGCAGGAAAACATGAAACTTCTCTCCAAAACCTCAAGTAAAGAGCAGGGCTGTTGCTTTACTTGTTCCAGGGGTCTTGTAATAATCAAATGACGTGCTGTATTTTTTTTTTTCCTGACCATCCTCCAGTGGCCATTAGAGATAGGGCCGATTCCAGAAACTGTTGAGTAAGGATTTCCATGAGGGTTGGGAGAAGGATCCCCTGGGAAAGGTCTTGCTGCCAAGACTGACCACCTGAGCTGGAGCCCAGGGTCTCACATGGTACAAGGAGAGAAAACCAATTCCTATGAGCTCCACATGTGTGCCATGGCACAGATGCACACACATTCACCCCCACACCCCACTAAGTAAAGTGTGTGTGTGTGTGTGTGTGTGTGTGTGTGTGTGTGTGTGTGAGACTGAGACAGCATTAACTCTCTTTAGCTTTGGATTTCTTTTAGTATTCAGGCAGAGGGAGCCCTGGGATTGCCAAGAGGGCACTACTAAAATATGGGCTCTAAAACTGGGAGCTGTCCATATATATACACATATACGTGTACACATACACACACACACACACACACACACACACATCTATGCAGATGTCATTTCTGCTTGTATCCGCTGCCATGGCTGCCAGTGTACCTCTCAGTGTGGACATGTGCTGGCTAATTTGTTAACTTGACACCTCAATTTAGTCAGATTGGCATATAGGCAAGTCCGTGGGACGTTTTCTTGATTGATGGTTGATGTAGGAGAGCTCAGTGTACTGTGGGCAGGGTCATCCTTTCGCAAGTGGCATCCCAGCACTTGGAAGGCAGAGGCAGGTGGATCGCTGTGAGTTCGAGGCCAGCCTGGTCTACAACGCTACACAGAGAAACCCTGTCTCGAACAACCAAAAAAAAAAAAAAGAAAAAGAAAAGAAAAGAAAGAAAGAAAGAAAGCAATGGAGCAAGCCGTCGGGAGCAAGCCAGTACGCGCGTCTCCTGCACGGCCTCGGCTTCAGTTCCTGCCTCCAGGTTCCCGCCTTGAGCTCTGGCACTAACTTCCCTTCATGTGGACGGTGAGCTGTAAGAGGAAGCAACCTTCTCCCCTTGGTCACAGTGTTTACCACAGTAATAGAAAGCAGTCAGGAAATGACCTGTGTTTGGCTCTTTGCTAAGCATCTGATGTGTCTGGTTCTCAGTGACCTAAGTGGTACCTGCCATCTTCCCACTCCTCCTTGTGTTTTTGAGACAAGGTCTCTCTGTGTAGCCCCGGGTGGCTGGAACTTTTTATGTAGACCAAGCTGGCTTTGAACTCATAAAGATCTTTCTGTCTCTGCCTCCTTAATGCTGCCATTAAAGGTGTGTCCCACTTTTTTTATAAATTTTACTTTTTTTTTTTTTTCCCTTCTGAGACAGGATGTATCTATGTAGCTCTGGTTGTCCTGGAACTTGCTTTGTAGACCAGGCTGACCTCAAACTTATAGAAATCCCCTGCCTCTGCCTCCCGAGTCGTGGGACTAAAGACGTGTACCACCACCACCACCACCACCACCACCACCGGGCTTTACTTATTTTTAGTTGACAAAATTGTATGTATTTATTGTATACAATATGTTGTTTAAAAATATATAGTATTCTCTTTTTTAAAAAACAAAAACAAACAAACAAAAAAACAAAAACAAAAATAGCCGGGCGTGGTGGCCCACGCCTCTAATCCCAGCACTCAGGAGGCAGAGGCAGGCAGATCGCTGTGAGTTCGAGGCCAGCCTGGTCTACAAAGTGACTCCAGGACAGCCAAGGCTACACAGAGAGACTCTGTCTTGAAAAATAAAAAAAAAAGAAAAAGAAAAAGAAAAAACTAGGAGAGGGTGAATATGATCAAAATATATTAAAAAACAAAACAAAAAAATGCATGAAAATTTCAAAGAATTAATAAAAAATTGATATTAAAAATGAGAATAGACATTAATATCAGTTAAGATTACTTCTACTAAGGGAATAAACTGGATTGGAAACCTGGCAGTGAAGGACACAGCCCTGGGTAACACCTGAGAAATTTTACCGCAAGTGGCAGTTTCCCTCTATCACCACAAACGGCTCAAGGTGTACACATAACGAATTTGAGTTTCTTTCCTTTTAAACCTTCAGTTATTGTTGAAAGTTCAAAGCAACACTCAAGCCCAGCATACCGGAGTTTAGGAATGCTATTGGGAAATTAGACTTTTAATTCCCTGGCGATGCAAGTCTGGGTGCCGGGTGCCGGAGAGCTGGGAACAGGGAGCCTGCTGGGCGCTACAGTCTACTGCTCGCATCCGGCATCCCGCGAGCGTGGGGGTAATTTATCTCGGGGGGCCTTTGCATTAGGTATTTGTTTTTAACCCGTGTAGGGTCCCTAGAGCTGGAGTTACTAGGGATTTTGAGCTGCCCAAGGTGGGTGCTGGGGGTCCAATGCCTGCCCTCTGGGAGAGCAAGCAGTGCTCCTAACCGCTGAGCATCTCTCCAGCCCGACCTCTGCCTTTTAACCGAAGGGGGGAACGGGGCGGGGGAGGGGGGCGGAGTGGGGAATCGGGGGTGGGTGGGGTGGGGTGGGGCTTAATTTCAGGATTTTCCCTCCTATGGACTCTTTCTCCTGTCAAAGCCACGTACCATGCGCTGCGCCGCTCTTCTTCTCTTGGAGCAGAGCACTGATAAAAATTTAACCATGTCACAACCTGCTCTAGCACCTGTGAGATCCTCAGAATGGTAGAATGGTGTTGGGGCAAAGTCACCTCCATTGGCCTTTCTAGGACGTTTCTTTACTCTGTCTGTGGCTTGTTCATTCCTTCTTTCATCCGGATTAAAGCATTCCCTTGGGTGGAAGATAAGGAATTCTTTCTTTCTTTCTTTCTTTCTTTTCTTTCTTTCTTTTCTTTCTTTCTTTCAAGAACAGTAAGTAACTGCTGCCAACCTATCTCTCCAGGCCATATTTAGAAACTTCTTAAAGATGAGCTTTCATACAAACTCACCATTTTGCTACGGATGACCCTGAGTCCCTGATTCTCCCACCTTCATCCCACAAGCACTAAAATTATAGGACTGTGTCATGAAGCGTAGATGAACTTTTATTGCTACGACTAATACTACTAACAATAAGAATTAATATTGTTTATTAAAGAAAGGACTAGAAGGATTCCAAAGTCTAAGCAGCTTTATGGATACATTATAGAAAGCCTCTAAGAAGAAGCTCACTTCCTCTGTGGATGGGGAGTGGTTGGTGGGGTGCTTAACTCGTGTTCAGGGAGCCCTGGGTCTGGTCCCCAGCAGGGCATGAAACAGCTGTGGCATTGCACACCTCCAATCCCAGCACTTAGCAGGTGGAGGCAGGAGAGTCGGAAGTTCAAGGCTATGTTCGGTAGGTTATATGGAGTGTTGGAGGTTAGCCTGGGCTACATGGAACCCCATGTTAAAAAAGGGAAACAAAAAGATAAATTTATTAGTTATGTACACATGTGTACAGCACAGAAAGTAATGAAACATGTATCTACTTAAGGTTAAACATTAAAAAGAAGGCAAACAAGTATAACACAAGAGAGAGAGAGAGAGAGAAAGAGAGAAAGAGAGAAACAAATCAGCCGTGTTTGTGAAGGTACATATTCTGTGATGAATAAAATAAACGATAAGCCAAAACTTATCTTCGGAACCATTGTCAGCTGACGCCCTCCTCAGGCCTCTCTGGGCACCAAGCAATGTGGTGCACATACATACTTGCAGACAAAGCCAAGCGTGGTGGTGCACGCCTTTAATCCCAGCACTCGGGAGGCAGAGGCAGGTGGATCGCTGTGAGTTTGAGGCCAGGCTGGTCTACAAAGTGAGGCCAGGACAGCCAAGGCTACACAGAGAAACCCTGTCTTGAAAAACAAAACAAAACAACAACAAAAACTACACCCAGACAAAACACATGTACACACTCAAAATAAATAAAAGATAAAATAAATCTGAAAAAAAAAAAGAGAGAGAGCTGCGACTCTACCCTGAGAACACGCGATGAGCGCTCTCAGGATGGGATAGTACGCTGTTTTTCTCTTTTTTAGAGACTGGCAATTCTAGAGGACGTTAAGTGCTCCCAATGTCTTTATTTTGCTTGGGTATCATGCGTGCCCCCACCCTGTTCGCTCTCCGGCCCTTAGACTCATTCAGGCTGCCCACTCCCTCCTTCTCCTCAGTTTAAGTACTGGGAGGAAGCTGTCAAGAGCGTAATTTATGAAGAAAATTATGCAATGAA
Source organism: Acomys russatus (assembly GCF_903995435.1). NCBI lineage: Eukaryota > Metazoa > Chordata > Mammalia > Rodentia > Muridae > Acomys > Acomys russatus. Next base: position 66,762,268 of record NC_067151.1, read on the forward strand.
TTCTAGTATTGCAAAGTGTGCGGACATATTTTTTTAAATCCATTATTAATTATAAAATAAAGCCCTGCAATATCCAAAGTATGTTATTTTGGATAAATCGAGGCCCACTAATATATTTTAACTAGCCCAACAACTCAAAAAGCAACTTAAGAGCGTGGGCACTCCGATTTTAGCACCGGAAAAGAGATTTCTAGATTATTCTGACAGAATCCTATCTGCCAACAGCCAGAGAGGGATGAGCTGGCTTCAGATGGGTTTGCAGAAATGACTTCCGTTTTTAAAGTAGCTCAGTCAGCTGGGAGCAGAAAAAGGGACAAAGCTTGCTGAGTGAGGCTGAGTGAGGAGTGCCTGTCCCAGCTCTGTAATTGGCATTCCTGCTGCAGCCAGAGCAGCCTAAGGGAGCGGAAAATCTATAGTATTGTCATCCACACCGACCTCAAAGTGCTCACTGGAGCGATGTTACGTTCTAAGTGCCCAGAGCGCGCTGGCTCTGACCTCGGTAGAACAGGCGGCGGGCTCCCGGTTCTGTCTTGGTCTGTGATGAGCGCGCTGTCAGGCCTGATCTATGAATTGGTTACCGTACTTCTTCCTTATGGCCACACCCTGCTTGGGGCAGCCTCTTTGGAAGCCTTGCTGAGAAACGGAAAGTGCTAACCAAGGGGTTAGAGGGAGAACAAGTTCACAGCTTTCTTAGCTCCAGCGGAGGGCCCAGCTCTGGTTCCCAGCACCCATATATGGCGGCTTACTACAGTCATCGGCAACTCCAGTTCCAGGGCATCCGATGCCTGCTTCTGGGACCCAGGAGTACCAGGCACATACGTAAATGCAGACAAAATACTCACACACATGAAGTTTTGTTTTGTTTTGTTTTGTTTTGAAAAACCAAAACATTAAATAAAAATGCTAAACAAAAATTATTAGAGGTATCTAGTTTTCTGCTTGAGATTTAGAGTCGCCTGGGCTTGAATTTTGGCTTTTGCTTATTGTTATGTATTTTCATACAATATTTCCCTTTTCCTCTCTCTTGACTTTTCCTCCCTCCGTCCCTCCTTCCTGTCCCTCCCTCCCTCCCTCCTTCCTGTCCCTCCTCCCTCCCTCCTTCCTGTCCCTCCTTCCTTCCTCCCTCCCTCCTTCCTGTCCCTCCTCCCTCCCTCTCTCCCTCCCTCCTTCCTCCGACAGGGTCTCGCTATTTTTCCTGGGCCAGCCTCGAGTTCACCATCATCCTATATCTGTCTCCTAAAGTGCTGGGATTACAAATTGGCTTCACACAAGTCCCTCCCTCCCTTACTTTCTGGTTTCTCCGAGACAGGGTTTCTCTGTGTAGCCTTGGCTGTCCTGGACTCACTTTGTAGACCAGGCTGGCCTCGAACTCACAGCGATCCGCCTGCCTCTGCCTCCCAAGTGCTGGGGTTAAAGGCGTGCGCCACCACGCCGAGCCACACGAGTTTCTTGACCCTGAGTTTCGCTCGGTACAACCTTGAGTAACGCTGATATTGTGAGGGTCCCTGAAGGGGCAGCGAGCAGCGGATGGCAGCTACTGTTATGAGCACAGAAGCGATTGGACCCGCGCTAACCTTCTCTTTTATTGACGGAGCTCCGCAGAGGCTGAACGCGTCCTCTCTCTAACTGCCCACCACAACGGGACCTGTGAAGCGTGGAGGAACTCGGGTGCTCCTGATGACACAACACGCTTAAAATCCTGGGCGGGAGCGGGGCTGGAGAGACGGCTCAGAGGTTAATGGCGCTGGCTGCTCTTCCAGAGGTCCTGAGCTCAATTCCCAGCAACCACATGGTGACTCACAACCATCTGATCTGATACCTGCGGGTGTACATGCAGGCAGAGCACTGTGTACATAACAAATCTTAAAAAAAAAAAAAAAAAAAAAAAAATTACGGGCTGGAGAGATGACTCTTGCAGAAGACCTGGGTTCCATTTCCGTTACTTGTATATCGACTGAAAACTGTAACTCCATTTTCAGGGGATCTGATCCCCTCTTCTTGACTCCTTGGGCACCAGGCAAGCAGCATGTGGTGTACATACACACAGGCAGACAAACACACCCGTATATACATAAAGTAAAAGTTTTAAAAGAATGTTCTTCCATGCATGATACTGGATTAAATCATTTAAATGGTCACGACTAAGGGCTGGCGGTGGTAGAGCTGGAGAGGTGGCTCAGCGGTTATGCAGGTATTAATCTTTCAAAGGACCGGCATGTGGTTCCCAGCACCCACATTGGGTGGCTCACAGGGGCCAGTGACTCCTGCCCCAGAGGATCTGGCGACCTCTTCTGGCCTCTGTGGGCACTTGCATTCATGTGCACATACTCACATGTAGATGCACAGGCACCCACACAGTCAAAAGTAAAAATAAATCTTAAAAAAAGGACAGAGGAAGGACTGGAGATGTACGTTCATCGAGTGGCGGGGCACTTGCCTCGTGTGGTTGAGGCCCTGGGTTTGATTCTCTGTAGCACAGGAATATATGGGGGAGGGAGAGAGGGAGGGAAGGAGAAAAAGAGGAGGAGGGGGGATGGTTGTAACATAAAAGAAATAATATGCAATCACTGCAAATCATGTTTGAGTATAAGGGACCTCGAATGCCTTCAATTGGTTATCAAGTGAACTGAGTGTGAGGGCACGGGAGCAGTGAGGGCGTGCTCAGCTGGAGAGCTTATACATTCAAAATCAAAATCTAAAAAAAAAAAAAAAATTGTGTGCTGTCAAGAAAAGTTATAGTTGGAATTTTGCCTAGGGGTATACTGTGGAAGATTGAAATGTGGAAAGATATTTGTAGCATACTTTTTTTTTTTCTATACAGGGTTTCTCTGTGTAGCCCTGGTTGTCCTGGACTCGCTTTGTAGACCAGGCTGCTCTGGAATTAATTCACCATGATCTGCCTACATCTGCCTGCCGAGTGCTGGGATTAAAGGCGTGCGCCACTATGCCCGGCATTGTAGGGTACTTTTAAGTGACAAAAGCAAATAAGAAAAATATAACCAAGGGGCTGGAGACATGGCTCAGTGGTTAAGAGCACTGCCTGCTCCTCCAGAGGTCCTGAGTTCAATTCCCAGCAACCACATGGTGGCTCACAACTATCTATAATGAGATCTGGTGCCCTCTTCTGGTGTGCAGGCAAAACCTGTATACTTAATAATAAATAAATAAATCTTAAAAAGTATATTATACACACACACACACACACACACACACACACACACGCCCTAAGGGTCTTATTCATGAGTGGAGCACTTGTCTGGTGTGGGTGGGGCCCTGGGCTCCATATCCACTGCCACATAAGGAAAGGAAAGTGTAGGTACAGAATGACTCCAGTATTTTTATTTTTGAAAATATTTAAAGTGTGTGAGTGTTTTGCCAGCATATATGTGCACTATGTGTGTGCCTTATGCCTGTGGAGGGCCGAGGAGACTATGGGATGCCCTGGGAAGTAGAGTTGCAGGTAGTCAGGCACAAGACAGCGTGTGTATGTCAGGAATCAAACCTGGAAGAGCAATCAGTGCTCTAAACTGCTGAGCTATTTCTCAGCTTCCAAAAGGAGTCTTTTTATACACAGAAAGTGAAATATATATATATGAAATAATAAACATCTCTCTAGTCTCACTTGCAATATTTTTTTAAAGTAAGTGTGTTTATAAGGATATCCCTTTCTGCCTACTGCTCTGTCTGTCTTAAGTATTTGGAAGGCGATTGGCCAAAACAAAAATAGAAAATAGGCTTTACCATGGTCAGGGATTGTCTTAAGCACGTGTACTAGCTAATTAAATCTACATAGATGGCAGGGCCATCATCACCATCGGTGGAGAGCTGAGACATGGAGAGATTAAATAACTTTCCTGACACCAAACAGCTAAACAGTGAAGAGGCTTAGGCGGTAGGACCGGCTCTCAACTGCCAGGCCATATTAAAAGAAAAAATGTGCTGGGCGTGGTGGCGCACACCTTTAATCCCAGCACTCAGGGAGGCAGAGGCAAGAGGATCGCTGTGAGTTTGAGGCCAGCCTGGTGTACAAAGCGAGTCCAGGACAGCCAGGGCTACACAGAGAAACCCTGCCTCAGGAAAAAAAAAATGCCATAACTGGTGACTTACCCTGGTTTTGTGTATACTTTTATTTTCTTTGTGGGTTTTGGTGCTTCATTCCCCGCCCCTGCCCCGTGATAAGTATGTAGCTCATAATCAGGAAGAGTCCACTATTTTGTTTTTACAAATCCACATTTATTGCCTGGGCGTACGTTGCCCTGGGCCCCTCTTAATTGCTGCTCGCTGTTAATGAGAATGAGTTTCTGTGATTTGCTGGCTGAAAGCGTAGGCCCCGAAGGAGTGAAAAATAGGACAGGTGAGCTGTACAGAGGTGGAGGGAGACAGATGGGAGCAAGCAGGCCTGCAGGCCTGCCGCAGCGTTCAGCCATGCTGGAACCAGCAAGTGTGAGTTAACGTGCACATTGTGGAGGCTGTCACTGAGAAAAGTGTAGTGTGGGCCTGGCCCCCGTTCACCGAAAGGATGGTGGCACTTTGCTCCTTCAAGTCATTTGAAATTTTTCTTTAATAACTGTCCTTTCAATTTCTCCTGGTAAGGCCCAGTGACGCATATACACGGTAATTTAGTAAGGGAGACAACAGAGACATATGTTAATTTCCAATAAAAGGCTTTGAAGGCTTGAAGTAGAAAGAGCTCTGTTTATTTATGATTTGGTGGGGGGAGGGGCGTGGTGAGGTGGAGTCTCGTTGGTCCAGGCTTCCTGGAAACTCTCAGTGTGTACCAACATGGCATCCACCTGTGATGATGCCCTGGTGTCTGGGGCTCCAGGCATGGCCACTGCCCCCAGCTTTATCCCACGTTTTTTGCTTTATGCCAAATCTTACAGATCCTGAGGCGATCAGACGCTGCGACAGGCACAGCTCCTACAGTCTGTACTCTAAAATCAAGGCAGAGAAATGATTATGACTTAACCCAGAGAAGGGAAAATAATTATGGCTTAGCCCAAAAAAGAAAACTGTCCAGGTCAGTTTATAACCCACGGAAGCCGGGATGGATACTCAGACTACACAAAATAGCACCCAGAAAGAAAGCTACAGGCCACTCTTCCTTTCTTTTTTTGTTTTTTTGAGACAGAATTTCTCTATGTAGCCTTGGCTGTCCTGGACTCACTTTGTAGACCAGGCTGGCCTCGAACTCACAGCGCTCTGCCTGCCTCTGCCTCCCGAGTGCTGGGATTACAGACGTGCGCCACCATGCCCACCTTTCAGGCCCCCCCCTTTTTTTTTTATGAACGCAACCACAACGTTTTAAATATTACTAGCGTGGATTCTTTCACAGCAATTGGCGAAAGAATGACCCATTGTGACCAAGTCGGATTTATTATAGGTCTGTAGACATGGTTTAATATTAATCTTAGGAAGTCTATAAATAAAACTCACTAGATCCTTTAGATGGTGGAGGGGATAGGCTACAGGAGCATTTGGAGGCGTGGCTCGACTCTGAGGAGGTGAGTGTGGAGGGGGCACGGGGTCCATGCAAACAAGCATCACCGCTGGCAAGAAGGAAACTCGGTTCTGCACGACGACGTAGTTAGTTGGCGTGGATTCAAGCTCCTAGAGTCTGGCACCAGGCCGATTATCATAGACATATTTAAGTCCAGCACAATTTTGGGGAAAAGTTTCCTGCTTACAATTCTCTCTATCCCACGTGGGCGACAAAGCTTCGGTGTGACTGCATCAAAATTCGTTTGCAAAGTGCATGTGGCCTCTACCGTGAGGACGGGCTCTGGAGCTTACGGGCTTTGGTGTGGCCTCTGACCGAGACAGTGTGGCGGTCAGCAGGCTGTAAAGCACCTGTGGCAGCTCCCCTCAGGGTGGGCTCTAGGGAGGTAGAGTCTGGGATAAACTTTCTGGGGGATTTGGGTGAGGCCTGGCCCTACGCAAAGGAGCATCGACAACCTCCCCTCCCAGCCTTTCAGCTGGAAACTAGGTGTTCGCTTCGCGCCGTCCACTGCGGAGACAACCCTGCGGCTGCAAGGCTCCTGGCTTCTCCAGGGTTTATCTGTGAGCACTGGCGCCCTCTACAGGTGAAAGCGGGGCACTCAGGCCAGGATCCAGTAGGCAGCAGCTTGAAGGCCAGCCTGGGCAACCTAAGACCCTGCCTCAGAAAACAAGCACAACGCCAACACAATGTGACAACACGAACAGTGCACACACTGGAAACGAAGATGTCTATTTGGAAAACGACATAATGATCTGTAGAAAGGAGCACAGGTGAGCAAATCACTGAAGCCACTCACAGTAGGCATACCAAAAATGTAAAAACATTCTTCTACACGTATACAATATGTTTGGGGCGAATCTACTTCTTTTTTTTTTTTTTTTTTTTTTTTTTTGGCTTTTCGAGACAGGGTCTCTCTGTGTACCCTTGGCCATCCTGGACTCACTTTGTAGACCAGGCTGGCCTTGAACTCACAACGATCTGTCTGCCTCTGCCTCCCGAGTGCTGGGATTAAAGGCGTGTGCCACCATGCCCAGCCTCAAATCTACTTCTTGTTCTGTTCTTGTCCCTTCCATCCATCCCTCCCCTGTCTGCCACCACTTTCCCCTCCCACCTCAATGTTCTCTCTTTCTCTCCCCTCCCTCCTGCGCGTTCTCTCTCTCTCTCTCTCTCCCATTAAGTATATTCAATGTTGCCTGGATATGTATCACTGTGGGATGCCAAATGTTTTCTTATTACGTTGCAGTGACTGATTGAGACAAGAGAGAGAGTGTTCAGTAGCCAGAGGGCAGCTTGCAGAAGCCAGTCCTCTTTTTCCACCATATGGGTCCTGAGCATTGAGGTCAACAGGGTTGAGGAGATGTACATTTACTCCCTGCGCCATCTTGCTTGCCCCCAAAATGTTTTGCTGTACAGCAGCTACCAGGAGCACAAAGTCACTCCCTGTCAACCAGACAGAAGAATATCTGGAAACTTCAGAGCCACATAAGCCACAGCCAGGGTAGCCTTGGTGAATGTCGCTGCTCCTGGGAGGCCGCTTGCCACGCTGCGTGCCCACCACAGGGTCAACCTCAACAAATGCTACCCAGGTTACTTTGAGAAAGGTGGTATGGGGCTTTACCACTTAACCTGGATAAATTAAGGACGCCAGTCAGTGAGCAGACACTGCTAAGTGTCACCCAAAAATGAGGCCTTTGACTAATGGGATCTGATGCTAAAAGACACAGCGAATGTGACAGTCAAGATGGCAGCAGGTGTGGGAGATTGTCGCTGATTATGACCTCAGGGGTTTTAAGATCTCAGAAGTGGCCGGGCAGTGGTGGTGCACGCCTTTAATCCCAGCACTTGGGAGGCAGAGGCAGGTGGATCGCTGTGAGTTCGAGGCCAGCCTGGACTACAAAGTGAGTCCAGGACAGCCAAGGCTACACAGAGAGACCCTGTCTCAAAAAAACAAAACAAAACAAAGATCTCAGAGGTGACAATGAGCTGAGACAAAACTTCGACTTTAGAGACCCCCATCAACAGTTTCTCAGCAACATGACTCACGGTGAGTTACCTAAGTCTCTCTGATTGGAGGCTTCTTTGTATGAAAGGTGGGGAGGCCAGGAGAAGGCTGCCACAAACTGTCCCGGGGACTACAGAACCTGAGGAAATGAACGGTGTCTAATGGAGGTTGCTGCAGGTAGACATCTCCCTAGAGCCCCCAGTTGGGTTTTGGACGTCTCCTGACTCTGTGGTAAGTTCACTTTTGCTCCTTTGGTAGCTGACATCTAAAGCACGCTGAAGTCACAGGGTCGTAATTACAGTCCCTTACCAGGGTTACTTACCTGCTGAACCTAGACCTTTCAAATACCAAGGCTTACAGGACTTGAACGCAGTCCAAATATAGATAGATTCCTGCACACAGCAGCATGCCGGCGTCAGACTCCATGCTGTGGGCTAAGTAGGCTTTTTTTTGGCATGGATCACTCTGTTCTCAACGTGCCAAAGTGGAAGCTGTGGTTTCCCCCTCCCCTACTTCCCCCTCCCCTACTTCCCCCTCCCCTTCTTCCCCCTCCCCTACTTCCTCCTCCCCTACATTCTCCTCCCCTTCTTCCTCCTCCTTTTCCTCCTCCCCTTCTTCCTCTTCCCCTTCTTCCATCTGCGCATCCCACACCTCCTCCTCTTCCTCGTCTTCTCTCTGGTGGTGCTGCTGGTTGCTGAGCACGGAAGTCCAGAGCCGTGTGCATGTAGGGCAAGTGCTTGGCCCCTGCGATGCAGGCTTGGCCAGTAAAAGCTTCGTGTTGAACTCACAATAATGATCTAATCTGCGTGAGCAAATATATTCCTTCTGGTATCTTTGTGTATGTGTGTGTAGGGCAGAGGTCTAGCTCAGAGTGTTCCTGAGAACGGCTGCCTGCCTTGTTATGTGATTTGTGTGTGTGGTGTGTGTGTGTGTGTGTGTGTGTGTGTGTGTGTGTGTGTGTTGGGGGGGTTGGTCTTATTTTTAAAAAGTCTTTTTTAACTTTTAATTTTATTTATTGTTCTGGGTGTTATACATATGTGCATCCCAAGCCTGCCTGGTGCCTGTGACAGTCAGAAGAGGCGTCAGACCTTCTGGAACCGCTCTTACAGAGAGCTGTGGAGCTGCTGTGTGGGTGCTAGGACTCAATCCTGGGTCCTCTGCAGAAGCAGCAAATGCTCTTCAGCCTTGAGCCATGTATGGATCCGGCCATGGTTTTGAGACAGGATCTCGTTGGTTTGGAGCTTGACGATTCATCTGTGCTGAGCATGAGCACTAGGCCATCCCATCTCTCTGCCCCCCCACTCCACGCCCCCACCCCTCCAGCATTAGGATTTTAAGTCAGTGCCACCACGTCAAGCCTTTTGTACATGGAAGCAACCCTGGGTCCTTCATGTTTGTGCAGCAAGCACTTTACAGGCTGAACGTCCTCCCTAGTCGTCTTTCTGCGGCGTCTTCATGAGCCTTAGAAGGAAGCTGAGCTTCCCAACTTACCATCCGTGCAAACGTTTACCTAGTGTTATTACAGAAATAAGCTGACGCTAGAGGGTGTAATATGCAACTTTAAATCATAAAACAGTGTAGTCCCCGAATGTGCATTGGCGGGTGAATGGATAAACAAAGACAGTGTCTGCCACCTGCTATCACTGCTGTGTTGTTATTCAGCCTTAAGGAGGGAGGGTATGGGCTGGGTGCGGTGGCGCACGCCTTTAATCCCAGCACTCGAGAGGAAGAGGCAGGCGGATCTTTGTGAGTTCGAGGCCAGCCTGGACTACAAAGTGAATACAGGACAGCCAAGGCCTGAGAGACCCTGTCTCGAACAAACAAACAAACCAAAACAAAACAAAAAACAGAGCGAGGAAGATATATACAACTGGCTGAACCCCTGAGCATAACGCTAAATGGAATAAGAGTAGAGTCACAAGAAAAGGCAAATATTGTACGGCTTTATTCAGGTGAGGAACTCAAGTAGTAAAGACCACAAAGACAAAAGAAACTGTAGGAAAAGGTGGTGGGAGCCGCAGAGGATGCTGGGAATACTTGAGTCTTTGGTTGCAGTCTTGCTGAGATCTGGTCCTGTGTTTTGCCTTCTTTGATTCACCTAAGACCAGGTTGTGGGGTTTATACAACTTCACCAAAGACTTGGGTTTAAAAGGTCTGCCGATGGAGTCAAGTGAAAGAAAGTCCATCTACCCTTGTTTTCGTATGGCCTGTAACGTACTCCATCATAGCACAACCGGGAGCTGTTGATGTTTATTTCCGTTTAAATTGTTATTTAACTTTTAGTTTTACATGTATGTGTGAGTGTCTGCATATATGTAAATGCACCAACCACAAGCATGCAGTGTTTACCTAGGCCAGAAGAGGGCGCTGAACCGGGCACCACAGACCATTTTAAGTTGTCCTGTGGGAACTAGGAATTGAACTCTGTGTTCTTAGCCACCGAGCCCTCTCTCCGACCTTATTCCTATGTGATTGTTCTTGTGAGAGCTTTGCGCTCTAACTTCTATATTTACGTTTATTATTCTTGTCACATATCTTAAGCTCACCTGAAAAGATCAGGAATAATTTCTGTAGTCTATACGAACACTGAGGGCTGAGGCCAGAGCAACAGTGTCCACCCTTGCTTAGGCTTCTTCTTCAAGCCATCTGTCCCCCCCCCATGCCCCCACCCCAGTCCTTACCACCTAAACCCTTTATCCTCTTTACTGTTGTACCCTCTAAGCCTCAGAGTGCAGAGGCAGTAAACAGGGTCACGCTCCTGCCAGGAGTGAATGGCTGCTGTGGCTTTTGTTTGCTTGCTTGCTGTTTTGTTCTGGCCTCAGGAAAAGAAAAAAAAAGTCAAATGGCTCTCTATTGGAGAAGTCCTGGGGTTTGGAATGCGTGATGGAGTGCAGGGAAGTGAGGCAGGGACTAGAGTTAGCTCACAGGATAGTGTGCTCTGTGCGGCAAGCCCCTGCAATCCAGCGAGAAACACTGTCTGTCCATCTTAGCATCACTGCGAGCTGGTGCATCGCAGGGAGGGAGGGCGGAAAGAAAACTGTGCTCCGCTGAGGTAGTTAAATTCTGTCATCGTTCATTAACATGTAGGAGAGGAAACGAGACGTGTCACTGTCACTATCACATTGCTACACCTTTGAACATTTCTAGCTGACGGATAAAAATGGCACCTATGCTCGGGGGACCGTGTGATATTTTGATATTATGTGTGTGCACTGTAGAAAGATTGAATCAGCCAGGAGCGGTGGCGCACGCCTGTGACCCCAGCACCCCGGAGGCAGAGGCACAGGGATCTCTGAGTTCGAGGCCAGCTGGGTCTACAGGGTGAGCTCCAGGACAGCCAGGGCTACACAGAGAAGCCCTGACTTGAAAAACCAAAACCAAAACAAACCAAAAAAAACCAAAAACAAAAAACCAAAAAACAAAAACAAACCCAGATTGAATCAAACTGTGGCAAGAATGTCCAACATCTGTCGCAGTATAGGAACACAAGTGTGGGTGCCGCGCTATACCGCTCTCTGGAACATGTCCCTCCCATGTAATAGGAACTTCCTGCCTTTCGCCAGGAGTTGCCAGTCTTCGCTCAGTGTCTGTAAACTCAGCCTTTCCGGCTGTAGCGAGTGAGGTCACACGTTGCCAGCCTCTCTGTACCTGACTTATGTCACTTAGTGTAACGTGATGCAGCTTTGCCTGCGCTGTTCCAAGGGAAAAGATCCCCTCCTTTGAAGGGTTATATATGGTTTTATATAAAGGGCAGGGTCTGTGTTGTAAAAATAATTAAATTAAATAATTTTCAGTGGTGTTTAGAGCCCAGCATGGCAGCATATGGCAGCAATCCCGGCGGCTCGCAGGAATCTGAGGTGGGAAAGTTGTGAGTTAGAGGTCAGCAGGGCTACATCCTGAGATTCTACCTCAAAACAAACAAACAAAAACAAGCGAAGGGTCTGGAGAGCTGGCTCAGTGTTAGGGGCACTGCTGCCCTGTAGAGGACCTGAGTTTGTTTCCCAGGACCAACATTGTGGTAATCGTGTGTAACTCCAGTTTCAGAGGATTTGATGCCCCTTTCCGGCCTCCAGCGGCACTGTATGCACACTGTGCACAGACATACATGTAGGCAAAACCATCCAAACACATACAACAGAAAAGGATAAATCTTTAAAACAAACAAACAGCCTTTAAATTAAAACAAGCAAAAACCGCTAGGCAGTGGCAGCAGATGCCTTTAATCCCAGCACTGAAGAAGAGGAAGAAGGCAGACAGGCAGGCAGAGCTCCTAGTTCAAGGCCAGCCTGGTCTAACAGGTACATTTCCGGACAGCAGACTGCACAGAGAAACCCTGTCTTTAAAAACAAAACAAAACAAAATAAACAGCTGGGCGTGGTGGCGCACGCTTTTAATCCCAGCACTTGGGAGACAGAGGCAGGTGGATCATTGTGAATTCGAGGCCAGCCTGGTCTACAAAGTGAGTCCAGGACAGCCGAGGCTACACATAGAAACCCTGTCTCAAAAATAAATACATAAATACATAAATAAATAAATAATGAATAAAAATAAATAAAAATATTCCCCCAAACCCACCTACCAAACCAACCAAACAAAAAATCTCTAACCCAAAACAAAAGGCTGCAGAGGATGCAGCTCAGTGGTGGAGTGCTTGCTTAGCATCGCAGGCCCTGGGTCTCATCCCAAGAACTAAAAATAGAGAAAGGTTACCTAGCATTTCATTACGTCTATAACCCATATTTTTCAAAACCTTTCATACACTGATGGACATTTAAGTTGTTTCTAAATCACGGCTTTGGGAACAGTGTGAAAATTAGTGTCTATTTGATGTACTGATTTTTTTTTTTTGATATACGCATAACAAGATTGCTGATTCTGTGGTGATTCTAATGTTAGGTCTTTGAGAAAGCTCTGCCTTGTTTTGCAGCATGGCCACGCTGGTCCACACCCTGCGGGCAGCACGCACATCTCTACCAGTGCTGTCTTCCATCCTTCCCACGGCAGCCGTTTGGCTTGGTGTGGGGAACCAAGTTTCCGCACTTTCGCCTCTGTGCACTTGCAATGAGGACTTCTCGGATCTTTTATTCAGAAACCTTCCCAAATGGAAGTATTTTCTAGTACCCTGCTCCCCACTACCAGCCATCATTTTGTTGTGATAAACTTTTTGGCCACAGTGTTGGCAAGCAATGAAGTCATGGTGGGTGCCAATCCTGTTTGGTGCCGCTGGTCAGAGGCTCTTTGGATTCTGGAAGAGTGCTGAGGTCAGGAGTTCAAGTCCAGTCTGGGTAACATAGTGAGACTCCCATCTCTAAAAAGAGCAGAGGAAAAAAAAAGCAGAGGCTGGGGTCCCTTGAACTTCTTCATCAACACTGTGCTTCGAGACGTTTATCTCTTTTTTTCTTTTTTTCCTCTCTCCATTTCTCAAACATATATACCATTGGACAGGAAATACGATGGAAGTTGACAGGTTGTTTTTATTACTATTTATTATTGTTGTTGTTGTTATTGTTATTAGTTTGTTTCTATATAGGTTTTCTCTGTTTAGTCCTGGCTGTCCTGGAACTCTGTAGACCATGGTGGGTGGCCTCGAACTCGGACCACCTGCCTCTACCTCTTGTGTGCCAGAATAGAAGGTCTGTGCCACCGCTGCCAGCCTCTGGGGTTTCTTTTTTTTTTTCCTTTGTTTGTTTGTTTTTCGAAACAGGGTTTCTCTGTGTAGCCTTGGCTGTCCTGGACTTGTTTTGTAGACCAGGCTGGCCTCGAACTCACAGCAATCCGCCTGCCTCTGCCTCCCGAGTGCTGGGATTAAAGGCGTGCACTGCCACTGCCAGCCTCTGGGAGGACAGGATAAACTCCTGCCTTCCGCCATCAGTTTGCAGAATACTGAGATGCCTTTCTAGGGCCTGGTGTCTGAGCCCACCCAGCTCCTGTCTGTTGTCCCCAGGGGTTTCCAGATGCCGTGTGTGTGTGTGTGTGTGTGTGTGTGTGTGTGTGTGTGTGTGTCTGGACACCACACTCTGAAGTCCATGAATTGTGTGTGTTGAGTATGTGGTTACTTCTGCATGTTCCCTCGACCACAACAGAAGCTCCGGGCCCCAGGCAAGAGGTGGTATAGTATTTGTCACAGGTGGAGACGGAGGAGCTAATGACTCATTATTCCATTATGAGTTTCAGATTCAGGCAGGAGGCAGGGAGGGGGGAGGGAGGGAGGGAGAAAGAGAGAGACAGACAGACAAACAAGACAGACAGACAGAGACAGACAGACAGAAATAGAAACAAAGAGAGACAGAGGCAGAGAGACACAGAGAGAGGAAGAGAGAGAGAGACAGAGACAGAGACAGAGATAAAGAGACAGACACAGACACCCATGGAGACAGAAAGAGTGAATGAGCCGACAGCCTAGATTTTTCCTTTGAATGAAAGACGATTTGTGTTTCTAAATGACTGGGTTGGATATAGTATTTGGTGGCAAGAAAAAAATATATAGTAACCTAACCACTGTGACTGTAATTTTAGTGAACTTTAAATGCCCACCTTTACACCTTTTCCTTCCTCTCTTTAGGAAAGCTGCTGAAGTGGCCGGTCACATTTTAGTAAACTTTCAATGGTCTCTGTAAATACTGCCGATTAAAGAATTAAACCCATCACGGAGCACATGTGCTCTCCGGAGCCGTTGCTGCTCTGATGCCTGCTATTGTCTCCCATGTTCCGTCTTTTCTCGATAACTCTGAGCTGGGTTTACCACCGTTGCTCACCCACAACAGGAGCCGCGAGACCCCCGCCCACGGCACGTCGAAGCACGCACGGATCTCCTTCACCTCATACCTGCTTTAACCACGGACCGAGAGTTCCTGATCTGTGAGTTCCTGATCTGTGACATCATCATCTATTTTGGGCCCTGGACTTGACCCTTAGACTTGATGAGATGACAGGAACTTGTTTTTCTGCATTGATACTTAACCCTTGCTATGCCTCCACAGACAGGGCTTTGTGCTCGCTGGCTACATTCCCCCCAACTCGGCCTTGCCTTCCTCTTCACCCCACTAGGAAACACCCTCCTTTCCCCCACCCCAACATCTACAACAATGTAGCATTTGATACGGCAAAAAGATCATGTTCCTGTGGAGAGGCTGTGACCTCCACAAGGGAGAGCTGAAGCATTAAAAATTTTGTTTAAAAATAAAAAATAAAAAAGCCGGGCGATGGTGGCACACACCTTTAATCCCAGCACTTGGGAGGCAGAGGCAGGTGGATCACTGTGAGTTCGAGGCCAGCCTGGTCTACAAAGTGAGTCCAGGACAGCCAAGGCTACACAGAGAGACCATGTCTTGAAAAACAATTTTTTTTTTAATTTTTTTTTTTTTTGAGAGAAGGAGAGGGTGGGGGGAATTTGCTATTAAACTTAATACTCAATGACAGAAAACTCTTTTAAAACTATGATGTACTTAAAAAAACACACTGCTGGGGCTAGAGAGATGGCTCAGGGCTTAAGAGCACTGGCTGCTAATCCAGAGGACCCGGGGTTCAATTCTCAGCACCCACATGGCAGCTCACAACTGTCTGTAACTCTTGTTCCAAAGGACCCAACTCCCTCACACATGCAGGCAAAACACCAATGTATATAAAAACCAAACCAAACCAAATTAACCACATTGCTTTTGGGGACTGGAGAGATGCTTTGGTCGGAAAGTATTTGTCGCGTAGGCATGATTTCAGGTACCCTGCACTCCGGTTTGGGCAGAAACCGGAAGATGCTTGCTGGCCAGGTCGTCTTGCCAAGCACGTGCTCTCCCAATTCAACAAAAGACCTTCTTCCAAAAACTAAGGCAAGCAGGCCGGTGAGACGGCTCAGCAGGGAACGATGCTTGCTGTCAAGTCTGATGACGCAGGCTGCAGACTTGAGCCCTGAATCCTACGTAGTGGAAGGAGGTCGTCCCTGATGTCCACTCGCATGTTGTGCTACATGCACACGTATACTACAAATAATTGTAAAATAAATAATGTGGAGAGAAAGATACAAAACAGACCTCTGGCGTCCACGTACATGCACACACATGTGAACATATAGATACACATACAAGTGTGTACACAAACACACACACACACACTTTTTGTTCTGTTTTATTTTTTGGTTTTTCGAGACAGGGTTTCTCTGTGTAGTCTTGGCTGTCCTGGCTGGCCTTGAACTCACAGCGATCCACCTGCCTCTGCCTCCCAAGTGCTGGGATTAAAAGCATGTGCCACTACGCCTAGCTTCCCACATGCATTTTGTTTTGTTTTGTTCTGGTTAATGTAAATTGTTGAGAGGGAGAGAGAGGCTAAGTAGAGAAAAGCAGTGGTGTGTTTATCCCAGGACATTGGAGCCTGAGGACCAGACTGGAGTAGGCTCTCAGGTAGGCTTAGGCCTTTTAGGTTGGGGTCTCCACACTCCTGGGCACTTACAGGGTGGTCTTGGGTTTCATCATCAACAGAAAAGCATGTAGCCCTGAAATGCTAGAGTAAGACCTTTTTCAAATTTAGGGCTCAGGGCAGGGAGGACCTGTACCTTGGGCCTCAGGTGAGCACCATTTTGTCCCTTTAGTTAGTCTACCACTAACCTGCGCTTATCCTCTGCCTTTTTCCGTTCTCCCTCAGACCTCGGGAAGGCCTGCCACCCACTGTTCTGCTTGGATACTGGCTTTAATAAGTAGGACACCATGATCGCCTTTTCCATCATTTCTCTCGTCGGATCCAATTACTTCTACTAATTATATGTGGAGTCTTATTAGCAAAGTTTACTCGAGGGAGGCCCGTTGGTGAGGAGTGGGAGGCGGCGAGTCTGGGAACAGACAGGTGTTCGTCTTCTTCAGCGAGAAAGAAGGCTGCTCAAAGGGTTCTGCCCAAATCCCACCCTGTGGACAGAGGGACAAAGACTTCAAGGAGCATTTACACTGGGAAGGAAGAAACACTGCTGATGGGTCATAGCTGGAGAGGGGCAGGGAGCCCAGTCAGTGGCCTCCGGCCGGATGGCGGGACCATGGGGAGTGGAAAGGGAACCGGTCTACCCCCTAGGTACACGTTTGCTTTCTGGGGAAGTGGGCACTACATAGGGCTCCCATGGCGTCCCCAGGACAAGTGGGTAAAATAAAGACACCTCCACGCCTCACCTCGCCGGAACCCATTCCTGAGAAGGTTCAAAGGAAGTTGCCTTACCGCCGGGGCATGGTGGCACACGCCTTTAATCCCAGCACTTGGGAGGCAGAGGCAGGCGAATCGCTGTGAGTTCGAGGCCAGCCTGCTCTACAAAGTGAGTCCAGGTCAGCCAGGGCTACACAGAGAGACTCTGTCTCAAAAAACAAAACAAAACAAACAAACAAACAAAAAACAAAAGCCAAAAAAAAAGGGAATTTGCCTTAAGCCTGCCACCTTGCCTGTGGTAGGATTGTCCCAGTGTCCTCAGGTACCAAGGAACTCAGGATGAGCTCTGCCTGTTCTCTGGTGGCTAATCGAAGGCACCTTGCAGAATATCTTTGAGGGTGTCTGCTTAAGGTTTGGAGGGCAATGGTGACACCTTGTACTGCCGTTTCACTGGACCCAGTCTCTTCCTTTAAAGGCTTCTCGTCTTCCCGTGTGGCTTCCTTTTTATCTAATTTAATTTAATTTTTTTTGTTTTTTCCGAGACAGGGTTTCTCTGTGTAGCCTTGGCTGTCCTGGACTCGCTCTGTAGACCAGGCTGGCCTCGAACTCACAGCGATTCGCCTGCCTCCGCCTCTTGAGTGCTGGGACTAAAGGCGTGCGCCTCCACCGCCCCACGATAGTCAGGGATTCTTTAATGTGTCTCACTAGGTGATGAGACGGGCCAGCAGAGGCTTGCCAGTGGCCACCATTTTCTTCCAGTTCTGTTGAGCTAACGGGGATAGTGCGAAGAGTCATCTTACTGTCTATGTGCGTCATGTTCGCGGTCTCGTGGGTCAGTATCGATGCTACTTTTCTTTGTTTGTCCTACCACATTGTAGCCAAGGTTGGTCGCCAACTGGAATCCCTCTGTCTCATCCTCCTGGCGGCTTAGATAACAGGCCCAAGATGCCACGCCTGGTGCCTTTGGTTTTGAATAACAATATCTTCTTTCTGAGTTACACAAAGATTCCAAAAAAAACAGCCTATCAGTCCTCAGAGTTATTTTCATCCCCTGAGATGGATAACGCCAATCACAACAATAACCATCGCAGAGATGACGGTATCATTGTCTCTGCTGGCCGTAGATAAACGTCCCTTCAAGGACAATTGAAGGCCTTTGAGCAGAGGAAGTGAGGTGACCAGATCAGAGTTCCCATCTGAGTAGATGAGAAAAGACCGTTATCAGGGCAAGAGACGCATTGTGGAATAGGAAGGTCAGGGCTGGTGAGCTGGGACTGTGGGAGGAGGAGAACCAAGGGAGAGAGGCGCTGATGCAAGGGCTCGGTGCAGGGGCGCTTGATGCAAGGGCTCGGTGCAGGGGCGCTTGATGCAAGGGCTCGGTGCAGGGGTGCTGATGCAAGGGCTCGGTGCAGGGGTGCTGATGCAAGGGCTCGGTGCAGGGGTGCTGATGCAAGGGCTCGGTGCAGGGGCGCTTGATGCAAGGGCTCGGTGCAGGGGCTCTTGATGCAAGGGCTCGGTGCAGGGGTGCTGAGAACAGACCCAGACACTGACAACAGAGTGCTGTCCATAGCAGGGACACGGGTGCCAACTGGGCCACATAATTGTAGCTGTGCGTATGTGTAGTGCTGGGGACCCTGCAGGAGTCGTAGGTCAGAGCAGAGCCAATCTGGGGGCCTGTTCATCACTCAAAACTCACCACCATGCTCTCTTACTAAGTATTAGATGCTGTTGATGGCGTGATGGCAGACAGCAGGTACTTGTTATGTAAGCAGAGGAAGAAGAGACTAGGGCCACTCATGGGCAGCTCAAAGTCAAGGACAAGGGGGCCAGGTGGGAGCAAAGGCAGCCCCTTCTGTTTCTTTCATGAACATCTACAGTCTGGGGCTGCACCCTACAATCTACAGAATCTGACACGTCACTCCCCTGCACACAGGTGGGCGATGAAGGACATATGTCAAGCAGAAAAAGAATTTGGACTTCCTACTCCTAGTTCAGCCATGAGAGCTCAGAGCGGTGATAGAATCTCCGCCTGTCGCACACACAGCAGACACGGGAAACAGCAGCAAGATTCAAATGTAGTGAACTAATTTGCATTTTGTTGAGTACTTTTGGTTCACTAAGAAGGGCCTAGGGGTAAACGGGCTGCTACTTGGCTTGGCATCAGTTATTGGCAGTGAAAGTGACAATGCCACTCTTGTGTGATCCGGGGCCCAGGGAAGAGGAGGAAGGCCACTATTAGGGGCAGCAAGCTCACAGGTGTAGGGGTGGCATTCTCGGTTGGCACTTGGACCTTCTTCCAACGGTTCCCGTTATTCGACTGAGTTCTCCTTCCTGCCGCTCATGAGAGTCAGTGCTTTCTCACCAACCTGCCCTCAGGACTATACACTCCCTGCATCCTCACCAACCTGCCCTCAGGACTATACACTCCCTGCATCCTCACCAACCTGTCCTCAGGTTATACACTCCCTGCATCCTCACCAACCTGCCCTCAGGACTATACACTCCCTGCATCCTCACCAACCTGCCCTCAGGACTATACACTCCCTGCATCCTCACCAACCTGTCCTCAGGTTATACACTCCCTGCATCCTCACCAACCTGTCCTCAGGTTATACACTCCCTGCATCCTCACCAACCTGTCCTCAGGACTATACACTCCCTGCATCCTCACCAACCTGCCCTCAGGACTATACACTCCCTGCATCCTCACCAACCTGTCCTCAGGTTATACACTCCCTGCATCCTCACCAAACTGTCCTCAGGACTATACACTCCCTGCATCCTCACCAACCTGCCCTCAGGACTATACACTCCCTGCATCCTCACCAACCTGTCCTCAGGTTATACACTCCCTGCATCCTCACCAACCTGCCCTCAGGTTATACACTCCCTGCATTCTCACCAACCTGCCCTCAGGTTATACACTCCCTGCATCCTCACCAACCTGCCCTCAGGACTATACACTCCCTGCATCCTCACCAACCTGTCCTCAGGTTATACACTCCCTGCATCCTCACCAACCTGCCCTCAGGTTATACACTCCCTGCATCCTCACCAACCTGCCCTCAGGTTATACACTCCCTGCATCCTCACCAACCTGCCCTCAGGACTATACACTCCCTGCATGCACACCAACCTGTCCTCAGGTTATACACTCCCTGCATCCTCACCAACCTGCCCTCAGGACTATACACTCCCTGCATCCTCACCAACCTGTCCTCAGGTTATACACTCCCTGCATCCTCACCAACCTGTCCTCAGGACTATACACTCCCTGCATCCTCACCAACCTGCCCTCAGGACTATACACTCCCTGCATCCTCACCAACCTGTCCTCAGGTTATACACTCCCTGCATCCTCACCAACCTGTCCTCAGGACTATACACTCCCTGCATCCTCACCAACCTGCCCTCAGGACTATACACTCCCTGCATCCTCACCAACCTGTCCTCAGGTTATACACTCCCTGCATCCTCACCAACCTGTCCTCAGGACTATACACTCCCGGCATCCTCACCACCCTGCCCTCAGGTTATACACTCCCTGCATCCTCACCAACCTGCCCTCAGGTTATACACTCCCTGCATCCTCACCAACCTGCCCTCAGGACTATACACTCCCTGCATGCTCACCAACCTGTCCTCAGGTTATACACTCCCTGCATCCTCACCAACCTGTCCTCAGGTTATACACTCCCTGCATCCTCACCAACCTGCCCTCAGGTCTATACACTTCCTGCATCCTCACCAACCTGTCCTCAGGTTATACACTCCCTGCATCCTCACCAACCTGTCCTCAGGTTATACACTCCCTGCATCCTCACCAACCTGCCCTCAGGTTATACACTCCCTGCATCCTCACCAACCTGCCCTCAGGACTATACACTCCCTGCATCCTCACCAACCTGTCCTCAGGTTATACACTCCCTGCATCCTCACCAACCTGTCCTCAGGTTATACACTCCCTGCATCCTCACCAACCTGCCCTCAGGACTATACACTCCCTGCATCCTCACCAACCTGTCCTCAGGTTATACACTCCCTGCATCCTCACCAACCTGTCCTCAGGTTATACACTCCCTGCATCCTCACCAACCTGCCCTCAGGACTATACACTCCCTGCATCCTCACCAACCTGTCCTCAGGTTATACACTCCCTGCATCCTCACCAACCTGTCCTCAGGACTATACACTCCCTGCATCCTCACCAACCTGCCCTCAGGTTATACACTCCCTGCATCCTCACCAACCTGTCCTCAGGTTATACACTCCCTGCATCCTCACCAACCTGTCCTCAGGTTATACACTCCCTGCATCCTCACCAACCTGCCCTCAGGACTATACACTCCCTGCATCCTCACCAACCTGTCCTCAGGTTATACACTCCCTGCATCCTCACCAACCTGTCCTCAGGACTATACACTCCCTGCATCCTCACCAACCTGCCCTCAGGACTATACACTCCCTGCATCCTCACCAACCTGCCCTCAGGTTATACACTCCCTGCATCCTCACCAACCTGCCCTCAGGTTATACACTCCCTGCATCCTCACCAACCTGCCCTCAGGACTATACACTCCCTGCATCCTCACCAACCTGTCCTCAGGACTATACACTCCCTGCATCCTCACCAACCTGCCCTCAGGTTATACACTCCCTGCATCCTCACCAACCTGTCCTCAGGTTATACACTCCCTGCATGCTCACCAACCTGCCCTCAGGTTATACACTCCCTGCATCCTCACCAACCTGCCCTCAGGTTATACACTCCCTGCATCCTCACCAACCTGTCCTCAGGACTATACACTCCCTGCATCCTCACCAACCTGTCCTCAGGACTATACACTCCCTGCATCCTCACCAACCTGTCCTCAGGTTATACACTCCCTGCATCCTCACCAACCTGTCCTCAGGTTATACACTCCCTGCATCCTCACCAACCTGTCCTCAGGTTATACACTCCCTGCATCCTCACCAACCTGCCCTCAGGTTATACACTCCCTGCATCCTCACCAACCTGTCCTCAGGTTATACACTCCCTGCATCCTCACCAACCTGCCCTCAGGTTATACACTCCCTGCATCCTCACCAACCTGCCCTCAGGTTATACACTCCCTGCATCCTCACCAACCTGCCCTCAGGTTATACACTCCCTGCATCCTCATCAACATCTTTGGCCCTTTTCTAGCTTTTGGTTTTTTCCATTAGTTTCCTCTGACCTTAGGATTTTATTTCTTCTTAAACTAAACAATTATATATTATTACATATGTTGCCTAAATAATAATATTTTTTAATGTTCAGATAGTTTTTTTTTTCTTTTTCCAGCTTAAGAAGCAACTTCCATTCATTAATTCTCTCTGAGTTTTTGGTAATGATCTACAGGCTTCTCCACAGACCAGCAGCAGCGTCAGGAATACCCACAATGCTTCAGTACGTTGATCCAGAAGACAACCATCAACATCGTGTCCCTGAGAAAGTCTAGTCAATGCTAACTAGATGTGGTCCCCTTGCAGAAGTAAGCCTGCATCTATAATGTAGGAAAGCATTCTAGTGTTTAACATCAGTCATTACTCACATTTTTTTTTAAAGGACCATTTAATTAGCGAGTAGCAATCGGAGCTTTACTCGGTCACCTGTCTTCTGTACCCCTGACTGTGCTTGAACCTGGCTTGCTGCCCAGTGCTGACCTAGTCAGGGGGCAGAGCGGCTTAGTCACTCCGTTTCTGGGCCTCTCCTCAGTGTCTTGGCTAATGTGTTAGCAGGCTTAATTATTTGTTTCCTCCAAGCCCCGAGGTGTGTCAGCTGCAAGGTGGAGATGCAGCGGACCCACCTGGTTGGCAGCCCAGTCAGGTAAGGTAGCACTTATTCTCCCCACAGCCTCAGGAAGTGGCTTCTCCTCTCTACCAACCTGCTGGCCTCTTTTGGCCTTAAGAAGCCATTCTAATATCCTCCGGGGATTTGCCAGGACCCAAATCCACCACGGGCCCTTCAGGTGATGTCCTATGCCACCTCACCCAGGGGTTGTGTGTGCAGTAATTGGCAGCTGATACTTCTTATTTGCAATAAAGCATCTCCGGCTGCTCTCTGGCCATCATGGGACAGGGGTGTTCTTCTGAGGGATTTCCCTAATGCCTAATCCCAGGAAGTCTTTAGAAGTGCACAAAGGTGATCTAGTGTCGCTCACTAGAAAATTCTTCTGGTATTTTTATTACTCCTCATTAAAAAAAAAAAAAAATCAATTGAGTAGTCAACTGTGACTCTTGAAGCTTCCTCAGAGCATCCTCTCTCTCTCTCTCTCCCTCCTCCAAACCTCCTTCTCTCTCTGGACTCTGATATTTATATGCTCTCAGAGTCCTCAGAATTAAAGTAACTGCTTCTGGCAAGGATCACGCTCCCTCTCCGAGCCACACAAGGCAATTATCAGCTGTGGATAAACTAAAAGCACCTCAATATCCCACACTTGGGATTAAAGCAAAAACCTGTTTACATAACATAAATGAGTTTTTAAAGAAACCAAAACTTCCACTACATAAAAATGCCTTTTTTCCCTTTCAACAAATTGTGTGTGTGTGTGTGCGCGCGCGCGCGCGTGCGCGCATGTGCAGTGCTGGGTACCAAACCCAGGGCCTTATGTATCCTAGACAAGGCTTCTACAATTGAGCAAACATCAACAGTCAACAGGTTTTGAAGGGGTACAGCGATGGGTCAGTGCCTCATGGCACTTGTTACTCTTGCAGGAGAGCCAGGTTCGGTTCCCAGCACTAGATGACTCACAGTCACCCATAACTCCAGTTCCGGGCCATCTGACATCCTGCACAAACACGGTGCACAGACATGCAGTCAAAATACTCAAATGCATGATATACACATTTAAAAAATGATTTTGAGATTAACCAATGTTATTGTACTTAAAGGTACCTTATCTACATTTTTTTAAATAAAAATTCTGTGGTGTAGACAACATATATGTTCACTTTTTATTGTGGTCATTTGAAAGGTTTCCATTGGGTGGCTAATAACAACCAAGGTGTTATTACATCTATATATAAGCTTTTTTTGTAGACATATTTTCTTTTCTAGTGGGTAAATACCTAGGAGTAGAATTTTTGGCCAGGAATGGATATAACTTAGAAAAAGCCATGGATTAAAAAAAAATCTGTATGGATTTATGGTCTTCAGCCCCAAGAATTCTGAGTTAGCCTGACATCCCTAAGCACCCTAGAACCACTGGTCTAAATTATAGTCATAGTGGTAGAAAGGAAGTTATTTTGGTTTGGTTTTCTTTTCTACCACAAAAACATATAAATGCAAATAATTTCTCCTTTTTTTTTTTCTCCTTCCTGGTTAGCTGCAAAAACAGCTTTTTCTGAATATTTCTCCTGCATGGTATCCATCAAGCTCTGGTTGAGTCTCCTGTGGAGGGACTTTGGTACAGTGCAAGTTAAAGCTCAAGGGTTTTTGTTTTTTGTTTTTTGTTTTTTTGAAGCTCAGTATCACTAAGATGAGGAAACAAAAAAAAAAAAAAAAAGGCAGTTGTTAGGGTGGAAAAGGACATTGAAGTGAGTGGCAGGGGAGGGCGTGGCCTTGGCTACACTGGTGGGGTTTGCTCTGATGCCTTTCCTTACTATTCCACCTAGTAAAGAAAAAAAAGAAAGAAAGAAAGACTCAGCTGTACTCAGGCTGCTGTGACTGTTCTCTATTCGACGGTCCCTTTCTGAGCATCGGACACAGTGACAGCCTGAACGACCGACCGCCAGAAGAGAAAGAGGCTCCTAGTTTATAGGCTCCTAGTTTATATGGGGATGGGAAGGGAGCTTTTAATGGATTAGGGACTGGCTGAGCTGGGACCAGAACCCAGGTGGCCTGGCCTCCAGCCCAGCTGACCACACTGCTACCCACACAGACAGAGCTGGCCACAGACAAGCAGCCCATTGAGCGACGACATAAACAGCAATGACTGGCGGAAGGGTGGATGGTCAGAGTAAGGTGCAGGCACAAAGCAACTGCAACGCATCATTTCCTGACCCCTAAGGTTCCAGGCAGGCCTACACTGTGTGGTCACCGAACCGGTTTTGACCAGCAACTGGGCTCGGCTTTTGAATCTGGACTGCTTTTTGTGGTCACTGGCAAAAGAAAAAGATCTGCCTTGTACTCAAGGTGGGGAGGGGCCTTTCAGCTCCCACCTGGTCGGAGAGAGTCTGTAAGAGTGTGGCGTGCACAACAGACGTAGTTGAGTGATGGGCACGAGGTGCTCCTGGAGGCCTTGCTGGAAACGCCTTCAGTTTTGTACGGCCCTCCCTTCCCCACCTCAGACCCAGCTGGCAGGGTCTAGCACCATCTGTGGAACTCAACTAGAATCCGCAGAGGTGACCATATCCCACCCTCTTCTCCTCAAATGTGTCCACCTAACAGTGGCCACAGTCTGTAGTCTCTGAATTTTTTTTTTTTTTTTTTAAAGCTCTGGATGAATAGTTCTGCTTGTTAAATTGCATTGTAAGTTCTGGTATGTTCCATGCAAGGTCCGATGCTCTGCTTGGCAGAGGACACAGCCCTGGATTCTTCTGTAAACCGTCAACCCTGAACTTAAGAGATGCAGCTGTCCAGCCGGTTTCCTGTTTCAGGTGTCAGCGTCCGAGTCTGGGTATTCTAACCGCCTCAGAGAGAAGTGAAGAATGTGAAAGGCTGACTGCTTTTACGTTTTTATTTTTATTTATTTTTAACCTAAACCCAGGGAACATAACTTTGATAACAAACATTGCCTTGAATATGTGGACCAGGCACCACGACGTTAGGGGTCTGAACTACAATTTAGGATTCCTTTGGTTAGAGTATAGCAGAGGCTAGCCCCATTTTGTGTTTGCAGTGAAAGCGGTTCTTCTGCAAGCCGTCGGTAGTCCTTCACAGACATGGCAGGCTGAGGTGGCTTGTCCGTGCTCTCCCAGGTACAGCTCATCGTAACCGTGGCACGGACATTTGTTTCGCCTCATATAAAGTACTTTAATGCATTTTATTAACACTAAGTTGTAAGATCGCTGGTGCTTGGGATTTTTGTCTTGTTGATGTTTGCATTTCCAGGATTACGGAGTGCGGTGCCTTTACATAGTAGGGCTTCAGTAAGTACGGGGCATTGAATCATGCTGTAATGTTGTTAACAAACAAACAAACACCAAACTACATCATTAAAAAGTACTGAAAAACTTTTACTGCCTGTGGCGGAGGTGTCACTAGGGAGTCATTGTTACGCAAGTAAACGCTGTACAGAAAAGGGTACGTTCGCGTCAAGAGCGAAGGAACAAGGGGAATGCATAAGCCGGGCGGGGCTGGTGAGTAAGAAGCCATGCTCGGTTTCCTCCGGTCGGCCCGGGATTGCGCGGAGGTAACTAGAATTTCAACCTTCTTCTCAAGTGTTTTTCATCCTTCTCCCCTTTCGAGAGCCAGCCACTCCGCCCGTCTGCGTCTCTTCCCGAAGGGCTGGCGCCAACGGATGCGACCCCAAAGTCTTAGCAGCTCCAAAGTGCTCCAGCCCCGGGGGTTCGGGGGACGCGAGCCAAGTACGCGCGGGGTCACGCATCGGGCAAGCGCCGAACTGGCCGCAGCCCGAGAGCGGCCCGGTGGGCGGGGCCGGGCGGCGGTGGGCGGGGCAAGGCCGGGGCGGGGCCGGGCGGCGGTGGGCGGGGCAAGGCCGGGGCGGGGCCGGCCGCGGCGAGCGGGCAGGCGGGAGGAGGAGGCCCCGGGGGCGGCTGAGGGTGTCACCGCCAACCCGCTCCGGCCGGAAACGGGCGCTTGTTTCCGGCCGGACGGCCGAAAGCCACCGCCGAGCTTGAGCCAGCCAGCCGCTGAGAGTCGGAGCGGCGGACCCGGTGTGGAGCCGGCGGAGAGCCACGGGGGAAGAGGCCAGCTCCGGTCAGTCCCCGGCTTGGCTCCAGATCCAGAGCCTGTGGCGAGAGCAGCAGCAACAGCCGCGGTCGCAGTGTCCCGCCTCCACCTCCCGTCGTCGTCGTCGTCGTCGGGGGAGGGGCCGCTCGGACCCCGGGGTCACTGCCGAGGAATGAGGAGAGGCGGCCGGGCCCCGCGCTCCGCCCCGGCCTAGAGCCTTGCCCCAGAGTCGTGAGGGTAACGGAGCCCCCAGCCCCGACCCCCTCCCCAGTTCTCCCCGCCTCTCTAGCGCCCCAAACCCTGCCTCTCCGAGCTCCTCTGCCCCCTCTTTCTGACCAGACTTCACCTGAAGCCATCTCCCCTGAGCACCCGCTGCTCGCCTCGCAGCTCCCTGCTTGGTCTCCACCTTCTTCTCCCCGCCCCCCAACCCCCTTCACGCCAATCTCTCACCTGCGTCCCGCGCTCCCAGCCCCGCACAGCGGTTCCTCTCCTGTCCCGAGCTGTGCTGGGCAGTTTGGCATGGTCCCCTCTTGTCAGCTAGACTTTCGGGGGCGGGGGAGGAGGGATGGCAGAGTTTTAGGGTGGTCTAGTGCGGCCACTGGCCCCTTTCCCGCCCCCTCCCCCAGTAGGATAAAGTTCTTTTAAAGTCACTGTAAAAGTAAAATGAAAAGACAAGTTTGTTCTTATCGATAGCCAAACCGAAGTGCGTCCAGTAATGGAGGAGGAAGGGGGGGGCGCGGGGAAGAGAGAGGGGGGGGGAGGGAGGGAGGGAGGGAGGGAGAGGCTGAGGCTGTGTGAGAGTGTAGGTGTAGAAATTCTAGGGCAGGCTTATGGACTTTAGAAAAAAAGAAAAGTTGCTCCGAGGCGATGGAAACTTTAGAAGCTGATGATGAGTAAGCCGGGGGCTGCGTGATCTCACTCTTCTCATAATTACTAGGTTAACGGTGTGGCTCCTGTCGAGATGGAATGGGATTTGTTTACTGGGCCGGCGTATTTTTAGCCTGTCGGCTCACAAGGACCAGCCCTCAGAGTCAGTCTCTCCTCTCTGGCGATAGAGTGTCTATCTAACCCAGGTGTCTTTTCTGAACACAAGACACAAGTAAAACTGGGGAAGTTGAAAAGAAGTGGGCTGGTGAAATTTGATCTAACGAGTCCAACCCTCCTAAAGAAAAAAGAAAAAAAAAAACTTAGTAGGAAATTTTCATGTCTGCAAAGCCAAGAGCTAACTCGACTTTGGCATTTGCTGTCCTTACCT
The DNA here is from genome assembly GCF_903995435.1 of Acomys russatus. Classification (NCBI taxonomy): domain Eukaryota; kingdom Metazoa; phylum Chordata; class Mammalia; order Rodentia; family Muridae; genus Acomys; species Acomys russatus. Next base: position 66,790,019 of record NC_067151.1, read on the forward strand.
TTTGTGTGTGTGTGTGTCTGTACTACATAAGATGTCTTATTTAGGAAACTAGAAGCTGGTAATTTGCCGGTCTTTGGCTTTTCCTGCTATATACTTAGGAGGTCTTTCAGGAGGCTGGACCCCTTTGTCTCTCATTACGTGTCTCAGGTAGAAAAGCAAAGGAAAAGTAGTGGTGGTAAGACGAACCCAAAAGAGTAGCTAATTTCTATTTTAGTTTTTTTTTTCCCCTCTATATTGCATAACTAAAATGACACTTGGAAAATGTGTTTCTTAGTAAATGAGCTTCTGTCCCTGAAGGGATGGAGCCAGGGAGAACCAGCCTTGTAGTTAAATGTTGGCTGTGCATAGATTAAAAATGGACACATTCTAGGTAAATGATGAGGAATTATGTGCTTTGCCCTCACTGCTTTTCAACCAGGTCTTTTATGTTTACTAACCTGCTGTGCTAGTCCGTTGATATTTTGAAGGCTGAATGTGAAATAAAATAAGAAATCGCTGTTCCTCCTGGACAGAGCTGAAGAGCAGCAGCCTGTCCTGACTTCACTAGTGAACTGGCATCTTTAGAGCTCCTCCCTGACTCCGGCCGGCTGCTGTGTACTCAGAGATTGCACATGAACACAAATATTAGCTCACGCTAGGAATAATTGAGAAAGTAAATACGCTGAAGACATATATTCCAAAACCAAAATAGATTTTTTTTTTCGATTTTCCATCTCATTTTGGATTATCAGCACCTTTCTGCCAACCATTATCCATTAACGTGAATAATTTAGGATTGAATACGCGTCTGCTTTGGACATTACACATTTAAGCCACAAGTAAAGATGGAAGGTAGTTTCCAAACTACTATTAATTTATTTTTGGTGGTTAGATTTGTCTTATCCCTTTCATTAATTATCAGGGACTTCCTCTGTGGGCCGGGGGAGAGGAGAGGTAAGCAAAACGTGCCAAAGCAAAAGGTTGGTGTGTTGTATAAGGCAGGAGAACAGCAGTGGACTCTGATGCTGTGTTAGGCCAGTCCAGGTGTGCTGTGGTGGAGTTGTGTCACTAACTTAGAAGTGTTCTTGAAGTAATAATTGTTTTATCTCTTTTTTCCTTCCCCTATCTTCTTCTACCTATTAGTGGGAAAAATGCCTCAGTTGTAGTCAAAATTGGATTTAAAAATCACACATAATCCTCTTGGAGTCTTGACTGTTGTGTGAGCTGGCTGGTGCCAATAGCAGCTATGACACATGGGTGATTTCTACTCGTCGCTAGCTTCCCCGTGTTAGACTGCGTGGGGAGTGAAGAGTTTGAACAGAGCTAGGAACGAGTGTAGAACAGGCAGCCCAATACCTCTGTTCTTAGAAAGCTTTTTAGAAATTTGAGGTACATTGTATGCAACCAAGTGAGTTATGATGGAACAAGTCAATATCAAAAATAAATCTTTACTTTGTTATGGGAGCATTATACTGTGTGTTAAGGTTCTGAGCACTCAGATGCCTCAAGTATTGTAATGGTGCTGGCTGAGACTGGGGGGAGAGGGACAGGGAGGTGGGGGATCCTTTTTACCTCAAACACGTACCTCCCAAAGGGAAAAGGCAGTCCTTGAAAACGTGATACCAGCAGTGTGTCTCCTATGGACCCTGAGGGCCATGGAATAACAGACTGGAATCTTAGCGCCCGATAAATCTAGACAATTCAAATTTTGTGCAAGGCAGTTTTACCATGAATTTCTGAATTTGGTTGACTTCTTAAGATAATAGAAGAGAGGGCCTTAGAAAGTTCTTGCTGAGTAGTGACTGAGCACTCCTGTGGTTAAAGCAGCCCCTCGGCTCCAGGGGGCGGCCTGAAGACAGGCAGATAGATGTGAAACAAGTGTCTTTTCCCTTGGAGTAGGGGACGAGGAGTAGGGAGGTAACACGCGGGACACGGAGCAGGACAAGGGATGCTGGGGACAGAGCAAGAAGAAGCAATCCATGAGATTAAGCAGGAGGAGGCTTCTGAGTTAGTATGCTTTGACATGGACTGGGATGGGTTGTGGACTACTCATAAACTATGGGCTGTGAGATTAGAGGGACTTCGGTGCTTCTTTTTACCCTGACCTTGCCCGGGTCACTTCTCTGTCATTACCTATCAGTGTGTACATTGAAGTCAGTGAAAAATGTTCTCTGCGTTAGGAATAGAAGAAAAAGACTTTCTGAGGGGCTGGGGTTGCTTGCCTAGCGTGCAAGAATGCCCAGATTCTGTGCCCAGCGCGTCACAGGCTGGCTGTGGCGATGCAGGTCATCCCTGCGCTTGGGAGGAAGAGGCAGGAGGAGCAGACGTTAAGGGCACCCTTCCTTGGCCGTGTAGTCAATCCAAAGCCAGCCTGAGATAGGTGAAACTCGGTCTTGAAAACCCAAACAAAAAGCATTTTCCTAATAAAGTATAGAATGTACAGTGTGCCATGGTGGTATGTATGAATGACTAAGTTATGTGTGAGAGTGACTGGAGACAATGTGGGTTGGTCAAGTCATGGGGAGTAGGAGGGTGGAAGGGACTCAGAGGCCAGACTGTTGGATGCGGATAGAAGGGTCAATAGAGTCATTGTAGGCCTCAAACAAAGGACGGATTTAATGAGGAGTATTGAGCCCTTCGGTCCAGGACTCAGGGACTAGGAGTCAGGCAGGAACCGGTACATTGTGACGCTTCTGCTTCTTTTCTGTACCACCCTGGCCCAAAGAGATACAGCTGATAGACATAAGGTTTGGTCCAGAAGCTTCTGTGTTTGCATACCTTGCTGTCTGAGCTCTGCTTGTCCCTGTCTCATAGTGCACCAGCCTGTGGAGAAATCGCAAGACTATGGCGGGCTTCTGCTCAACGGCTTGTGGTAAGGATGACATTCTGTTTCCAGGGCATTAGCCCTACTAATGTACAGAGCACTGGCCTCAGAATTCAACACTTTAGGAAGAAATTTATTAGTTTTAAAATGTATTATCTTTAAAGCCAGACTTAGTATTTTGGGGGTTACACTGATGTTGAATTTATATTTCTAAGCCTATAATTTTGGCTTTAATATTTGCCTTTAGAAATCCACAAAATTAATAGTTCATTTATGGGTAATTAAATTTAAACTATATTAAGAGTCTTAACGTAGGCTATTTGAAAAATTGTGTAGGTCGAATGTGGCCTCTCAGGCTGCTTCCCTCAGCATAGAACAGTTGGTAGATCATGTCGGTGTTTTCGCTGGAATGGCTCTTCCTTCATTCACAGTATTTAGGGGAATCTCACTGCGTTATACTGCATTGTTAGAGACCAAGGTGGCTTTCTTAAAGGGCTTGGGTACTGAAAAATCTTCTGCAGATATCCTAAAGGGAAATTCTTTGACACTATGACTAATTAAAAGGGGGAGAGGTGAGAAGTCTCCACATGTAAACAGTAGACAAAAGCACACAGCTGTTCTGTAGTGGACTGGCCACCCTCACCTCTGGCAGCCCTCACCTCCCTGACCCTCACCTCCCTGTAGTCTTTACAGAGTTGTGACTGATGTCGTGAGCACCTGTTATTATCTACCTCAAGACAGGTGGTTATATTTGAGTTGGAAACCCGAGACAAAAGGTAGGAATTTTATCATATGTAGCCAGATTGAGATTATTTTCAACTGCATTGTTTAGTTACATGGCTTTTTTCTTTTTCTTTTTTCCGAGACGGGTTTTTCTGTGTTATCTTGGCTGTCCTGGACTCACTTTGTAGACCAGGCTGGCCTCGAACTCACAGTGATCTGCCTGCCTCTGCCTCCCGAGAGCTGGGATAAAAGGTGTGCACCACCTGTTTAGTTATGTCTTATCCTTTAATTTCTTCTAATAATTAGTTTGGGGTAAGAGCAATTAATTAAACTTGTTGTTTTTAGGGACCTGCTATGAGTTCAGTTCTATGCTGAGTGCTTGAGGATCCAGGGGTGGAAATGACAGTTTTGTGTCTTTTAAGAATTCTGGGTTCAGTTGCATGGAATAAGAATGGAATGGTTTCCTGGTGAGCCTCTGTTTACATGCCTGCCAGACACGATTTTTAAATTGAAAGTATATTATTAATTGCATAGTCCAGGCCTTATTCCATGGACACTTTAGGAGAGGAATGCTCTGGTAATTATAAAAGAAATCACAAGGAATTGCAGCAATTCAGGTGTTTTTTAAAAAGCGCTTTAGGAAAGTCCGGTATAGTAACACACACCTGTAATCCCAAACCCTAGTGCCTGAGAGGCTGACCATCAAAGCCTGTGGGTCCCAGATCAGCTTTAGCAGCGCTGCACAATGTCATCAAAAACAAAAACAAAAGCAAAGCAGCCGGGCCTGGTGACACACGCCTGTAATACCAGCACTTGGGAGGCAGAGGCAGGGGGATCGCTGTGAGTTTGAGGCCAGCCTGGTCTACAGAATGAGTCCAGGACAGTCAAGGATACACAGAGAAACCCTGTCTTGAAAAAAACAAAACAACAACAACAACAAAAAAGTAGATACCAGTAATGAAAAAATAAACAAACAAGCCTCCAAGAAATCAGAGGGACCAAGCAAAATCCTGGAAACAGGACAGTATTCAAAACCTTGTAGAGACATTGATTAGACGACCCGAGTGGTGCCAAAATGAGGATTGTTTTGGGGAAGAGGGAGTCTTAAAAAGCTAGGCCAATAAATTGATGTGTTAAGAGATGGAAAAGAAGCCAGGCGTGGTGGTGCACGCCTTTAATCCCAGCACTCGGGAGGCAGAGGCAGGCGGATCTCTGTGAGTTCGAGGCCAGCCTGCTCTACAAAGTGAGTCCAGGACAGCCAAGGCTACACAGAGAGACCCTGTCTTAAAAAACCAAAAACCAAAACAAAAAGATGGAAAATAGGGTCTAGGAAGACCTTGAAGATGTTTTATTAAAATATAATACGACGGTATGACAAAATTGGCTTGCTTTGAAGGGAAGAGAGAGGTCTGGAGTCGGTAAAGTGGTGCGGCCTGAGTAGGGTGGAGCACAGAGAAGAGTGGAAATGAGATAGTGAGGAGTTGAACCTGTGAGGACCAGGCAGGAGAGGCACAGGGCGCTGAGTCAGACAGGGCCAGGCAGGAGAGACACAGGGCCCTGAGTCAGGCTGGGCCAGGCAGGCCTGCGCTGTGGGAGACATTGGCTGAGATAGGACATGAAGATTTTCTTATTTTTAATTTTTAAACATTTTATGTGTATTTGAGAGGCTGCACATATGTGTGTGCACCATGTGTATGCCTCTTGGCCAGGTTAGGGGGCCAGGTTCCCGAAAACTAATTAAAGGTGGTTTTGAGCCATATGATGTGGGTGCTGGGTCCTGAACCCTGCTTCTCCGAAAGAGCAGCAAGTGCTCTTAAATGCTTAGCCATCTCTGTAGCCTCAGATTGCCGTATTTTTAAGGAAAATGTGATGAGTTTAGTTTGGGATATATTAGATTTCCCGTGGCACCTGTCCAGATGACAGTGGGTTTGGTTGTCAGAGCTAAGAGCCTAAGGTTGGGGAGACCAAGAGTCAGTGGGTGACGGTTGTCAGCCAAGATGCAGTAGCTCTCGTGTGAGGACGGGTGTAGAGGACGTGGCATGGTAAAGCCTGGCACTGAAGCTGAGAGTTAGCGTCTCTCCTGCAGGCCATCCCAGTTAGCTCTTATCCTTTCCTGTGTGTTTGGTTCTGTTTTCTGTTCTTCTGCCCCATGCAGTGTCTGTTGGCTATCTCCCATCTTAGAACTGCTGTCCTAGCCACTAGAGAGATGGAAACGGGGTCTAATTCAGCAGTTCTCAACCTGTGGGTTGCAACCCCAAACATTACCATCCATAACAGGAGCAAAATTACAGTGTGAAGTAGCAACAAAATAATTTTGTGGTTGGGGGTCACCACAGCACGAGGGATTGTGTTAAAGGGCCGCAGTGTCAGCAAGGCTGAGCACAGTTGTCTGGCTGAAAGACAGTAAGTTACAGATGGAGTGAAGTGTGGTGGACGCTGTAAGGGAAGGTACGGGGTAGAGAGCGGGTGCAGGCCACAGGTCAGTTCTGCCTTGAGCGCAGCCGATAGCACCCTGAGAGCAGCACACTCTAGGCTAAGAATATAGGTTGAGTAAAAAAACTTAACAGATTGTTTCATGTGGTATCTAAGAAATTAGGGCTGGCAAACAAGATAGGGCAAGGCTACATCATGTGGAGTTTTATCCCCTGTCAGTCTGTCTGTCCACCCACCAACCCGCCCATCCATCTGTCCATTTATTTATTGAGATGGAGTTCTACCCTGTAACCCAGGCAGGTCTGGAGTTTTACCCTGTAACCCAGGCAGTAAGTTACAGATGGAGTAAGTGTGATGGACGCTGTAAGGGATGAGACTTGGCCTCAAAAAGCAACTCAAACCAAAGCAGACAGGCAAGCAGACACTATATTGAGATTCGAACTCTTCCTTTCGCTTGTGGGAGGCAGTTGGCTCTAATGTGAGAGTTTGTGTGCTTGTCCGAAGAGCAGGACCAGCCAGGGAACGTTTTTCAATTTCCTGGTTCCCCTGGGGAAGTTAAGACACGGGGAGGGGGGGGGGTGTTGGGGGGAGTGGAGTGCGGAAGGATGGGTACCTTCTGACCGACTAGCGATTTCTTTTTGTTTTCTGAGCTGTGTCAACGTCTTCCCCCAGAGAAGTACTTTGGTTTGGAAGCTGTCCACTTGAGAAGTGCTGCCAATTCTTGATTCTTTCTCAAGTGGGCAAGGGTACATTTTGTTTTTGTTTGTGAGTGTTGGAGGAGGGGGAGAACAGGCACAGAAGAGCTGCTCACAGTCAGTCCTTGTCTGGATTCCTCTGGAGCTGGAAGTTTCCTTTGCTTTGTTTTGGGGAAGATGACTTGGCTCCACTGGCATTTAAGTTATTTAGGAAGGTGGTTCTCACTGCCCTCAGCTATCTGATATGGCAATAAAAACTTCATTTTTACTCGGATTGTCAACCACTCCTTCACCCTGTTCTAGACACTTCTGTGTAAAGTATATGAGGCTCTGCCGCCTAAAATGAAGCCAGTCACATGTTCCCTTAAAACAGTGGCTCTCAATGTGGGTCACATCCTTTTTTTTCCCCCGGGGGGCAGGGGCGGGGCGGTTGTCGAACAGACCTTAACAGGGGTGGCATATCAGATATTTAATTGCAGTTCTTAACAGTAACAATTACAGTTCTGAAGTAGCGACAAAATAATTTTATGGGTGGGGTCAGCACACCGTGAGGAGCTGTGTTAAAGGGCCGCAGCGTTAGGAGGCTGAGAGCCGTGGCCTTGGAAGGTTGGGGAGCTGTCCAGCTTCTGGTGTTGCTTACTCCTGGTTTTCCTCTGGTGCTGGGCGCCAACCCCAGGCCCCTTTGCGTGGGAGGCAAGGGCCGTCGGTTTCTCAGCTATCTAGCCCTTCCTTTTCACTTTGTTGTTGTTTTGTTTTGCTTTTTGAGACAGGATCTCTCTGTGTAGACCTGGCTGTCCTGGAAGTTGCTCTGTAGACCAGCCTAGCCTCGAACTCGCACAGATCCACCTAGCTCTACCTCCCGAGGCTGAGACTAAAGGTGTGTACCACCACTGCCTTTCAGGTTTTCAATTTTACCCGATGAGGTATTTTAAACATAAAAAATTTTAGAGAAGAAGCTCCAACAGGTAATTTGAGCTCACAACTCAAATTTAAAGACTATTAATATTTTGTCATACTTGTTTTAGATGTCTTGCAGTCTTTAAAATACTTTACAAATATAGCCGTCGCTTACTCTTTAGGCTTATTTCCCCTTTCTACTGCGGAAGAGAGCCTACCTAACCTTTGAACTTTAGTGTTTAATCTTTCAAAGAAATCTTGTTATTTTGTCCCCAGTGGGTACGGTTGCCCACCCCACTGCTGATGTGTTCTGTCTGTGTCGTGTTTTGGCTGGTTTGTGCCATTCGTGCACCTCTGCAAGCACTGTAAGTGCCTTAAGGACAGATACATAGTCTCCTTTATTTTTGTTATCCTTGCGGGTCTTCCTCAGGAATTAATATCAGGCTGACATTTCGCGTAACTGTTAGTTGTTACTAGTGAGCCAGTGGTCGGGTAGCAAATTAGAAAGCATGAGTTACCCATTGTGTTAGTGAGCTCTTGCTTTACTGTTAAAAATGTCGGTAAAAAAAAAAAAAAAAAAGTCGGTAAAGTACCCTGGGGCTAACTCCCCACAGGGAGTGGAAGCAGGAATCGATAGGTGACAGCATCCCAGTGGGGAAACTCCTGGGAATTGATCCTGGTGGCTTCTGATCCTCTGGGCTCCTGTGGCCAGACTCACTTTACTGGCTATCAAATTCTGCTTTTGTCCTCAGGTCTCAACATCCTCACTAGAGATGGATATTAAAATGCATTCTCTCTCCCTCCCTCCCTCCCTCTCCCTCCCTCCCTCCCTCCCTCCCTCTCCCTCCCTCTCTCTCTTCCCCCTCCCTTCTTTCCTTCTCTTTCTCTCTCTCCTTTCTCTCCCTCCCCTCTCCCTTCCCTCCTTCCCCTTGTCCTCTCCCCTTTACTCCTTCGTGCACGCACGCGCGCACACACACACACCAAAACAAAACAAAACCCCCATCCTCTCTGATTACTTAGTAAACGTTGTTGAGAACCAGGAAGTTTTGGCCTCTAAAGAAGAGATTGTGGTGCACACAGTTCTTGTGTGTGTGTGTGTGTGTGTGTGTACACGTACGTGTGTACGTGCACTTTGAACCCTGCCTCCGCCTTCGGCTTCTCACCTCCTTTGTAGGTAGGGTCTCACTAGCTCACACCAGCCTGCCTAGAACCATCTTCCTGGCTCAGCCTGTCCACTGTGGGGATTACCACCCCTGTCTACACTTCCTTTTCTTTTTAGTGTTTTGAGACAGGGTTTCTCTGTGTAACCCTGCCTCTCCTATAGACAAGGCTGGTCTCAAACTAGGATCACACTTCCTCTGCCTCTAGAGTGGTGCGATTGAAAGAGTGCACCACTATTGCCTGCCCTTTTCCACCCCAGGAGGGTAGGATATTTCAAAAGCTATAGATGATTTTTTCTTTATTTATTTTATTTTATTTTTTGGTTTTTCGAGACAGGGTTTCTCTGTGTAGCCTTGGCCATCCTGGACTCACTTTGTAGACCAGGCTGGCCTCAAACTCACAGCGATCCGCCTGCCTCTGCCTCCCGAGTGCTGGGATTAAAGGCGTGCGCCACCACGCCCGGCTGGATGATCGTTTTTTAAAAGCTTCAAAAGCATATAAGTTCTGCCGTGTGGAGTCCTACCTAATATATAATATTGTTTGGGCCTCAGTGATTTGCTCTACCCTCATGTAAGAGTGAAATATTAAGGTAAACTGTATAAATTGTTAATATGTAGATTTTTAAAAGTCCAATATTAGTGATTTTTTTTTTTTTTGGTTTTTTGAGACAGGGTTTCTCTGTGTAGCCTTGGCTGTCCTGGACTCACTTTGTAGACCAGGCTGGCCTCGAACTCACAGTGATCTGCCTGTCTCTGCCTCTCCAGTGCTGGATTAAAGGCGTGTGCCACCACGCCTAGTTTAGTAATTTTATTTATTTAAATTTATATGTTTAACATGAAGTTTAATTTCTTCTTGGGGTTTTGAAGCACAACATCATGAAGTTTTTGAAGTAGATACAGACAGAAATCCAGTTGTATCTCTGAAATGTACTTCTGAGTTTTTTTCTTTACAGTTATCATTAGGTCAGACTTTGATGGAATGTCTGTTTTGGATTGCATGTATCGGGTATTGAGAAGGTTGTAAGGGATTATGCAGGGTGGCTTTAAAATCTTCAGAAGCAAGACACTAAAAATTAGCTCAATTGATAACGTGCTTAGCTCTGGCCAAGAAGCCTTTGATAAAACCTTTTGATGTGACTGTGTACATGTAATTGATTGTGTTCAGTTTAATAGGTTCACATGTCCTATAAACGCCACCACCCTTTGTGTCTCCGTGCCCCCTCCACCCTTTGTGTCTCCATGCCCCCTCCACCCTTTGTGTGTCTCTGTGCCCTTTGTGTGTCCGTGTCCCTCTCGGCTCCATAAGGGAGATCTGGACTTGGAGAAATTGCTTCATTAAGGATTTGGGGAGGGAAGAGCAAAGAAGCTCCAGCCCCAGACTGCTCCAGGACTTTGTGGTTCCCAGAATATTCCTAGGTTGCTGAGGAAGATACTGAAGTCAGGGAAAGAGCAAAGCAGCAGAGGGAGCAGGTGCTGTAGCATAGAACTGAGGGCAGGAGCATCTTTCCCCAGCTCTTCAAAACCTGGTGTAGGGTTCTGTGTACGCTTTGTAAATGAACTACCTCAGAGCAACCCAGCCAGGGTTCCCACTGCTCTAACCCATTTGAAAACACGCACATTACTCTCTCTCCCTTTCCACAACAGTAACTGCTACATTGTATTTCTCTTCAAGTCCCTCAGGAGTCATTAGGGGAAGTCTTCACCTCACCTTCCATCGCTGCATGGAGCGCCCACGGCATGAGCTGACTCCTCACTTGGCCGCCTGCTGACATCAGTTGGGTAGCATCATATGTAAAACATGGCCGAAAAGGTCAATTTAGTGTTGAGCAGTAGGTTTGGTGTTGTTGTTGTTTTAAGTCCACTGTTTGTGCCTTTTGAATCATTAGCCACTAACACCAAAGGAAGGGGCCTTTCTGCCCTGGGGCCGTGGTGCTGGTAAAACTTGATGCTATGTGGAGCTGGTCTGCTTGGAGGAACTGCGGCACAGACAGTGGGAATGCCGGATACTGACAGCCGTGTAGTTCAGGCAGCGAGGCTTGTTTGCTGTTAAAGGCCTCTCTGAGCACTGGCTTCCGTCTCCTTTGCACTGGGGTAGCGCACTTGGCCTTAAGCCTGTCCTTTCCTTTGAGTTCCATCACTAGGGCACAAGACTCTGATGTCCGTGACCCTTGGTTACTGCTGGCTACTGGCCACAGAGGCTTCCCAGAACTACTCTCAGAATTCTGAAAGTAGAAGTTGAAAATTAGACAAATTTGTATTTGTTTGGCATAAAGTAGCCTCTCATTTTAACAACTTACGATTTCTTCTTTTTATATAATCTTTATAATTTTTTAATAATGTGCTTGTTCATGAAAATTAATATTGTGTAAATTTCCTCATGTTTGCTAACTGGTGAAGATGATACCTTCCTGTCTCCTGAGCACGCTGTCTACTGGGCTCTGGGCAGGTGAGCCACAGTGATGCTAAGAAGAGTGGGAGGCTAGGGCTCGCAGGAATCAACATTCTGGGTTAAATAGGACTTGGTTAGACACACACACACACACGTGTGAAATATGAGAAGCAAATGCAGACTATATAGCATACATAGCATCGTAGTTCGTTTTATTTTATTTATTTATTTATTTTGGTTTTTCGAGACAGGGCTTCTCAGTGTAGCCTTGGCTGTCCTGGACTCCCTTTGTAGTCTAGGCTGGCCTCGAACTCACAGCGATCCGCCTGCCTCTGCCTCCCAAGTGCTGGGATTAAAGGCGTGCGCCACCACACCCGGCTCATAGTTCGTTTTAGACCTGAAGGAGTTTTACATGTTACATTCATTTTCTAGTTGAGGAACACAAAGACTAGAAAGTTGGAATTCCTTGTCCAAGCTGGTAGTTAACAACAAACACTTCTTCTGTATTTGCTGTCTGAAAAGTTAGGCCTCTGGTACAGAGTTACACACACCAAGAAGTAAGTAATTGTGGTTTGGAGCCAGCTTGGTGCTTGCCAGTCACTAGTGTGAGGGGCTGCGCTTGATCCTCAGTGCTGCTGTGGTGGCGATGACGCAAGGACTGCAAGTCCCTCACCCGGGGACGAGCAGACCACTGGGTCTCACTGGCCGGCCGGACCAACACACAGGCGAGTTCCAGCCCGTGAGGCCCTCAAATAAGTAAGCAAACTGTAAGTGGACACACAGTAAAGAAGTAAAGGTGAGAGGGCACCGGATGTAGTCCTGGGGTCTCTACATCCATAAACACATGTGTGCCCACGTGTGTGTCTGTCCCTGCACATAGCGTGCACTGGTATACACATGAACAAAGAAGTTAATAATTAGTTGTGAGTATTAGATATTTGCAGAAGAGGTAACTGTTAATGCAAAATCATGAATACTAAATACCAAGTGAGGAGTCAGTTCATGCGGCGGGCGCTCCATGCAGCGATGGAAGCGGGCGCTCCATGCAGCGATGGAAGGTGAGGTGGAGACTTCCCCTAATGACTCCTGAGGGACTTGAGGAGAAATACAATGTAGCAGTTACTGTTGTGGAAAGGGAAAGAGAGTAATGTGCGTGTTTTCAAGTGGGTTAGAGTGGTGGGAACCCTGGCTGGGTTGCTGTGAGCTAGCTTTCTTGGGAAGGTTGCCCTGGTGGGAGTCTCCGGGGAAACAGACTGCAGCCAGCAGGTCTCAGCCAGTGCTGAATCGAGAACTGAACTTGTCACTGGTTTGTCTGCCCCGAGTGGGCAATATAGAGCTCGGCCCGTCTCGGTGTCCTCCTCTTCTGCCGTGTCGTATTGCTTAGGAGGAGGTAGGTCGTGGTTAAAAATGCAGGTCAGATGCCTGGGAAGTGGAATGGAAAGTTAAAGAGCACACTATGATGAGGTCTAACCACAAGCTGTTTCAGTTCTAGATCGGCTTTCTGTGCACTTAAACACTGGCTGTGCACTTAGAGCTGTCGTGCTCAGAGTGCAGTACAAGAAGTGATTAGCGCTGCCTTCTTTTGAGACTTCGTTCTTTGTATTCAAAGGGAAGGATTCCTTTGGAGTTTGAATTTAAATGCATAGTCTTTCTGACTCAGTTTTAAAAATGAAATAGTTTTTCCCTTGCAAGTGGGATGGCTGCTTGGGTTAGCAAGCTGTTTGTAATGTGTTTGGGGGCTAAAGGGAGGAGGTAAGTCTTAAATTCAACTCTTTCTGGCTTTCATGTCAGCAGTTAAGAATAAATTTCATACGTGCTCTCACCTAAAGAGAGAAGTGAGTGCTGTGCTGTGGTTTAATGTCTTTACTAACAGACTAGATGCTTGTTCTTGGCTTTAGACACACTAAGATAGTGCTTTTTCTCAGCCCCATTTCTTTTCTTTTTGGCCATGGTTTATCTACATGTTGACAGATGCTCACGGATTCAGAATAACATTTTCTGAGCTGGTGATGCACGCCTGTAATCTCACTGCTCACGGGAGGCAGAGACAGATGATCTTTGTTGAGTTCGAGGCCAGCCTGGTCTTCAAAGTGAGTCCAGGGCTACACAGAGAAACCCTGTCTCGAAAAAACGAAACCAAAACACAAAAACACAGAAAACAAAACAAGACCATTTTCTTAATTGTCATTTTTATATTTCTCCTGTAAGGTCCTGACACTGTTCCTAAGTTCATCTAACAAGACTGCATTTGCCGAGCTTCGTGACCGGGTATTTTCCCTTCCGGCTTCTCGGCTTCAGGGCCTCTGCTCCGTTCTGTTCTCTGCTGGAGTCTCTGTCATAACTTCCGACCTGGCTGGAGAATAGAAGGAAGGCCGTGCTACTGCTCGATAGTACAGCAGTCCCCTAAGGTAGATACCCTTACACGCTTAGGGATGGACCCATTCAACCTAGTCACTGCCGTTGTTGAGGCACTGTGGAAGGTTCTAAGAATGTTGCAGTGAATGTCACATGAGGTCCCTGCCAGAGTGACAAAGAGGCTAAAGAGCTTACCCAGGGCTACAAGCAGAAGAGTGACAGAGCTGGCATTTAGGAGTTTTGATGGATTCCAGGTAATGTCTGCAACCATTATTACACTAGGCTGTCATTTATATACATTGCACAGTCTATAAGTGCAGTAGTAAGGCACGTCAGTCTCTAAGTATGGTCGTAAGGCAGGTCAGTCTTTACAGTAGTAAGACACGTCAGTCTGTAAGTACGGTAGTAAGGGACATCAGTCTATAAGTACAGTAGCAAGGCACGTCAGTCTTTAAGTACTGCAGTAAGGCACGTCAGCCTTTACAGTAGTAAGGCACGTCAGTCCATAAGTACAGTAGTAAGGCGTGCCATGAAAACAGGTGGGGACTCCTGAATCTCTTTGTTCAAAAGGCTCTTTATCAATACAAGAAAGACTGTGTGTCTGTGCTCAGCCCACCTGCCCAGTATCGCCTTTTCTCTTTCCCCCCTACTCAATCCTCCCTGGGCATGGACTGGTCAGTGTGGCCTGCTTTACACTGTGTGCTTTGAAGACTGGGAAGGTTTTGTTCCCTGAAAGTTTCTTTCCTACTCCAGGTTCTTTCTTGTCGCTCAGGTGAGTAATGCATTGTTGACAGTGTCGGTTAGTCATTCCAGTTGGAATCTTTTTTCCTTTTCCCTGAAGAGTATGTGAACAGGAATACTTTGGTTAGGCTTTCCTTCTGCAGTTTATTCAATTAGAGAACACTTTATCACAGTTCTCAGAAAGGGTTTTGAATGGGAGAACATAAAAAGCTGGGTGTCTTCTGCCCAGATCAGTTTTGTTTGTGTTCTAAGTTGAGTCCTTAGTTTATGTTATTAAGGAGAGTACTCATTTAATTTAATTTATCCATTTATTTTGGTTTTTCAAGACAAGGTTTCTCTGTGTAATTGTACTGGCTGTCCTTGAGCTTACTGTAGGACAGGCCTGCCTCTGCCTCATGAGTGCTGGGATTAAAGGCGTGGGCTGCTATATTCAGCTTGAGAGTACTCATCTTAAATTACAGTCCTTGTTAAGATGTGATGATACCTGGGATAAGTGATATTCAGCAGTTTCAAAAGAGGCACAAGGGTTTCTTGTAGAAATTACTAGAAAGCATTACAAATGCTTAGGATCTTGATTTCATTTGTGTGCTAGAGTTTAGGTAGGATCAAAGTTGTATTAGAACTATTTGGTATTGAGGATGCAGTCAGTTTTGTACCAGGTGTTGTGTACGTAGCTTTTGCTCCGTTCTGTGACTGAGACCAATTTGCAATTTGGTCCAATTGCAACTGTTTGCCCAGGTTGCTTTTGCCTTAGCCCCTGCCTTCTGCAATACCTGGTGACTTCTAACAGGAAGGGACACTGGGGTGCTGGGCACACAGCTGCTTCGCCTGTCCTACAAGGATCCTAGCCTGCTCGAGAGCCTCTGAATCTCTCCGCCCCAGGCCCATCTAATACTCTGTATCAAGTTATACAGAGGACAGACAGCTTAGGCAAGATGGAGCATGAAAATCTGCCAGTACCCTGAGAGTCCCCGAGCGTCTGTAGCTCTTTACAGGCACAGGCACAGGGTGTTGCCGGGTTTTGTCAGGAACATTACAGGAATTAGATGCATCTTAGCAGACCATAAGAATTTTACAGCGGCGCCTGGCCCTTGCACGTGTGCAGACTGATCTCTCACCCTCCTTCCTTTAGATGCACCTTTGTGTGTCTACAAAACACAAAGTAAGCTAGCTTGAATGAATGTTGAGAGACTTGCTGCTTTGATGCCGTAGGCCTTCCACTTGTGGCAAACAGAAGAACTGTGTTAGAATTTGGTGTTTAGTTTTTCTCTTGGTTTTAGGTTAAGTTTTGTCCTCTTCAAAACTCAGCAGTAAATTTTTTTTGTTTGTTTTGTTTTTCAAGACAGGGTCTCTCTGTGTAGCCTTGGCTGTCCTGGACTCACTTTGTAGACCAGGCTGGCCTTGAACTCACAGAGATCTGCCGGCCTCTGCCTCCCGAGTGCTGGGATTAAAGGTGTACGCCACCACGCCGGGCTAGTAAATTTTTAATTAGTATGAGAAGTATATTCAGTAAAAATAATTTTATTCCGAAAATGTATTCTAGCTTCAAACTATCAACATAAAAATAAAAATGATGTCGTAGTGAGGCATAATTTACCCTGCTCTTTTCTTTAGGCCTTAGGGGTGTGAGGTCGTAGTACTTCCTCTGCCTTACTTGGTGTTGGTTGGCACACAAAAGTGCTTTGCTTTTCTCTGCCTCTCCGATGGTCTGTACAGGTGGTTTCATTTCTAAATATGGGTTGCTTAAGGGGTTGACTTTGTTTGGTTTTTGTTTTACAAGACAGGGTCTCTCTGTGTAGCCTCGGCTGAAGGGACTGACTTTGTAAGTGCACATCCTTTTCTTTGGTGCACGTCTGTAGAAGTCAGAGATTTATCTGGGCACCACAGGGGGAAATTGGAAGCTGGTGATATGTGACATCAGATAACAGTTACTGAGATCACTAGATTTATGGTTTTGGAACTGTTTTTATTACTCTGTGGCTTTGGAAAAGTGATTAAACCTCACTTACTTGGCTCTGAGTCCTTGTCATCTGTAGCTTGATATATGGAGTAAACTTGTCCCTGATAAGAAATGCTTCTAAAGTGTGACACAGGAAAACACTGACTCTCTGAGCTGATGGAAGCATGTGGTACCCCGTCCTAGCTCGTCTAGAACCATCAGGTTGCGGTTGTACTCGCACCTAGTTCTGTGTACATAAGCAGAAGAGACTTGCTTATTTGGTTTTGTTTTGGTTGGTTGGTTTTTTTGGACACGGTCTCTCTGTGTAGCCCTGGCTGTCCTGAACTCACTTTGTGGACCAGGCTGGCCTTGAACTCACAGCATTCCACCTGCCTCTGCCTCCTGAGTGCTGCAATTAAAAATGTATGTCAGCATGCGTGCCTGAGACTTGTTTATTTTTTTAAGATTTATTAATGCGTTTATGTATGTAGACCATGTATGTGGTAGACACCTTGTAGAGGTCAGACGAAGGCATCCGATCCCCTGGGATGGAAGTAACAGGTGACTATGCAAGAACAGAGCTGAGCTGTTGTGCAAGGGCAGCGAGGGCTCTTTAACTGCTGAGCCATCTCTCCAGCTCCACCATTGTGCTTACTTTATGTTCATAGTTGCTTGTCTACATGTATGACCGTACTACATACCTTCCTGGTACCAGCAGAGGCCAGAAAAGGCTGCTGGATTCCCCAGAACTGGAGTAAACCGAGGGCTACAGGTTGTGAGGTACCGGCAGTCAAATCCAGGTCCTCCGTGTTGAAGTTATTTTATAAAATTGTGTTTGTTTCTCTCAGTTTATTTCTTAACTCAGCCATCACACAAATGATTGAGACTTTATGATAATGCAAGCAGCTCAAGTCTGTTTTAAGCCCTCTATGCTATTTTGTCTTACTCCCAGCAAACATGTCAGCAATACTTGCACTTTATAGCTTTGGTTGGCTCTGGTTCCTTCCTCTAGCTCCTCCTGGGCCCCTGAGGGTGAGTCTCCTGGCTAAATCTTAACTCCTCTTCCCCTGGCTGGCGGGAAGTCCAGCCCTATTCTTTCCCTTGTTCACCGATTGGCTGTAAGCTGCTTTATTGACATATCAGAGGGACAGTTGGAGAGCAGTTTACACAATGATTAGACAGTAAATTCTCAGAACAAAGCTTGTAAACATGGTGGGTACAGAAATTAGCATCTAAACTACACAATAACCCTATGCCTACACCTCCAGAAGAGCAACCAGTGCTCTTAACCCCTGAGCCATCCCTCCTGCCCCAAGTTGTTTCCAAAAGAAACAAAATACTAGAGACAGAGCAATGTGCACAAGGGAAAGAAGCCCAGGTAGTGCTGGGGACGACTGGATCAGAGTGTGTGCTACACGTACTCCAGCCGGCGTAGGTGTGCATTGGTGGGATGGGTGTAGGTCTTAGCATCAATGCGCATGTGGAGGTCTTGTGACTGAGCGGATAAAGTCTTGCCATAAATCTCTGAAGAACTGGTATGAACCCTGAAGCAGAATTCCTAGGTCCAACTGTCTTGTCATTTGGGTATCATTTAGGTATGATGCCTCAGTATATATGTGTCAGCTATCAGAAAACACAGATTTTAATTAAAAACATTTGCGGGATAGAGTCATGCTATGTAGCCCAGACTGGCCTGGAGCTCACTAGGTAGCTGAGCCTGGTCTTGAACTTGGAAGTTTTCCTGTGTTGGTCTTTTGAGTATTGAGATCACAGTGCGCACTGCTGTAATTTGAAGCTTCTTTTTTTATGCTCTGTTGCAGTGTTTCACAAACAAAACTACAAAAACTATGTAGTGGACTCACAGCTTATACACATATAGATTATATTTGTTCGTTTACACCTTGATCATATCAATGGGACGCATCAGAAAATGGCAAACATTTGAAACCAATAAATAATTTGTAAGCCTATTTTAAGTATGAATACATAGATGAGCATGACTAGTTTAGAACCACTCCTTGTGTGTGTGCGTGTGCGCGCATGCGTGCGTGAGGTCTGCACGTGTGTGTATGCGTGTGTGTGCACTCGTGTGTGCGCGCATGTGTATGTGTGCTCTGTTCCTAAACTTTGAAAGTATGAAATAAGAGTGCCAACACCTAGGCTCTCCCTGAATGTCACCCTGTTCCCCAGCTCTCTGCTCTCCTTAGGGTCCCATCCCTGACTCGTTGGGGAGGCCTCTGCTCTCGTTTACATCCCTGTGCGTGACATGAGCAGCCTCACACTCCTTCAGGCAGGACTATGGCGTCTCTCCTTTGTGTGTATTCCCAGCCCCTAAATCAGTGTGTAAAAGATGATGGACCAAGTGACTGATAGTCAAGAGGAGTTAGGACGAAAGTTTCTAGTCCAGCTGACAGCAATGGCAGATGCTTTACACAGAGCCGTAGGCGTTAAGCGAGGTTAAAGATGGCCAGAAAAGAAACGAGAGCTAAAAAGAAAGAAAGTGATGAAAACCTTTGAGCTGAAGTATCTAATTTATTGTTTTGTTTGTTTGAAATAGGGTCTCTTTGTAGCCTTGACTAACCTGGTACTCTCTCTGTAACATAGGGTGGCCTTGAGTTCAAGAGAATCCTCCTGCCTTAGCCTTTTGAGTGCTGAGATTATTGGTACACACTACTGTGCTTGGTTTTTAAGTATTTAATTTTATAAAAGGAAAACTTCTTTGTTTAATGGAGGCTAAACATTATTAACTATATGTGGAAGAAAATTAATTCATCAAAAGAGATTTGTGAAATAGATTAATTTTGTATGAGTAGCTAACACAGATAATACAGGAATCTTTCCGATTCCTTTGTTGACTAGATATTTTATAATTGACAAACAAATGACCAATAATGAGGAATCAAGTACTTGGCAGAGGGCTGGTAGTTACTAAAGGTTGGAGAATTGGCTTTTGAGAGATGGTGTGTTTTGCTGTTAGTGTAGACTGTTGGTTTCTTACTGCTGTTGTTAGTAAGTGGTGTGTATAAAAAAAATTCAGCAATCAATTTTTAAAGGGCTCAAGTAGAAATTTTGTTTCTGTAGGAATTTTTTTTTTTTAGAATTTTTAAAATTTATTCTTCATGTGCATTGGTGTTTTTCCTGCATGTGTGTCTATATGAGGGTGTCTGAGCCCTGGAACTGGAGTTAGACACAGCTAGAGCTGTCACATGGATGCTAGGAATTGAACTCAGGTCTCTTGGAAGAGCTCTTAACTGCTGACCCATCTCTCCAGCCCCTTGTAGGCTATTTTTTAAAAGTTGACTTTATTAGACCAGCACGGTGGCGCATGCCTTTGATTCCGGCTCTCAGAAGGCAGAGGCAGGCAGTGTTTGAAGTAATGCCCGATGCATGCATACCCTGAGGCCAGCCTTGTCTGCCTAGTTCTCCCACAGCCAGGGCTGCATAGAGAGATCTTGACTCAACAGATAAAACAAAGCATGCCGACAACAAAAACCCAAGAAAGGAAAACCCAACTTTGGGTTATTTCTAGCCCTACTTGAAAGAAAAAAGAAAAAAAAAAAAAGGTCTAAAATATAAATATTATGTGTAAAGTATACATAAATCTAAAACAAACAAACAACAACAAAAAACATTGCTTTAGGCATAGTAGTATAGGCCTATGAGACAGGAGGATTGTAAGTTCAGTACCTATTTTGGTTACAAAATGAGTTGGCTATTAGCCTGAGCTACACAGTGAGACCTGCCTTAAACAAACAAACAAACAAATAGTGGACTGGAGAGATGACTCAGCGATTAAGAGCACTGTCTGCTCTTCCCGAGGTCTTGAATTTGATTCCCAACAGCCGTCTATCCTGGGGTCTGATGCTTTCTTCTGGTGTGTAGGTGCACATGCAGACAGAGCACTCATAACATTAAATAAATAAATGTCAAAACAAGACAAAACAAAAATGACCTTGGCTGGAAATGTGTCTTTCTTGATAGAGTGCTTGCTTAGCATGCATGGAGACCCATGAAGACATGTGTTGGATTCCAGGAAGACCAGAGTTCAAGGCCAGCCTGGGCTACGTGCAACCTTTTCTCAAAACACAGATTTGTAGGCCTGGAGGGGTTGATTTGGGAGGAGTGAACTCTGGAAGAAGTCATACTGGTAGCTGTGTTGGGCAAAAGTGGAGTAAGGCACAAAGTAGGCAGCTGACATTTCTCGAGAATATAGTATGTATTGGGTGTTACTTCAAACAAGAGATCTGAGCTGTATGTTTTCCCTATTTTGTATGTTAAGAAAGTGTGGCACAAAATGGTTGTATTCCAGGACCACACAGTCTTGAAGTGTTAGGTCAGGGATTTGTAACAAGAAGCATCTGAACCGAGGCACTCTGGGTGTGGAGTTGAGAGGGTTCACGCAGTGAGGGGGCTTGTTTACGAATGGATTGCCCGTGTCCTCCTGCTCTCTGCAGATGAAGTGTGGAGTAGAGTGAGCCCTGGTCTGAGGGGGTGGCTGGCCTGTACGTAGTTTGGTTTCGCTACTTAGTGCTTGTGTAATGTGTAAGGTCACCTAGCCTCTAGGAGTGTATTTGTCCTTTCATGTGTAACACGCGGTTAGTGGTACACACTTCATTTGAAGTTGTTTGGAAGTTTACGTAAAATAATGATTAAAGCCTCAACACACGATTTTCTTTCACTTTGTTCCACTTTATGTTCCATGGGTCCCTTGAGAGTAGAAGTTGACCGTATTCTCTTTCTAAGAAGGCTATATTTTGTGTGTTGGGAGGACCTGTATTAGCCCAAACAGTTAGCATCTCTCCCTCCCAGCTTACAGGAATGGGGCGCCTGTACCCTCCTCTCTCTCCCTGTCTGGTGCTTGGAATTGGCATCATAAGCATGGAGGAGTCTTTGACCTTTGACCATTTTGAGTCTTAAATGTTTTTTTCATTGAGTTTTGAGAGGAATTGGAGAGGATGCAGAGGCAACGCCAGTGCATTGGTGGAGCCAGGCGTGTCAGGAGAGTGCGCATGCAGGGAGAGTGGGCGCTTGGTGTCCAGGAGAGAGTGAGGGTCAGTTTCTCAAGCACTTGAACAGAGATCTGTTATCGTCCACCAGTATTTAACTTTGGGTGTCTGTCACTAAGTTGGGGGCTCAGTATATGCAGATGGGCTTTAACACACTATTAGTCTGAGTAAAGCAATCTTTAGGGAAGAGAAACTATTCCTAATAAAATCATGTAACAGTCTTCAACAAATACCTTTGAGATAAGTCACTGTAAATTTGCCTACATGCAATACTGTGTGTGTGTGTGTGTGTCTGTCTGTGGTGTCCGTTTGTATGTCTATAGTTGAGTACTACACAAATGTACAAAAATGTTTTAGTTTATTGGAATGAAAATTGAGTGCCTAGTAGTGAGTGGGACACAGGAGAAACAAACGTTTTTGCCCTCATGTTGCTCCTGTTTGGTGGGGACACAAACATATAAATAAACAAAATCTGTGCGCTATGACATAATGCTGATAGATGGATAGATGTGGAGGGTGTGAGGTTCTGTTGGAGCAGCGTGGGGGGGGGGGAGTGCCCTCCAGAGAACCCTTTGCAAATGAGGAAGCACTCAGGTAGGTCTTTGAGGAGAGAAAGGAGCTCCCCTGCTGGGCCTACTGTCCTCCCTGGCCTGGCAGGTCTGCCACGGGACTGAGCTCTGAAGCAGATAGCTCGCTTGATGGAAGTAATGGGGGGCACAGCCCAGTCACGGAGGCCTTTGTGTGATAATGGGGGGCACAGCCCAGTCACAGAGGCTTTTGTGTGATAATGGGGGGCACAGCCTAGTCACGGAGGCCTTTGTGTGATAATGGGGGGCACAGCCCAGTCACAGAGGCTTTTGTGTGATAATGGGGGGCACAGCCTAGTCACGGAGGCCTTTGTGTGATAATGGGGGGCACAGCCCAGTCACAGAGGCTTTTGTGTGATGCACAGAATTTAATGCTCAGTGAAGCCATTGAGCTTTGAATCCTGGGATGTGATATTGTCATATTTATATTAAATAATTCTTTACAGTAGGTGCTTATAGAGATTGAATAGTGTTTGTGAAAAGAAAGAGGAAGTTCTTTTCTGGGTCCCAGTTATCAAAAGAGATGCAATAAAAGCTGGTTAAAGGCATTGGGTGGGTTTGAGAGACTTTAAAGGTAAAATTGGGAAGCTGTGTAAGGCAGTGAGTGTGAGGCAGGAGAGGACTGTCAGTGGCCTCCCTGGCTGTGGTCAGGCCCCTGCTTGGAGGGATGCTCCATTTGCCATAGTGGGAAAGGGTGGAGGACAGAGTTGAGAGGTGTTTGTTTGTTTGTTTGTTTGTTTGGATGTGTCTGGGGCTTCTTGGGTGAGGCAGAAAGACTTTGAGACTCTGGATACCTTTAGCGTCATCAGCGTTTGGGTGTGCAGGAACATGAAGTTTCTCAAGGAGATGCTACAGAGTAAGAGATGGAGGGCTTACGACCAGAGCTGTGTGCTTAGCCTTAGAGTCCACATGGTGCCCTAGGAGAGCGGCCATGAGGATTGGCATGTGCCTGTGAGCGGCACCTGTGATGCCAGGATGACCAGCACAAGTGAAGAAAGGAGCATCGGGATTTGTGTGTTGAGAAGTTTTGCAGGAAGAGGATACGAACGTCTTATTCACTGTTCTATTGCTGTGAAGAGGCACCACAGCCAAGGCAGCTCTTGTAAAAGAAAGCATTTAAGTGGGGCTGGCTTACAGTTTCAGGGGGTTAACTGTTATCACGGCGGGGAGCAAGGCGCGCATACCCGCAGGTGCTCCAGCAGCAGCTGAAGAGCTCCGCGCTGCTCCACAGGCAGGGACAGGCACTTCGCTGACACAGTTTCTCCATCAGACAGCACCTCCTAATCTTTTTAATCCTTTCAAACAGTACACTCCCTGTTGAGTAAGCACTCAAACATATGAGTCTGTTGAGGGGTCTTTGTTATTCAAGCACCACAACTGTGCAGGAAGGAGGCGCCTTTGCCTTGCTTGTAGGTTTGTTTGTTTCTGTCTATGTGGTGAAAACAAGCTCACTTGCTAAGAGTAAGAGACATAGCTTGCTGGCTAAGAGGCTCAGGAAACAGTGAGGATGTGAGGTGGCCCTGAGCCGGCTGCAGTGGCCTGCCGATGCACTCATTTGCCCTCAGACTGATCTACTGAGCTATTTGATCTTGTTTTGCTCAGTAACTCCCTCTAGTTGTAGAGAAATTGAGTGAAGAAGCCATCCATGTTGGGTAGATAAAACAGAAGGACAAGGAAACTAGATTTGAGCAGGAGAGACGGCTTAGCAGCGAAGAGCACTAGTGTCCCTGCAGAAGACCTGTCCCAGCACCTGCATGGTGGCTCACAATCTCACAGCTCCAGTTTCCAGGGATCCAGTGTCCTTTCCTGGCCTCTGTGAGCACCAGACATGCATGTAGTACACACACGTACACGGGAACAAAACACTCACATGCATACAATAAGAATAAATAAGTCTTTAAAGAATAAACTAGGTTGTTGCAGTGAGGCACGTAACTTAAGTGATTAGTAGTCCTTGCTTTCACTCCGGGCTCTGCAGGACGAACGGGATCTGTTCCGTGTTCTGACCCTCTGCTGTCACCCTGTCTCTTCAGCAGTAATGTCCTGCGTCCACTGTGCTCCTCCTTCACATTCTTCCCGCTGTGCCAGTCAGAGTGTAACAGCAGCAGCAGCAGCGAGATCGTTTCCCCCTCTGCTCTCAACCCGCCAGTGTTTATCATGACTTTTATAGTAAAACCTCAAGCTTTACCAGGGTCTGCTGGGCCTGTCTGTGTTTTCTGCTGCCCGCACCGCTGGTCAGAGCCGTGATGCTGCGCTGCATCGGCTTGGAGCACTCTTCTTCCTGCTCTGCACTCCAGCTGCTCGCTGTTTAGTTCCCTCGAACTTTTCCTCCCTCCTTACAGGAATAACATTCCTGTCTCCAGTATTTATTATTATGAGATTTTTATCATTTTTTCCCTTTTCACTGTAGACATAAGCATGGGAATTGTGTCTGGTTCATTGTGTCTAATCTTGAGCATAGTGCCCAGTGTTCATGGACTTTTATTGTCCCATGCATAATGTGGTTGCAGGAGTTCGTGACTAAGAAATTAGGTTTAGAGTGGATACAAGCTGGAAGCTGGGTGTGGGGGTTGTACACGTAACCCCAGCACCCAGGAGGCAAAGGTAGGAAGAGAGGTGCTATCTTTAAAAAAAAAAAAAGTTGAATAAAGATAAAATTGTAGAGTAAGAGTGGATTTTAAGACTACTAGGGGAAATGGTTTTAGGAAATGGCAGGTCTATGTTGAGTTGTTGCAATAGAGATAGAAGTTTCTAGACATTATGAAATTAAGTCAGATGGATTGCAGGAGAGCATTGAGGTTTTTTAGGAAAGTGGTAGGACTTGAAGTGAGGAAAACGCAGCCTTTAGCCAATATGGCTGCTGCTCCCTTCCCAGCAGTAATGACGTGAAGCTGCACACGGGCAGACTGCCGCACGGCCTAGCAGGAAGGCACGGCTCAGACCCCTGGGTGTGGACAAGCCGTCCACCTGGCTTTTCCTTTCCATTGTCCAGCAAATGGGACAGTATGTGGTAGTTGGTAGGGAGATGTCGCTAGGGATCAACCCATCGCCTCTAGGAGCTGGTAAGAGCGCTGCTGTGGAGCGGCCTTTGAAGAGCTTAAGGAACATTAGCTTATTCCATTAGTTCTCGGTTTCTCTCTCTCTTCAGGAGAGCGTTGGAAGTGCAGAGGGAGGGACAAGAGGCAGAAGTGAATTTTGATCAAGATACTCTGTTTATGCAGCATGTTTAGTTTACAGTTGTGGCCAATACCAGCATTTATAAACGAATACAGGTGCAAGTAAGCACAGATCCAGACAAAGAGTTTATAAAACAAATGCCACTGACTGGCTCATGGTAACATCATGATGTTCGGCCGCAACAAGTATTTCTGTAAAGTCATGATGTCATATTTTCCATTGAAAAGCCTGTCATTCTCAGGAGTCGGCTTTGTTGCTCTGTAGAATGTAAGGACCATT
Organism: Acomys russatus; assembly: GCF_903995435.1. Classification (NCBI taxonomy): domain Eukaryota; kingdom Metazoa; phylum Chordata; class Mammalia; order Rodentia; family Muridae; genus Acomys; species Acomys russatus. The sequence continues at coordinate 66,815,203 of NC_067151.1, forward strand.
ACGTAAACACTAGGAGGGAGTCTGGTGACGGCTTGGCTTTCATTTAGAAAAAAAGGATTTGTAACAGTTGGACCTGAAAGTAATGAGCTCCCTGTCAGAGCTTGTATATCCCTTGGAATGGTCTGCTAGAGAGTTCTTTTGTGGATGAGTATTTGGCGACAGCCCTTTTACTAGGAAAGCTGGGTGATTTTGACTTGGAATCTGTCTATAAACTGCACAGTCAACAAATATTTGAGTGCTGCTTTCCTTTGATTTGAAAAGCAAAGGTTAGTGTTTTGTTTTGTTTTTTTTGTGTAGGTTTTTCCTTCCTTTGTGCTGAGACAGAGCCCGACTGAGTCTTGGCCTTCGGCGTTGATATCTTCATTTGGAATTTGAGACGCGCCAGGCAGGTGTCGTGGTGTTGTAACAAGAGCTGCCGTCCTCACCTGGTGGGTGAAGGGCACAGTCCACGCGCGTGTGCTGCAGAATCCAGTACAAGAGGGTACTGCCAAGGAGGGTGCTTTAGTGCTTCACATGTTTGCTGAGGAGCCAGTCTTTCCAGATATGAGTTATTTGTTTATTTTAGATGTTTGGAATTGAATGACCTACCTTCTGTTTCCATGTAAGATCCCAGACGCCATGACACCGGTGGTTTTAATTTGGCTTCTCTCTCAAGAGCCTTTATCTGGCTGGAAATTGTCTGCATGCCTGTGGCTTAGTCGGGCCTCCTGCTTTCCACTGAGTGCTGTTTGTGTGCTTGTTGCATATTTCACACATCCTTTCTGAAAGCTGGTAAAGTGCTTACCATGCTCCCTTGGTGTGTTTGAGGCAGGGTCTTGTAGCTCTGGCTGTACCATACATACAGAACTCACCACATAGACCAGGCTGGCCTCGAACTCACAGAGAACCGCTGCCTGCCTCTGCTTTTGGACTGTTATGATTAAGGCTTGAACTACCACACCGGTCAACTTGGTTTTATTTTAGTTTTTGGGTTTTTGTTGTTGTTGTTGCTGTTGTTTTCCTGTCTTATGAACTTATTTTCCTGGGAAAAGGGGAACAAGCAGCTCCTGTGTCTTCTATCCGCTGCTGTTTGCCGTTGCCGTTGATGGGACGGTTCACACGGTCCGGGGAGGACAGGAAGGCCTTGATCTTGGGTCAGGCGCTGAGATGTGCCACATAGGTAGAGAGTGGGGGGTGCTGTCCAGGCAGCCCGGGGCCAGGGCTGGTGGATCAGCAGCAGGCTCAGCGTTGTAATCGGCAGAGGAGATCTTGTCACCCAGGATGAAGGCTTTGCCTCCCTTGTTCTGGGGCAGCAGGGTCTCAAAAAGTCTTCAGGTGCTCAGGCAGAGCCGTCACATCGTCATCCTTACTCCCTAATATCTGATGTGCTGTATCTGCACCCACAGTCCTCTGTCCCATCGCTCAGCACCTCCACCAGGGCGGCCCCCATACATCTTAAAGGAGATGCCATTAGATTGGGACAGGGTGAGCTCTCCGTCCTCAGACTTGGGGAACTGACCATACAGACAGGAGGGTTTGAGCAAGCCTTGCATCCAGGTATTTCTGTAGCCACCTCTTCCCTCCAGCTCTGGCCCTGCTCAGCCAGCAGCATGCTCATGGCCTCAAACTGGGGGGTGGACAGTGGTGCTCAGTGGCATGGCTGCTATGCAGATGGAGGCGTGGACTCAGTGCTGCCTAGGCGATGAGGGATTTTGGTGGGGAAGTGAGCCTTGTTTTATTTTCATTTTTTCCAGAAATGGTTTCTCTATGTAGCCTTGGCTGTCCTGAACTTGGCTTTGTAGACCAGGCTGGCCTTGAACTCCCAGTGATCTGCCTGCGTCTGCCCCCCTGAGTGCTAGGATTAAAGGCATGCGCCACCACACCTGGCTCTTTGTTTTATTTTTTAAGAGCAAAGATTGAAGTTCATTTTGGAATTAGGTTCTTTATTTTGGACTATTTATGTGTTTGTTACTTGGGTAGTGCCCATGTCTTGTGATCAAAACGGTGAATACAATGAGCCTTGGAGAGAATTCTCACCTACAACAGGAGGTCTTCAATTCTCAATCCTCCTGCCTCTGCCTCTTGGTGCTGATATTATACACATTTGCCACTTGTTTGCCTTGAAGATTAATTTTTAAGCACGGGCTGCAAGGGGCTGGGTCACTGTGTAGGAACCTTGGCCACAGGCCTTCCTGTAGTTCTCGGTTAGCGTTGACGTTAGCAGCTGAGTCTGTCGGCCTCAGAAGAACGCTGGCTTAGGATATTGAAGCAGATGAAAATTAGACATTTGTTTTTAATGAATTTACTCACCAGCTGTTTACTGACTGCCTGCTGTATTGTAGATACCTTGCTTCATGTTGGGGTGTAGGGTATGAGTAAGTCACGCCCTGTATCCACTGACCTCTTGTATTATTTAAGAAACAGTGATTTTTCTTTTTTAAAAAAACAATAACAAAATCCAAAGAAGGACCACCAACAAAATGACCCAGTTATCAGGTTAGCGATTTAGACTCTTTATAACCCACAAATATGTGTTATTTGCCTCACTATATGCAAGGAATGTAGAAAATTGAGATCAGATCGTACCACTGAGCAGGTTGTATTCAGGGAGAGGAGAGCAGTGGAGGGAAGTGCCTGGGAGTTGCTCCTAGGCTTTGTTAGGCTTTAGGAGGGTTCAACTCTGGTGGGGCTTTTCCAAAAAGGTGAGATTGGTGGGTGTGGCAGGGCTCCTTGTGAGTGAGCCCCTCTGCACAGCGCGGGCGGTGTGGTCAGAGCCGTCCTCCACCCTGCTTTTGCTTTCTCAGCTGGGACTACTAACCGCAGAGGAATGTTGGCTTGGTGCCAGGCAGTCAGGCCGGGAACATAGTTTGTTCTAAGGTCAAGTCTGAAAGAAGGGATCTTTTCCCAGGTAAACTTACCTGGCACTCACTTATCCTGGGAGGAGAAAAAACGTTTTGTGAGTCTGTTTCCTGAGTTCCTGAAGGTAGTGACTTTTGTTAATGAGCCTCTGGGCCCTCCACTCAGAGTGCAGAGTAGCTTATTTAATTTTGAGTAGTTTCAGCATTCAGTTTACTCTTCGTGTTTTCTCAACTAGCACGAGAATATTAGTCAGACCTGAAGTCATGCTGGATAGTACTCATTTCGTTAATAATACCTGCTCAGGCCAGTGTGCCATGCACTGTTGGAATGGCGTCTCTGTGCACTGTGTCCTGTGGAGATCTGATGACAAGCCGGACTTTGGCATTGTCATTCTTATGAACCATCTCAAGTTTTGTAAACATTGTTCTCCATCACTTTCTGATTGGACAGATAATGAGCTAACTGGCCAATAGCTGGGCTGGAGAGTTAAGGCGGGACTTCCCATCCCAGTGAGGGCGGGTCCCAGGTGGGGATCAGAGAGATGGGCAGAGTCACCCTCTGAACACGGATGAAGAAGGAGAAGCCAGGGTGAGACTAACTTGGCAGGTAACGGGCCATGAGGCTGGGAAGTAGCCAGGCCAGAGCTGTCGGGTTAGAATAGCTGAGTGTCTGCCTAGCTATAGTGCCTAAAGCTTTTTATAAATACAAAGGTCTCCATGTTGCTGTTGAGAGCGAGGGCGGGCCTAGACAAAACCTTGCCTTTTACAGTATACTGTGTAAAATCATTTTTTCTGGGGATATATCAGTAAAGAAGACACAAAACTTCCTGTTCCCAAAAACTTGACATGAAAATAAAAGGCTAGAGAGTGATTAAAATAACTTCAGAGGAAAGCCACGGCATGGTGGCAGATGCCTATATCAGCACTCAAGAATCTGAAGCAGGAGGATTGCTGCAAGTTTCAATCAGATTATCCTGAGCTACATAACGAGGCACTGTCTACAAAACAAAACAACTTTAATAATAACTACGTTTCGGGAAGGAGGTGAGCGTGGTGCCATGTCGAGGGAGCATTGCAGGCTAGAGAGCTCCTCAGGGCGTCAGTCTGCTGCCTTCTTCCTTTAGACTGGAGAAGCCGACTTGGCACTAGGGTGGGTATAGAGCACTTGCCTCCGTATGTAAACCCTGAGCTTAATCCCCAGTGCCTTTCTCAAAGCCGGGCATGGTGGTGCACACCTTTAATTCCAGCACTTGGGAGGCAGAGGCAGGTGGATCTCTGTGAGTTCGAGGCCAGCCTGGTCTACAAAGCAAGTCCAGAACACCCAAGGCTACACAGAGAGACCCTGTCTCGAAAAACCCTGTCTCTGTGTAGCCTTGCTGTCCTGGACTCACTTTGAAGTCCAGGCTGGCTTTGAACTCACAGCGATCCACCTGTCTCTGCCTCCTGAGTGTTGGGATTAAAAGCTTGTGCCACCGCTGCCTGGCCTCAGCAAATCTTTTTTAAAAAGATGGAAAGCTTTGTTTAGGGTGGTTTGTGGTTATTGTAGGCATTAAGGTATTATTGATAATGGGGAAATGGAATATGATTTTTTAAAAATGTATTTATTATGTATACAGCGTTCTGCCTGCATGTACACTAGAAGAGGGCATCAGATCACTTTACAGATGGTTGTGAGCCACCATGTGGTTGCTGGGAACTGAGCTCAGGACCTTTGGAAGAGCAGTCAGTGCTCTTAACCTCTGAGCCATCTCTCCTGCCCCTGAAATACGATTTTTTCATGGAAAAAATTTAAACTCCTTTGTTTCAAGAGTCAATTAGAATGAAGAAAACAGAATAGTTTATTTACCGTTTGGTTAAGAGAGTGTTGAAATTGGTCTGTGGTGATGCTGTTGTTGTCACTGGAGCCTTGCTCGCCTTCTCCTGCTCAGGTCGGAGCCTGGATCCCGCTCTATGTTCTGCTCACATGCTGCTGCCCGAGAGCACTTGAAGCTCCCATGACCCTGGACATGGATGCTGTCCTGTCGGATTTTGTTCGTTCCACAGGTGCAGAGCCAGGGCTGGCTCGAGATCTTCTAGAAGGTAAGGAGAGGGTGAGAAAGGGGAAATCAAAATGTCATATTTATCATTAGGATGATTTGGAACATTTAAAGTGATCATAAAAATGTGTTTTGTGCTGTAGGCCGTCCATCGAAGTTGACTCTGATGATGTGCTTTGTGTCCCACCATGGTTTTCAGACCCTGAGTTACCCCTTCACCTTGTGTGTACTGGGTAGCTTTTTCACTTGAGTTTATGTTCAGGTAACTCAGGAAAAGTTAGGTTAGCCCTCTAAAATCATAATCATAAGGAAAAACACCTGATCTTGACCTATAGCCTTTACACACACTGTATATACACCACACACGTGCCTTAGTCTCTATATGTACTAATAGGCACACACCACACTTATGCCACACATGTGCCCAATAACACAAACCATCCTCTGATTATGTGTTTCAGTGTGTGTGCATTGTACCCAGTATATGCAAAGTACTCGAGATGTATTATTCTTTACACTGCCGTGTTACAGCTGGCAGTGAGGTTACATAGGGTTTGAGCCTTGACTGGTTTTTAGAGTGTGACTCTTAATGGTTATTTTACAAATTACTTCTTGTACGCTACGAACACTGAGTGTTATTTTTTAGAAATGCTAAGAATGCTATGAGAGTGGTTTATCTCTAGAGTATAGGAAGGCCTTTCAGGGAAGAACGCCCAGGAGGGACAGTTTACAAGGCGACCGTGAGGAGAGAGAGAGAGGGAGAGACTCATGTAATGGAGAAACCAGCAGTGAGTGAGGTGGGAAGAGAAGTCCAAGCTGGTTGGGTGGGCGAGAAGCAGAGTGTTACTGTGAGCCATAGTGAGGCATGTTTAATAGTGGGAGAACAGTCTTCAGAGTTTCTGTGCTTCATCCAGGCCAGTAGGATTATAATGGAAGGAGGCCTTTCCTAACCCAGGAGAGAGATGGTGGAGACTAGATAGTGCGGCCTTTCCCGACCCAGGAGAGAGATGGTGGAGACTAGATAGTGCGGCTCACAGTAGCAGCGGAGTTGATGGTTAGATGTTAATTAGTAGCTGCAGAGACGGCTCAGCAGTTCAGAGCATTTGCTACATGTACAGAGAACTTGAGTTCAGTTCCTGGTGCACACGTGGTGGCTCACATGTGTGCAGTTCTAGTTGGCTTCCAGGCAGGCATGTGATGCACATACGTACATGCAGGCAGAACCTTCTTACACATAAATAACAAATACATTTTTCAAAAAAATGCAATTTAGAAAGGGGATCAAAGAGCTTTTTTAGTTGTTGCCTCTTTACCACGTTGTTTTTCTTTGAAAGTTAACTCTTTCCTGGGCATGGTGCCACATAATCCCAACACCCAGGAAGCAGAGACAGGCAAGTCTCTGTGAGTTCAAGACCAGCCTGGTCTACAGAATGAAACCCTGTCTCAAAAACAAAACAGTAAGAAGCTAACTTTGGTTGTAGTACAAAGAATAAATTAGAAGGAAGAGAGATTAGCAACAGAGACGCATTAGAGAGTCTTATCAAGGGCTAGAGAGATGGCCTAGTGGTTAAGAGCACTCATTGCTTTTCTGAAGGTCCTGAGTTCAGTTCCCAGCAACCACGTGGCAGCTCACACCTGTCTGATGCCCTCTTCTGGTGTGCAGATGTACATGCAGACAAAGTACCCATATACATAAAATATATAAATAAAATTTTTTAAAAATCTTGAGAAAATAAAAATTAAAAAAAAGAAAAGAAAAGAAAAAGGAAGTTTTTTTCAGAGAGTTTCCCTCTTAGAAGAACAAAGACCAGGTAAGCATTATGAAGACTTGAATTAGGACAACGGATGGATCGGAGAGATACTTAGACAACCTTATGAGCGACTGGCCAATGTGGGAGAAGAGCGGGTCCGAGCAGCAGTGAGCGCTGAAGCTGAAGGCTCGGGACCTGGAGAGCTGCTGACGCCACATGAGGAAGAGAGGGAACACATTTTGGAGAGAAGATGATTAACAAAGGTGCTGGATGGACATCTCCCTGTTAAGAGCACCTGGATGGACATCTATCTCCCTGTTAAGAGCACCTGGATGGACATCTGTCTCCCTGTTAAGAGCACCTGGATGGACATCTCCCTGTTAAGAGCACCTGGGTGGACATCTCACTGTTAAGAGCGCCTGGTGACTTTAAGGTGCTTTCCTGACAGTTGGAAATACATATCCAGGTCTCAAGACAAGCAGTTTATTAATAAATGAGTTGATTTAGGGGAAATACTCTTCATTTTTTTTCAGCAGATGTTAATTGAGTTTCTGCTAGATGCTGGGCATTGTTCTGGATGCTTCCACAGAGATGGTGCACACACAGCATGCCTCTACGTGCTCTTGGCTCGGTTCTCCTCAGAACAGCACTGTGGTGCAGGCACAGCACTGCACTTTTTCTGGGGAAGTCTATTGCTGTCCATCCCTGATAGAGGGGCAGGCCGCAGGAGCTACCGCACCGCGTCTAGCCTGGGAAGTAGAGCTCGCTGAGGTTACTCTAGGAGCTTGCATTGCATGCCCAGCGTGTGGATGACACCAAGAAGTCTGTTTGCTTGGCAGTTGTTAAATGCTTGTACTCTTGGGCAGGGGAGGGACCTTAGGAACTTCATTAGCCTCGGTACCATCTCCCCTACCAAGAGGGGAGTTTTAAAAAGTTCTTTTTATTTTATGTGAATACCTAACATGAGTGAATGTGTGTATACTGTGTGCATGCCGAGCCTCCAAGGTGGCCAGAAGAGGGCGTCTGGTGGCAGTGGTCACACTGGGCCTGGAGGACACAGCCACAGCACACCAGTGTTACCTACATGTGTCACAGGTGGTTGCAGCACAGAGAAAAAGGTAGAAAATAGAGACCATAGAAAGCCGTACATACTGGGTGAACACACAACTACGTGATAAGGACTGTGCTTTAGAAAAATGAATTTCACGGGATTCCTTGAGTAGGTTGGAGGTGTAGAGTACTGAGTGGCCCACTAACCAAGGCTGTAGAGTACTGAGTGACCCACTAACCAAGGCTGTAGAGTACTGAGTGGCCCACTAACCAAGGCTGTAGAGTACTGAGTGACCCACTAACCAAGGCTGTAGAGTACTGAGTGGCCCACTAACCAAGGCTGTAGAGTACTGAGTGGCCCACTAACCAAGGCTGTAGAGTACTGAGTGGCCCACTAACCAAGGCTGTAGAGTACTGAGTGGCCCACTAACCAAGGCTGTAGAGTACTGAGTGACCCACTAACCAAGGCTGTAGAGTACTGAGTGGCCCACTAACCAAGGCTGTAGAGTACTGAGTGACCCACTAACCAAGGCTGTAGAGTACTGAGTGGCCCACTAACCAAGGCTGTAGAGTACTGAGTGGCCCACTAACCAAGGCTGTAGAGTACTGAGTGACCCACTAACCAAGGCTGTAGAGTACTGAGTGGCCCACTAACCAAGGCTGTAGAAGCTAGAGCAACGGGAGTGCAGACAGCTGCTCAATATGTATTAAATAACTTAAGTAGAGAAAGCGGCAGAAAATGCTCCATGCAAATGTGTCACGCAGACGTAGTTCACATAAGGGGAGCAGAGCAGCTCTTTTGGTGCCGAGATGTGCAGCTCTTCCCTGGAGACATGCACTGCGTATATGCACACTGAGCCTACTGAGACCTGCCACAAACTGACTGTGACTTTGAACAAGCCCTGGCACTTTTGTAAGCGTCGTTTCCGTTGTCTGTAAAAGGAGTTTCATTTGTGTGACAGACCTCTGAAGGGCTCCTTGAGTTTAGAGAGCGTTGGTACTGTTGTGTAGCTTTCCTAGGAAACAGACTGTGAAAGGAATCAGCATTTCAGACTGAAGACACTGAAGCAGCAGGAGACGGAAGCAAACACAGTTGTGGTGCAGTCAGTGTGTCCTGACTGGCTGCAAACTGATCCTCCTGCCTCAGCCTCTGAGTTCTGGCATAAGCTTGTGCTGCCATACCTGGCTTGCTTAGCTGTGCTGCGGTGGTTAGAGTGGTCTCCCTGTGTCTTCCCCAGTGTCTTAACACTCTGGGTAATAATTTGATTTTTGTCTTTTTCTCCTGTTAGGAAAGAACTGGGATGTGAGTGCTGCCCTGAGTGATTTTGAACAGCTGCGCCAAGTCCATGCTGGGAGCCTGTGCCCACCCCTTAGTGGAGGGAGCAGTTGCCCTAAGACCCCTGAAAAAGGGGGTTTGGATAGAGAGCCCACTCGCCCTTCTCGACCCATCCTGCAGAGACAGGATGACATCATTCAAGGTATTGCTCTGAGGACTGAGGCTTTGTATGTGGGGTCTGAGAGTCTGTGGCTGTCTAGGGATGCTTCCATTCCTCGCTCTCTTCCCAGCCAAGCCCAGCTGGTGCTTTGTGTTTCTGTGCAGGGACCCGGGGCAGCGCCTGCTTGCCTGGCACTAGAGCTCCTAGCCCCTTGTGATAATCACCCAAGTACTTGAGGCTGTACAGACACGTAGAGCACTGACAGGCTTTGCTCGTGATGTCACATGGGCTGGGCATTGCAGGTGCCATGTACCTGAAACAAGTGAAGTGACCAGGGTGGCACGGTTTGCATTAGTGATTTGCTCTCTGGATATTAAATTTTGATTGTCTCTAAATTTCTTATAAATATGAATATTAATAAAAGTTACAGTAAATAGTATAGATGTTGTTAGGACCCTCATGTCATTTCCTGTTCAAAGACCCTAAGGATTACCAGAGTGGTTATTTGTCTAATCCAGCTGAATGACAGCACATTTCTCTTACTTGCTCCTTTTCCCACTAAAAAAGTGACCAAGTCGCTAAGTAAATGGCTCACACTCATGTTGAAAAATGGGAGTCACACATAAAGTCCTAGGAAAAGGAAAGGTAGGGAGACCCCAGGCATGGCTAAAAAGGGGAATATATACTGTAAGTGTCTACAAATACGACATTTTTGTATATCTCCCATTTGTATTTGGCTTAAGAAAACATGCCGTGAAGTTTAGAGGCATGTCAGATACGATGTTTCCTTGACTGGAAACTGTCAAGCGATAACCACCCTACATCTGTAGAGTTCTCAGAGTGAGTTACGTATGTTCTAAGGTGACTCCATTTCTCATTGCAGAAAAACGCCTGTCTAGGGGCATCTCCCACGCCAGTTCCAGCATTGTTTCCCTGGCCCGATCCCATGTCTCCTCCAATGGTGGGGGTGGGGGGAGCAGTGAGCACCCCCTGGAAATGCCCATCTGTGCCTTCCAGCTTCCAGATCTCACTGTGTACAAAGAAGACTTTCGCAGCTTCATAGAGAGAGACCTCATTGAGCAGTCCATGCTGGTTGCCTTGGAGCAGGCAGGTCAGTGGGCGGCTCCTCTTCAGGGATGTCTGTAGTCCCCGCATAAGGGGGCCGGCCTTCAGCAGCAGCCTCTGTTTTAAGTGTTGTGATCTGACTGCTGTCAGAGAGGGATCAGTCAGGTATGTGTACTGAGATAAAGAATAAAAACTAGAGCCGGGTGTGGTGGCGCACGCCTTTAATCCCAGCACTTGGGAGGCAGAGGCAGGCGGATCGCTGTGAGTTCGAAGCCAGCCTGGTCTACAAAGTGAGTCCAGGATGGCCAAGGCTACGCAGAGAAACCCTGTCTCGAAAAACCAAAAGAAAAAAAAAAAAAGAATAAAAACTAGCCAGGCGTTGGGGGAAGGAGCAGGAATAAAAACTAGACGCTTTGGAAAGTTCCTGCTTAACAGAAGGGAAGCCAGGTGTGTCTGCAAAGGCTTAGTAGTTGATACTCAGAAGTCAAATTGTGAACAAATATGGCCGATACTAGTTGTCTGTGGAGCACCTTTACAGACTGAGACCTTTACAGGCTGAGGCTGTGGATGATGGATGCACTGAAAGTCACATCCATTCATAGAAATCTTTCTCTTAGCTTTATTTACCTTCTCAATTGAGTCCATTTTAAGTTAACATTAAATTAATTTCGGCCAGCAAAAATGCTCAGTGGGTAAAGGCGTTTGCCATCAAGGCAATGTGAGTTTGATCCTTGGGACCCACACTGTGGAGGGAGAGAACTGAGTCCACAAGTTGTCCCCTGACCCATGCACATGTGCTGTGACATGCACTTGTACCATGCTTACACACACACACACACACTGATTAAATGTAATGAAGAAAAGTTAACCACTGGGTGGTGGTGCTACATCCTGTACTCCCAGCCCGCAGGGAGGCAGAGGCAGGAGGATCGCTGTGAGTTCCAGGCCTCAAACTCTACTTGGTCCAGATGAAGCTTCAGGCTGTGGCTACACAGTGCCGCCCCATCTCAGACAAAATAAAACAGCACCTGGCGAGAGCCACGGCTCGGGAGAGAAGAGCACTTGCTCCTCAGAGGGCTCAGGTCGTGTTCCACAGGGCAGCTCACGGCTGCCTACAGCTCCAGTTCAGGAGATCGGTTCCCTCTGACCTCTTGAGGGACGTCCACACGCACACAGACAGAACATGCATACATGTGGGACGTCCACACGCACACAGAGAAAACATGCATACATGTGGGACTTCCACACGCACACAGACAGAACATGCATACATGTGGGACGTCCACACGCACACAGACAGAACATGCATACATGTGGGACGTCCACACGCACACAGACAGAACATGCATACATGTGGGACGTCCACACGCACACAGACAAAACATGCATACATGTGGGACGTCCACACGCACACAGACAGAACATGCATACATGTGGGACGTCCACACGCACACAGACAGAACATGCATACATGTGGGACGTCCACACGCACACAGAGAAAACATGCATACATGTGGGACTTCCACACGCACACAGACAAAACATGCATACATGTGGGACGTCCACACGCACACAGACAGAACATGCATACATGTGGGACGTCCACACGCACACAGACAGAACATGCATACATGTGGGACGTCCACACGCACACAGAGAAAACATGCATACATGTGGGACTTCCACACGCACACAGACAAAACATGCATACATGTGGGACTTCCACACGCACACAGACAGAACATGCATACATGTGGGACGTCCACACGCACACAGACAGAACATGCATACATGTGGGACGTCCACACGCACACAGACAAAACATGCATACATGTGGGACGTCCACACGCACACAGATAAAACATGCATACATGTGGGACGTCCACACGCACACAGACAGAGAGCATAAGTAAATGTACAGATCTTTTTAAGTTCCCGTGGAGGTGGGGGCATGGATAGGGAGCTTTTCCATTTTCTATCCATAGCTGTTATCTGTAACTCTTAGCAAGTTATCTGGGCTAGTGAAGTCATAAGCCACGTTTTCCTTTTGTAGAATTTTTAATTGCTCAAGAAAATTTTCAAGTGTCATTGATAAAATAGTTTCCTCCTGTAAATAATGCACTTGTGAGATTGCTATTCACAGTTGAGTGTAATTTACTGGGGTGTTTAAGAACTTAGTCTTTTTGCTTATAAAGTTAAAGCAGCGCCACACGCCTGAGTGCTGTCTCATTCATATATATATGTGTGAGACACAGGATATACCTTGTGTAGCTTTTCTTTTGTTGATAATTCAGTTAAGCTGAACTTTGCTGCGATTGTATTTACTGGACTCCAGGCTTGTGTGAAGGAATGAGCCAAACCAAGTAGCTAACAGTTTCAGCCTGGGCACTGTTGACATTTGGTGCCGCCTTGGGCATTATACTATATTTAGAAGCATTGCTGGTCTCTATGTGCTAGATGCCAGAGAGCATACCGCCCCATCCGCTGGGAAACACACACGTGCATACCCTGCCTAATGATCCTAGGGACAAAATTGTCTGTACTTAAGACCCGCTGATCTAACTGCTCATGTTCCATAGAGTCTAGCTGTGAGTAAGGAAGCTGTAAGGAGTCATAGAGCCTGGGCTTAATGCTGTGTTCCTATAACCTTAGCACTTAGACTATGCAGGCCGCGCTGGGCGTAGTGGTGCACACCTGTAATCCTGGCTCTCAGGGAGGCAGAGGCAGGTAGATCTCTGTGAGTTGGGCGGGTGGGGAGAGGGGATCTGGATCAGGAGTTTAAGCCTAGCCTGGGCTACATAGTGAGTTCAAAGATCAGCTGCAGCTATGTGAAACATGTTTCAAAATAATGGTAACAACAACAACGGCCATGTAGGGTCTGTGCTGGGAGCTGAGGCAGCAGCTCGTGAGTGTAAAGCCAGCCTGGTCTGCGAAGCCAGACCCTGTCTCAGGAGTAACAAGTAGTAGTTGTCTTCTGGGCAGCCTTCCTAATCTGCGTCTTTCCTCTCCCACCGTCATGTCTGCAGGGCGGCTAAACTGGTGGGTCAGTGTGGACTCCACCTGCCAGCGGCTGCTGCCTTTAGCAACCACTGGGGATGGGAACTGCCTCCTGCATGCAGCCTCTCTTGGTGAGTCTTGAAAGTGGCCTCCCTCGCTGTAGAGAGAAAGCACTGGAGACAAGTATCATGTGTAGGATTCCGTCTTACTGGACGGAATTCCGCATCCTGTCAGGCAGATGCGATGGTTCACAGCAAGGCTCAGGGAGAAGAAGAGAGCTTCGCCTTAGCTTCCTGTCTCTAGAGACCGGAGGACACAGGCTTAGTTCACACTGCACTCTGTGAGCTGAGCTCTGGAAGTAGTGAGCACAGTAAGCAAGCTGTGTGTGTGTGTGTGTGTGGCAAAACTAGACTTAGTTATTCTCGGTGTACAAAGTACATGTTTTTAGTGGGTCTTTGTGGCACTTTGAGTCCTTATGCCTACTTGCAGCTGCACCTCGCCTGTTCTTAGCTTGGGAAGGGTCCCCACTTTCTAGCCCTTTCAAGCCATTTCAAAAGCTCTGATGCCGAGGGCTGTGTGCTAAGAAACCAGCGTCATTTGCTGTTGTATTTTGGTTTGTTAGGCTTGCTGCGGAGGGAGGGCTTCCTTTCAGGAGCTTGGGGAACATTCTATCTCCATCCTTTCTGGAGACCCTGGGCTTGATCCCTATCTCCACTAAACAAAAGCTGGACTGGTCAGTGCAGCTGGGCCAGGACAGAGCGCCTCATGCTTTGCTTTGTCCCCACAGGGATGTGGGGTTTCCATGATAGAGACCTGGTGCTGAGGAAAGCTCTGTACGCGCTGATGGAGAAGGGCGCTGAGAAGGAAGCGCTGAGAAGGCGCTGGAGGTGGCAGCAGACACAGCAGAATAAAGAGGTGGGTGAGCGTGGATGGGCACCTTGTCTCCAGAGTGCCCACCACCAGCCAGAGAGAAGTGTCGCCTGGTGCTGGATACTGAGTCTCCTGTGAAACCCTGACACTCTCAGGAAATGTAGGCGGTGCCATAGGACAAGCGCCTCCTGGTCACTGCACTAAACCAGCAGGTGGGGGCCTCTGCCCAGTGACTGCAGCATGAAGCCCTCCAGATACTCATTAGTTCCGAGTGGACGGTTGTTTGTTTTTGTTCTTTAATGAGATAGGATAGCTTCATAGGGTGTCTGTAGCTTGTTTTTATTCTGAGGCGGGATTAGTCATTCACGTGTTAGGGCAGGGGTGCGCGGTGCTGCAGTGGGTGTCTGTGTGGTGGCCATGGCAGCTCGTGGAGTGAGTTCTCTCCTCCTGCTGTGTGCGTTCCAGGCATCAAAATTCAGGTTGTCAAGCTCCCTGCCAAGTACCTCTATCTGCTGAGCTATCCTGCCTACCCTAGATGAATTTTGAGTCCCCCTTTTCCCTCCCTCCCTTCCCCTCTCTTCTCCTCACCCTCCTTCTCCTCCTTTCCCCTTCTCTCTAGACAGGTTCTTACTGTTACCCAGGCTAGCCTCAGACACACTACATAGTCCAGGCTAGCATCAAATTTGCAATAGTTCTGCCTCAGTTTCCCATTTACTGGGATTATATGGGTAAATCACTATTTCCAGCTTGTTTTTAATTCTCTAAAAAAAATTGCATTATTTAGTCATTTATTTAATGTATTACATGTGCGTGCACATGTGCATATACACATGCCATGCCACACATGTAGAGGTCAGAAGAGAACTTGTAGGAATCAGTTTGTTTTTACTGTGGGATCTGGAGATGGAACAGGTTTTCAGGCGTGGTGGCCACCACCCTTAACTACTTGCTACGCATGTTTTTAATTCTTAGGTAAATGCTGGAATGTTTTTTATATTCTACAACTTGGCTTCTCACTCTCTCTCTCTCTCTTTCTGTGTATGTGTGTGTGTGTGTATGTGTGTGTCTGGTTTTTCTGAGACAGGGTTTCTCTGTGTAGCCTTGGCTGTCCTGGACTCACTTTGTAGACCAGGCTGGCCTCAAACTCAGAGATCTGCCTGCCTCTGCCTCTGCCTCCTTGAGTGCTGAGATTATAGGACTGTGCCACTACACCCAACTTTGCTTTTCATATACTTAGCTAATTTGATTTAAAAAAAAAAAAAAAAAAAAAAAAAATATATATATATATATATATATATATATATATATATATATATATATATATATGGATACTGGTCAAATTGAATTTAAATATTGCTATTGAGGGATTTGGCAGGTCTTTGTGGTCACTTACATCACAAGGTAGTGGTAGAGTCTTATGTTCTATGTCTCCACCAGGATCTGGGGAAACTGCAACTGTTTCCTTTTTTCTTTCAAGACAGGGTTTCTGTGTAGCCTTGGCTGTCCTGGACTCGCTTTGTAGACCAGGCTGGCCTCAAACTCACAGCAATCCTCTTGTCTCTGCCTCTCAGAATGCTGGGATTACAGGCGTGAAGCTACCACACCCTGCTCACAACTGTTTTCTTAGTTTGGTTTTAAAAGTTTCACTGAAAAGGCAGTCAGTCTTGCCTGGAGCGTATGGATGTAGCTGCTTTCTTTGTTCAAGCACAGAGGACAGAGTGACATAAGGCCCGCAGCCTTCCCCAACCCCCCTGCCATGTCAGTGTGCCTTGTTTGCTTGTATAACTGGTTTTGTTTTTTTCTTTTATATATATATGGGTTTGCACATGTGCACAAAAGTGCCTTAGGATGACAGAAGCAGGTGTGAGACCTCCTGGAGCTAGGGTTGCAGGCAGGTGTGAGCGTCTCTGAACCCCTTCCTCTCCAGTAACGGCAGGTGCTCCTAACTGTTGGGCCACCTGTGTAGTCCCTGACTTGGAGGTTGTTTGCGTTTTGCCAAGCTTCAGCTAGTTGCTTCTGGCATTAGGAACGGGAGTGGGTATGTCTTATGAGAGGTTTTCTAGTTTTCCCATGTCTTCCCCTAGCTGCAACTTGCGTTGTTCCATTATAACTGGCAATAAAACAGAACTAAAGTCTTTTTTCTTTTTAGTCACTTGGAATTTTACATCCAAAGATGTAACAACGTTTTATGTCATTTTGGAGCTCAGTGTTCCCTGCTGTAGCTCATGCCACATGAGCGTGAGGACCAGAGCTCAGGCTCCTGAAACCAGGGCGAAAGTGGCACAGGCTGCTGCTCTTGCGCCTAGGAGGCCGGAGATGGGCCAGGGCAAGGGGCTGGGCCGGCAAGCTGCAGGTTCCATAGGAGATGCTGTCTCCACAGTGAAGAGGTCAATCAAGGAAGACACTTGTCATCAGCTTTCAGCTTACACACACACACAAACACACACACACACACATACACACACTGTATTGTGTTTTTTTAAAACACAGGAGTGCGTAGTAGCACACTCCTTTAATCCCAGCACTCGGGAGACAGAGGCAGGTGGATCTTTGTGAGTTTGAGACCAGCCTAGTCTATAAAGCGAGTCCAGGACAGCCAAGGCTGCACAGAGAAACCCATTTGTTATGAGTTGTTTCAAGTAGGATGATGGAATGATCTGCCCGAGGGCTCAGTGGTTATGAACACTCACTCCTCTTAGACAGGTTAAGAGTTTGGCTCCCAGTGCTCACATCAGGTGGCTCACAACCACCCACAGCTGGGTGGTCCCTGTAGAAAGCTGCTTTTCCTGAGCCAGACCCAAGCTGCTCTAGAGTTTGGAACTCAAACCAAATCAATAACCAGCTTTGCCTTCTTGCTGAGTGTAGGTCATAGCTGAACCTCAGCTCTGACCACAGCAGGGACGGAAAGGACCTGATCATGCACGGCGGCTGTCAGTGGGAATGACAGCAAAAGTGACTGTCAAAGTAGTAGCCCAGGGGAGCCAGAGACACCCAAGCTCTTCTGTTTTCTGCTCTTCCTTCTGGGAGCACATGTGCACCAAGGATAGTGGCTAGGGCAGGGGCATTTTGATCGGCATAATGAAAACCTCACAGTGGAAATGCAGCATGCGTGATTGTCTTGCTTGAATTTGATGACATCATCCCAAGAAGATGATGACCTGAGATGTTGCTTTTAGCTTTTTGTTACCAAAACCCAAATTAAAGTAGTCTTTATTTTCTGGGCCTCCTTGTTTTGTTAGGCGTGTCTGCCACCTGGTGGCTGTGTAGTTAAACAGGAAGCAGAGGGGCTCTGCCGGCTCACGCTGGCCCAGGAGAACCACCACCCTCTGCTGACCTCACTGGGCACTAGCAGGCAGGTGGTACACATACATACATGCAGGCAAAATACTCATATGCATAAAATGAAATTAATTAAAAAAAAAAAAAGTTGGGTGGTGGTAACACACACTTTTAATCCCAGCAGATGGATCTCTGAGATGGAGGTCAGCCAGGTCTACAGAGCAAGTTCTAAGACAGCCAGGGAAACACAGAGAAACACTGCTTGAAAAACTAAACCAAAATAAAAAAAAAACAGCAACAACAATCACCAGGACCAGGTGACGAGGGAGGAGGAAGGAGAGGCCCTCCCGGATATGTGCGTCAAGGAACATTTCATATCTAACCTTTGCATTGTGCTTTTTACTTTTACTTGAAACCTGTGATAGCATTTTACAAATTGCAAATGTCCATATCTTTTTATTAAAGTGAGCTGTGCTTACGGTGGCACCAATCCTCATTGCACCCGTGCCGGGGTGATTGCATGCACTCTGTCGGGATGCACTTGAGCAGTGTAACTCAGTTTTAATGCTAAGCAACAAAACAAAACAAAAAGAAAAAACCAACAAGATAAACTTCTCTCACATTAATACATGTCCTTCCCCCCACCCCCTCCCACCCCCTTTTGTTTGTTTGTTTGCTTGTTTTTTTCTAGACAGGGTTTCTCAGTGTAGCTTTGAGTGGATCTGCGACATCAGATAAGCTGGATATGGTGGGGTACACTCCAGTAATCGTAGACAAGATTGGCACTCAGGTGGAGGCAAGAAGATGATAAGTTTAAGGTCACCCTCAGCTACGTAGGAAGTTGGGAGCCAGACTGGGCTGAAACCCTCTATTGAGAGATAGAGAGAAAGAGAGAGAGAGAGAGGGAGAGGCAGGGGAGTGTGTGTGTGTGTGTGTGTGTGTGTGCGCGCGCGCGCTGGGCACTTGGGAGGCAGAGGCAGGTGGATCTCTGTTCTTTTGAAGCCAACCTGGTCTACAAAGAGAGTTCAGATCAGTGCTTCCTGCATGTGAGGCAAACACCGCTTCAGCTGCAGCCCCAACCCCCAGAGACAGTACATCCTGAAGGTGTCTTTCAGGAGGATTACTGTTTGTGTAAGGCCAGACTGAGTTACCTAGTGAGAAGACCTCATCTCAAAAAACAAGAAGACAACGCAGATTATTTGTATTGGTAGACACTATCCCTTAATAAAAATTATAATGTTACTTAGTGTGGGTTTATTGATTATTGACCACATAATAGGCACTGGGCCATGTTGCTTAAGATGTAAATTTTTGTTGTAGAGCAACAGAATAAAATGAGCCTCTGAAGGCATAAAGCAGAGTGGACGAGGTGTGGTTTCTTGGTCAGCCTGGGACTCACAGGGCTCTCTGCCTGTCTACTTCCTGCATACTGAGGGGTGTGGCACCCCACCTGACTCAAATATGGTTCTTAAAACAGTTCTGTGGAGCAGCTTCAAAGGAGAGGGTGGCCGATATGCTAGGTAGGGTAATGGAGAGTCCTCAGGAGAAAGTTTTGCTATGAAAGTTGAGGAATTGTTTACCAGGTGCATAGGGAGTAGTCGTTGCTGACCAAAGGAGTAATTTATGATGAAAGAGCAGCCTGTGAGGCAGGGCCTGTCAGGAACAACTCCTGGTGGGGGACGGGAGTGAGGCAGGAGGCGGGCTTTGTATACTGTGGGAAGTGCAGGTTCTTAAAATGATTGTTATTAGGAAACCATTAGCTTTTGATCTGGGGGTAGGGAGAATACAGTAGCCCAACAGGAATGGGTCTGGAGAGTTCAGTAAAACAAGAGAAAGATGCATTGCAGTTCATACTCAGTAACTGCTCACAGAGTGAGTGAGAGAAAAGATGTCTCAGAAAACTCCCTAGTGTTTTGTTTGGGTGGTAGTGGGTGCTGTTTACTACCTAAAGTAGGGACCTAGGAGGAAGAAGGGGCATGTGAGGAGACAGGAATTTATTTATTTTGGTTTTTCGAGACAGGGTCTCTCTGTGTAGCCTTGGCTGTCCTGGACTCACTCTGTAGACCAGGCTGGCCTTGAACTCACAGCATTCGGCCTGCCTCTGCCTCCCGAGTGCTGGGATTAAAGGTGTGCGCCACCACGCCCGGCAGTCCTAAAACACAGAATTTAGAGCTGCTGTAGATAGGTGGGGTTTTCAGTAGACGGCTGATACATGAGCATAGGAAATAAAAGGAATTTTGGGCTTGAGAGGCCAGTTCTGGAGTCCTGAGCACACAGATGGAGAAGGTGTATGATTGCAGCATGTAAAGGCTCAGATAGCTGCCAAAACCCCAGTTTCATAGGGAGAAGAGTTCAGAGAATGAGAGAGAGCAGTGGTGGAAGTTCAGTTAGAATGCTTAAAGAGAAAAATAGATATACAAAGGCTGTGAGAGATGAGAACAGTGTCCCTCGGCTCAGTCAGTTTAGTCGGGGGAAGTCAGTAGCCTAGGGAGCAGAACCAGGAGTCAGGTGGCAGTGAGCGAAAAGAGAACAGAGGACTAAGAAATGAGGTTGCTGGACACGCCGGCATGTGCCTCTAATCCCAGCATTTGGGAGACAGGTGCAGAAGAATCAGAATTACAAGGCCAGCCTCCGTACATCGCTCATGGAGTGCCCGTCTACAATGCATCAGATTCTGTCTCAAAGAGGAACAAGCTGGGACATGCTGTCACAAGCCTTTAATCCCAGCACTTGAGAGGCAGAGGCCAGCCAATCTCTAAGGGTTCTAGGCCAGCCTGGTCTACATAGGGAGCTCCAGGACACAGTGAGAGCCTGCCTCATAACCAACCCCTCCAACCTAGTTCATGGATCTTAACTCTGAAAAGGAGAAGAAATGTGATTTAGTACAAGTGTAAACCAAGTGCTAAGAGAATGGGGAGAGGTTGTAGCACAGGGAGGGTCTGCGCGGGCACTGTCCCTCAGGACCTGCTTTCATTACTGCACCTTCCACAGTCAGGGCTGGTGTACAGCGAAGACGAGTGGCAGAGGGAGTGGAAGGAGCTGATGAAGCTGGCCTCAAGTGAGCCCAGAATGCATCTGGGTACCAACGGAGGCAGCGCGACTGGGTAAGTGTGGCTCAGAGGGGCCGGGGGCATCTCTGTGGAGTCCTCACTGAGGGCACTCTCAGATTTCAGTCCCAGATCTTGAGCTCTGTTCTGAGCAGGTGTTGGGAAGAGAGAGAAGCCATGCGAGGAGGCATAGGCGTGTGGAGCAGCACAGAGCACCTGTGTGCCATGCTAAGGCTTCTCCTGGGTCAAGCTTGTGTGCTGTATAGACTTTGGAAAACGTCAGGACTAGTGGGGCAGCATCGTGAGCAAATACATTACAAAGAGAATGAAAAGGGACAGAAGACGTACCTGACACTTGTGAACTCCTCGTTGGAATGTGCAGGCGTTGGACAGAGGCCTGGGCAAAACCAACAGTGTCTTAAGTGTGATTTTAATGGTATTGTGGTTGGTTGGTTGTTTTTAAAGGAGTCCTTAAACAATTTGTTTAGGGGCGTGTCTGTGTGTGTGTGTGTGTGTGTGCACGTGTGTGTATACACGTGTGCTTGCACCTTTGTCTATGTAATACATGTGTGCAGTGTCAGCAAAGCCCAGAAGAGGGTGTCACATTCCCTAGAACTAGAGTTAAACATGGTTGCAATTTGCTGTATGGACGCTGGGAGTCCAACCCTGGTCCTGGGGAAGAGTGGACGCTGGGAGTCCAGCCCTGGTCCTGGGGAAGAGTGGACGCTGGGAGTCCAACCCTGGTCCTGGGGAAGAGTGGACGGTGGGAATCAAAGCCTGGTGTACACGCGCGCAGGCACACACACACACACACACACACACACACACACACACACACAAACACATACACACACACAGCGTTTACTTCAAAATAATCCAGCAATATAGTGGGAGTGGAAAGAGATAAGGCATTAGATTGAGGTGTGGGTAACATGAGATTGGCCATGGGTTTGTAACGGAAGCTAGGGAGTGTAGTCTTTCCTTTTCTACTGCTGTGGACTGGGTACAGGGCCTTGAATGTGCTAAGCTCGTTCTTTACCACTGAGCGACACCGCCAGCCCCTGGTGTTCTCTTGGTATTGAATATGTTAAAGTTCACAGAGTTTCATAATAGGAAGTTTAAAAAGCATAACTGCAGTTAGGAATATTCCAGGTTGATCATTTATGCAGAGTTTTGAACTTTTCTATTACAAGAAGTTGTAGTTGAGTGGGACTGAGGTAAGGCTCAGAAATCTAAGTTCCTAACAAGCCCCAGTGTTGACTGGCATTGCTTAGAGATGGGTAAGACTTGGAGTGTGACTGTGAGATCTGTGAGTGAAGCCGTGCGTCCAAGTCCACTGACAGCCTGGCAGGTGGTGAAATGAAGAGGAAGTTAGATTAGAGGCCGGAGTGTGGTAGGAACAGGGTGATGACAGATGTGCAGGGGATGGCTCCGTCCAGCCAAAGAGGCTGAGTGCTCTGGCGCACGCCTGTAATCCCAGCCCTCGGGAGGCAGAGGCAGGTGGATCACCATGAGTTCGAGGCCAGCCTAGTCTACAGCATGAGTCTAGGACAGCCAGGGCTACACAGAGAAACCCTGTCTCATAAAACAAAACAAAACAAAATTTAATTAATAAAGAAGAACAAATATTTTACGAGCTTTGGTCAAGCTGCTGTGTAGCCAGTGAGGCTGTTTCAAGTAAGAGACCAAGGTCGGGGTTTTCTCTCCTGTGCTGTGAGTGTTGTTGGGTTGTGCTGGGTCAGGGGAGCAGGATGGGGCTGTGGCTTTGTGTTTTTGGCTGTTGGATGGTTGTCTGGCAGGTGATTGATAATAAAAGATGGGGGTCACTTCCAGAGGTTTTAGTCAGTCTGTCTGTCTTTATTTAGTGTATGTGTGTGTGCATAGGCATGGGGAAGTGGTAAGTGCTGTGCATTGCAGTGTGGAGATCAGAGCACACTCACAAGGAGTCAGTATTTCCCTCTTGTCTGCCATGTGAGTCCCAGAGACTGAACCTAGGTCACTGGGCATGGGGGCAAGCACCCTTTCCCGTGTCTCCAGCTCCTGACTTCCAGATTTCAGCTTTTCCTTGGATTTCCCTATTATCAAATTGGAAGTAGAAGCGAGCATGTAGCACAAAACAGTGTGCTGGGGTTGGGAAAGCAGCGCAGGGTGGTCTTCCCTCGCTTGGCAGCTGGCCTCAGGACCCCTGTTTCGTTCCTCCCTCCTCCCTTCTCTCCCGCAACTGTAGAGTGGAGGGGTCCGAGGAGCCGGTGTACGAGAGTCTGGAGGAGTTCCATGTCTTTGTCCTTGCTCATGTGCTCAAGAGGCCCATAGTGGTCGTGGCAGACACCATGCTGAGGGACTCTGGAGGGGAAGGTGAGTCAGCTGTCACCAGGCCTGTCATTCTTCCTCTTGTGTGCAGAGCCTTGGGGTTGGAGCTATACATTAAAACAGTAGGAAACTCTCAAGAGATTCAAATGCCAGCTGTGGGGACTAATTGGGTTGGGATGCTCCATCAAACAGTGAGATGAAGGGGCTGGAGAGGTGATTCAACAGCTAAGAGCCTGAGCTGCCCTTGCAGGGACTCAGGGTTAGTTCCTAGCTCCACACCCCACTGTGCAGCTCATGGTTGCCTATAACTCCATTTCCTGGGGACCTGGAGTTGACACACATGTGCATGTCCCCACACAAACACCCATGATTTAAGATAATAAAAATAAATCTTGACGACTGAACTAGGCAAGGGCCTGGCCTTAGTAATAACAGCCTTTGTGGTTTTTACAGCGTTTGCCCCTATTCCGTTTGGAGGGATCTACCTCCCGTTGGAGGTCCCGGCCAGCCAGTGCCACCGGTCCCCTCTGGTGCTCGCCTACGACCAGGCCCACTTCTCTGCGCTCGTGTCAATGGAGCAGAAGGACAGCGCCAAGGAACAAGGTGCCGGGCCCAGCGTCTGCGTCTGCTCTGCATCATGTTCATTCAGAAGTGGAAAGGATAGCTATGAAAGTCCAGACAGTGCCGGTGTTGCTTGTTTGTTTTACACCAAGCTATGCAACATTCCCAAGAGCTTTTAACTTTAAAAAAGGGGTGGTTTGGTGAAAAAGGTGTCTTGCTGTTCTAGAGTAAAAGTCTGTGTTAATGCATTTGTCTCTGTGGGGAGTAGGTTAGTTCACTGGCAGGGAGTCTGGGAGATTAATACACGAACTTGTGTACTGGCTGGGAAGGAGATTAGCCCATTGGTGTTTGATGTAATGTCTTCCTCAGCGTGAGGCTGGATGGACCAGTCAGTCATACACTGTATATGAGTTCAGTGACGCCACCGTGTGTCCTCTTGCCTTCTTCCTTCCTCCAGAAGACTTCCTGACAGCTTGTTTTTCCTCCCCAGCTGTGATCCCGCTCACAGATTCAGAGCACAAGCTGCTGCCCCTGCACTTCGCTGTGGACCCAGGAAAGGGCTGGGAGTGGGGCAAAGATGACAATGACAATGTCCAGTTGGCCAGGTAAGGCCAGCCTAGCCTTTCCATGTATATCGTAGCTGAGCTCTCCTCCACATGCAGTGCCATGTACCCACAGTTTTTTCTTACCTCAGTAGCTCACCGTCACATCCTTGGTCTAGGCTCATTGGGAAGTGGAGAGATGGAAGGCAGCCTGGGCGTCTGGTGCCGGGGCCTTGCAGCTGCTTTGCCTTCTTTTCTTAGAGCAGGGCAAGTGTCCCGCCCATTACATCCTGGAAACCCCGAAACAGTGATGGGAAAAGCAAGACAAACAAATCCTGCTTGGTTCTAAGCCAAAGGCAGAGGAGTTTTAAGCAGGTGACTGAAACAGTCTGCCTTTAAATATCATTTTTCTGGCATTTAGATAGGAGTGCATTTTTCTCACCTACCATTCAAACTTTCTTCCCTGTGGTCTGTTCAGTAACTTCTCCCCTCTTCCCTCTGTGTCTACAGAGATGCGGATGTAAACACTTGGCCCTTACCTCTTACCCGGTGCCTCCTTTAGGGGCCTTTGCAACTTTGGTAGCTGGCTGAGAGGGTTTGATTTTAAAATCTAGCACTTAATTTTTTACAAAAGTCGTAACAGCTGGGCATGGTGGCCCACACTTCAGCCAGCACTCAGGGGAATCGCTGCAGCTCAGGGTCATGCCAGAGTCCCCTACTTTAAGACAAAAAGAAAACCGAAAGATATAGTGCTCACCTGACATCAGAATCTGCTAAGTGATGTCACAGCAGTGATGACGGCAGCTGTCCTACCCTCTGGTCTGGACACTGTTGAGGTCTTGCGGAAGGACAGCCTGCCTTTGGAGTGACGGTTGTTTAACAGTGTTCTCCTTTGCACAGTGTGACCCTGTCCCTGGAGGGGAAGCTCCATCTGCTGCACAGCTACATGAGCGTGAGGTGGATCCCACTGTCCTCTGATGCACAGGTGAAGGCCGCTCCCGCCCGCAGCCCTTGGATGTCCTCAGTGTCAGTGACAGGGAGAGCAAGGGGAGCAGCGCGTGCTTCCTCCCTCCACCCGTCTCCATGCACTCTCTGCTGCTGACTTTAGTTAGTTATTAGTTGGCTCTACTGGAGAGTGAACCCAGGCCCTCCATGGTAGTCACGTGCCCCATTGCTGAGTGGCACCCCTCGGCCAGGTTCTGCTGTCTAGCACCAAACCACATTCCTTAAGAAACTTTTTAAACTTGAGATTGTCGTTTCTGTGTCTCTACCCCTCACTCTCTGCATAGATCTATTTAGGATACCAGAGTGTCTGGTCATGAGTCAGGAGCGAAGGCCAAGCCATGTTCTCCGGAGTGTAGAGTGCATAAGAGCAGTGCTCGGGCGTGGGTGCTTGTGCTCAGTTAAGGCCTCCGTGAGATGAATTCTAAGCAAAAATTGACATAGACTTGTAATAAAGAACAATTTGGTTTCTGCAAAAGTATATTTCCAGCCAGGCAAAGTGGCAAGCCCCTGTAGTCCCAGTATTTTGGGAAACTGAGGCAGGGAGATTTTAAGTTTTAAGCTATTCTGGATTGAATACTAAGACCCTGTCTCGGGTAGATAGATGATAGGAAGATGATAGGAAGGTAGATAGGTGGATAAATCGTAGCTAGCTAGCTAGATGACAGGTAGAGCTCCTTTCTACAGAAGGAGGTTGGACTGCAGTGAGTGAGCGAAAGTCAGAGAACAGGTAAGGATCTTTCCTTGACCCGTGACAGCTGACTGAAGCCAGAGAGGGACAGTGGCCTCTTGAGTCACTCCACAGATAGAGTTCATGGCGCACATGCCCCCTGCCCTAGTTTGCATCTCCTCACTTTGTTCTTCCTCCTCCTCCTCCTTTTTGGTTTTTTGAGACAGAGTTTCTCTGTGTAGCCTTGGCTGTCCTAGACTTACTTTGTAGACCAGGCTGGCCTCGAACTGAGAGATCTGCCTGCCTCTGCCTCCTGATTAAAAGGCGTGTGCCACCACACGTGCCTTTCTTTTTTTCTTTTCTGGAGAGGTTTATTGTAGAAGGGAGGACCCACCTGAGGACCACCTACACAGAGGTAGCACCACCCACAGTGCGCTGGGCCCTCCCACTCAACCTCTAACCAAGAAGACGTTTCACAGACTTGCCCACTAGCCAGTGTGATGGAGGCAGCTCCTAGCTGACATTCCTTTTTCCCAGATGACTCTTCCTTATGTCAAGGTGACAAAGACTAACCAAGATAGCAGCACCCTTTTGTGGGTGCGCGTCTGACCCTGTGACCTGGAAGGCGTTAGATAGGTCCTGTGTCTGGGAGCATCCCCACACTGGCCCAGTGAGGTGACCATCAGTGCTTTTCTCTCCTGCAGGCGCCTCTGGCCCAGCCTGAGTCCCCCACAGCCTCAGCTGGAGACGAGCCCAGGTCCACTCCCGAGTCCGGGGAGTCAGACAAGGAGTCAGTTGGCAGCAGTTGTACCGGCCATGAGGGCGGCAGGCGGAAGGACAAGAAGAGAGCAGACTCTGTGGCTAACAAACTGGGTAGCTTTGGCAAAACCTTGGGCAGCAAGCTTAAGAAGAACATGGGGGGCCTGATGCACAGCAGGGGCCCCAAGGCCGCAGCGCTTGGGGGTGGCCCCGAGACACTGGAGAAAAAGAAGAAGAGCAGCTCGCTGAAGAGCTGGAAGGGTGGCAAGGAGGAGGCGGCGGCCGGGGACGGGCCTGTGGCCGAGAAGCCCTCGCCTGAGTCCCTTGGCAATGGAGGGAGCAAGTATAGCCAGGAGGTGATGCAAAGCCTAAGCATCATGAGGATCGCAATGCAAGGAGAGGGCAAATTTATTTTTGTTGGAACCCTGAAGATGGGCCACCGGCACCAGTACCAGGAGGAGATGATCCAGCGCTACCTTGCCGATGCTGAGGAGAGGTTCCTGGCAGAGCACAAGCAGGAGGCCGAGAGGAAGATCACGAATGGAGGGTTAGTTAGTGGGCCGCCTCCAGCCAAAAAGCCGGAGCCCGACGGTGGGGAGGACCAAGCCAGTGACCCCCCCGCAGAATCCAAGGCTGCCGCCTTCTCTGCTGCCTACCCTGGGGGCTTCACTATCCCTCGGCCTTCTGGGGGTGGGGTCCACTGCCAGGAGCCCAGGCGGCAGTTGGCAGGGGGTCCGTGTGTAGGGGGCCTTCCCCCCTATGCCACCTTTCCCAGACAGTACCCTCCTGCGCGACCCTACCCCCACCAGGACAGCACCCCATCTCTGGAGCCAGGCAAAGATGGGGTTCACAGGGGTACCCTGTTACCACCCCAGTTCCGTGTGGCTGATTCCTATAGCAATGGCTACAGAGAGCCCCCTGAGCCAGATGGATGGGCTGGCGCTCCCCGGGGACTTCCCCCAACCCAGACCAAATGCAAACAGCCGAACTGCAGCTTCTATGGACACCCCGAGACAAGCAACTTCTGCTCCTGCTGTTACAGGGAAGAACTGAGGAGGCGGGAACGGGAGCCTGGCGGGGAAGTGCTGGCGCACCGGTTCTGATGGGCAGAACCTGCGGGGAGAGGGCTAAACAAAGAAAGTGAAGGAAGCTCAGCTCCGGCTCCTCAAGACCCGGCCCTGTGTGGATGGGGCAAGTGCAGACGTGTTTGTGGGAGCTGGAGTGCTGGCCAGCTGAGCAGGACGGGCTAGCGCTGCCTCAGGGCAGGACAGCTGCCTGCGGAGCTGACTATGGACTGCAAGGCCGAAGGGGAAGGCTCTGTCTCCTAATCGCCTGCATCCCAGTCCCAGGGCCCAAGGGAAAGCAGGGAAGTGCTTGGTGTGTGTGGGTGGGAGGTGGGTGGAGATCTTCGGGGGAGGAAGCTGGCAAGAAAGGTCTCAGCCAGTTAAGGAAAAAACAGACCAAAGTTCATTGACTTTAGAAAAAAGCACATGGTGGTGTAGTTGGGAGTACAGAGTGATCCTGAGACCCTGAACAAGTCTGATTTTGGTTTGAATTAAGTAGATTTTAGTGTTGGATAAATTCTTCCCGAAGGATCAAGGCAGTAGTGTGTGTGCTTGGCCTGGTTAGACAGAAGGGGTAGTTTAAATTCCAGTGCTTGGAATAGGGCAAGGGAGGAACTTAAAGGGAGATTCTTTCCCAGTGAGTTTATGTTCTTCTCAGTGGTCATCTGTCACCCACTCTGGTTTCGGGGAGCGCTGCCCTTTGCCCCATCTTCTCATCCTTTTTGAGGACTAAACTCAGCTAAGTTAACAAGTTGTGATTTTTTAAAAAATATTTTTTATTTTAAAAGCAAGTTCCCTTTGGGAAAGAGAAGAGTGATGAGAGCAGCCTTGTGTGGAGTTCCTTCAGGTCAATGGTTGCAGAATGATCTGCTTTTTAACTACTTAGCAATAACTACATGCGGGCGAGAAGGGTGCAGGAAGGCCAGATGTTCGGCCATACTGTTTGAAACAAAACCAAAACCTATCTAGAGCACTCTGTCCGTAGCTGCTGCATTTCTGTAGAGTGCAACTTATTTTATTGACATGACCCTGACCAAAAACACCTTTAAAATTACTTACTTCCCAGCCCCTCTAAGTGATTTTTTTTCTCCTTCCTGTTTATATCTGGAGAATGAACTTAATTAACATCCTGGCTTCTTTTGTTAAGCCATAGCTTGACCTTAATCTGTGGTTAGTTTGTTAAAATAATAAAAATACTTTGTAAGAAGAATTATTTTTGATACTAGGACTGGTGTTGAAGTGTGGGGTGGGGATGGGCCATTTGTAAAGAAAGCTAGAGAATATATTTTAGTGGACTATAGCCACAGGCCACAGAGCTACAGCCACGGGCCACAGAGCTACAGCCACGGGCCACAGAGCTCCGGCCACGGGCCACAGAGTAGTTCCAGGGAGCTAATCTGCCTTTGGCTTTCTCCCTTCTCCTGAGCCAGCCCTGTTGTCCAGGCGGCTGGGAGTGGGCCCAGCGGTGAGATCTCCCTTGCAGTTTGCACAAAGCACAAGTCTGGACAGCTTATGTTCTGACCAGAGCCATTTCTAAGAGCTTTAAACTAGAAGACTATCCTGCACCAATTCTCCTTTTTTCCTTATTTTTTTTTCCCCTGGGGAAAAATCATCTATGCAATTCTGTACACTTGTGGATGCATATGAAGAAGGGACATGAGTGAGCTTAGACGTCCAGAGTGGTAGCTGGGGCTGTTCCTGTGCTTTGATTTCTCTGCTGAGGTATGCCATCGCCACTGATGGAATGTAGCCCCCACATGTGGTTTAAGTAAAAAAATGGCTGTGTGTGTGTGTGTGTGTGTGTGTGTGTGTGTGTGTGTGTGTGTATGTGTGTGTGTATGTGTTGGAACCTCCTGTCTGCATGTTTCTTCTGCCTAGTCAGGAAAATGACTACACACTTCTCCTTGGTAATGAAGCTAGTCAGGCTTCTTTATGGAATTATTTGGTTTAGTAAGGTTCTGCGCCCCCTCCACCCCCAACCCCCCACCCCACCTCAAAAAGTTTGAAAGTCACTCACTTCCAAATCTGCCAATCTGTTGATTTAATACTTTCCTGTCATCATTTTAGGGTTTTGTCTTTTGCTATGTAGCCTTGGCTGTCCAGCCTGGTACTTGCTATATAGCCCAGGCTAGCCTCCAACTCATAGCAACCCTCCTGCCTCAGTCTTCTGAGTGCTGGAATCGAGGCGTGAGCCACCACACCCAGCGTTCTTCAGGCTAGAACCTAGTATGAGAGAAGCATTTTTGGCAGGTGCATAATTTAAAGGTCTACTCAGAAATTGAGAGTGGTTTTGTTTTGTTTTGTTTTTAGGTAGGATCCTATTCTGTAGCCCAGGCTGGCCTCAAATGTGTGACCCTCTTACTTCAAGCTTTCCTAAGTGCTGGGATCACACCAACCATACCATACTTTTTAAAACTCAGTATATAAACATAATATAAAAAAACCTAGATTGAACAAAACACCAAAATCTTAGTATGTAATAGGGATGACATTAAAGCGAAAGTGAGCCCTTAATTGAACAAACACGAGGACAAATCCTGTCTATTTAAATTGTGATATGTTAATAAACTTTTTTTTCATTTTTTGATTGTTAAACAAATATTGTATCAAGATAGTATCTATCTTGATTCGTGGGTTTTAAGCAGTCTTTCAGTGTTTCTCCCAGTGAATGGTGAGTGGGTGCCTTGTGCTGTGTCTCTTCACCTTAGACGCCGCCCAGTTTCTGCAGTTTGAATGAAATCTTCACCCAGTGGGCCCCCTCCCTTCCTGACACTGCAGACGCCTGGTGTGCACACCCGGGATGCCTGCCCAGGAGGATAGCAATGGAACAGCCCCTCAGGGGCCTTCCTGTAGAATACAGCCAGGCACGCTGCTCTGCATTGGACTGCTGTGTTTGGACTTGATCTGTTATTAGATTGTATTTAACACTCTTGTTTTTAAAAACTGAGGACAAATGAAGAGAAACAGAAACCTTGTATCATGTTTGTTTTTATTTATAGCTACACAATCCTAATTCTGTTTGTCCTTCCAAAGAAAAAAGTTCCAGGGATAGGGAAGGGGGTCTTAAAGATCATGCAAAAATGGGCCTTAGGCCACACTTTTTGTTAAATTAGTTTAATTGGGAGGGTGACTATTAAGGCACCCATCCCCCCCCCCCAAAACATCTCCATTCTAAGGATGAGGGACTCCGAGACAACAGATTAGTTTGTTTAAAGAAGGGATGGTGAAATCTTACTATATTTTTGGGGGCAAAGGAGGGGTTGAGTAGGATAGAGTTAAGGAATAATGTCTGGGAAACAAAACAGACAAAGATTGGCTTGTCTTTTGGGATAGGCAAGCCCATGCAGTTACTGTGGAAAAGGAGGGAGAGCAGGGTGCTGTTGGGAGCATTCAAGTGAGTGAAACCTCCCTTGTTGAGGCGAGCCCGTGGTGGGGGAGGGGAGGGGTGGGCCCCTGTATCCCTAGATGAGGTATGGCCTCATCTCTCAGGCTTACATTTAAGTGCAATTACTCTTGTTAATCCAGGGCATCTGGGATCCTACTGAGGTTTAATGGAGAGAGGGATCTTCAGGTCCTTGCTTTTCTCCTCTCCACGTAGCAGTTTATACTCCCACCCCACACGCTCCGTACGTCCCCAACTTAGAGCAGGCGCACCAGAGGGCTGTAAATCATACTGCATTTTATAAATGATATAAATTATATCTTTTAATTTCGTTTTTACGATGCAATTTCTAAGAGAGGGATGGTGTTAAGCTCCATGCTGTGCCTTAAATAGAAGTTCCTTCCCTCATAGGCTTCCAAAGTCTCAGACCAATAAGCAAAGCTCCCGTGGCTATATATTGTACACTTGGGAGCCCAGAGAATGCAGCCGGCTCTCCACGGCCTGGCTCTTGCCATTCTTCCTTTCCAGGTTCCAGGCGTTTTATTTTTCTTTCCATAAAGGAGTATTTGGGAAATGTTTATGAGTTGCTCAGACACCTCTGACTGGACTGTGTCCTCTTTTTCCCGAGGAGGCAGTACCTAACCCTAACCCATAGGTGAGGACAGAGTTAGAGCCGTTTTCTGGCCGGGAAACACATGTTCCCCACGTTCTTAAAATTTCCTCCTCTCCCTGCACCTCAGCTGCAGCATCAGTGAGTCATACAAGTGCTGCTCCTCTTAATATTTTGCAGATACCCAGTCGTTAGTCAGGGTATGTTGCCTCCTGCGCGTAAGCTGCTTAATAAAATGGTATTGTGAAATTTCCTACGCCCTCTCCCTCCATTGGCTAGGTGGGCTGGGGGCAGCAGGAAAGATGGAAGTTGTCTACGGACCTTGGCCTCGTTCTGTGTTTATAACTGGATCTGTGATTCATCCTGTGAGTCACTGAGCTCCACCTTCCTCCTCCAGCTACCCCTCCCAGCAGCCCTTGCTCCTGGCGCAAACCTGTAACCGGAGCAGGGCTCAGAAAATGGAAACGTTGGCTGTTGCTCCATGCCTCTCTACCCCCTTTCCATCCATGG
Organism: Acomys russatus; assembly: GCF_903995435.1. NCBI lineage: Eukaryota > Metazoa > Chordata > Mammalia > Rodentia > Muridae > Acomys > Acomys russatus. Next base: position 66,846,981 of record NC_067151.1, read on the forward strand.
GCATCTGAGTTTGTGCTGCAGGCAGTGAGTCTTCTGTTACCTCACCCTCAACTGCTGCCCCTTTGCATTTCTGGTTAGGTGACGCTCCACCTAGCTTAGCCCCCCCCCCCTTCCACCATTCCCCTCTATACCCTGCTGCCCCCAGACCTCGAGATACAAACGAGATAAGGCTCTTCAAAGACAAGTGGTGGGAGAAGAAAAGTAGACCGTGAGATTTTAAACAGTTGGAGGGACACCTCGTCCTATGCTGCTTCCTTGTTACAGTGTACACGCTGTAGTGTGGTGGAGTGGTGGTGGTCAGCAGCCCTCAGCACTAACACAGGCTTCTGGGCCCCCTTGCTAGCAAGTACATACCTGTTTGTTCCAGACTGCCTCTGCTCACGGCTGGCTCCACTATTTCCACAGTTGCAGTCAACAAAGGGAACTTTGGAAACTGAGGCTGGAAGGATGTGTGCTGAGGGGAAGGGAGTATTGAATGTCACGGCCCCCACCTAAGGATTGCTACCTCTGTACAGACCGAAAAACAATAAAACAGCTCATTAACACCCATTTTGTATTTCATTTCCTGTCTTCTCCATGTTGAAACAACGCTGTTCTCAAGTGGCCCTCCCCAGCATTCCCAGCCTCCTAGCAACCCCCCCCCCCCAAATCTTTGCTTCTTGAATTCAGCAGGGAAGGAGGGGGCAGATGTGATCCTGGAGCTGAAAAGAGGCGTCTAGCCCTTAGCTTTCAAAGTCCAGAGCATGAATCATTCATTAGGAGATCTGGTGACTGGGTTGGAGGGGCGGAGACACGTACCTGGGGCTGGGCTTTCCCGGGGACTAGGTAGGGGCGGGAGTGGGGAGGTGAGCTTGTTGGGTGCGAAGGCTGGTTTAGATTTTTCTAGCTCCAGCCCTGCTGCCGAGTTTTGCACGTCAACATGCCTGTGCTATTTGCGCACCCCAGACATGCCACCTACCTCCTGCGTCACTGTCCAGAAAAGGACGCAAGGTCCACACTTAGGTCCTCTTCCCAACCCCTGTTGTCAGGGGAGGTTGAAAAAAAAAATCCATAAATAAAAGAAACAAAAATGACTGAGTTTTCTAGTGTTCATTTCTCGTAGAAACAGTACAGAGAGCTAGAGAGCTGGCCCAGAGTGTCGCCATTTAGTAATTGCATTGCTGCTCCCTCCTCCCCCCTCTAAAATTCAAAGAGACTAGAATGTGGGATTGAGTTAATGGAATGTGGGTATTCCCCAGTCCCCCCCCCCCATTTCTCCCATCCTTCTTAAGCTCCTTCATTTCCTTTCTACATTGCCCAAAAAAAGTGCGTATTCTCCTTTAAGGGGCCGGGCATCTTGCCTGCCCTCTTTAGAGTCACCGAAGTTTCCAAAGAGCCTCCCCTGTCTGGGCTGGACACACCTTTCAAATAAGACCCCCGGAATTGAGCTCCTGGGTATATCCCAAACCCCTGCGTCCTCCCTAGCCTCTTCCTCCCCACCTCCAGGATTTAACCTCTCCCCAAAGAGAGTGAGCATCTTTGAGGACTCCCACCTTCAGCTGCTCCACTCCCGGATGGAGCCAGGGAAATGTGGTGGGGGGGCCGGGGCCAGAGCTTCAACATTGCCCCCCAGAAGGAGATGGGGGTAAGGAGAAGAGACGGGAGGGCTGGCTGAGGGTGAATGAGGACGCTGTGGAAATGAAGCGGGAAGGAAGGGTCTAGGGGAGGAGGAGGGGTGTATGTGTCTGTTTTATCAACTTGTCGCGAGCCTGGTCAGCCCGGAGTCATCTCATTATCCATTAACTAGCCCCTCCCTGTCCTGCCTGCCAGCCTCCGGGCCTGGGCTCCTGGCAGGCTCTGGTCTCAGTTTCCCTGAGAGAGAGACTGAGACTCAATGCGGGTTCTCAAAGGCGGCTGTTGAAGAAATCCCAGATCCTGAGATTGGGAGGTTCCAGGTTAACTCTCTCCCCTTCTCAGCTCTCGGGACCCAAGTCTGACCCAGGGAACAGGATGCCGGAGCCCGGCAGTCCTCAGCTTGGCAGCTGCCTGGCCTCTGGTTGCCTTCCAGGTAACAATCTGATCTTCGTAAACTCCATTAAAAGTCCTCCTACCCTAACATTTTTTTAATTTTCTCCCAAAGATAGGTCCTTTTCAAAGTGTTTCTGCCCGAGGCTTGCTTCCCTGCCTCCTCAGAGCTGGGAAGCCTAGGCATTCATGCGCCTTGTGCTTTCTTGCTCTCCTTAGCCCTTATTAACTATTCAAAGATCGCTGAGTATCTACTATGTGCCATGCTCAGTGCAGAGAGGTTTTATAAAATGCCGGTTCTTTTCCTTCAGTTTTACATTCTAGAAGGACAGACAGGCATGCAGCGGTGCCGACAGCGCTGGTTAGAGCTTTGCTTTCCCCCTTTCCTTTTTAGGGGAGCAGATCCTAGCATGGGCGCCAGGGCAGAGGAAAGGGCAGGGCTTGGAGCTGCCCGGAACTCTGATCTGCACTAACTTTAGGGTCACCTTCCAGCCCTGTGGATGGCAGCGGGATCAGGTGAGGTGGTTAGTATACCCCGGGCCGGATCCCAGCACTTGGGAGGTGGAGATGGGAAGACCATGGGAGTTCTGGGCTAGCCTAGTCTACGTAGCGATGCTCTGTTTCAAAGACAAAAAAACAAAAACCAAACCAAAACAAAAAAGCTAGGATGAACTGGGAAAGGGAGTCTGGGTTTGGACAAAACGGATTAGGGGTTGCCTTTGGAGTGTATTGATGATGGTGGTAGGGATTGTTTCTAGGGACGCTGCCTTCTGCTGGGGAGAGGAGGAGGCACCAAGGGAGAGCAGGGATGGTTGTCAGTGTCCTTAGCGTCAGTCTTGTGCCTCCTTAGGACACACCCTTGAGCACTGAGTATGATTTTGCCCTGATCAACATTGGCCGATTAGAGGCTGGTAAGTCTGAGGGTTTGGTAAAGGGGGACATTAGAGCTCCCACGGTCTGTTTTCAGAAGACTGCAAGGGGTGGGCAGGATGGACTGGAAGAAATGCTCCCAGAGTGACCCCGTGCTTACCCCGCCTTTTAACTCTCCACTTCAGTTAGTGGTGTGTCGAAAGTGCAGCTCCTCCGTCCAGGGTCTCAGCTAAAGTTCATCCCAGAGGAGATTCTGATTCATGGCCGAGACTTCCGGCTGCTTAGAGTTGGTTTTGAGGCTGGAGGGCTGGCACCTCAGGCCTTCCAGGTACGAACCCTTTACTTGGAAGACTCCTTTCTCACGGCCGGGTGGCGCAGGCCTTTAATCCCAGCACTCGGGAGGCAGAGGCAGAGGCAGACGGGTCGCTGTGAGTTTGAGGCCAGCCTGGTCTACAAAGCGAGTCCAGGACAGTCAAGGCTGTTACACAGAGAAACAAAACAAAATAAACAAACAAACAAGCCTTCTCACCTAAAAACCCCAGGGCCCACCGTTCCACTCCACTCAGGGGAAGCTAAAAGGCTGGTCAATGGTAATGTCTTGAAGGATGGGGCCTGCACTCTAGTCTGGCTCTGTCAGTTATGAGCAGCAGTAACTATGGGTAAGTTTTTACCTCTGAAAAATGTGGAGTTGGGTAATATTGCTAATTAATTCCTATATTAATATTCTATTAGTCTGTGGTTCTAGATTTGTTCCTCTGGCCATAGGAGGTCGTCCCTGTCTCTGTTTTTTGTTGTTGTTTTGTTTTCGAGACAGGGTTTCCCTGTGTAGCCCTGGCTGTCCTGGAACTCTCTTTGTAGGTCAGGCTGGCCTCGAACTCAGAGTTCTGGGATTAAAGGCCTGCACCACCATGTTCGGCTCTCCAGGGCCGGTTTTAGCTGCTCTTCTCTACTGGTGGTAAAGAGGGTAGAGAAACGCATGCTCTATTGCATCCCTTTGCTGTCTCCCGTCCCGTCTGGGACTAAAGGATGGGTGCGGTGCGCTCTTTTCCCCAGGTAGCCATGGCCATTGTTCAAGCCAGGGCTCGGGGTGGCGAAGTCCAGCAGCACAGAGGAGTAACCCTGAGCCGAGCTGGTGAGTGAGCATGCGTTGGGGCAAGGGGACAGGAAGAGCCTCAAGCAGAAGGGGCTAGTTGGACAAACTATCTCTTCCTCTGTTTCTCACTCTTGCTCCAGGTCAGGTTTCTGGCTCCAGAAAGCCACCTGTTCCTCTCTTGGAGACTTTAGAGGACTGGGAAACTGAGCTGAAGAGGCAGGGGGCCAAAGGCTGGAGGGTTAGCACGGTCAATGAGAGGTTCGACTTAGCTACCAGGTGATGTCCCTGTCTACCCTGCCTCCACTGCCTCCCAGACTTCCCAGAGTTCCTAGGTCCTCTGAGCCCGTACTCCCAATAAGCACCAGCCTCTGTTACTTCTGTTTTCAAAACCCGAGATCCCTTGGAATGGTCTTTCCAAAGGAACGCTCTTGTCGCTATGGCTTCCCTAGCACGGGTCTCTGGAAAGCTGACATCGCTCTTGGTTTGCAGCCTCTCAGGTTACTTCTGGGTCCCTAACCGGATTCTGGACAGTGAGGTCAGAAGAGCATTTGCCCACTTCCATCAGGGCCGTGGACCGGTCAGTCTGAAATGAGAGGGTCGGGGGACAAGAGACGGGAGGGTTTTCTGTGACGTCACTGTGGGCGCAAGGGTAGCTTGAGTGCAGCTGCTTCACCGTTCCTTCTCCCGCCTCTGAAGCGCCTGTCCTGGCACCACCCTGGAGGCAGTGACCTTCTCCGATGTGGAGGCTTCTACATAGCCAGTGACCCTGACAGAGAAGATGTCAGGTGAGGGGCCTTGGTGAGACTCAAGGGCCAGGCGTTCTGGGAAGACCTTTGCCTTGAATCATGGCTCCTTTCTCTTCTGCAGCGCCGTGGAGTCGATGCTGCAGGCTGGGCACGCCGACGTTGTCTTGGTAGACACCACGGATGACATGCCTGGTCTTGCCGACATCCAGCTTGCCCACCTGAAGCTGAGGGCCCTTTGCCTGCCTGGTGAGTGTAACCTTTGAACCCTCAACCCTAACATGGTTTACTATTTTGTGTATTATAGAAGAATAAGCCTTTAGCCCAATGATTTTTTTTTTTCATTTTTTCTATTCTCATTGACTACAGACCTACCAATAGCCTGTTTTCCCCGAAATAAATTTTGTTTTTATTTATCCTTTGAGACAGAGTCTCACTACGTTGTGACTGGAGCTGTGACTCCAGGTGCACTGACCCAGGTCACTGGCTGACCTGGGCTCACTGTGTAGACCAGGCTGGCCTCAAACTCTCAGATCCACCTGTCTCCTCTGGTCTGTTGGGATTAAAGGCATGCACTGCCACACCCTTCTTCCCAACTTTAAAAATAAAACCTTGTTGGCTGAATATGGGTGTGGTAGCACATACCTGTAATCACAGCATTTTGGTCATAAAATCAAGAGGAGCCCTGCAATGAATTTAGGGCCAGACTAGGCTATGAGAGTGCCTCAAATCAAAAAAAAAAAAAAAAAAAAAAAAAAAAAAAAAAAAAAAAAAAGGCTTTGTGAAATTCACTCTACCCATCTTAACTCTACAAAGTGTACAATGAGTTTTATTTACAATGCTGTATGCCCATAAAATATTTTTAAATGCTCAAGATAGGGCCCAAGGCCTTCATTTGTAACTTGTACCCAGTCTTAGAGAACCACTGCTAGACTTTTAAAAAGTTATTAGGTAGGGTGGGGTTTTGTTTGTGTTTTTTGTTGTGGTTTTGTTTTGTTTGTCCTTTTTTTCTTGTTGTTGAGATAGGGTTTCTCTGTGTAGTCCTGGCTATCCTGGAACTCACTATGTAGACCAGGCTGGCTGGAATTCAGAGAGATCCACCTTCCTGTGCCTCCTGAGTGCTGAAATTAAAAGCATGCACCATTTATTTTATATTTAATATTTAATCGTGTGTGTATGTGCCTATATGCCTTGCACTTGGGGGTGCCTGTGGAGGCCAATGGCGTTGGGCCATCAGGAGCTGGGAGCTGTGAACCCCCTGACATGGGTTCGGTTATCTTGAAGAGAGATATGCACTCTCAATCACCAACCATCTCTGTCCTCACTACCAAGGGCTGGCTGTTTGTGTTTTTAGGGGGGGGGGGGGGGACAGGGTTTCTTTGTGTAACCCTGGCTGCTCCTAAAACTCACTCTTAGACCAGGGTAGCCTCAAACTCAGAGAGATCCGTCTGCCTCTGCCTCTGAGTGCTAAGTTTACTAGATTTATTTATTTATTATTATAAATATAGTGCTCTGCCTGCATGTACACTTGCAGGCCAGAAGTGACTGTGAGCCACCATGTGGTTGCTGGGGATTGAACTCAGGACCTTTGGAAGAGCGGGCGGTGCTCTTACCCACTGAGCCATCTCTCCAGCCCCTGAGTGCTAAGTTTAAAGGCGTGCATCTCACACATGATACTCCACCAGACTTCTTAGCCCATCTGGTGCAGACCTGCATCCTGAATCCTGGCTTCTGATCTCTTTGCCCTTCTTGGTCTCTCTCTGCCAGACTCATCCGTAGCTGAAGATAAGTGGCTCTCAGCCTTGGAGGGGACACGATGGTTGGACTACGTCAGGTACATCTGCCTTCTAATCATGATCAGTTGTTCCAGCTTCCTCTCTAGACTTGGCTTTCCAGTGGCATCCCATAAAGCCATCCTCTGGTTCCCAAGGCGACATGCTGTGTTTTAGGAGGAGGAGCAGCAGGTGTTTGGAAGCCGTTCCCTGCCAACCCATTACCCTCCTCCTCATGTGCCCTTCCAGGTCTTGTCTTCGGAAGGCCAGCGACGTCTCCGTATTAGTGACGTCCCGCGTCCGTTCTGTCGTACTTCAAGGTGAGTTCTTTGGCTCAGCTCCTCTCATTCCTCACCTTTTTCCTCCGTGTGATTCACGTGTGGAAGGGGGGGCTTCCTTGTGTCCCTTTAATACTAGCGGTTTCCTGTTAGTAGGGGCCACTCACAAATGGCAATTCATCCTACAGAGCTACGCAGCCTGCTACTGTAACAGTCGTCCCCATGCTAAGATGCTCTTAGTCCCTCTCACCCCTTCGCCAGGGATGGGGACAAGGGCAGGGTGCCGGGCACTGGGGATGCTGGTTTGGGAAGTGTGGCACAGGGTGATTTCAGGACGTGCAGTCTATCAAGTGAATCATGAGCTTTGTTCTCTCTTTGCTCTTCTGCGCCCTCTCAATCCTGCCTTCCCCCACTCTCCATGACCCCATCCCGTGTCCCCTCACCTCGTCCCCTCCCCGTCCCGTGTCCCCTCACCTCGTCCCCTCCCCGTCCCGTGTCCCCTCACCTCCTGCCCTCCTGCCCCAGTTTCTCGGGCCCCCTTCTTTGTCCCTTCTTCATCACCCAGAGCGAGGGGACCGTGATCTCAACAGCCTCCTCTCTTCACTCGTCCAGCTGCTTTCGGCCCCCGAAGCCCGGACATTGTTTGGTTTCCAATCACTAGTGCAACGAGAGTGGGTGGCAGCTGGACACCCCTTCCCGACGAGGCTTGGGGAAACTGGGGCCAGCGAGGAGGTGAGGACACGTTCTTTTTGAGGGGGGTGGTCATTACTAAAGAAATGAGGGTGGGAAAATGGTCTAGCCTAAGCTGTTCTGGGTGGGCGGATGCGCCTCCTCCTCTCTCAGCTCCTGTTTTAACCCCTGACCTCCTTAGTGCCCTGCTCCCTGGTCCCCAGTTCTTGCAGTTTGTTAGCCCCTTCTTCAGATCCACGTAGACTCCCCAAAACTCTTTTCTCCTCTCAGGCCCCAGTGTTTCCTCTCTTCCTCGACTGTGCCTGGCAGCTCCTCCAGCAGTTTCCAGCTGAATTTGAATTCTCCGAGTTTTTCCTTCTTGCTCTGCACGACAGCGTCAGGGTTCCCGACACCCTGACCTTTCTGAAGAATACTCCCTGGGAGCGAGGGAAGAAGAGTGGACAGGTCAGCCACCTCTGTTTTCCAATTTTTTTCTGTTGAGTATTCAAACTTTGAATTTGGTCTAGACTTGTGAAAATTGAGGTCTGTGGGAGGGGTTGGGGGAACTCACTCTTGGGATCAGAATTTGTTCTGTATGAGGCATCTGAAGTAGGTAAGAGGTTCATAACTTGTTTCCAGATATGGTAAGGACACACACACATACATACACACACACATACACACTCTTAACCATTTCTGTAAAAACAATATTTTGTGTACATGCATGTGTGTTAACATGAGCATGTGCATGTCATGGGAGGTCAGAGGGCCACCTCAGGCAGCAGCCCTCCCCTTCCACCTATTGAGACAGAGCCTCTGTCCCTCCCACGGTTCTCCCCGCTGCCTCCCATCTTCCTGAAACAGCCCCCCGCCCCAAGACCACAGATCCCGAGCTGTGTGTCTGGCTCTGTGTGGGGTCTGTGAAGTCACACACAGGTCCTCGGCTCACATGGCAGGTGCTTTTATCCACGCCACGTCCTGAGCTCTAACTGTCCCTCTCCTTGCTGCTTCTGCCCAGTTCAACTCCTACACTCGAGTTTACACGCCCGAGTACTCACAGCCGCCAGTGGGGAGCTCTGATCAGCTACACCTGTCTGTCTGGGACTGGGATTTACGCTACAGCAAGGCACAGATATCACAGTTCCTTAACCCTGGCTACCATGCAGAGCATGGGCCGGGCGCCTGGCTCCCCAGGCAGCAGGTAAGACGCCTCCACTCCGGTTCCCTTGACTTGGCCGGGCTCACACGGCTGACTAGGTGAGAAGTAGTCTGACAAGATGTCTGAGCCCCTGGGGTGGGGGGCGGGGAGGGAAGCCACCACTGTCTTTTACAGCGGCCACGGTCGCTGGTGGCCTGCCTTCAGCAAGATAGTCGTCCTAGAATAGCAGGCAGCAGTCTCTGTCTTCCTGTTTCATGCCCATAGATTACAAGTTTCTCTAAAACCAACCTAATAAGCTCACAGCCCTTAAGCCTGATGAGGAAGGAGGCCAGAGGGAGGGCCTCGGAGTTTCAGTCGCTGGCACAGTGCGTGGGTGGCAGCTGGGTCCCCCTTCCCACTTTAGAAAGCGTTGGCACAGTGCGTGGGTGGCAGCTGGGTCCCCTCCCACTTTAGAAAGCGGTGGTTTTCTTAGTTGCCTGCTGACTGCTCCTTGTCTTTTAGCCAAGCTTCATGGCTCCTGGACCCCCCAGTTCTGTGTGGCTGTTTTCTAGAGGGGCCCTGACCCCCATGAACCAGCTCTGTCCTTGGCAGGACAGCCCCTCCTTGCTGGCAGTCTCTTCTCATTGGCTCCCTCGGCCTGCTAGGTCCTCGGAAAGCCTAGCTGACCAGGAATGGGGGCTCCCCTCACATTGGGGAGCTTGCCCTTTACCTCCCGGGCTGCTGCTGCCTGGCTACCTGGGACCTCAGGTCAGGTTCTGGAGACGCTGTTATCTGAGGGGAAGGCCTGAGGCCCAGGTGAGGAGACCGGGAGACAAGCTGGGTGGGGGAGGAAGAGCTGGAGAGGCAGAGGGCTTGAGGAACTGGGGGGCAGCGCTCCGTTTACCAAACCGGGGCCACTTGGGAAGGTGGCGTTGACCACGCAGAAGCTAGGCACAATTAGAAGAGGAAAAGGGCATTTACAACGCTAGAAGTAGCAAGGAACTTAAGACTGGAACACTAGTTGGGGAGTTGTGGCGCACGCCTTTAATCCCAGCCCTCGGGGAGGCAGAGGCAAGCAGATCTGAGTTCGAGGCCAGCCTACAGATGAGTTCTAGGACAGGCAGGGCTACACAGAGAAACCCTATCTCAAAACGACAACAATAACAAGAGACCCTGTCTCAAATTAAAAAAAAAAAAAAAAAAAAAAAAAAGCAAGCAAGCAAGCTAGACTTGTAACAATATTCCTCTGTGCCTTCCTTTGCCGCTCTCCAGACGGACTCCTCAGCTCTTACAATCTCTGGCCTTCAGGATGAGCTGTCTCGTCTTCAGGAACTGTTAAGAAAGTGGACACCAAGAATATCTCCTGGGGACCACTTCAGGGAAAGAGACCCAGATACCATCCTCTCTCAGACCCGTTGAAGCCGGGGCGAGGGACCTGTGCCGGGAGCTCCGCTGCGCTCCATGTCCGACCTTGGCGCTTTCGGCTTCCCCATTCCAGCCCATGGAGAAGCTCGCCGCTTACTAGGCGAGTTTCCGTGGCCGACCGTGGTGCTACCAACCTCAGCTCCCCTGTCTTGTCTGGCTCCTGCAGCTATTTCCGTTTCTTGTGGCTTGAGGAATAAGAAGCAACAGCAATCCAGACTGTCCTCGCCTCCAGCCCACCACCCCAGGCAGTTCCATGGCCGGCTTCCCGGTGGCTCTCAGACCCCTCTCAGCAGCCCCAACAAGACCCCCCTCCCACCCTCAGCTGCCCCGAAATCCCCTTGCGAACACGGGAGACACTCCTCCCACTGTGCATTTTTGTAGCGGTGTTTCTATTTAAGGCATTCATTAAAGCGCAGGATTTCTACACCTTTGCCAGGGCTGTTTCTTGTGTTGAATGAAGTTCGCAGCAGAGCGGTGGGGGCGGGAGGGTGTGAGCTCAGAGAAAAGCTCCCGTATTATCGATAAGGAAAATAAAGGATTCAAGTCAGGCAGGATCGGCAGATTGCACAACAAGTGTTTTTGTTGTTGTTTTAGTTCTCTTGCTTTTGTTTTACTGGAATACGGTCTCTCTGTGTAGACCAGGGACACCTGAAACTCTGTTTTTTTTTTTTTTTTTCCGAGACAGGGTTTCTCTGTGTAGCCCTGGCTGCCCCGGAGCTCACTCTGTAAGACCAGGCTGGCCTCGATCTCACAGACACCGCACAGCCAGCACGCCACGGAGAAAGTTTCTCTTTTTGTCTCTTATTTTGGAGCTGGGGCCAGCGTGTGTGTTTCCGCAGATTCCCAAACACACTAGCGGAGCTCTGACGCCTCAGTCTCCTCCCTCGGGGGAGAACAAAGTACCTCGAGCTCACGCCAGGGCCGAGGGCGAATCTGACGTGGCCCACGTCACAGGCTGCTTTCCCGAAGGTGGCCCGGGCCCTGGGATGACGTCATTCCCTCAGCACACGCCTCTGCGTCACAGCGCACACGAGGCTCGGCGCAGCACTCGGGGAGCAGTGTGACCCTCTAACAGTCCACACCCGCACCACGGGGGCTGCTGAGGCGCCCCAGATCCGCACCGAGCGCCGCGCCAGCGCCACACCGCCTCTCCCTCCCCCACCCCCACCAACCAGGCGCGAACTCGACCCTAAGATGGCGGCGGTGGCTTCCGGCTCCGCCCCTGACGCAGGCCCCGCCCACTGTGAGCCTTGGCCCGGAAGTGGAAGTAGTACCGGGGTTAGAGGGCGGCGCTGCTGCTTAGAGACGGCGGGAGCCCTTTCGCCATGGCTGCCGGGCCGATATCGGAACGGAATCAGGGTAACTGGGAGCGAAGGGCCCAAGATGGGCTCAGGGGAGGCCAGAGGGCAGATTTAGTGCCAGGAGCGTGGCCGCCAGGAGGGCACACTAGGTTCCCCCGGGGTGAGCCGGCCTCTGGGCGCCGAGGCCTGCGAGGGGCTGATGCTTCTAGGTCCAGGCCCCTTAATGCGCTCCCGCCGCCAGGCGGACAAGTAAAACCCTCCCGGAAACACAGGGTCGGCCAGAGGCCAAGTCAGGCCTTAGCGGACCTCCTGGACTAGGCAGGCAGAGGGAGGTTTCCGGGGCTTGAGTTAACGTTTTTGGTTTTGCTTTTTTTTCCCCTCCTGCCTCCTCCCTTTAGATGCCACGGTGTACGTGGGAGGTCTGGACGAGAAAGTAAGCGAACCTCTGCTGTGGGAGCTCTTCCTCCAGGCCGGGCCCGTGGTCAACACCCACATGCCCAAGGATAGAGTCACTGGCCAGCACCAAGGTGAGTGCATGGCGAGGCGTGACCGTGTGTAATAAACGCTCCCCACACAGCCGCGAGTCTCACCGCTAGTCACAACTATTCTGGGATGAGCAACCTAAAGTTTTCTTTCCTTTAAGCATCACTTCGGTTTGTTTCTGTAATATTTCTCGCCCAGCGTCAGCCACCGGAACCATTCTCAGTTGAAGGGTGGTCATCCTGCCATATTGCAGACCAGGCTTTCTTTGTGTAGCCTTGGCTGTTCTGGAACTCACTCTGTAGACCAGGCTGCCCGCCCACCCCCTCCAGCATTGTGTTTGGAGGCTGGTGAGCTAGTGCTTCCTTTCAGTCTCTTCACCAGTGGCCTTTTTTTTTTCCCCCTTTCCCTTTGATTTCTCAGGTTATGGCTTTGTTGAATTCCTGAGTGAGGAAGATGCTGACTACGCCATCAAGATTATGAACATGATCAAGCTCTATGGGAAACCCATACGTGTGAACAAGGCCTCGGCGCACAACAAAAACCTGGATGTAGGAGCCAACATTTTCATCGGGAACCTGGACCCAGAAATTGACGAGAAGCTGCTCTATGATACTTTCAGCGCCTTCGGAGTCATCTTACAGACCCCCAAGATCATGCGGGACCCCGACACAGGCAACTCCAAGGGCTACGCCTTCATTAATTTTGCTTCGTTTGATGCCTCGGATGCCGCGATCGAGGCCATGAACGGGCAGTACCTGTGTAACCGTCCTATCACTGTGTCTTACGCCTTCAAGAAGGACTCTAAAGGCGAGCGCCACGGCTCGGCGGCTGAACGGCTCCTGGCGGCCCAGAACCCGCTGTCCCAGGCTGACCGCCCCCATCAGCTGTTTGCAGATGCACCCCCTCCACCATCTGCCCCCAACCCTGTGGTTTCATCCCTGGGTTCCGGCCTTCCTCCACCAGGTAAGGCTTTCAGTTCAAAGTACGCCAGGTAGCCCCCTGGCAGGTAGAAACCCTGACATAAGCTGTTAAGTCAGTGCGTGGGGAGGAAGGCGTGAGGAGGCCTTCCTCACTGCTCTCTTTGTTCCTTACACAGGCATGCCGCCTCCTGGCTCCTTCCCACCCCCGGTGCCACCTCCTGGTGCCCTCCCTCCTGGGATCCCTCCAGCCATGCCCCCGCCACCTATGCCACCTGGGGCTGGAGGACATGGGCCCCCAGCAGCAGGAACTCCGGGGGCTGGACATCCTGGGCATGGCCACTCACATCCTCACCCGTTCCCACCAGGGGGGATGCCCCATCCAGGTAAGTGCAGCCTGCTGGGAATAGGGGCTGAGCTTGTGGGGGGAGGGTGGCTCTGTCGCTGCTCTTGGGTGTAAATGGTCCCGAGCCCTCCTCTCCTTCAGAAAACAACATTACTTTGTACACGCTGGCGCTCCCATTTTATCTGAGTTATTGGTGTTACATGTTCAGTGTTTAGTGTTGGCATATGCTAGACTTTATGCCTGGAGCAGTTGACATCCACTCTTGTCCTTTTAAGGAGTCCTTTTGTGGGTGGGTGGGTGGGTAAAGTTGGCGGTATAGCCCTGGCTGACCTGGAACACTCTGTAGACCAGGCTAGCTTAAACTCATGCGGACCTGCCAGCTGCTGCTTCCCGAGTGCTGAGATTAAAGGCGTGCACCACGAGGCAGGCTCACATTCTATGTTACTTATTTTTTTATAATTTAGTTTGTGGGCCTGTTTTGTTTTGTTTTGAGCCAGAGTCTCATGTGCCTCAGGCTGGGCTCAACCTTCAGTGTGCTGGGGAAGACAGGTGTGAGCTACCAGGCCTGGTCCTCCATGGCCTTCAGAGTCAAGCCTCTGCCCTGGCGTGTAGCTGCCGCCTTCGCGTGGCCAGCGTGGAGCAGAAGTTGTGCGTGGTCTGTCCTGTGCTGTGGCCACCGCAGTGCACGTCTCACTGTCTTTTCTTCACATCAAGAGAAAAGATGCCCCTGACGTGCTGCACAAACTGGGAGGCGAATTAGCAGCCTGACTGCTGGGCCGCTGCTGTCAGTCACCCGAGGCCACAGCTGCAGTGAGGTGGCTGTGCAAAGTCAGCTCACTGTCGACAGGGCGAGGACAGCGTCAGCCTTGTTTTAATCCGCTTTCTGTCACTTTTGTCATTTTGTTCTCTTCTCGGTTCTCATTACCCTGTTTCCCTTTGTCTCTTTGCCTTTGTTTTATGTTCACAGGGATGTCTCAGATGCAGCTGGCCCACCATGGCCCCCATGGCCTAGGGCACCCTCATGCTGGGCCTCCAGGTTCTGGGGGGCAGCCGCCACCTCGGCCACCTCCTGGAATGCCCCATCCTGGACCTCCTCCGATGGGCATGCCCCCCCGAGGGCCTCCTTTTGGATCTCCCATGGGTGAGTGGAGGCTAGCCCCTTTCTTGTCCTTACATGTGTTTATGTGTGTGAGAGGAACAGGCATGCAGATCCTCTCCACCCCAGGAAAGCCTTGGCTCCTGCTCCTCCTGACTCGACTTCCGGGTGCTAGGGCTATAGGGGCACCACCGGGCTAGTGGTTCTGTCTGCATTTCTCTTCTCTTCTCTTCTCTTCTTTCTTTCTTTTTTTCCCCACAAGATGGTTTCTCTGTGTAGCCTTGGCCATCCTGGACTCACTTTGTAGACCAGGCTGGCTCGAACTCGCAGCGATCCACCTGCCTCTGCCTCCCGAGTGCTGGGATTAAAGGCGTGTGCCACTGTGTGTTTTTATGGCTTTCTTTGTCATTGCCCGTCCTATGCCCTTTATTTGACCTCTCACGTTTTTTCTGTTCTGTTTCACCCCTTGCTGATCTCGCAACATCAACTTCCTATTTTCACTTTTATTACTTTTCTTTTTCTTCTTGCAGGTCACCCAGGTCCCATGCCTCCACACGGTATGCGTGGGCCTCCCCCCCTGATGCCCCCCCATGGATACACTGGTCCTCCAAGACCCCCTCCCTATGGCTACCAGCGGGGACCCCTCCCTCCACCCAGACCCACTCCACGGCCTCCAGTCCCGCCTCGGGGTCCACTTCGGGGTCCACTTCCTCAGTGAATTGCTGCCCTCTGTCTCCCTCTTGTTTCCTCCCAGCATCTTCATTTCTTGGACCAATCAGAGTTGCTGTTGCTCGTCAGGGCTAATGTACTGACCCTCTCAGCAACTCCTTCCCCGTTTCAATGCCATTTTTTCCACAGGGGATCTTTTTTTCATATCTGTTTTAAAATGTTGGTCCTAATTGTTTTACACGTGTATAGAAAAAAATAAAGATATACCTGCTTATTAAACTTTGTGAACTAACTTAAGAGAGGTCAGGGTATTCGGGGAGGGGTGGCATAAAAGCGGAGGGTGTTTACATTGTAAAGGTTTACTCTGAAAGTCGCTGCGCCGCGGTGGGTTACCCTCAGATGTCTGCACTAGAGCGGTGGTTTCTTGGAATAGAGCCTGTCTTCTGGTTATAACATGGGGACACTAACAACGGAAATAAAGTGTCTGGTGTTCTGTCAGCAAAGAGTGTCATGCACGGAGGACTCCCTTGTGGCGCTGTCTGGAGTTCAGCTGGAGTGTCATGGGGCTGCTGGGATGAACTGCTCAGTCCACACATGGGGCCTCCATGCAGCCTTGAAACAACAACCTAGGAGGAGCAGAGAGTACAGCTCAGTGGTCGAGTGGTCCTCTGCGTTTGAGAGGTCCTGGTCTCAGTCTTGATACAGAAGGGAGAAGATTTAATATATCCTCTTGTGAGAGATACCTAGGTCATAGACAAAATTATATATAAATGTGCCATATATATATATATATATATGTTTTGCTTCCTTATTTAAGTGTTAGCACATATATATGTGTGTGTGTGTTTGCTTATATTTAAAAAGTAGAGCAACCACCGGAACTTATCACTAATGTTCGGACGGAAGCTTTACTTGGTTTTTCTGAGCTGGGCTTTGTAGCCCTGGCTCTCCTGGAGCTCAGATGCTCCTGCCTCTGCTGGGATTAGAGGTGTGCAGCACCACCGTGCTCCGCCGAGGCTCCATTTCCCCGCTGCGGCTAACATGCCTTCACTTGGAGTCCTGTCAATGTCTTAAATAACTGCTAGGACAATAAATGTTCGTTCTCAGTATGTGAAGTTTATTTCTTACTCCGAATTTTTGCTCACAGTCTCGGTTCTTCCAAAGGTTTCCACTCTTAACATTTTTTTAGTTCCTGCAAAGGCTCTGCAAGTGGCCAGGATGAGCACAGCAAGGGTTGCTGTCAGAACTGACACAGGACACTTACTGAAACAATGTTATGGGAGCAGGATAAAAGATAACCTAACTTGGTCAGAAAGTTCAGGAAGACTTTGTTAAGAAAAGGTGATGTCTGGATGTAGTCTTACAGTCATTTAGATGGTCTTAATACCAGGCATGGTGGCGTACGCCTTTAATCCCAGCAGAGGCAGGAGGATCTGAGTTCAAGGACAGCCCTGGCCTACTTCTGGGCCAACCAGGGCTATTTAAAGATTCTGTCTCAAACAAAATGATGGTCTAGCTCTAACCCTAACACAAGCTGGGCTCAAGTCAGTAGAACGCTGGAATTAAGGGGTTGCCACTGCTCCGGGCTGAAGTTTATCTTGAAAGATTGAGTTTGCCATCAGAGGGGTGGATACTGCATTAAAGCTGCATGTGGTGGTGAATGCTGGCTGGGGGGGCGGGCGCGGGCGGGGCTAATGGAGGCTTTAGTGCTTTTCTGCTCCGTCACTGGTGACCATGGAAACCCTTCAGAACAAGGGAGGATATGCTTCAGCTGTGGGCTCTTGGCTCAGGAATTCTAGCTGCCCTAGTTGGTCATCAGACATCCAGGCAGGTGGGGACAGACTTGGACTGGAGATGCAGACAGAGCAGCAAAGGTGTGGGGCTGCCTGGTGTGAGCAAGGTGAATGCTCACTTCGGAACTGGAAGGGCCAATGCGGGCTGAAGAAACCAAGTGCTAACCCTGCTCGTGGCACTGGGGAGGTGTAGCTGGTGAGCATGTGATTTAAATCTTCACTCTAGGCAGTGGGGGCACACGCCTTTAATCCCAGCGTGTGGGAGGCAGAGGCAGGTGGATCTCTGTGAGTTCGAGGCCAGCCTGGTCTACAAAGAGAGTTCCAGGGGAGCCAAAGTTACACAGAGAAACCCTGTCAAAGAAAAGAAATCTTCACTCGCAATTTAAAAAGAAACTATATATTTCCCCCTTTTTGGAGTGCTCGCAGTCCTGGGGGCCGAGTCACCCCCTGAGTTACATCACTGCCCTCCTAATATAGGGTCTCACTAGATGGCCTTAAGCAGCCATAGAGCAACCTGTGATCCTCCTGCCTCAGCTCCCTGGCTAGCTTGGCACTGCCACTCTTGGCAGTAAGTACGACAGTCAGTGCAGAGTCACCCAGAAGAGAAGAAACAGCTTCTTGTCAGCAGGACTGGAGCCTGCTGGGGAGTAATGTATTTAAATGAAAAGATGTAAAAACCTTAAGAAGGCTCATCAATGAACGCCTGGTAAAGGGCCAGTCCCTGAGGCCCGTGTGGGCAGAGCTGTTCCATGCACCATCCTGGAAAGAGCACTTCAGCCAGCCGACTTAGAGTACCTCAAGAGCACTGGCAAGGCTTCCCGGACTGTAGAGGTGGGGCCCAGATCCCTGCCAGGAGAGTTTTTGGATTCATTGGCACTCTACTGGGGATGGCCAGATGCCATTAAAGACACACATCCTCTCGCTCACTTATACCAAAGTCTTCAGTCTGGGTGACAGCTAGTTTTTAAGGGAAATTATTATCTGTTACGTCTTTAAGGAAACTGTGATCTTTATTGACCCAAGCATTTCTAAAGTTGAGCTTTGGGTCCTACAAAACTTAGGCCCGGATCCCTAGCATAGTAAACTCAACGTGTCAAATGTCATCTGGGAAACCCCTCAGCACCCTGGGCCCACACCTAACCGAACTGACTTATACAGTATTGCGTCTAAAAGAGACTCCGAGTTCCAAACACACCACAGAGGCAGGGGACGGTGTATCCCAAGTGGACATCGGGGCTCAGGGTGTGCATCCTCAAAGATGGTCACTCTTCCATCTCTCAGTCCAGGTTATCTGAGAGAGACACGGGAAAGATGTGAGAAAAGGACCCAAGCCAGTTCACTCCCTGCCCTGGGGGAGGGGGGCGTTAATTGATGGGGCTTTGCTTTTTGTTTTATTTTTTGAGTCACTAGAGCGAGTGGATGGAAAGGGAAATATCCAGCTAATCAGACTTGTAAACAAACAAACCCCTTGGCCGGCCAGCCTCTGCTGCCAGCTGCTTAATGGCGGGAGGGAAGGAAGGACGGCCTTGTACACACCCAGCCTGGGTTGTGTTTGGAGGAGACAGGTGACAGCGACCCAGGAGTCACCGACTCTGGTTGTTGGGTACAGGAACCACACCTGGTTTTCTCCGCACCCTCTCACACAGCCAGGTGAGCCCCGAGTCCTGGGCTGCGGTTTTGGTGGTGGTGGGTGGGTGTTCCTATTCCAGGCAGCAGGGTAGATGGGGAGGGAGCTGTTTTTAAGGCGGCAAGAGCGGCTGGGACTCCTGGGTTCTGTCATCCTGGCTTAGGGTGCTAAGGAAGGGGCTGCCTCATTCATTACCCCCATGTCTACCTCCCCACTTGCTCTCCTAACAACTGTTAATGTCTTCCTTTAATTTCTGTCATCTTTTGCTAGGGAGGAAGGGGCTCAAAGACTGTCGCCCTGACAATCCCCACCAGTCCCTTCATCTTTTCTTCCTGTGTCCTAATTCCCCTCCCCATCCTCTTTTCTTTCGCCACCCCCCCCCCCCACAATGGTCTCTCCCGATGTTCACTGGCGGCGGCGCGGAGGGGGGAATGGGGGGGGGGTCGGAGGCGGGGCCGGAGCGCGTGCGGGGGGCAGGTCTGCAGTGCCGCTTCCCCTGGTACGAGGAGCAGTCGCCGCCGCTGCCGCCTCAGCCCCGAGGCTGGACCCCCCTCCCTTACCCGGGGACTCCCTGACCCGGGGAAGCCAGCTCAGGTGAGACCCCTCTCCCCTCACCTCCGCCCCGCCCCAGGCAGAAGCATCCTTGCCTAGCCTTGCAGCCATTTTATCTCTGATGCTTTGCTTATGGGGAGAGGGTGACTGTCCCCGCTGTAGGGGTGAGGGTGGTGACAGTGATGGTGATGGTAGCGGCTTGGGGAGTGGGCCGTTTATTTCAGTTGCTTTGAGAATATACATGAATAAATAAGTATATGTGCACCTACACATATGTATATGTATGTATAGACACACGTACATACATAGATACATCTGTATATGTGAGGATTTTTTTTCTGCCTTAGCCTAAGCCCCCATTATAGTCTTTGGATATAAACCTGGTGAGGGGTTGTTAGGTAAGCTGAGGTTCCCTCAAACTCCATCCCGTCCTCACCTTAATGTACGTGCCCCCCCCACCCCCATGATAAATGACCTTGGCTGAGGCCGGAGAATGAGAACTGCCTGCCTCTCTTGCCTGCACTTGGGTGGGTTAGGGGACAGAGAAATCAGGGCTGGTGAGGAATAGAAGGAATAAAACGCTGGAGAGAGACCCAGTGGGAAGAAGCAGCCAGGTGTTAGGTGTTGGGGCTTGGGGCCCGGAGGCAATCACCGAGGTGGGCGGGGGGGGGGGGGGGGGGGGGGCGCGTACAGGTGACGGTGGGCACCTGTCCAGCAACAGGACCAGGGTGGGAGCAGCGGTGTAATTAGTCCCAGTGCCTCACACCTTGTACCAGAGCTGAAGCCAGGTGGGGGTGGGGGGTCCCCGCAATCCTGGTAGAGGCGGTCCCTAAAGCCTGTGTGTGTGTGTGTGCGCGCGCGCGCGTGTGCGTGCGTGTGTGTGTGTGTGTGTGTGTGTGTGTGTGTAGTGTTCCCTGGCCTCTGCGTGAGCATTTCTCCCTCTGTGTGTGCTCTCAGCTGACACCTTTCCTCCCCTGACAAAACTGGATGCTCCCACCTTCCAAACCCAGGGGTAGATAGTAGGGGTGAGGCTCAGCCTTGTTGGCCCTGTGGAGGGGTAGAAGGGTCAGTTGTCAAGCTGTGATGCAGGAGGGATGCTCTGAAATCCACCCCCCACACCCTACCTTCCTGTCCCTTGTCCTTTTGCATGAAAACCTTTTGAGAAATGTCTGCTTCTTAATGACCTTGTCACTTCTTCATGACTTGGGATGGGCTGAAAACCTGGGTGGCCTCCAAAGCAGGAGCTTTGACTAGGGGGCTAGTCCAGACCTGGGCAGTTGCCCTGAAGGGAAAGGCTTGCTTCTGAGGCCCCCTTCCACACGCGCGCCCTTTCCACCTTCTGCAGAAAATGTGGACATATTTCTTCTGGTCAGGTGAAGCAGCCAGTCAGCCTTAAAGGTCTCTGGTAAATCTGAGTCTGGTCCTACTTTAACTCCACCTCTCCCAGTGGCCTCTCTTCCTCAGGCTCAGCCACTCTGTGCTGCTTTGCGGGGCTAAATATAGCACCACTTCCTCACCAGCTCAAAGAATTTGTCTTCTTTCTCTCTCTCCTGGGCTTGTTGGCCCTAGGGGAACTGGCTGTTGAGCCACCATTTACTGTTTTGGCTGTGGGAGCCTTTCCTACCCGCATGCTCACCTCTGAGAGGTAAACAGGGTCAACAGGGATGGGAAACAGCTCCTGGTGGGTCCAAATGGTTTCCTTCAGGGCTCGAGGGGAGGTCATGGTTGGGAAAGAAAGGGAGGAACACAAACCTCCTTGCCCTGAGGACAGCTGGTCCCTGAACCATGACGAAAAAGTGACACGGGGGCCACTGCTTCTGGTCACTGGTGTCCACTGCTTACATGTGTCCTTGCCACCAGTGTTTCTTTTTTCAATGACATGGCTTTATTTACCCTTTTCCACTAGTGTGTGTGTGTGTGTGTGTGTGTGTGTGTGTGTGTGTGTGAGAGAGAGAGAGAGAGAGAGAGAGAGAGAGAGAGAGAGAGAGAGAGAGAGAGAGAGATTAGCCCAGGCTCTGGCTGGGTGGGAGCAGACATTACTTTAGGGGAAATGATGTTTCTCTGAATCAAGGCCTGTGTCCTCTGCTGCCATGAAGGAGGTTATGCCCTGTGTCTCCCTTTGGGGGATGTCTTGTTTTGTTTTGGGGGGAGGCCCTAGGTCCCCTTCATTCCCCTCCAGCTGCCTACGCAATGCGGTATTTGTGGACCTCTTTCTCAATGGCTCCTGAAGAAGCAGAGGGATTAGGGGGGATTAGGAAGGGAGCCCCTGGAGGAAGGAGGCACAACTAGAGACCTTAGACTCTCACTCAGCCAGGCACATCGGTTCCCACCCCACTGGCGAAAGGGGCCCATACGTGACATTCTGAAAGAACGGGGCAGGGGCGGCTGGTTGTCTCCTCACTCAGCTCATAATCTTTCTTCTTGGCCCTTCCTTCTACCCATGTCCGAAGTCTTCCTTTTGGGGTCTTTATCCTGTCGGTCTACAAATATAATATAACTGATCCTAGCTGCTGAAGTTAAACACTGAGTTCTTGGGAGGATCCTGGGCATCAACAGTCGAGTATGAACCTCTGTGTGGCCTGCTGCTTCTTTCACAGTTTTTTTTTTTTCAAAGCTAATAGGGGAGGAAGCAAACTAATATTCATAGAATAATACTGAGGTTAAGTTTAACAACTCTGAAAATGGATTTTCCCAATTTAATTGTCATCAAGTTAGACGAAGGACACTGAGGCTCAGGCAAGTCGGAGCAAGCAAGTAGCAAGTTCACATCCAACCGGTATTCTTCTTGGTGGTGTCCATTTCTGCTGTTCCCCCTAAGGAACAAACAGAGGTGGCTTGACTGAGGGAGAGGAGGTCTTAGGAGGGAAGGGCAAATCACTGTGTTCCTGTCAGCACAACACTAAAGCTAATGTCCTGTGGTATCACGAAGCTCCCACTTCCCACCCACTCCCCCTTTTTAAAAATATTTATTTATTTATTATGTATACAGTGCTCTGCCTCCACGTACACCTGCAAGCCAGAAGAGGGCATCAGATCACATTATAGATGGTTGTGAGCCACCTCGATGTTGCTAGGAACTGAATTCGTGCCCTCTGGAAGAGCAGCCAGTGTCCTTAGCCACGGAGCCGACTCTCCTGGCCCACGTCCCCCTTTTTAAGTGAGAGGGAGCCATGGCATAGTCATGTAGCTCTGAACCCACGTCTGCACAACTCGGGAGGCTGAGCTGGGAGAAATCTTTCCTTGGGGAGACGGTGAAAGAACAGTGGAGGCCCCAGCCTTCTGATCGCTAGTGGGCGGAGGAGCCTGGGTGGAGAGCTTTTGGAAGGGCAGATAGATGACCAATTCTCCAGAAAACCCTGTGGCTCTCCCCTCTGAGGTCAAAGCAAAGGGACTTGTATACCCAGCCCCACAGCTGGCCCAGATCATCGTCCCTCTATCACGGCTGGTGGCCTGAAATACAGAGACCACCAGGACCACGTGGTCTAGGCATGTCTCTGGGTTGAGAGCGGTTCCATACTGCCCCTCCCTCCCTCACTAGCCTGGTGAACTTTCTTTTTCTCTCCTTTCCCTAGGTCTCCAAAGGCTTCAGGAAGGGAAACAGGCAATCCTCCCCAAAATACCGTGGCTTCTCAGTTTAGCCTCTCTAACCTGGCTCCCCCTTCCCACCCCATCCTCCTCCTCCCCCTTTCCCTCCCACACTCCCCGTCTTGAACCGGGTGCAGAACAAAGGTCTTTCTTCCCTTCTCCTTCTGGACCTCACTGGCCGGGCCCTAGTTCCTCTTATTCTGAGCCCAAAAGATATTGGAACACATTTCATCCGAAGAGGGGGGTCTTCTTGACCCCACAAGCCGTTGAGCGAAAGGCCCAAGGGGGGGAAAAAGAAGTAGAGAGTGAGGTAGATCCAGCGAGGTGCCCCAAAGCCCCATCATGGAAGAAAGCTTCCGAGATCGGGCAGCGTTCATCCGCGGGGCCAAAGACATTGCCAAGGAAGTTAAGAAGCACGCGGCCAAGAAGGTGGTAAAGGGCCTGGACAGGGTCCAGGACGAATATTCCCGAAGGTCCTACTCCCGCTTCGAGGAAGAGGACGACGATGATGACTTCCCTGCCCCCGCCGATGGCTACTACCGCGGAGAAGGAGCCCAGGATGAGGAGGAAGGTGGCGCTTCCAGTGATGCCACCGAGGGCCACGACGAGGACGATGAGATCTACGAAGGGGAATATCAGGGCATCCCCCGGGCAGAGTCTGGGGGCAAAGGCGAACGGATGGCAGATGGGGCGCCCCTGGCTGGAGTGAGAGGGGGCTTGAGCGATGGGGAAGGTCCCCCTGGGGGCCGGGGGGAGGCGCAGCGGCGGAAAGACCGGGAAGAATTGGCTCAGCAGTATGAGACCATCCTCCGGGAGTGTGGCCACGGCCGCTTCCAGTGGACACTGTACTTCGTACTGGGCCTGGCGCTGATGGCCGACGGCGTAGAGGTCTTTGTGGTGGGCTTCGTGCTGCCCAGTGCTGAGAAAGACATGTGCCTGTCTGACTCCAACAAAGGCATGCTAGGTAAGAACCCTGCAAACACCCTTTTGTAGGAAACTGCCTCGTCCCACTAGCTTTGTTGTAGTTAGAGGGCCCGCTAACGCTCTGCCTCCCATCCCCCCACAGACACCCTCTTCTGGGGTGTAGCTGGATTGTTGGAGTGGGCGGTAGCTTGCCTCACTGCCGGATAGGGCTGTGGTGGGTTGGGCTACTGTTCAGTACCTCTTCAAAGTCTTCCACCCTGTTGTCTTTGCCTGGCTGCAGAAAAGGGCAACTTGGAAATGCCGTGGCACACATGGGGAGGGTCGGTTTGGGGTGATGTGGGTTTGGACACCTCAGGCAGGAATATCTGTGGACCAGGAATGTCTTTGACTGCCTTTCCTAGAAGGGGCAATCTCGTAGGCTCACTGAGAAATTAGAGAGGCCTGGCTTTGCCACGGACAGGTAGGTAGGTCTGTCTGTCTGCCTGCCTGTCAGTCTGTCTGTCTGTCTGTCTCTCTGGCTTGGTTTGGACATTGATAAAAAATGCAACCTGCCTGCCTGCCTGCCTGCCTGCCTGCCTGTCTGTCTCTGGCTTGGTTTGGACATTGATAAAAAATGCAAACTTTGGAGATGATTTTAAAAACCAATTCCAATTCTGGCTTTAGGAAAAGAAATAACAAACTAGGGAATTTTAGGACCCCAAGTATTAGGGCTAGAAGGATAAAGGATAAACTTTGTATTGGAAACCGTTTCCCGAGGAACGAGAGACTTCCTCCTTTGAGGACATCAAAACTAAGAGAGAAAGGCCAGGTGTGGTGTGAACACCATTTGTCCCAGACCCCAGGAGGCAGAGGCTGGCAGATCTGTGAATTTGAGGCCAGTCTAGTCTACACAGTGAGTTCCGGGCCAGCCATGGCTACATAGTAAGACACTGTCTAAAAACAACCACACACACAAAACCCCAAACACCTGGGAGGGTAGAGAGGATGGGGGGCCATTTAGGAATCTAGGCAGATCCATTTTACTTTTAGGGGAGTTAAGGATGAGTATTATATGCCCTAGAGGGAGGAAGGGAAGAGGACAGAGGAAGAGAGGCTGGTAGGGAGGGGGGAGAGGAAGGAGGGGAGCGAGGAAGAGTTTTTCTCAAATGTTTGCCTTTGATCGGCTGGTCTGCGGTGATGACTGTCCCTTCCTTTGCTCACGCACCACCCTCGCTCACCCTTTCTCATCTCTGGGTTGTCTTAGCTAATGTCTGGAAGCCCTTCCTGATCAAGTCTGTGTCAGGAGTTTCAGCCCCTACAGCCGGGGCTCCAGTACAAGTTGGCAGGAGAATGGAAACGTGCCCACTGATGTCTCTCCTAATTCTGCTTTCCACAGGCCTCATTGTGTACCTGGGCATGATGGTGGGCGCCTTCCTCTGGGGAGGCCTGGCTGATCGGCTGGGCCGGAGACAGTGTCTGCTCATCTCGCTCTCCGTCAACAGTGTCTTCGCCTTCTTCTCATCCTTCGTCCAGGGTTACGGCACTTTCCTCTTCTGTCGCCTACTCTCTGGGGTTGGGTAAGTGTCCACATGGCAAACCCCTTAAAGGCAGACCTGGGTCGCTGTAACATGCTCTTGGAACTGTCAGGCCCTTGACCGTGCCTAAATAGGTGCGGACTAAGGAAATGAACACCTCCTCCCCCACCCCCCCATCCTTTCAGGTCAGCTACCGCTGTTGCAGGCCTTCCTGCTGACATCCGGAATCCCGTGCCTGCCTCACCCACCCCTGAGTCATCCAGCTTAGCTCTATTTCTGAGGCTGTCTACACAGAGGTCCAGTGGGCCTCAGCCTTGCCCCTGGACTCAGGTGCACCCTGGCATGATCTCCTCCCAGAATGTACATTTTTCCCTGAATTTGTCAACAAACTTTGCTGACACCCTCTTTGGCAGAATCTGGAGTCTTAGCCCTGCCTGCACCTACAGTTGCCCACCTACCACCAGGCTCTCACTGGCTCTCTCCATGTTTGGCAGTGGTTGTTGTTTTCGTTTTTTGGTTGTTTTTGTTTTTTGTTTTTATGGCGGTTCCTATACTTGCCCCCCCCCCCTCAGACTTTACTTTGCCCACCTTTTCTCTGTGGAGATTTTTGTTGTTGTTGTTTTCTGACAGTGTTATTATGTAGACATAGCTGGCCTGGAACACACTTTTGTAGATAGACCAGGTTAGCCTCAAATTCACAGACTTGTCTGCCTCGGCCTCCTAGGTGCTGAAGTGAAAGGCATGGGCATCCATCTCAAAGGCTTTTTTGTTTTGTTTTGTTTTGCTTTTGAATGTTTAGCTAGGTAGGATCTTGCTATGTAGCCCGGGGTGGCCTGGAACTTGTAAGTCTCTTGCCTCTGCCCGCTGGTGCTGGGATCACAGGCTGAGACGCCACATTTGACGACTTTTCCCCCTTCCTCGTGATCTTGCTTCCCTGTCAACTCTTAGCTGCCTTCAAGGTTTAGGCTTGCCTTTCCTTGACCTGTGACCTGCTCACCTGCTTCCTGCCATCCTTAGAAGGGTGCCTCGGTGGCTGGTGGCAGGAAGAGCTTAGAGATGGAGATAAAAGGGGGTGCTGAGCACCCAGAGCCTGGGGCAGGGGACTGAGGCGGCTTCCTAATGTCTGCGTTTGAAATGCCAGGATTGGCGGCTCCATCCCCATTGTCTTCTCCTACTTTTCGGAGTTCCTGGCGCAGGAGAAGCGCGGGGAGCATCTGAGCTGGCTCTGCATGTTCTGGATGATTGGCGGGGTGTATGCGGCTGCGATGGCCTGGGCCATCATTCCGCACTATGGTGAGCAGGGGTTCCCCAGGGCTCTGCGTAGCCCCAGCAAACCCCCCTCGTTCCATGGGAGGGCTCACTCTGTCCTCCCAGCCGCCCCCACCGCTGTGCTCCTGGGGAGGGCTCATTCTCCGTCCTCCCAGCCCCCTTCCCTGCTGTGCTCCCTGGGAGGGCTCACTCTGTCCTCCCAGCTCCGCTGTGCTCCCTGGAAGGGCTCACTCTCCATCCTCCCAGCCCCACTATGCTCCCTGGGAGGGATCACTCTGCGTCCTCCCAGCCCTTCTGTGCACCCTGGAAGGGCTCACTCTGTCCTCCCAGCACCCACCGTGCTCCCTGGGAGGTCTCACTCTGTCCTCCCAGCCCCCTTCCCCGCTGTGCTCCCTGGGAGGGCTCACTCTGTCCTCCCAGCCCCACTGTGCTCCCTGGGAGGTCTCACTCTGTCCTCCCAGCCCCCTTCCCTGTTGTGCTCCCTGGGAGGGCTCACTCTGTCCTCCCAGCTCCGCTGTGCACCCTGGAAGGGCTCACTCTCCATCCTCCCAGCCCCGCTGTGCTCCCTGGGAGGGCGGCCTTCAGCTTCTGCTTCTCTGCTGACTCTGTGACTGTCTGCCAGGGTGGAGTTTCCAGATGGGCTCAGCTTACCAGTTCCACAGCTGGAGGGTGTTTGTCCTCGTCTGTGCCTTTCCCTCCGTGTTTGCCATCGGAGCTCTGACTACCCAGCCGGAGAGTCCCCGCTTCTTCCTAGAGGTGAATGGGTTGTTCCAATGTGGTGGGGTCAGTGCACTCCTGCGACTGCTTCCTCCTTCCTCCAGAGCTCCGGGGGACTTCATCTTGCTTCCTTTGTTGAAAAATGCGTCTCTGGAAGGGTCGTCTATGGTAGCTTAAGATTCTGCAGGTTCAGATCGTTGTGAGTTCGAGGCCAGCCTGGTCTACAAAACGAGTCCAGGACAGCCAAGGCTACACAGAGAAACCGTGTCTCAAAAAACAAAACAAAACAAAACAAAAAGATTCTGTGGCCTCAAGTTGGGATCCACCCTTACATCTCCCCTCCAGCTATACCTGGCTCCAGCAGATCGGGGTGTGGCTTTCTTATCTTACTGGAGAGACCCCCCCCCCAAGATCTTTGCTAGCATCTGTTCCCTTGAAAGCCCCCCTACCATCCCCACTCTTGCCAATGTCTTGCGGCACCCCAGCTTGGATCGATGTACATCTCCATAGATAAGGGCTGAGAGGGCGCTGGGAGCCTTTTTTGCATCTCAGGACTCTAGAAGCCAGATTGAAGGGGCGGGCTCTGTACCGGACCCGGGAGCGCCGCGTTGCATGATGGGAATTCTGTCGGTTCTAGAACGGGAAGCACGATGAGGCCTGGATGGTGCTGAAGCAGGTCCACGACACTAACATGCGCGCCAAGGGCCATCCTGAGCGAGTCTTCTCGGTAAGCTGCAGCTCCTCCCGCCCGACCCTCCAAACCCCCACTTGGATCCTTTTGGGTGTCACCCATTTTCCTAGATGTCTCAGACCACACTGTAGTCCGGAGACGTTCCCAGGGCATCAGGTCGCTCAAGGGACCCTCGGCGTGGGCTGGGGAATGGTGTGCCGCAGCTCACCCCTTTTCTTCCTCCCAGGTCACCCACATTAAAACGATCCACCAGGAGGATGAGTTGATTGAGATTCAGTCTGACACCGGGACCTGGTACCAGCGCTGGGGAGTCCGGGCTTTGAGCCTGGGGGGTCAGGTAATGGTGGAGTGAGAGACGAAGGGCGAGCTGAGGGAGGTGGAGAAACGAAAAAAACCGGAGGTCTATCTACAGGTTAGTGCGGCCACCTTCTGCCTTCACTCTGCCCCTTCCAGGTCTGGGGGAACTTTCTCTCCTGCTTCGGTCCAGAATACCGACGCATCACGCTGATGATGATGGGCGTCTGGTTCACCATGTCGTTCAGGTGAGGGGGGGACAAACGACGGCGTCTTTCAGGCGTGGGAGCTGAAGTGTGCGCGGCTGAAGAAGAGTGTTGAGACTGGAAACGGAGGGGCAAGAAACGGGGGAGGGTGCTGTCTCTTCGCATCCTCTGGACGCTTTTCCAGGATTTCGGCTTCATTAACTCATCAAACTTGTAGCGCAAGCCGACAGGTGTTCAGTTTTCACCCGGCGCAGACAGAGACGGCGTACCGGGATAAGTGCGTGTGTGCCGGGCCTTAGCGCGCTTAGTGCGCAGTGTCACGAACAGATAAAACTAGCCCTTCGGTTAGTGCAATGGCGCCTCAGTAGGTCAGGGCGTTGTATCGTGGGGACACGTGGAGCTCCGTGGGCGGAGATGTGGCTGAGAGGCAGAAGGAAGAGGAAATGTCTGGCAAGAAGGGATGATGGGTAGCAGGGACGACCCTAAAGTCCCCAGAATCACGGTAACTCGGAGGGCTATGTGTGGGACGAGGCTGGCGCGAAGCGCGCCCCTACACGGCTGGACTGCGTGTCTCTCCCTCTGACCGGGCCCTGGCGTCTCAGTCGCCGCCTGATTTCATGCCTTTGACTCTCCAGCTACTATGGTCTGACCGTCTGGTTCCCTGACATGATCCGCCATCTCCAGGCTGTGGACTATGCAGCCCGGACCAAAGTGTTCCGCGGGGAGCGTGTGGAGCACGTGACGTTTAACTTCACGCTGGAGAACCAGATCCACCGAGGGGGCCAGTACTTCAATGACAAGTATGTGGGGGGACTTCTCCACGTCACTCTTCCCTGCCCCTTCTAACTTATTAACTCTTTGATGAGTCCGAGTCCAGGACCAAGGTAGTTGGGGCCAAAGCCTGTGCGTTCTCGGGGTCCGTGATCTCACGGCTTCGGGGAGGTGTCTCATCACGCCGGTCCTGCAGGTTCATCGCGCTGCGCCTGAAGTCGGTGTCCTTTGAGGATTCCCTGTTTGAGGAGTGTTACTTTGAAGACGTTACATCCAGCAACACGTTCTTCCGCAACTGCACATTCGTCAGCACCGTGTTCTATAACACCGGTGAGGCGGCCGGCGGGTGTCTGTCAGCCTGTGAGCCTGGACCGTAATGAAGGGAGGTGGGAGGCTTCCCTGGAGCCCTGGGTCGCTTACTGGCTACCACCAGTGCTTTGGGAAATATGGGTATTTTTCTATGACTATCTGAAGAAAACTTCCTGCGTTTTTACCTTTAGCGGTAATTATAGTCTCAGTGAGGTAATGTTAATGCGGCTTTGAAGAAGGTACACTGGGATATTGGGAAAAGAAAGACAATAAAAAGAGATATTTAATAAAGAAAAGGTTGGGAGCCATGGTGTCAGTCTACTTCTCAGCTGGGCCTAGTGGCATAGGCCTGTAAGCCCTTCAGGAGGCTGAGGTAGGAGGATTGAAAATTGTCTGGGCTACAGAGAAAGTTTAAGGCAAGCCTGCAGCTCTCTAAGCTCCCGTCTCAGGTGAAAGCATATTTGGAAAGGCTGAGAGTGTAGCTCAGTGGTGGAGCGCTTGCCCAGCTTGTGTGATGCTCTCTAGGTTCACACTCGAAGATGAGCATGGTGGTGCGCTCCGAGGCAGGGGGTGGAGGTGGAGGGGTGGTGCGCTCCGAGGCAGGGGGTGGAGGTGGAGGGGTGGTGCGCTCCGAGGCAGGGGGTGGAGGTGGAGGGGTGGTGAGCTCCGAGGCAGGGGGTGGAGGTGGAGGGGTGGTGCGCTCCGAGGCAGGGGGTGGAGGTGGAGGGGTGGTGAGCTCCGAGGCAGGGGGTGGAGGTGGAGGGGTGGTGCGCTCCCGAGGCGGGGGCAGGGCGTCAGCAGATCAGGTTCACGGATAGCAAAGTTTAAGAGCAGGCGAGGTTACCCAAAAGGCCCTGTCTGCTTGTAAAGTACTTAGAAGATGGAGCTGGAGAGAGGCTCAGCAGTTAAGAGCACTTACTGCTCTCGCAGAGGAGCTGGGTTCAGTTCCTAGCACCCACATGGCAGCTCACAATGGTCTGCAACTTTTGTTCTGGAGGAGCTAACAATTGTCTTCTGCCTCTGAGAGTGCATGATGTACACACACACACACACACACCAACATATACCCCACACCAACACACTCCCACACCAACACATACCACACACACCAACACACACACACACACCAACACACAGATACACACACACACACCCCTAAAGTAAATCTTTTAAAAATATGTAAGAAAAAAAAAAACCTGACCAGGTGTGGTGGCACACGCCTTTAATCCCAGCACTCAGGAGGCAGAGGCAGGCGGATCACTGTGAGTTCGAGGCCAGCCTGGTCTACAAAGTGAATCCAGGACAGCCAGGGCTACACAGAGAAACCCTGTCTCGAAAAACCAAAAACCAACCAACCAACCAACCAACCAAACAAACAAACAAACAAAACACACACACACAAAAACCCTGAATCTGCTTTTTAAACAAAAGGCTGAGTTTTGTGTGCTAAACTGAAACATCTCTCATTTTGTTTTGTTTTGGTTTAGTTTTTTGGGTTTTTTGGTTGTGTGTGTGTGTGTGTGTGTTTATTTTACATATGAGTACTCTATTTGAATGTATGTCTGCATGCTGGAAGGGGGCATCAGATCACATTATAAATTGTTGCGAGTTACCATGTGGTTGCCGAGACTTGAACTC
This sequence comes from Acomys russatus, assembly GCF_903995435.1. Taxonomy (NCBI): domain Eukaryota; kingdom Metazoa; phylum Chordata; class Mammalia; order Rodentia; family Muridae; genus Acomys; species Acomys russatus. The sequence goes on from NC_067151.1 coordinate 66,877,675, forward strand.
AGGCCTTTTGGAAGAGCAGGCAGTGCTCTTAACCACTGAGTCATCTCTCCAGCCCCTTGGTTTGTTTATTTTAAGTCAGAGTTTCTCTGTGTAGCCTTGGCTGTCCTGAACTCATTCTGTAGACCAGGCTGGCCTCAAACTCAGAGATCCACCTGCCTGTCTCCAGAGTGCAGGGATTAAAGGTGCTACCACCACTTGTACCTGCCCAGCTAACATCCCAGAGAGAGAGAGAGAGAGAAAGAGAGAGAGAGAGACAGACAGACAGAGAGACAGAGAGAGAACTTAAATTTTTAAAAAAAGAATTAAAAAGATGTTTTTGCATTGGTGTTTTGCCTTTATGTATGTCTCTGAGAGTGTCAGATCCTCTGGAACTGGAGTTACAGACAGTTATGACTTGCCATGTGGGTGCTGGGAATTGAGCTCAGGACCTCTGGAAGAGTAGCCAGTGCTCTTAACCACTGAGCCATGTCTCCAGCCCTTAAATGTTATTTTGTTTTGTTTTTTGAGACAAAGTTTCTCTGTGTAGCCTGGCTGTCCTAGACTCACTTTGTGGATCGGGCTGGCCTTGAACTCACAGAGATCCACCTGTCTCTGCCTCCCAAGTGTGGGATTAAAGGCGCGCGCCACCACACTCAGCCTTAAATGTTATTTTTAATGTTTTCTTCAGAAGCAGTTGCTAAGCCAGCAGCAGGGCTCTGTTCACAGCCAGCTCAGGTGGATAGAAAGGATGAGCAAGAAGCAAAGGCTAGTCAAGCCGCAGATACTGAAAAGATTGCTGGTTCCCATGATGACGGTGGCATCTGATGCTTTGTGATGACTGCCAGGGTTAATGCTGAGAGAGGTCCCTGAGCCACGAGAGCGGACTCACGTTCTCTGTATCCTGACCTCCTAGACCTGTTTGAGTACAAGTTTGTGAACAGCCGTCTGGTGAACAGCACGTTTCTGCACAACAAGGAAGGCTGCCCCCTGGATGTGACAGGGACAGGTGAAGGTGCCTACATGGTGTACTTTGTCAGCTTCCTGGGGACACTGGCCGTGCTCCCTGGAAATATCGTGTCTGCCCTGCTCATGGACAAGATTGGCCGGCTCAGAATGCTTGGTAAGAGGAAGAGGGCTGGGTGTCGGCGGCTGCAGGCTGTCAGTGGGCCCCTCACCGCCAGCTGTGGAGGACATGGGCCGGAGAGCCGCTCCAGCTGTGGAGGACATGGGCTGTGGAGGACATGGGCTGTGGAGGACATGGGCTGGAGAGCTGCTCCCTCTCCTGTTTTGTTTGGGGTGTGTGTGTGCTGCAAAGTTGGGGGGGGCTGGCAGAGAATGTACTCTAGGGGGTTAAAGAGGTAGGTAGGTAGGTGATGGGCAGGGTATATATAGACTTTGAGGTTCAGCTCCGCCTGGAGCAGGTTATACCCTATGAGCTTGGACCTGCCACACAGGAAGGGAAATTGGGCCTCTCTGGGAGGGGCCGATGTCTCCTGTAAGGACTTTGAAAACATCGCACCACCAAGCTCACAGTTGGTGCTGGATAAATGGCTGTCACTGCCACTGATATTAGCAACATGGGGGTTGGGGACAAGTGAAACGCCTTCTTTGGCGGGGGGGCTGCCTTGGGAAACAGTCATCTGGGGCAGGCTGTGTGTCACTGCTGCTCTTCTCCTGGCTCCAGCTGGTTCCAGTGTGATGTCCTGCGTTTCCTGCTTCTTCCTATCCTTTGGGAACAGCGAGTCGGCCATGATTGCGCTGCTCTGCCTCTTTGGTGGGGTCAGCATAGCGTCCTGGAACGCGCTGGACGTGCTGACTGTTGAACTCTACCCTTCGGACAAGAGGTAGTGTGGTGGTGGGGGGGAGGGTGGAGGGATGGGGTGGGGACAGGGAGGAGGGTTAGGAGCTGCAGGACTGGGGAGAAGTCCTGTGAGGTTGAGGCTGGAGGAATGCGTTAGGTATAAGGTGGTCGTTAGGGATGTAAGGAGGTTGTTGGGGGTGGAGGACACACATCCCTGCTGAGCTTTTCCTTAACAGTTGGGAGCTTCTATATTCGCTTCTTGCTCTGCTGGTTACTAACCTCATGCTTCTGTCTCATTTATCTCTCGTCTCCCCGATTAATCTGTATCCCCCCCCCCTTGCCCCCTCCTCTCACTTCTCCATCCTTTTTTCCCCCACTCCGCTTTCCCATCTGCCTGACTTCCTTCTCCTGGGTCCTGTCCGCCATGTGGCTTGCACGCGCTTGGGGCCTCCTGAGCAGGACCACCGCCTTTGGCTTCCTGAACGCTCTGTGTAAGCTGGCAGCCGTGCTGGGGATCAGCATCTTCACGTCCTTTGTGGGGATCACCAAGGCTGCTCCTATCCTCTTTGCCTCGGCTGCCCTCGCCCTCGGGAGCTCTCTGGCCCTGAAGCTGCCTGAGACCCGGGGGCAGGTGCTGCAGTGAGGTGAGGGGGCGTGTGTGGCTGGTCTCAGGGGCTTCAGGGACGGCAGGCACACTGTGAGGCCAAAACTTCCTTTTATCCCTACCCTGCCCTGCTGTCCTGGTTCTCACTCCCCTGTGTATGGTGTCTTAGCTGTGTGTGCCTGTGTGCATGTGTGTGACCCTGATGCGAGGGACTACAGGGAAGGTCCCTTCATCCCACTTTTGGGATGAGGCACATCCCCATCTGCTGTCACCCTCGACTTTTGCACAGGAGAAGGCTGAGCTGCACCTTCTCTCCCGCAGTGTTAGTGGGGGCCGGGCACCCTTGTTTCCCTGCTCCGGGGGTTCCAGAACCTCTGCCTTCCCCTTCATTCCTGCTGCCTAGGCCCTGGTAAACCACAGGTATGGGGTAATATGGGGGCTGAGGCTTGGACCAAAAGAACTTCTTGAGTGGGAAGGGCCTTGGGTGCCCTCTAACCTCCCAGGGGTGCCGGAGGGTAGCAATAAGCCTCAGCCCTCTGGCCTCCATTTTCACCTCAGTTTGGGCTACAAATGTGAAGCCTGGATTTTATGGAATTGAGTTTTCTGGTTCTTATTTATATATAAGTTCTGAGGCAGCTTAGGAGGACTGTGTGTGGATGTATACATACACTCATGGATGTGTGTGTGTGTGTGTGTGCGCGTGTGCCTGTGCGCCACGGGGCAGGGGTACCACTATACTGTTCAGATATAAGCCAAGGGTAGTAGTTTCGGTGAACACACACACACAACACTGTTTTTCTGTAGTACCTCCCAGAATCTCTCATCTGAGTTGGGGCTGGGAGGGAGACGCCCTAGGCCAGTCTGGAATAAAAGTCCTGCAATCTAGGGGGACCCGAGGGCACAGGACAAGGCCCCCACTCTCTCTTTCCTCTAGAGAGGTTGCACCCACTAGCCACAGCCCTCCACCTGAGCTGTCTGCACAGGCCGCGGGCCAGAGGGAAAGTAGAGTAACCAGCAGACCCAAAAGCACAAGGGGCTGGGGCCTGAAGCAGGGGCCCTTCCCACAACCCTTCTCAAAGAGGTCGGGCAGAGGGACTCCTAACGCAGGGACCAGAAGCCTCAGTGTCCCCACCACGCCCTTCCACAGAACAGCCTCTGTAGGTAGAGCCGCCCCTGTCCTACCCTACACTCTGTGGCTGCTTTCTTTGGTACCCTCTTCCCGTTCCTACTGTAGCTGTGATGTGTTGTAGTTTGTAGCTGTTTGTAAAATGTTAAAAAAAAAAAAAAAAAAGTTAAAAGGAAGTTAAAATAACCACACACACACACACACACACAAAAGAGAAATCCAAATTCACCCTTCTTCATGCTGCGTCTGGTGCCCTCAATCCTACGGCTATTCCCGATTTTGTAACACTGGACCAGGTGGTGACTGTTTTAACTCTGCTGTCTGTGCTCAAAGGACTGCCTTGTCCCCCAGTGGCTCCCCCGTGTATGAGTGTGTGCCCCCTCCTCTCACCATTCCGTGGCTGGACGTGGCCCTCTCCCTCACATCCCCAGGGGAGACACATCCACCTTCTTGTCCCCTGGGGAACCCTAAACCTGATTCCATCGATGTGAAAAGTGAAATGAAAAATACTGCTGAAAAATAAAGGGAACAAAACCCTTAACATCGAAAGCGCGGTCTGCTTCTTGGCATCTGCACTCACACCTACCTCCACTCTGACTGTCTGGGGAAGATAAAATAGTGTTGGCGGAAACAACTCCTTCCCCAAGGCCAAAAATAAACACTCCCACTATTATTGACTTATGGAATGGGGTACCTCAAGTCTACCTTTTGTTTAAAAAAAAAACATTTACTGATGGCGGCTGGAGAGGTGGCCTTATTACTCTTGCAAAAAGCAACACAAACACCTGTATTTTGCCTATGAGCATTTTGCCTGCCTGGGCGTTACATGCACCACATGTGCCTGGTGCCCATCGAGGCCAGAAGAGGGCATCAGACCCCCTGAAAGGTGCTGAGGATCAAAGCTGGTCCTGAGGACTCTGGGCCCCAATTTTAAGCAGCATCTTTTGGGAGTTCCTGCTGCCCGCAGCCTGCCCTCGATCCCCCCTTTATTCAAGTCCACTGCTGCTTTAACCAAGTCACACCACACTGCTTTTTTCTTTCTTTCTTTTTGGAGACATTATTTAACCCTGGAATTCAGTGAGCTCCGCCTGCCTCTGCTCTTAATGCTGGGATTAAAGGTTCCGAAGCCTTTAATAACATTCTACTGCCCAAACAGGTCCAACCCAGAAACTTTATAGTCCGAAATGGACAATAGTACATACTCAGACATACATGTCTGCGTTGCTGGGATTAAACCAGGCTTTCATACAAGCTGGTCAAGTGCTCTCACACCGAGCTGCACGCACAGCCCACCGCATGCTCCACATAAAAGGCTACTGGAAAGCCCCTCACAGGCGTTATCCGAGTTTCCCTCAAAAAACTAGGCAATATGGGTCTGGAGAGATGGCTCAGAGGTTACCCCTCCGGAGGTCCTGAGTTCAACTCCCACAATCACATGGTGGCTCACAGTCCATCTGTGTGTGCATGCAGGCAGAGCACTGTATATATAATAATAAATAAATAAAACAAAAACAAAACTAGGCAGCGTTTGTTTCCATTCTTTTACTGCTTCAAATGCAGGAATTTCCTCCTTTCTGGGTTAATTTTGGTATCCTTGCAAAACTTAAATACTTCACTTTCTCACGAATCTTTTCTCTAGTTTACAATTTTCTTCTCACAAAAAACTGCCGGTAGGGGCCTAACAGCTACGTAAACCGGATGAACTACCTGAGTTCAACTCCCAGAACGGTGGGGGTGGGGGTGGGGGATGATTCCCAAAAGTTGTCTTCTGACACACAACTGTGCCGTGCTGTCATGTTACCCTGCCTCATCACATACACCATAATAACATGCAGCTCCAACTTAACAGGTATTAAGGGCACGGCTTGGACCTCGCGCGGTGGCGGCGGCAGCTTCTCCTTACTATCACAGCCCTGTCCGAGTCACCAGGACCCGGCTGTCTTTCTCTACTCCAGCCCAAGCAAGGGCAGCTACGAGCGGCTGCTCTCTCCCTGGGCTAGCTTAGTTTCCACCTGTCAGGGGCGTCTTTGCCTCTGCATCGTGTTTATTAAGCCCAAAGGAGAGAGGGGCTCTGGCCCTTACAAATCAAGGTGTGAAGTAGCGGTGACATAATAGTTTATTCTCGGTCCGACCCGTTTGGATCGTCCGTCGCCCTCCCAGTCCGGGTACTAAGAGCTCCCTCGAGTTTTCTTGCTCCCACCTAGGCACGGGGGGCTAATGTCCAACTGCGGGTTCTCTCTCCACTGGGCGGGAGTTTTCGCCTGGATGGCCAGCGCGTGTACCTGCCCAGCCAGTTCTTCCGCCAGTGCCTCGTGGACCAGGCGGTGCCGCTGCAAGGGGCTCATCCCCTCGAAACGAGAGCTCACCACCGCCACCCTGAAATGCGTCTCGCTGCCCGCCGGGACGGCGTGGCCGCCGCTCTCGTTGCGCAGCTCCAGGACCTCGGGGCTCAGGGCTTGCTCCAGCTTGGCGCGGATCGCGGCTTCCACCGGCCCACCGGCCGCCGGTCCCGCGCCGTCCCGCGCCAAACACGCGCCGCGCGCGGCCGCCATGGAGAGCGCGCGCCGGGCCAACTGCTGCGCGCTCAGCATCCGCTGCAGGGAGACAGAGGAGGGTTGGCGGCTGGGTCCACGCGCCCTCCCCCACGCACCCAAGACCTGCACACCCGGGATCCGCCTCTGCCCCGCGTGGCCCGTTAACGCGGAGGGACAAGGCTGGAACGAACCGCCGGGGCGCTGGGCACTAAGGACACTGGGGGAGGCACATGGCTGGGAGCTGTGAAAATGGAGCATGTGCAACTTGGTCCTTTTGGCTGAGTCAGAGCCTTAACGTCGCCCTCGGAACGTTTGGTACCTTTGTGCTGGCTCGATCTCGCTACAGACTCTTCCAGGCGTACAGGGTCCACGCAGTCGCTGCGTCTAGGAAATGCGTTTCTGGTTGCGTCTGGCAGGTGTTACGTAGTACCCAGAGCGTTCATGGGAATTGTAGTCCCCGCTACTCCGGCGAGGTCTGCGAGGTCGGGGAGTTAGAACAACGCAATGAAAACAGAAGGGATTTCCTGCAAGTTTGAGGTTGTTGCACCAGATTCGTTGCTTCTTGTTCTTGTAAACTCAAATAGCTTTAGTCCTTTAATAACTACTTAAAAACAAACAACGTCTCATGTAGCCCAGACTGGCCTTTACCTTTCTAGAATGCCTGATCCTCCTGCCTACCTCCTACACTCTGTCCTGTGTCACTCATAGGGTGCCCCATAGTAAAATCAGGACTCCTATGGGATTTCAGCGGGCCTTGCTCGCAGGGGAGTGTCTGCTGGGACAGCCTATCTCCCGCCTGAAGAGGATATTTCTGGGGGGAAGAACATGAAGGCCCTCACGTCGCCCTCTAACTGCTCATTCCTAACTTCCTCATTCCTAAGGCCCTCGCACGTCCCTATGCAGGGTCCCAAGCAGCTTTCCCCTCCTGCAGACCCCTTCATTCCTGAGAGAGACAGGCTGCCCCTCTATGTCTGCGTGCACGGGCGCTAATAAACAGTTTCACCTGTTGGTTAGAGTCTGGTCTCTTTCTGCTGTCTCTTTACTCCTAAATCTAACAGTCACCACCCCTGGGTCTCAATTACTCTATTTTACACACAGGTAAACGGAAGCCCGTTTTATAAACCAACCACACAATTGTTGTGGGCTGGACCAGTGTCTGGAGGCTTGAAAAATAAGGGCAGGCCCTGCTTTTAGAGTCTACAGACTCTACAGTCTCCAGTAGGAGAAATAGTGAGAGGAACACTGTGCTGCTGCTGGTGTCGACTGTACGGTGAGCCTACAGACGGTTACTGCAAGCATATTACCCAGACGTGGGAACCAAAGAAACATGCTGATTTATAGAGAGAGCAGCGCAGAAGAAACAGCTTTCTTCTATCATTCTGGTCGGTGTGTGGCAGCTGAATGAAATGACGCGGCCGCTCCCAAGGATGGATGTGGAGAAGGTTTTTATTGTTCGTATGAGGGGGAATACAGCTACAGGCATCTGGGAGAGTCTAAGACAGGAAGTAAAAATAGCAGACTGAACATGGGCTATGAGAGGGGAGAGAGGAGGAGAGAGTGAGGGAGGAAGAGAGATTGGATAGATAGACAGACAGAGCACCAGGAGAATCAAGAGACCTCATGCCCCAATGGCAGGGTTATAGTATATAGCAATCAGAAGGGGGGGCACGGAGGACGGGGAGGGGCGCGGAGGACGGGGGGGGGGTCGCAGAGGACGATGAGGGGCGCGGAGGACGGGGGGGGGGGCGCGGAGGACGGAAGTGGGGCAGGCGCGGAGGACAGGGGGGGAGGCGCGGAGGACGGGAGGCGTGGAGGGGGAGAGAAATGAAGCCCTTGGTGCCGCTGTGCTGGCTGTGGGGGCTATGATGTGCAATTGCGGGAGCCTGAGGCGCTCTTGTCGGAGGCATCTACTTAGGCGAGGTCAGCTTTGTACGTGTACTTTTAAAAATCTATTTTTATTTTGATTTCTTATATCTTTTTCTCCCTTCTCTACCCCAATCCCTTACAACACCCCAACACCAGAAGGTTAGTGGGGAGAAGGGACATAGTTTTCCTTAGCTACTTCCTGCTGGTTAGGGTCGTCGGGGAAAATCCAATCTTAGTCTCAGGACTTCTCCAACTTCTTCCGTCAAACTGCATCAACAGTAACCAGGAGCAGCAGGAGGGTGCAGCAGTGGGGAACAGTAGTCTTTCCTGGGACCCCTGTCTCTCTCTGGGCTCTGGCATTTATCCCCTCTCCAGAGTCCTCAGAATTAAACTCTCTGTGCCTGGCAAACAGCCCCTCTCAGAGCCCGTGCAGGCAAATAGTCTGCTGCTGTGGACAACCTGCGTCAGCCCCACATCCTACACCTGGGAATAAAACAAAAAACATGTTCGCATAACATAACTGAGTTTTTAAAGACACCAAAACTTTCCACTGCACAACATCCTGGCTTTGGTGCAGAAAAGAATCCCAGGTCAGTCAGCATGATGCAGAGGCGGAGTCTATTTTATTGATTTTGTTATCACTTGTCTTTTTCTTTTGAGACAGTTGTATTCTCTACATAGCCCTGGCTCTCCTGGAACTCATAATGTAGACTACGTTGGCCTCAGACTCATGGAGGTCCTGCCTTCTAAGTGTTGGCGTTAAAGAGATACACCACCACGCTCGGCTGGAGGTGGAGTTTATTAAGAGATTTTAACACCAATTTAAATGCGGAAGTTAACTCAAGTGCGGAGGAAAAGCCAGTATACACAAGCGTGGACTGTGAGCTTCTAAAGGGGGTTGGTACGTCTTTACATTTATCAGCCTTTATATAATTTAGTGGCTTCCGAAGGGGTCTCTAAGGGTTGCTAAGGACTTTAAATGTGACCACAGTGTGGGTTCTGAGATCCATCAGATGGCATTACAGCCGATAAGGTAAAACCCTGTCATGAGGTTTCCACAAGTGAGTTAAGATATGCTTTTATAATCCCAGCACTCGGGAGGCAGAGGCAGGCGGGTCACGGTGAGTTTGAGGCCAGCCTGGTCCACAAAGTGAGTCCAGGACAGCGAAGGCTACACAGAGAGACCCTGTCTCGAAAAACCAAAACCAAAACAAAACAAAAAGATAAGCCTTTACTACAAATACGTCTTTGTGTGTGTGTGAGACTGTCAGGAATTATGTTTTTACAGCATAGAAAGGCACGTAAGGATCCGTATGCTTAGGCTGCAAGCGTGACCCAAGACTATTTTACCACTACTTGGAATATCTCTGTGTAAAAGGAATACTGTTCCCATGTAAGCAACCTTCTTGGTAAATGTCAACTCTTTTGAAATGTCACCACAGGTGGAGAGAAACCTCACTGGATTCGTGGGGAGGCAAGCCTTTGCCTTCCCAGGTTCCCTTTACTTTTTCTGTCTTTCTCTTCTTCCTCAGGCTCAAGTGCAAAAGCCCCAGGGCCAGAGCTTTGGCAGCTTTCGGATGCAGATAGATACGGGTGGAGCTCTGCGGGCCGGGATGATGGAAATGATACTTGGGGAAAAACGTCATTGTCTCCAGTGACTAAAGAATTAAAAGGCAGAAAAAGTTCAAAGTCATGCAAAGCCAAAGTTGTTGGGTTTTTTGTTTGTTTGTTTGGTTTGGTTTGTTTTTTTAGACAGATTGTGTAGCCCTGACTGTCCTAAAACTCACTCTGCAGACCAGGCTGGCCTCAAACCCAGAGATCTGCCTGCCTCTGCCTCCTGAGTGCTGGAGTCAAATGTGTGCGCCACCACGGCACCAGGTCAAAGTTTATTAAAAGTGGACAATGTTATTAGTGTTGTTGTTGTTGTTTTAACAAAGTCAAATACCAGGGAAGCTGTAATCTCAACAGCTGCCCCAAGGGGCAGAACAGGGACAAGAAGGAGGTGTTTGAGTTAAGCAGGCATAAAGGACAGTTACATGGTGGAGACAAGAACGTTAGAGAAAAAGTAAGGAAGCCTCAGTTACCAGAAAAAGAAGAGTTAGGATCTGGACAGCATCTGGAAGAAAGTACAAAGGAGAAGCTGTCCTTCTCAGGATAGACCCAAGGAAACTCCATTTCCCAAGATTCCAAATGGCTGAAGGGACAACGGCTATCTGTGCTGCCTCTAAGCACACCAAAGCCCGCTGTATCACAATACATGTTACTTGGATTTCATAATCCAGCTGGCACCCTAGCCTTGCTGTGCCCAGATGGAGAGACCTCCAAAAAAGACCATCAGGACTCCGTACCGATGCAATACACACAAGGACCTTTATTTTTTCGACTTGAGCTGGGCTCTGACCAGTCACCAACACAGTGATACCCAGAAAGAGCCCTGATCTCTGAGCAGAGGGTAAATTTATAGGTTCTTATTCCTCCCAGCACCCCAAAGCAGGGAGTTCCAGCCTGGCAAGCACCTATTGGTTGAGTAACATACTGAGGTCTAATGTCTAAGGTGACAGGCTGCAGAAAAAGGAGCCAAGACCGCCCATGGCTTAGCTTTCTTTTCTTTCTTTCTTTTCTTTTTCTTTTTTTTTTTTTTTTTTTTTGTTTGTTTGTTTGTTTTACGAGGCAGGGTTTCTCTGTGTAGCCTTGGCTGTCCTGAACTCACTTTGTAGACCAGGCTGGCCTCGAACTCAGAGCAATCCACCTGCCTCTGCCTCCCGAGTGCTGGGCTTACAGGTGTGCGCCACCACGCCCGGCGGTTTAGCTTTCTTGGTTCTCTTTGTTCACTGCCTTGTCCAGGGAAGTGTCTGGTTTCTTAGTAACCCTATCTCCGGTGGGCAGGAAGGAATGTGGCCATAAAACTGGGTCTCTTATCAACTCTATCTCCCGTGGGACCCTTCGGGTCAGTCACTAGGCAACGCTATCGCTGGTGGGGCCGCTCTTTGCAGCTGGCCAGATTATCTCCTGTAGGCCCTGTTTCTTAACCTTTGCCCCAGTAACCCTGAAATCCAATTTTAGTTCTTCTGGTATCTCAGCCTTTCTCACCTCCTCTCTTACCCTAAACTCCCTCCACTCACAGGCTGCCACCCCTCCCCCTCCCGCTCTTCCTCCTCCCCATTGCCCCCTCCCCCTCCCCCACCAGCTCCTCATTCTCCTTATAAACCTGACATTTATTGGTCTCTCCCTCCCTATGTGTCCCTCTTGGCTTCTGTTTCTCTCACCGCCAGGTCCAGTCTCCTTCTGTCTCTGTTCTAGACTCTTCCAGATGCCTCTGGCTGTTCTCTCTCTCTCTCTCTCTCTCTCTCTCTCTCTCTCTCTCTCTCTCTCTCTCTCATCTACACTCAAAACTTTCCCCTAAGCCCAGCTTGGTAGCACTCGCCTTTAATCCCAGCACTCAGGAGGCAGAGGCAGGTGGATTGCTGAGAGTTTGAGGCCAGCCTGGTCTAAAAAGTGAGTCCAGGACAGGCAAGGCTACACAGAGAAACCCTGTCTCAAAACACAAAACGTAACAAAACAAACCCAAAACTCCAAACAAAAACAAAACAACGACAACAAAAAACCTTTCCACTAAACCATATCACCGAGTGGTCATGTTTGTCCACCAACAGATCCTCAGGGCTGCTTGTGGGGACTGTCCTGGTGTGTGTATCTATGGTGGGGACTGTCTTGGGGTGTGTGTCTGTGGTGGGGACTGTCCTGGTGTGTGTGTCTGTGGTGGGGACTGTCCTGGTGTGTGTGTCTGTGGTGGGGACTGTCCTGGTGTGTGTGTCTGTGGTGGGGACTGTCCTGGTGTGTGTGTCTGTGGTGGGACTGTCCTGGTGTGTATGTCTGTGGTGGGGACTGTCCTGGTGTGTGTGTCTGTGGTGGGGACTGTCCTGGTGTGTGTCTGTGGTGGGGACTGTCTGGTGGTGTGTCTGTGGTGGGGACTGTCCTGGTGTGTGTGTCTGTGGTGGGGACTGTCCTGGTGTGTGTGTCTGTGGTGGGGACTGTCCTGGTGTGTGTCTGTGGTGGGGACTGTCCTGGTGTGTGTGTCTGTGGTGGGGACTGTCCTGGTGTGTATGTCTGTGGTGGGGACTGTCCTGGTGTGTGTCTGTGGTGGGGACTGTCCTGGTGTGTGTGTCTGTGGTGGGGACTGTCCTGGTGTGTGTGTCTGTGGTGGGGACTGTCCTGGTGTGTGTGTCTGTGGTGGGGACTGTCCTGGTGTGTATGTCTGTGGTGGGGACTGTCCTGGTGTGTGTCTGTGGTGGGGACTGTCCTGGTGTGTGTGTCTGTGGTGGGGACTGTCCTGGTGTGTGTGTCTGTGGTGGGGACTGTCCTGTGTGTGTGTCTGTGGTGGGGACTGTCCTGGTGTGTGTGTTTGTGGTGGGGACTGTCCTGGTGTGTGTGTTTGTGGTGGGGCCTGTCCTGGTGTGTGTGTTTGTGGTGGGGACTGTCCTGAGGTGTGTGTCTGTGGTGGGGACTGTCCTGTGTGTGTGTCTGTGGTGGGGACTGTCCTGGTGTGTGTGTTTGTGGTGGGGCCTGTCCTGGTGTGTGTGTCTGTGGTGGGGAATGTCCTATGTGTGTGTCTGTGGTGGGGACTGTCCTGTGTGTGTGTCGGTGGTGGGGACTGTCCTGGTGTGTGTGTCTGTGGTGGGGACTGTCCTGGTGTGTGTGTCTGTGGTGGGGACTGTCCTGGTGTGTGTGTTTGTGGTGGGGACTGTCCTGGTGTGTGTGTCTGTGGTGGGGACTGTCCTGTGTGTGTGTTTGTGGTGGGGACCGTCCTGTGTGTGTGTCTGTGGTGGGGCCTGTCCTGGTGTGTGTGTCTGTGGTGGGGACTGTCCTGGTGTGTGTGTCTGTGGTGGGGACTGTCCTGTGTGTGTGTGTGTCTGTGGTGGGGCCTGTCCTGGTGTGTGTGTCTGTGGTGGGGCCTGTCCTGGTGTGTGTGTCTGTGTTGGGGACTGTCCTGGTGTGTGTGTTTGTGGTGGGGACTGTCCTGAGGTGTGTGTCTGTGGTGGGGACTGTCCTATGTGTGTGTCTGTGGTGGGGACTGTCCTGTGTGTGTGTCGGTGGTGGGGACTGTCCTGTGTGTGTGTGTGTCTGTGGTGTGGATTGTCCTGTGTGTGTGTGTCGGTGGTGGGGACTGTCCTGTGTGTGTGTCTGTGTTGGGGACCGTCCTGTGTGTGTGTCTGTGTTGGGGACCGTCCTGGTGTGTGTGTCTGTGGTGGGGACTGTCCTATGTGTGTGTCTGTGGTGGGGACTGTCCTGGTGTGTGTGTCTGTGGTGGGGACTGTCCTGGTGTGTGTGTCTGTGGTGGAGCCTGTCCTGGTGTGTGTGTCTGTGGTGGGGACTGTCCTGTGTGTGTGTCTTGGTGGGGACAGTCCTGGTGTGTGTGTCTGTGGTGGGGACTGTCCTGGTGTGTGTCTTGGTGGGGACAGTCCTGGTGTGTGTGTCTGTGGTGGGGACTGTCCTGTGTGTGTGTCTTGGTGGGGACAGTCCTGGTGTGTGTCTGTGGTGGGGAATGTCCTATGTGTGTGTGTCTGTGGTGGGGACTGTCCTGTGTGTGTGTCTTGGTGGGGACAGTCCTGGTGTGTGTGTTTGTGGTGGGGAATGTCCTATGTGTGTGTCTGTAGTGGGGACTGTCCTGGGGTGTGTGTGTGTCTGTGGTGGGGACTGTCCTGTGTGTGTGTGTGTGTGTGTCTGTGGTGGGATTATGGGAAGGAACAGTATATTACCTCACTAACTAGACAATTATTCCACCAATGTCTTTAGGAGCTTAAGGTGAGCCTCATTTCTTTCTTTGTTTCTGTTTTTGTTTTGTTTTTTGAGACAGGGTTTCTCTGTGTTCCTGGCTGTCCCAGAATTTGCTCTGTAGACCAAGATGGCCTCAAACTCAGAGATCCACCTGCTTGGATTAAATGCATGGGCCATCAAGGCTGCCTGGCTGAGCCTGACTACTACTTCTTCTTCTTCTTCTTCTTCTTCTTCTTCTTCTTCTTCTTCTTCTTCTTCTTCTTCTTCTTCTTCTTCTTCTTCTTCTTCTTCTTTTTCTTCTTTTTGGTTTTTTGAGGCAGGGTCTCTCTGTGTTAGCCTTGGATGTCTTGGACTCGCTCTGCAGACCAGGCTGGCCTCGAACTCAGAGAGATCCATCTGCCTCTGCCTGCAGAGTGCTGGGATTACAGGAGTGCACCACTGCACCCAGCAAGCTTGACTTTTTAAGAGTGGTCCTATTTCGCCCTGTGGTGATCCTTTGGCCAGGTGGTTGAATGGCTTAATTGGATTAATTATTTCATGTTTTGAGTAGCTTGGACTATTAGGGCTCCACCCAGGACAGAGATTTTGTCTTCTTGGGCAGAAGGAACCAGTTTTCCCTTGTTTGGGCCTTTCTTGTGGCTAGGCCAGGTGGGTGAGTGGCAGTAGCGGGGAGAAGAAGCCGGGGCCAGGTGGATGCTGGGTGGACTTTTTAGGTGACTTTCTCTCTCCAACCCCGAAGTAGCAGTTGAAAGCTCATGGTTTTATTTAGAGATGTAGAGACTTTTCCAAAACGTTATATAATTTTATTCATATATACTTTATTTATATAGTTAATATATATTTACATATTATTTGTGTGTATACATTTAATTTATATATGTCTATTTATAACTTTGATATGTATATATTATACAGGATATGTATAAACTATATTGTGTGCATATACATTCTTGCCAATTTTTCATTTTGAAAAATTTCAGTCCTAAGGCTGGAAAAGAGGTTCAGTGGTTAATAGCATTTTTTGCTCACCCAAGGGACCTGAGTCCTGTACCCAGGCCACACCAGGCAGCTCACAACCACACTGCTTCTGGCCTTTGCAGGCCCCTTCATTGACATGCAC